>NC_133579.1:66094187-67294187 GCF_964106895.1 Numenius arquata | reverse complement strand
GATTTTCCTGGGGGGTGGAAGGAAGACAGCCTGATTTTTCCTTTCCAATTGGACTGGGGAGATGTTTCTGATGCACGCTTTGGATTTCCTTCTACACCAAAGAGCTAGAGTGTTGTATTCCAGCAGACAGCAAAATTAGACGTCACCCCACACATTCCATGTGCGATTCTTGGTGAAAAGAACAAGGATTCTAGATCCATACAAAAATGCATTAAAATGTCCAAGTCTGAAAATATTTTTGTCGTCAAAAAAGTACCAGGATTGGAGTTTGCCCAGCTCAATCACAATACACTGAGCTTTTATTTTGGAGGTTGCAGATTTATTTTTTTTTTCTTTTCTCCCACTGACTTTGATGATATTTTGGGATTAAAACAAGGCGCAGGCAGTTCCCATGAGATGAAAGACATAACTGCAAAGGACACTTACTTAGAAGATTAAAAAAAAAAAACCCAACCTCTTGGAGTTTGAGATGCTGGTATGTGTTTATTTAAAGAAACATTCCCTTGAAGAGGCCTACACTTCAATATTTAAAATAAATTTCTGCTTTTATCAACTCTAGTTGGATATAAATGGGTTTTTTTAATCGCCAAGATGATGAAAATTATAACAATACCTCCCCAAGTAGGCTAAATGTATTATTACAGAGAGAAACAATAGCTCCAAGTTCTTCTCTAAACAGTGTCAGTAATAAAACCTAAGTTTCTTACTAATTTATGGCCCATTATAATCCCCAGCCACCCTTACCCCAGTGACACCATTTCAAATGTTCCCCACAGCCCTCCCCCATCAGCTAACTCCCTGCTGGGCACAGAGACAGCCCTTGCTACGGCAAGTCCTGAGCTTTGTTCAAGAGGTTCAGCCAAGCTCCCAGGCCACAGTAGAGACCCGGTAAGCTCATGTGTCTCTCAGAAAGGACTCATTTATCTTCCTCCTCTTGACAGTCTCTTATTTCATAACATTTTTAGTGCTTCCGCTTCCATCCCTGCACAACCCTCCTGTAACTGGCCAAGACAATGAAAGGTTATTGGGTGAAAAGATGAGGCACAGGAGGTGAAGAAAACAAGCAACACAAAAAGTCTACTTTTCTTTGGGAAGTAGGCTAAAGCAGAAGTACTTCTGACAGCCTGCAGAATTCTGCGCGCGTGAATGAGCTTTCTCACACTCTTGGGTCAGCCAAGCAAGAGTAGAAAGGAGACCTTTGGTTTCTGTTCCTGACACTACTTCTGCATGCAGTGCAGGCAAATTTGATTTATGTTTCCGTTCATGTAGGCCTGAAACAAGCACATAGTAGCTTATATATATCTTTCACATTGTGGCCAAGGTTAATTCATTAGTTAAAATATGCTTTGAGATCCTTGGGCAAAAATGCAGAGAACTCTAAGTCTGCAGCTTCTAACTCAAGCCCTGACCTGCACCGGAAGATAAAGGCGCATGCAGTGCTTCAGGTTTCTAAATTCCCTACCTCCTGCCTTGCGGTTTCAGATCTCATCATAAGTTCTTTCCAATACCTCCAAACTTTTGGCTCCAATGTTTGAAATCTATCTTTGGCTGTGAGATTGATGAAATATTGGATTCACTATGAACTCAGGTTAAAAATTATACAGGGCCCTAAGAAAATGCTGACAAAGACAGAAGCAAATGTTAGTTAACATCCAAAATGCATCTTCTGTAGAAGGCCAGTGAAACTACGCTTAAAACTCCCCAAATGTAGTAGCCTTCAGCTGTAATAATTTGTTCCAACTTTTGGAAGGATGACAATCATTTTTAAGTTTTCTATTTGACATAGAATAGAAAGGATTACGTACTCTGATGGAAAAAAAAACCACACAAACCACAACAAAAACCAAAAAACATTAAAGGTGTGTTTACTGTTCTTTGCCAGGTTTGGAACCTAGAAAGTCTCCTCCTTACATTACATTTCTCGGCTTCCTAATGTACTTAAGGTGCATATTTCTCCATAATCCTAAAATGCAGATCTACCCTTTTGTATTGGACCCTGCATTTGCCTCCAATCACTCAGCTATTCTGCAGGGCTTTTCATCAAATTTTGCTCTCATATTCTGAAGTACCGACATTTGTTAAATTGTTCCAGAAGCATCAAATGCAGAATTGCTAGTCAAGCATGGTTTTGTTTTTAAACATGAGTGTGCCATAACTGCTATTTATCACACTTAGTAGTGGTATCATATCACCATGGGCTGTGGCTATCTCTTGGCCATGTTTGTGCTTAGTGGTCTTGCACTTAAATTGTGAAACCAAAGAGGGGAAAGCATGAGGGCAGGGGCCACAAAAGAAGAAAAATGAAAACGATGTGCTTTTGTGAGGTCTTGTGCAACAGTGATTCCTGATTTCACACAAATACACAACGTTCTTAAAGTATATCTACATCTGAGTACATAATCATTGCAGATTGTTTTAAATACGCATGCAGCTTACATTAATACTTACCTAAACAGAAAAGTTACCTTAAACCAGAAATACATAGAATATATTTACAAACTTCATTGGGAATGCCTATAAACTCATAAGGAGTAAATAGTCTCAAGAAAAAGCTATAAAACTCAGTCTGTCCCCAAAAGTAACTGTTATGTATGGCCTAGAGATGTTATGACATGGTTAGACTTCAGTATTTCTGAAGAACTAGACCCTAAGAGACTTTCTCCCAGTTATAGAGTGCTCCCTAAATGCCTTGATACTGACCATGATCTCTGGATGAACAGTTTTATGGAAGCACCCAACGGACATCAGTGACCACTCAATCACGTTCTGGACTCATCACCAATGTAACGACTAACCACATCTTATTAAACATGTACATTCAAAGTCTGGAACAAGATTTTTACTGCAAATAAACAGAAACCTGAGCTGACACACACTTTTTGCTAAATTAAACCAACAGCTCAGCATCTTGGTGGTTTTTTAATACAAAATTCATCTTTAGAGACTGATAAACAGACTAAAGACTGTTCACTTCAAGGGAGAAAGATGAAACCCTCAATTTTAAACTATAAATCACCATTCTGCAAAAGCTACTTCAAAAACATTTAAAAGGTTTAAGAAGTGGCAAATGTAAATCACAACTGTTTTCATGGAAATGATGGTCTTTCTTTAATGCCGCACTGTCAATAGCTTTATTGTCACTGGAAGCAGTGAAATGCAAGAAGTTTGGTATAATTACCTCAGTGTATTCAGCATTTTAAATTGATCAAATTATGTGAATTGATTTTTAAAGATTCAGCTTAGAGAAGTAGTGAGAGAATGCCTGGGAAAAAAAACCTATCAGTTCCATCTTCAGAGTGGAATTGATTATATGTTATAGATGGCTTATGCTCTAGGACTATAAAAAATTGCAGGTGACTTTGTTTACTAGAACAGCTATCAATCAGCCTGAATTATTGACATATTTTTGTGTAGTGTAACTTCAAATATCCCCCTCAGATTTCTTTTTCACCCTCAAAATGTAAACATTCCGAGCTATCATCCAAAGGAAGGTCATAAGGTTGAACACAGGAACAAGCTATTCCAGTACCTGTAATTCCATCAAAACCAAACTCTTATCTTGCAGCTGGTATGCAGGGAAAAGTTTAACTCTCCTCTTCCATTAGCTTCTCTTAAGATCATTTCATAGCAAGAGATAAAATCCAAACTAAACACTATATCCAGAGACTGTTCCACAGTGATCAGAGAGGATGTTACACCCTTCATTTGATGCTTAAGCACCAACTACCAAAAGGATTCACTGGGTGGCAGGAAACTATGAAAATATAATTAAAGAAGAGATTAGGATTCCCAAATACTATCACATCATTGTAAGTGGAGACTTACGGACTTAAAATCAGGCAATTTAGAAAGCCTAACACACTTGCTCTTTGTTCCAAAATACACATCATAACTAATACTGAATACAAGAAAAAGAGAAGCTATTTTATCTTTATTATCCTTTCCAATCATACACTAACATACAATCCCTTAGGATATGACCACACTCTTTCCAAAGGATCCCATTCCCTTTCAGTAGTCTGAATGGACACTGATAATTGAACAAGCAATCATTAATTATTTGGCCTTACTCTTACTATTCAGTATGAAGTCCCATGTCTTGTTTACTGTGTACTATTCAGAGCCTGATTTGAACAATGAATTATTCATTTGCTTGTGGGTTTTCCTACAGTGCTCATCACAACAACATCTGAATGCGTTGCAAACATTAAGTGATTCATTTTCACATCATCTTTGTGCAATGAAATGAATGATATCATTGTATGCACATTACAGAAGGGGGGCATGACATGGGGATATTAAAGCATCTGTTACTTCCAAGTGCGCAAATGGGGGCTCACAGAGCCAAGTTTTTTCAAAATACTTACCATTTGTCACACCGCTCAAGTCAGCTTCAGTAGCACACATGGACCATACCCACAGGTCTCAGAGCAGGCCCCTAGAAAATGAGCGGTACAATCATGATCACCTGAAAACATTTTGCTTTTAAACTATATTGCACATAAGATGTGATGAGGCAAAAATGTTGACAGTGGGAAGGAAAAAATTTCTCAGAACAAGCACTTACCCTGCGGAGGTGTAAAAAAAGGTAAAAAGCAAAAACTCAGAACAGCAGAGGCACCAAAGCACAATAAGGATTTGTGCCATGCTGCTTTCAGAGAATGGCACATTTCAGAGAACGGCACATTTCAGAGAACATCCATCCTTTATCGGATGTGGAGGGCAAACATAGCAGCAAAAGGTAAGGAGAAGGCTGAGGAACTTAATGCCTTCTTTACCTCAGTCTTTAATAGTAAAACCATTGTTTATCAGGGTACCCAGTTCCCTAAGTTGGAAAGCAGGGAGCAGAACGAAGCCCCTATAATCTAAGGGGAAATGGTTAGTGATCTGCTACGCCACTTAGACACACACAAGTCTATGGAGTCTGATGGGATCCACCCAGGGGTACTGAGGGAGCTGATGGAAGTGCTCAGCAAGCCACTTTCCATCATTTATCAGCAGCCCTGGCTAAACAGGGAGGTCACAGTTGACTAGAGGCTAGCAAATGTGATACCCATCTACGAGAAGGGCTGGAAGGAGGATCCGGGGAGCTACAGCCCTGTCAGTCTGACCTCAGTGCTGGGGAAGGTTATGGAACAGATCATACTAAGTGCTATTACGCGGCACATGAAGGACAACCAGGTTATCAGTAAGTACGGGTTCACGAAAGGCAGGTCCTGCTTGACTAACCTGATCTCCTTCTATGGCAAGGTGACCCGCTTGGTGGATGAGCGAAAGGCGGTGAACGATGTTTACCTGGACTTTAGTAAGGCCTTTGACACTACTTCCCACAACATTCTCCTCAAAAAACTGGCTGCTCATGGCCTGGAGGGGTGTACTATTTGCTGGGTAAAAAACTGAATGGAGTTTTTTGGGCTGAATGGCTAGCCCAAAGAGTTGTGGTGAACGGAGTTAAATCCAGTCATCAGCTGGTCGCAAGTGGTGTTCCCCAGGGCTCACTATTGGGGCCAGTTCTGTTTAATATCTTTATTAATGTCCTGGATGAGGGGATCAATTGTAGCCTCAGTAAGTTTGCAGATGACAACAAATTGGGTGGGACCATTGGTCTGCTTGAGGGGAGGAAGGCACTACAGAGGAATCTGGACAGGCTGGATCGATGGACCTAAGCCAACTATGTGACATTCAACAAGACCAAGTGCTGGGTCCTGCACTTGGGTCACAACAACCCCGTGCAGTGCTACAGGCTTGGGGAAGAGCAGTAGGAGAGCTGCCCAGCGGAAAAGGACCTGGGGGTGTTGGTCGACAGTCAGCTCAACATGAGCCAGCAGTGTGCCCAGGTGGCCAAGAAGGCCAATGGTATCCTGGCTTGTATCAGAAATAGCATGGCCAGCAGGACTAGGCTAGGTGATTGTCCCTCTGTACTCAGCACTGGTGAGGCCACACTTCGAATGCTATGTTCAGTTTGGGGCCACTCACTACAAGAAGACATTGAGCTGCTGCAGCATGTCCAAAGGATGGCAACAAAGATGGTGAAGGGTCTAGAGCACAAACCTTATGAGGAGCGGCTAAGGGAACTGGGGTTTGTTCAGCCTGGAGAAAAGGAGGCTCAGGGGAGACCTTATGGCTGTCTACAACTACCTGAGAGGAGGTTGTAGAGAGGTGGAGGTCGGTCTCTTTTCCCAAGTAAAAAGTGATAGGACAAGAGGAGATGGCCTCAAATTGTGCCAGGGGAGGTTTAGATGGGATATTAGGAAAAGTTTCTTCACCGAAAGGGTCATCAAACATTGGAATAGGCAGCGCAGGGAAGTGGTTGAGTCACCCTCCCTGGAGGTATTTAAAAGACAAGTAGACAGGGCACCTAGGGACATGGTTTAGTAGTGGACTTGGTAGTGTTAGCTTAATGGTTGGACTCGATCTTAAGGGTCTTTTCCAACCTAAATGATTCTATGATTTGCTGCCTCCACCACTAGTACACCGCTAAGACTTTGTGGTTTATGTCTCTCATCTTCCTCGGCTAGGAGATTAAAAAAGGCGCGGGACTGTGTGCATTTAAGCAATGGGGACCACCTTTAATCTTTCCCTGTTAGATGTAATTCACTCAAATACATCTGACCTCATTTAAAAATAATTAAAAACCTCTACATGCTGTTGTATGTATTTACACAATTTCTATTATGACAACTGCTTCCACAGTTTGATCCTTTCCCCAGTGTCTAAACCTGACAAAATCATACATGCAGTCTGTCTGGCATCTTACATAGCCTCCCAATAAATGACTATCCTTACACAGGGTTTACTTTTCTTGACTACAAATGAAAATAGTTCCAAACTGTGTTAAACTTTCCTAAGGGGCAGGCATGGAGAGAGCTGCTGTAGTGGAAAAAAATCCTTTCAAAATTACTATACTACAAAAATAAAGGGGTTTCTGCTTCCATTTCAATATCCATGGTATTTCCATGAGAAATACAGCTGGATATGGCCTTACCATATATAGGGCAACACACATGTTGTGTTCAGCAGCTGTAACGGAACAGGCTGCTCATTATAGTCTAACGCTGATCTATTTTTCCAAAGTGACCCAGAATCTGTTCCCAGGTCTGCAAAAGGTCTCTAACAGACTGTGAACATGTTATTGGAAGACGCATTCCTCCATGCCTTCAAAAAATCTGAACCAGTTGCTGCAACCCAATTCAAATTTTACAGCAAGGATAAGCAGGTCATCCTATACTCAGACTTGGAGTGTTTTTTTTTTCCTTGATGCCAGTCTTAATTCACAGTTTTCTAGGAAGTCTGGAAAAGCCCCCTCTGAATTCACAGTAATAATGCTTTTAATATAACGCACAAGTCTGACCCTTCTATAAGCTTTAGGCTTGTTAACAGACCGTAGGGATATTTCAAATGCTATCTGCTTTTTATGTTTGTTTCAGAAGCAGAGTAAAATTGACATAAGATATCTGCGAGTAAACTCAGGAAGAAACCCAAGTCTGAGGATCTCCCACCCAGAGGAACAATGTGAGAGCTAAAGCAGCAAAAACGAGTCAAGGTGTTTATGATAAGACTAAGATCCCAAAGACTAAAGCGCTTAAGCTTCAGAGAGGAAAGAAGGGTGAAGCATTTCTAGACTCAGAGCATAAGCTGGTAACACAAGGATCACCAACAGGTAGTTTTAACTGGAAAAAAGAGGGCACAGAAAAAAAAGCACATTAGCAAATGCCAGTTCCACTGTAGCTGTATATGAAACACCAACCAGTTTAGTACATTCAGACAGAAAAATCTTCAGCACAAGCATTTGATAGCTGGAAGTCATGCAAAAGTTGTTTGCATTTGTGCTGAAATCTACATTTGCTGTTACTTCACAACCACCTGCATCACAACATTTGTACACAAAACAAGATTGCTTAAAAGACGTCAAGTATCTGGTATGCTGAGATAATTCATAATTTTGTGAATACTGAGGGCAGTTCATTGTCCCATGATGCACTGGCATTCAGCATTATCTTCCATAATAATATGTAAATACATATATTAAATGTTACTAAGTTTGAATACAATAAATCTGAAACTGCATTTTAATATGGAGCGCAGGTCCCATAGCTATTAGAGATTTAGAGAGCTATGGAAACCTTACCCTTCCCCTTTTCAGCTGCTAGAAGATCACTCTAATGGCTCCCTCAGGCTGGATTCAGGAGCAACATCAACAGCTACAGGAATGGCTGCAAAATTTGATACCTTCTTTTGTAGCCTATTTCCCACAGAGCTTTCGCATGAAGGTGGAGGAAGGGAATAAAAAGGAGACTTTTAGAAGTATGTCCGCCTTGCACAATAAAAAAAATGGATTGCTATTATCCCGCAATAGAGAAAAAAGACCTCCCTGCCCCAGCACAAGTTGCAAGACTGTAGCCCTACTGTGTAAGCCCATGGAAGAAGAACCTTCTCGTTATTGTGAATGTGTAGTAACACTGCTAACTTGTGAACATTCAAACCACACCGACAAAACAGGAATGAGACTGGTCTGAAAATCTTGCATTTTTTAATCTTCTGTCTCCTGAAACTTCAAAATAAAATTCAGTTTTAATGTCAACCTTTTTGTTCCCCTCTCCCTAAAACTGGAAGCATTCAAGAGAAATCTTGATTTTTGTAACAAGGAGTAACAAGATTTCACAAAATTCTTCTTGTCCAGTAATAAAGATCACAAATATCATCCAATCTCTAGAGACTCCTGTTCTAGACTGAGTCTGTATTAAGTGCTTCTGCAAAATACTCGCTTCATATTTTAAATTAAATTTTTAAGAAAGCCAGCCAGTGACTGATCAGAAAGAAGCTGGAAATATGCCAGGTACTCTATTCAAAACACCTTGAAACAAACTGCACTGCTGTCTATATTTGGAAACCATAAAAAAGTTGCAAAACTAAAACCATATACATGCAAAATATATGTTCAGCCTTCATTGTTTTCAAAGGAAACAAGTACAGATAAACTACAAGGATAACATATGGTTTGGATATGAATGTGGTTTCCATCTGTTACTGGTTAATTAGTTCAAACTTTACCCACAGTGGAGTTTCAAAGACTCAGGGACACAAGTTAAGTAAGTGAGCCATATTTTAGAATATCAAACAGGCCTAAAAATCCCAAAATCCAACTGATAGGTCTTTCAGCCTTGCAGAAGCGCCTTCCTTCGTTGGGGTACTTTTCAGTGGATTAGGCATGAACAACACTGTTAGCGGAGCTTGGTCCTTAGTCCAGTTGTCATCAGTTTGTTCTTACGTCAAGTCAGTCACCTACACAAAAAGTCTCAGTTCTGTCACCAGGAAAACACACTTTATGGCAGAGGCTTAAGTAACTTATATAACCGAAGCCAGGAGACAAGACTAACCCTGTGTTTCTTGACCTAGCCTTTTATTTACTCCTGGTAGTCACGATGAGTTTCATGTACATGCCTTTCAAAATCAGCAAGCAGAATTTTCCCAAAGTAGTCTCATCACTTTTCAGTTTAATGTAAAATAACGCTGTTTTCTTCTTTCAAAAAAACGAGTCCATCTATTTTATCATCATTATGAAGGCAAAAACAGGAAAACTGTGTCAAAGCGAACTTTCAAAATGGTTATGTGTCCTAACTTCGGCTACCGCCTTTTATTTTAGCTAAGTTAAAGCTAACTTTAATGCATACTCAGTAAAGGACATGCTTGCTACCTAGACACAGTATTAGCATGTTTTAAGGATTGTTAAAAGGCGTCTTTGCATCTCCAGAACTTAATTTTCCATTTTCAGCATATGTAAAATAATAGCTATAAAACAGCAGTAAAATAAAATCAAAATGGAATATCATCATGATCACCTGTGATGAAGGCATCTCCGTAAATCTCATTCATACACCTCAGTTTTAAAAAGAAAAAGGAAAGTTGATTATAAAAGATACTTCATAATAACAAACAACTTTTTTTTTTTTAATGATTGTGGGGTTCTTCAGAGATGCTAATTTTGAAGCATGCAATATAACCCTAAGAAAATCTTCTATCAGCTGTGTCATTTGGTATTGACTGTTGCTGAAAAAACAGATGGGAAAAACAAGTTCCCAATACTTGTGACAGCATTCTGGAGAGCTGACTAGAGGAGACTACATTTTATTGATCTCCTTTTACAACAGTACCCCATCTACAATTTCAGAATTGTACCAGGGAGTAACTGTAGAGGGTTTCAGAAAAAAAAAAAAAAATTGAGTCAGTCAAGAATGATTGATTCTATTCCCAGTTTTTCCATAGCCTCAATATGTGCTTTTTAGAAAGATATTTTTGCTCCATTAGCTGCATTTCTTATTTTGTTTTCTTTCAGTTTCTTTTTTCTCCTCCTTTTTTTTTTTTTAAACACTCACTGCTTTAGATTAGTGATTTATATTGGACACCAACACTATCCCCTTTTAAGGAAGAAGCTACTTTTCTCCCACAACTATCCCTCATGAAGACCCCTAGTTGAGTTATGAAATCCTGTTAAAGTTGGAGGTCATTTAGACATAAATCAATAGAAAAAAAGATACCTTTCCTGCACAGGTGTCCTTGTATTTATTTTGAGTGCAAAACCCAGCAATCACAAGTTCAGAGTATTTATATTGCAACCCAATCCTCATGGACTGTTGACAACTGATACTTCTTTGTTAAATAGAGCAAATACCATTATGGACCTTTCAGATCTTGACAGTTTTACAGGACTCCTCACAAGATTTTCCAGCAATAGGACATTACAGGGCCCTATAGTCTTGTGCTCCTCAATGCAAGCTGACACAAATTCATCTTTGTGCTATACTTCAGTGATACTCTGCGAGTTTCATGAGGTCAGATAATTCTGAGCACTCTGATCTCCAGGAGATCTCCAGGCATACCTGGATCACCTATAAAAGGGAAAGATTTCAGTGCAGATGAGAATAGCAACTTACCTAACTCAGCCACAAGGACGCCATGTCGCACCTCAGCCAAGAAGCATTATCTACCACTAACTTCCAATATAACACTCAGTAAGCGCCTTCCTACCAGACTTTATTTTGCTGCTTTCATAGATTATTAAGGCTCAACAGCGTTAGTGATAGGGAGTCACAGGCACAGTGGACAAATTAATTGGGGAAAAAAAAACCACCCAAATTTACATGTCTCCCAGGACTGAGCAGATATGACAGAGGCACCAAGTTGCAGATGTGCCTGCCGCACTGTAGTACACTGTTAGATGTGCAGCCTGATGAGCAAGGAGAGGGGAGGAACACAAAGTTCCAAGTCGCAACAGCCAGGGAGGTGTACCTCTTAATGCTTCTTGTTACTGCTTCAGTCAAAAAGCAAGGTATTTGTCCCACAGGGTTCTAAGTCTTCGATCTGAGCAGAGATAATCTAATACCTCATTTGCACAACTGTATTTTTTCCTCCCCTTCTCCTTGCTCGCTCCCTCCCAGCAAATCAAATTGTATCAACCCTATAATACATACCCTATCTCACTAGAAGGACACATAAGACTCAGTGACAGTCCAGGTACCAAAAAGGTCCACCTTGCTGTTCTTTGCAGCTTTCATAACTACAGCAGGGGTACAAGAGAACCACGCTGGCAAGTTCTGCTTTCCTTGCAGTTGTAAAGGCTTTACAGACTCAGGATAAAGGTGATATGATAACAGAATAGTTTCCTTTCCACACAGAAAGTGAACACACATGAAGTATTCAAGAGCTATCGCAAGTATGCTAACAATAAAATGAATAAAATAATAATTCTGATCGCTAGTACTGGAAATTCTACCCTCATCCCAAAACAAAGTATTTCTGCCAAAATCTTTCTGAGTCTGAATGGTACTTGCTGAAGTACCATTAATATGCTTCCATACAGTAGCATTGGAAATGAATCATATCTGGTCTGCATGGAAGTCTTTAAAACATGCACATATTTATAAGTCTTGTCCTACATGAGTACACCTACCTCTACAATTTCTCAAAAACACTGATAAACACTGCTTAGAAGACAAGAAATGTACAAAGAAAGAAAAGGAATGAATTTACATGGGAATTTACTGTGTCTGCAGGTCATACAAATGAACCCAGTTTTTTCCCACAATTAAATCTATGGCGTTATCAAGACAATCAGTTTATTTTAAGACTGTCAACCCAATATATAAATTTCCTTTTGTGCTTGAAATGCCTTTATCAGATAAGATAGCTTTTGTTTAAACTGCTATTTTCAGCCTTTGCTTTGGGGGTTTTGAATATACACAGTGAAGTAACCTGAGATTTCCTACCCTGTTTTAAAATGTGTTTCTTCTGTCTGTTTGTATTTTGTAATTTCCTGTCAAATAACCTCACCATAATTAACTTTCCTTGCTCCAACCTACTACTTTTTTTTTTTTTTTTTAAAGCCATTCCCACTTCCTGAGGATGGTAATAAAACACTGATTACATTCGGCTGTTATCTGCCTTTTCTTCCCCTCCTTCCCCACTCTCTCACTCCCTTTGTCAAAGCCAGCACTCAGGTTTCAGCTCTTCATGGACTGAGAAAGGCACATAACGGGGAGAGGAAGCAAATCAGACTGCAGGAATCCAGATTCATTAGAGTTTATTGGGTCAATCAGCAGCTGGACCAGAGCCAGACAATTAGGTTGTGCGGCCCCTGAAGTCTGGATGCGTCGCACTCCTTCCAGAGCCAAGCAAACTCCGCAGCAGCCACCATAACACCAGCACACGTCGGCACTGTGCCTGGCTGTCTGCTGCGGCCATGGGGGTGGAAAGAAGAAAAGGAAAGCAGCAGCACGCTGCTGCTTCAAATCAGTTACAACTAACTGGGAAAAAAGGAAAAAAAAGTTCATTTGGCCCATTTCTTTTTCATTAAGCATGAAGCTGCTCATTTTTTCCAACTGAATTCTCTGATTTGCTAATTCCTACCAAAAAAACCTCTGTTTGCTAATATATCACCATACAGAGCCTATAGACTATTTACCTTTCTTCATCTGAAATTCTTTAACCTCTTCCACTTGTCTTCAACTGCACATTTCTGTTTCAGCCAAGTTTGGTCCCGGCTTACCCCTCTACCTTCTCATTCTGTCCCTCCTTTCCACTATCCACAAGACAACAGCCCTACCTATTTCAGCAGTTATTCCTTTCCTGCTTTCCCTAACCTAAAAACTTGTTGCAAGCGTAGGTTGAAGCCAATGCACTTGCTTCCTCTCTTCCAACTCTACACTGGATCAGGTTCAGCCCAGCTTCCGCTGTTTCCCTTTGAATGAAAGTGCTCTCACCAGGGTCATTGATGATCTCTTCCTGGGCAAATGTCAAGGACCTTCCTCTGCTCCCCTCCTGCTTGGCCCTTCTGGTTCTTTTGATCATCCTCCTCGCTCTGACATCTCCTTCTCGCTGAGGTTTCAAATCAGTCACTATTTTTCCTGTCAATGATTATCTTCTGTTCTGGGCAGCCCAGCATACCAATGGGCACTTCTGAAAGCTCTACCACTGGCACACTCTTCTCAGATCAACAGATTTGGGTGATCTCTTTAGCTCATGACTTTAGCACTCACCTCTGCATTGACGATTTAAATACCATTCGAAGATTGCCAAAGCAGTCTGAGGTGATCTGACACAAAGGCGATGGCAGGAATGCATGGTAAGGGACAGGACCGGGGCATAGGCCAGCAGCGTTAGAACAGATCAAGCAGCTCGTGAAACCATATGGTTGGACACATCTTTTCCCCTTCTAAGCCTTCTCCTTTGCACTTACACACATGCCTTATTTTACCACCTAAATGTTCAAGTTTTAAGTTTTGGCACCAACAAATTAACTTGCCCTAATACTTGCCTTCCCTACAAAACTTCCCCCTCTCCCTACAACAGATGCCAACACTGGAATTTCAATGCTTATAAGAGCAAATTCAAAGTCACTTGTGACATTTCCTTCTCTCCTCCTGAGTATCAAGTCCAGCTGCTCCCTTTCAGCCCCTTTCTTACAGTCTCAGGAGCTTAAATCTCTCGCTCTGTACTTTAACCTAACCAGTCTGACCATATTATCCCCTTGAGTGTCCCCAAAAACACCACTGTGTTCTGCCAGGACATAAAAGGTACAACTGCTGAATGCAACTTCCCTTCTTCGTTCAATCAGAAAACCCCAAATAAAATCTTCAGGTAGTTTCCTAATATGGCATTACATGTAAAATTCTTTTCACACCCTCTTCATTATCTTTTTTCCTAAGGTTTATATACTTTTAACCTTTCTGAATTGACATAACTATCCTCAAGAACCACAACGCCAAGCAGTGTGACAACACAAAATGCCTTCTGTTCCAGACAGCTGACACAATTAAGCACAAAGTATAGAACCACCCAGAGGTGGAGAGCAGCTGTTGAAGGATTTGCTAAAGATGCTTGCAATCATACCTTCCATTTTAGAATGAGAAGTTACAAAGGTTGGCTATTTCTATGCAACTCGAGAGCACTGCGATACTCAAAGCTTTGCTTCCATCACATTCAGATTTTGCTCTCCTGATGGTCACCACTAGGGTTTCTCTGGGGGGATGTGTGGTAAAGTTAGTTTTTTGGGGTTTTTTGGGGGAGGAGGAGGTTGGTTGGGTTTGGTTTTTTGTTTGTTGGTTGGGTGTTTTTTTTAAACACAGAGGCCACAACTAAATTATGCTTAATCCCTTAATCCATGATTACATAGTAGCCCTCCTACTGTTTAGAAGTTATTTATAAGCTCTATGTCCTTTTTCTATGCATTTAAACATTACTTGCTAGCTTCCATACAGTCTGAATTCTGGTAAGTCTGACTTTCACCCTTTCCTGATAACTTTTTCTCCTTCCTTGCAACACAAAATCCAGGCTGCTGGAATACTAAAAAACTCCCAATTTCTGCACTATTCGGGTCCCTGAGCTCTCCAGTACAGCTGACTTGCTTTGCCAGCGGTTTGACAAACTCGAGTTTGCTATCTTTCAAAGACAATTTTTAATTTAGGACATACTTTTAATCCTCCCTTCATTTTAATTAAATCAACTCCTGATCACTTGAAGTTACTTTCCATGTCTAACTCTTCTATGATCTCATCATTAGCTGCTAAAACCATAACAGATACTTTTTTATTCAGTATATCCTTTTCTGTTGGGTTTTTGGGGGGCGGGGGAGGGGTTGTGTGTTTTGGATGTTGGGTTTTTTTTTAATGATCTTTCACATTGTTAACACTCATGGCCAGCCTACTACCTTCTTTTTCCATTCTTCCTGAACACAGCAACGAAGTACTACTTTTCCAGCAAGATTGTTATTCTGCTGTGCATCTATTGTCCTCTACAACATTTGTCTTCACAAGCATTTTAGATTCCTCTCTCCTATTAATCTGGTATTTAAGTACGCACCTGATATATTTAAGTACAAACATTTTCATACTTTCTAACTGACCACAGCCAACTGCCTTGTCAGGTAAGGCACAAACCTTTTATTAATTGTCCTGTTGATCCAATTAACATCCCTATCATTTCTATCACTTTCTTTTTTCTTGCTGTCCTTTCATTATCCATTATTATATCTTCTCCCTTTTCTACTTCCTGCACACTAAAGGCAAGCATGAACATTGTATGAGCATTTTCAAACCTTTTCGCATCATTTCTTGAAGTATTCAAATGCTGTAATAGACTCAGTACCAAAGATTGCTACTCCACACAGGGATGTAGACCATGCCTTAGGAAATCTCCTCTTTTCTTGAATGGATCCCAGTAGAAACACAGCCCAAGCTTTCCTCTCATCTGCCCACCTCACCTTCTCAAGGGACTGGATGAATTCTGATTACCAGAGTTCAAATTTTCTGCAGAAATCATGGCAAAGGTGGAACTGGGAAGAGATCTGCATTTCCAGATAGGTTTCTCCTAAGAAAGAGCAAAAGCACTGAAGAGCTGCTTTAAAATGTAACAAATAAAGTGAGAGCAGTCAGTGCCATGGGCTGATGGAGAGAAACAGTCAGTCTCCAAAAACTGTACAAATTACAGGTAGGATAGAGGTAGGGTGATAGGTGCTTTAAAAAATTAGTTTGATTTTTGTTTAAGGTAGTGGAAAGTAAAGAAAAATCTAGAGAGAAAAGGATAAAGTTAAATGTGATATGATTGGAAGACCTTTTGCAGGAACTGTGTAAAGGGATATTAACAGTAGAAGAGAGCACGTGACAAAACCAGGGAAAGTAACATGGCAGAGAGAGAAAATCATCAGGCAACGGGCATATGGATGAGAAATGCCTTTTCTTCAGAATTCCACAAGTATCTGAAAACATCAGATAACTTTTTTGTGAGAGAATCTAAAAGTCAAACTGAAGGTGATATTGGACAGAATTCCAATCTGTAACATAAGTAGAGAAAAAAATAGTGAGACCGCCACTAGGAAATATCACATATTTTCCTCAGACAGAACTCAAGTACAAACATACCTGAGTCATCATAATAAAAGGTACAGAGAGTAAAGAGAAAGCCGCAGAATTATTCCTACTCTGAAAGCCACATGTAGAATATCCTCCCAGACATACAGTGTTAGCAGGAAACAAAAAAAAAAAAGTCATAAAAGCGTAGAGAAAATATGCCTGCTTTAAAAATAAAAAGCATAGTGACTGCTGAAGATGACTAACAGATTCTCAGTGATCCTTAAATATTGAATGGAATTTTCATATATCCAATTACATGAATTCTTTTTTTTCCCCAATCAACCTTGTCTAGCATGCCACAACTTTTGCCAACATCCTACATAACAGATCTGACCATTTGAAACCTCCTTGGAGTCTCGCTTCTGCCATGATATATTTCAACACGGTTATACTCACTTGCCTATAAGGTCCATAGACTTTGCTTATACTCCTGCATCCCAATACCTGTGCACATCCACCCAACTCAGTTCCCTAAAGGGACACAGCTGCTAAATATTTCTTATATTTACCGTTGGAAACAGTTTGTGTAATACCGGTTAGAATGATATTTACCAACAGAATAAACACACAGAAGGATTCAGCACTCTGTAACAAAGCAAGATGTATCACAGCAGAAACATCGGCTCAGTGCCTAACCCCACTTGAAGAAAGACTAGATAATTTTACCTTATTTCTAAAGAAGGAACCTCTGTATTTCCCAGTAGAGTAACTCCACAAGGTCTAAATAAATCCGCACCCCCCCTCCACCCCCCCAAAGCTGTATATTATTTCAAATCACCAGCTGTCAGCCAATAGCCTGGATAATAAAAATCCACAGTTTCCTGGCTTTCTGCACACTTCCTTACAGGCTTCAGAGTACTGGTTTCTCTCTTATTTGCCTACACTCACTATGATTTCCTTTCTCTTTGCTTCAAGAAAAAATTATTATTTTTTTTTACTTCAATCTGTAGGAGATGACAAGAGGGATTAACACTACCAGAGACTTCGCATATGACCTCTTCTTTTATGGGCACCATTTGCCACAGAAGTTCATTAGACTTGTGTTTCCTAAACTTACTTCAGCCAAGGAATGAACTTTTAAGATGGATGAACACTCAGCATAGCTGCTTTAAACAAAACCACCCCGGTTTGTAAATAAGAAGTGATTAGAGAAATTCACTGCAGAAATCAGTCACATTAACCAGCTGGTTATAGCAAATTGATGGGCAGCCACTAGAGCTGTCTAAACAATTTTGTTAACCTTTAACAAAAATGTGAAGAAATATGCTGCAAAATGGTTCAGCTTTAAATGGCTAGGACATGCTCCTTTTAGGAGAAGAGTTAAGTTCCAAGAGTATTATTTTATTCAGATTTTGCCAGAAAAATTGGCCCAAAAAGAGCAATTTATAGTTACAGCACTCCTTTCCACAAGGTCATTTCAGGCAGTGAACAACAACGGTCCATGGCAGGACACAGAGTATTTATTCAAAGGCAGATTTAGCTGGGAACTCATCAAGGGAAACTGATGCAAAGTCAATATACAAAGCAAAATGAACCATCAGAAAGCCTCTAAGGATTTCCTTCAGCATTGCTTTCCTTCCCCTGTTACCACCAATTATTTTTTTTTGCAGCCAAAATCACAGTGGAATTGCAGAATAGTCAGTGAGACATGGTGCACGTCAGAGTGAGAAGAGGCTGTGAGGGTCCCAGCAGATGGCTGCCAGCAGGACCCCTCACACGCCAGGGCTGCGAGCCCACCCATCTGCAACCCACGGCTGCTCCTCCACGAGAAGGCTCACACAGAGCTGGGCTGGCGTGACAATTTCTCAAGGACCATGGCAGAAGAAAGAAGCCAGCTGAAGAGTATCCACTGTGGCTGCAGTGTCAAACAGGTGAGTTTGGTACCTGTGCTCGCAGTGACCAGTGCCATCACCTGTAAGGCACCAATTGCATGTGCGACAGGCATGAAATCAGTGCTGCTAACAGCTCAGGAAGGGATGGGACGGTTCAACACCTGCAGCAGTGGCCACACACACTTAAAAATAATGAATCTGAACATAAAATACCCTCCCTCCCTCTGAGACTAACAAAAATAACACTTAAAAGATCTGGTTTTCTTTTTTATTTTGCTTTCTCATTTTTGAGTTTGAAGAAATATTTGATTCATATTTCCAGGTTTTCTTCTACAACCACCAGAAATAGAAAGCTGACTTAAAAGGTGAGGAGCAAGAGAAGAGAAACCCAACAAGCAGTCTTTATCAGTTGTTTTCTTCCAAGAGCTACAGTTTTCAGAGGAACACCAAAGTAGTCACTGATAATATCATACTCACATCAATCATAATGTGCCTGACAATACCTGGAAGCCCTGAAGTCAACACTTTCATAAGAAAACCTTACAAGAACGATCTTGGGCTATCTAACTTAATTTTGCCCACACTAAACACAAATTCACCCTTTCTGTAGCCAATAAAGACCTATCATTTTAAACTCAGGATGCTAGACAAAAAAAATTAGAGCTTCTGAAGCAGGATGTGCCATGTTATCATGTGCAGGGAATTTACACAAATTCAAGGAACTTTCTTTTCTTTTTCTTTATGTACATCTGCTTCTAATGCTTATCAACTCCGGTTTACACAGATCAAGCAAAACTAAGTTTGCAGTCAACTTTAAGTCTGATTCAGATTTTAGGGACTTATAAGCTAGAAGGTGTGAGATAAACTCCACTCTGTTACAATAGCATCTCTCAGTTATACTCAGCAGGGACATTTGTTTAAGTGACAAAATAATTTTGTGTCAATCCCTCTCGCCGGGTAAGCTGCACTTGATCTGTACAGCCAATGAATAATAAATCAATGCAAATTACACCACTTTATCACGAACAACCATTTTCTGGTCAGCTACACTACACCACAGACTACAGTCTCTCTCACAGGAGACGAATAACCCCCAGTGACTTAAAATGGGAGTTATTTATAGCCTGCAGGGGAACAATTGGGTTTGAACGTATAATTTGCACCACTGTTTATATTTGCAGTGAATTTGGCCCTTGAAATCTTCGGCTACAATGAAGGCACAAGCTGCTTTCATCATTAGTGCATGACTCTGCAAATTATTTTAAATTATATTTGAATATTTAGCTGTTAGGCAGCTCCCCATGCCCCACAAGAAGTGCCTTACACTTGACAACCAGGTAACTCATAACCTGTTTCTTTAGCACCTGCAGCTTTCCTGGGTAACAATTTTCGATAGAGATTGCAATTTCCTTAAGGTATGAACTACTGAAGATAAAATAAAGGTCCACATCGGGACTGCAGACATCTTGAAAGGGGATGGTTTGTAACTCACTCTCTATTAGCACGGTACAAAGCCATTCCTCTTTCAAAAGATGGATGGGTTTAGGCCCTCAGAGGTGCCAGGCAGCTGCGCAGATCTGGAGGAAGAGGCCTCGAGGGCACAGTGTGGTCGGTCAGGGCCCCACCTTTTACTGAAAAGATGGATGCTCTTCACATAGCATCATTGTCACGAGTGTTTATCTAGAACTTATCGTTGAGCACTAAAGGAAAATCCTGCATCAATGCAAACCAAAGCTAACTTCACCTATTTGAAAGGCTTACAAGAGCACGGAATAATACAAGACACATCATGGCGTCATGCAAATCCATCCAGTTTGCTTACCCACCAACGTTTCAGGCCCGACGTGCAAACTTCAGTTTGAAGTAAAAACCCCCTCTCTCCTCATGCAAACATTAACAGACAGCTTTGATGACACGGCTAATCATTAACGACAGCAGTTCTCTAATGAACACAGGGAGCAACCGTCTGGACACAAACCCACACTGTGCGGTGCTTTGGAAGCCGTTCAGCAAACGAACCTCGTGTGTTCAATGGCACATGAAATCTTACAAACGTATGAGCCACACTAAGGGCAACAAGGGCTAAGCAGCATCCCATGGTGAGAGTGTGCACAGAAAACACGTGGGACGGAGGAGAAAGATGCCTGTGAGCTGCCTCTGTGCCCAGTAACACCCACCCAGCAATCCCGCTGCAGGAAAACCCCAGCCTCCCCCAGGCTGGGCGGCCAGGACGGCTCCCCAACAGCACAGCCAGGGCCAGTATGGACCATACTGGCTGTGGAGCAACGGCGAGTATGGCAGCTGCTGGGAGACCTGCCCACCCCGCCTCTCGCACCACTCCAAATTAAGTCGACCTCGGTTGCTGCGGGGTCTGAGGTTATCGGGACACAGATCTCTGCAAATAAAGAAATATGAACTGTGGGCGTCTGGTCGGGCTCGCCTCTCTTTGTGACCAAGAAGCCGCTTTAAGGGCTGGCTCGACTTGCCCCAAAGGTTTCCCAGAGCTCTGTGTAATAAAGATGATTGAAACACAGACTATGTCAACAGACACTTCCTTTGAGAGGGGTAAACAGGAGGACAGCACCTCGCTCATCAAAAACAACCAGACATACCTATAGGGCACGCAGAGCCAGCCAAGATCCTTTGGGGTTTTCTCTTGCCTTTTAAACAGAAAAGATTTATTAATCTTTTTTTTCTTTCCCCCCCAAATTTAATATTAAAACAAGAAAATGCTGGCAACACCCACGGTGATGTTATGTCAGCTGCTTATGTCAGGTCAAATACAGTGCGACAGGAAGCAGGGGCTCCACATGAATACGACCCCATCAACTGGGTGTCATTCTGCCCCTCCATCCTAAACACAGAACTGCTAAACGATGCGTAATGGAGAGAGTATGTCCAGACCCGCAGCCTTCTGCCCAGCCTGCCCAGGAGAAAAACACTCTTATAGAAGGGAAAAAGTAGTTACATGCCAGACTGCACCTCTTTTGATAACTCCCATAAGATCAAGTCCTCCCATCCCAGAAAGGAAATGAATTGGCCATTCTTCCTTGGTCTAGATGTGGTGGTGGAAACAGCACAGCGTAAGACAGCAAATAAATATTTGGAAGGAAGACATTTACAGCTATCCAGCTCATAAAAGCAAGCAGAAGACAGTAACCTGGCACAGCACTTGAGCAGCGATCAGGATAACCAAAGTAAATGAACACAGTGACTGAGAAGGTGAAAACTGGGACTTGTTCAGAAAACTATTAGTTTTCGAAGTTTCTATTACAGATATGCAAAACCATTCTCTAATGCCTTTATTAAAATACATATTTCTTAATCTTATCATCCTTGTTATCCGAGTTCCCATTTTTTTCCTCATTTTTTTGTCAAACTGCTGGAAGCAACTCACCAAGGCAAAAGCAACAGCAAGGCTGTTTTGAGCCTTGTCAAGCACCTTTCCCCCTCTCCTAGCCTAGCAGAAAGCTGGATGTGCCTAGAAATTCTTACAGTACCAGACAGATCTCAGCTCCTCCACTATCGAGTTAGGTGTGTTTTCTTTTAAGCTATTTAGTAATTTTCCTGGTACAAAGTGCCATAGGTGATGCCTTAACAAAACATATAGAAGACGGGGGCCGGGCTGCTATAGGCAGCTGTGTGAGAGCCCTTGTTTGCGCTCAGCAGCTTCTCTTTGCCTCTCCTCCCACCACCAGGAAGTCTTAACATGACTGAAATTTACAGCAGTTATAACAAACCGCTGCTAACTGCAAAGTTTAATTAGAGCATTTGCCTCTGGTGTAATGCAGTAATAAGGAGAAAATGGGTGTCTCTGCTTTCTTCTAAGGATGTCTGTACGCAGGCAGGTACAGACAGACCTGAGCTTGCTCAGCCTGTGCTCCCAGCTGGCTCCCGGCTGAAAGCTGTGTATTGCTTTGTATTGTAGGCACACTATGCTGTGCATAAGCAAAGAGGCCCTGCCACACACCTAAGCTTGCCTAGATGACTGTGAACAGAAATGAGAATTGTGCCCCTGTAGCAAGGGGGTGGGGAAAGAAAAAAAAAAAAATATTTTTTTTCTTTACATCCAACACTTGTTCACACTTGTCCTAAGAAAAACAAGTTTGCCAGTATTGCCCTTGTCTTCTCATAGGGGTACGTTTTTTGAGTTTTTCTGGCTTGCTGTTTGTTATATTTAGGTCACTTGCAAGTATTAAGCTATCATCTGCACAGAGATGATAGCAAGTATAACAGAAGAGTAATATTCGGAGAGGATAAACCACAGTGGGTAGTGGATTATAATAAAGAACCAGTGAAGCCTGGCTGACCCCTTATCAGAGTGAGCCAGCTCTTGGTAACACTTCTAAATTAGGGTTTACCACTTTTGTTTTACTCTGGCTATTTTAGAAAAGAATCACAGGATAACGGAACGTGAACAGGGACATAAAATGGGGTGTAAAACCAACAAAAGTGTCTATTCTTTTTATTAGGAGGTTTACCAAGTGCCTAATCAGTCAACAATCAAGCCAGTAAGACAACATAATAAAATTAAAGTCATTTTTTGGAGATCCTGGAAATTTTAGTATTGAGCATCATATACCTCTGTTGTCTGTCAATGCTTTTTTTTAACCCCTGCTTGGATGATGTTATTGGAAAGGAAAATAAGAAAAGGCTAGGAACAGCAGGGTTCTCAAGAGCAGACTAGGCACAGGAGAGCTGACTCCTCTCCAGCACCCTAGAACCACATGAAGGCAGGATAACAGACTCTTCTCCTCACTGTTGTTTCACTAGCTGAGCAGGAGCCAGGTGATTTCCAGCTCCAGCCTGGGGGAAAGTAGCCTTCCCTGCCCTCCCACAGCTTTCCTACTCTGCCAGGTGGGCTGCTTTTCCCAGCAGGAGAGATACCTAGTGGGAACTACTGACTCCAATCTCCAGCAGGATCCAGCAAGTCCTTCCTCATCATCACCCCCCACCTCCTGTCTTTGCAGCAGCAGGTTTATGGAAGTGCTCTGAAGAGCAGACTAGTCCCAGAAGCAGCTCCGGCTGACAGATGCCCCTCAACCCTCAATGTGACTGTTTGGGTAAATTGCACAACTTTGGGTTTATCTTTGATTTCTGTAGCCCACCTGTCCTGCTGAAGAGCTGCCTTTGCTCTCTCTTCACTTCCCTGCTTTCAGGCTCAAATTTAGCAAATAGCAGCCCACAACACATGGCATCAGCTCACCATTCTGTGCCATCATTTCTGGTACTGAGAAGAAGAGCTAGAGAAATAGATAAATATTAAGGATGAAGAACATATATTACTCCCGTAAATTCATCAGGTAACATGAATTAATTCAGGAAACCCTCAGGTAAAAAAAAAAAAAAAAAGAAATGCAGAAAAAAAGAAAAAAAAGGTCTGCATTTATGGCAAAGCTAAGAGAATATAAACCCTAAATATCTCTCTCTCCTTTTCCCCTTGCCAGCAAAACTGGGAGAAAGCAGGTCAAGCAACATCATCACAACTTTGCCTGCCATTGGGTTGCTATTCAAAAAACAAGACAGAATATGAATGTAACCTGATTTCAAGTGGATGAAGGAGAGCCTTAATGGTGAAGTTTGTATGACAGCTTTGTAGTTATTAAGATCTCAGACCAACCCTTATTTCTGAGTACTGGCCTAGATTAGCAAGTCATCTGAAAGTTTACAGTAGGAAAACCATATGGGCATATTCCTGTAGCTACATGTGTACAGTAATTATGGCATAGGTAAGCAATAACACATGCCCAAGGCATCATACTTAGTGAGCCACGAGGCTCACCTGCATATCTACAATTATGACTTCAGACTTCAAAGTACCTTATTGCTCAGACAAAATTGGTAGCCTACTTCCTTGTAAAACACATGAGGATCTATTGCTATAAAACAAACATAGGTGGTGATATAACACGAAATTTAAAGTGTGGGTACCATAACTGTGAAAGGGGGAAGGAGGATCTTGCTTAAAATATTTTCCTATATTATTTTAAAGTGAGTGCACTTTAAAGTAGCAGGCAAAAGTAAGCATCACTTAAATTCTAGAACTGCCAGAGTTTCATGCTGATGCTTGAAGTCTGGTTACTTGGTAGGCACTACTTCAAGCTCATGTTCCCCTCTGAGAAATGGGGTCCTTTCTAATACATCATCCACTCGATTGCTTTCAGACCTCTAATCAATCAAGAAATCCCGTCACAATCATGTGATCAGCAGCTGTGGGCTGACATTCACGCATGGCAATTTATGGCAAAAATCAATAATAAGTGTTTCCCTTTTACATGGCTTTTTCAAAATAGGACCACATTTTACAAAAGTACATTTTTCTGAAGATTGGTTTCTAAATGAATAGCACCAACTTCAAAGCAAACGTTTCTGTGAGGGCTGTTATAACATTCGAGTTCTTACATGATCTTCAAGGCTGCAGCGTGACCTAGGAGGCAGCCATAATGAGACACAGACAGTGAATAAAGCACTGATTTAATTATATTGTTTGATATATGATGACCTCATCCACTGGTGTTTATACTGATGTAGTGCTTGAAATGCTTTATCGACATATGGGAAGGCATAGTCTCCAGCCTGAAGAGCTTACAGTCTCAAAGACAGAAACCAGATGAAGGGTGTTCTCTTCCTGTAGCTTATTGTAGGTTTTGAAGCTTTGCTCGTTTCCATCAGGTCTTAAACATGCACTGAATGCTGGAGAGTGGGTTGCTGAGTGAGTACTCTAAGCTTGCTGGACAGAATATCTACTGCATGGTTACCTTCAATTACAGAAGAGGATTTCCAATAGGGCAATTTTCCTGTGTTTCTACGTACAATCAACGACAGGAAGATGCAAACACTGGTGGGACAGAGGGAAGCTATAGCTGTTTACAACATCTCCGCCAAATTCCTTCAGTTTTGGAGATACTTTGTGCCCCAACATGAGCTTTGACCCACTGTTGTCTGCTGCTACAGAAAGAAGAGTGGGGGACAGTCAGTACAACCTGCTAGTTCCTCCACAAAAGACCTCCATCAAGGAGACTGTGTGGTAACCATCTCCCCCCAGAAAATTAACAGTCAAGGCTCAGAGTTTGGTTAAATATATATGTATGTTATATATACGTATATCTTCTTTTGCACTCCTGATTGAGATTCCCTGAAAAATATGCAGTAAAGTAACTCTTTATGGTGTTAACGCCTTGAAAAGCTCCATGAGGAAATGAGTAGTTCTGTATTCAGTGCACCATCTGCCAACAACGCAGTAAATAAGGCCATACAAGAGATGGTGAGAAACAAAATATCAACAACCTACCCACTCATTAAGCATTAGCCATGCTGTGTGCTGGATGATAGGCAGGCCTTGCAGGAAAAAAAAAAAATAGTACGCAATCCTCTAATTAAAGGCAATCAAAATGAATATTTACCAAGAGAATGAATGAGTAGCTTTAATTGTAGAATTTTCTGGCCTCGGATTGCTTGGTTTTGCAACCTTGAAGTTCAGCCCTGTTCGGTAATCTAAAGGCTTAATTTAAGGCATTATTTATCTTATTTTACTTCTGTACAGGAAACCCACAAAACACATGCAGTTGACATATTTTTACCCTTATTAGGTACACACATATGTACAAAATCATTGCTTTCACTGACACCTATAACAGCAACCAGACACAAAGACAGGTTAAAGAAGAGATACCCCAGCTCTGTTTTGTTTTAAGGTAATTTTGGAATAGAAGCAGGGCTTCGATAACTCACTGTAAGAGGAAGGATGTTTCTCAGCAACACTGGATTTTAAAACCTCTATTAAAAAAATATAATCCAATGAGTCCTGCTCACGAGGGTAAAAGATAAAAAGAGTATAAATTAAATACATTATTGGTGGAGAAAATATATACATGTACACACATATGTATTTGGAAACCTTTAAAATGGCACACAGAAGTTAACCAATGAGAAAGCATTTGCCCAACAGAGCTGAAAAATAGCTGAGAGACTAACAGTAACATGTTTTCATTTTCTTTTCAAACTCTGGTACAAATTCAGCTAATATCACTTAGTATGATCTCATGCCGGGATAGGAGCCAAAAGTTTCACTTGAAATCTTTGCGGTTATCAGATCTGGAAAGCTTTTCAATCACTTAAGTTTGAGAAGCATTAAAAAAAAAAAAAAAAAGAAAAAAATAAGGAGAAAAAAAAAAGGCCAGAGATAAAAGGCCAGGGGCTTGAAACATTTATCACTTCATCATACTCTTCCATTTGATGCTAGGTCAGCATCTTTACAGATACAATGGAATGCCCTGTTCTACCTATATTTTGAGAAAAAAAAAATTAATGCATGTACAGGTTTAGAAACAGGCGCAGAGCAGCAAGGCCAGGCAATCCATATGGAGGACAAGCTCCTTAACCAGTACATCCAGGAATGGAAACACTCCTAGGCATAAAGGGAAGTTTCCAATACCTGCTTCCAGCAGAGGAAGGCTGCAGACATGCAGCAGCATTGCTTTGGTATTGGCCAAACAAGCACCAGCCCTGCCACACAGAGGGTGATGGTGACCGGATAGCAGATACAGGGTAAGCGTGATGCTCCCTGAAAGGTCAGAATTGCTACAGCTGGACAAGCTCTACCCTCCATCGTGCCACAGTGCTGGGGACCCCAGGCCTGCCCATACTACAGTCCGGTCATCAGCACCTTCCTCTTAGCACTACAAGGTGCCTGGGAAATCAGGACAAGATCAAAAAAGCCCTGAGACTGAACTAAGACCAAGGTTGAAAGAGGAAGACAACAGGACATCCAGGGAAATGTAATGCCCTGCCTGGAAGGAAATGTTATCAACATATTTAAGTAACTTCTGAAAGAAAAGTCTTCCAGCTCCTTTTGACACAACATAGGGACTGCATGAGGACAGCATGAGGGCAACAAGTACTTTTCTGGCATATATTTGCCACCTCCCATCTCCTCCTGACAAAACCAATATACCACAAACACTTTGGAAGCACAGTTGTAGCCAAGGAAAAGCAGGCACAAGGAAAAGCTGAACACGACCGCAAGCACAGAGTGCTCTATACCTTGCCAAGGTGATTGCTGTTTTGAAAAACTATGCCAATTTGTGAGTTATTTGGGCAGCTTCAAACCTGCTCTGGTTTCAGGCAGGAGCCACATCTCACCGAGTGACAGCTCATCTACCCATTACAGGACAAATGCTACTCATGCAAAGCCCAAATCCATAAAACATTCACAACCATGTTAATCTTACCCTCAACAGTGGATATGCAGCCAGCATATAACTGGACTTGCTTATGACAGACTTAAAAATAAATTGTTTTTTCTAAGCAAGTCAGTATATGAAAAATAGGAAAAACAGAGCATGTTTTCAGAAAGTACTACAAAACACAGGTGTGGGTTTGTAGGCACACGGTTATTCAAGTTGTAGGACTCTAGGCAGTTCCCCCCCCCCTTCGAAAAACAGAAAATGCAGAAGGTAACATACTATCAAAATGTTTCTATTGCTTTCCCACACTTACATTAAAGCATTCTTTGTGCATGCAAACAAATGTAGTAAGCCTTTTAATTTCCTTGCTCAGGAAAGCTGAATTTTCCTCCCTCCAATAAGAGCTGCCATTCACACTATACTGGTGAACAAAAATGAAAAACCTGGAGACTGAATCTTACCACTGTGTCTTTTCTGACACAGATCCCTGCTCTCCCCATTACCTTCTAAAAGTTCCCCTCAAAACACTTGTTTTTTTGTTATTGCCTGCATGTTTCTCACCCCTTTGTTCTTTCCTCTGATTCAGAAATGTCTTATTTCTGGTTCCCCAGCTTTGTTTTCACCTTTTCTCTCTCACCAACGGCAGGGGAGACTCTTTCATACTTGCTCTCAAGTACAGCCCACCAAGAAACATCTCAGGAGGAAAAAAAAAAAAAAGTTTGATGTACACGGTTCAACAGAAATATTCCCACCCACTTCACTTCTCTACTGCATCCTCACATCCTGCTCTTTGTTCTGGAGAAGCCACACAAGTTACTACTCCCATTTGTTCGCCTCCTTTATCCTCTGAGCTCTAGATGCTTCAACACACCGGTGGCACCCACTTTGCCCTGCTGCATGCCCTTCGCCCCCTCCAAGTGCCAGGGCACACCTGTACCTCGCTGCAGCCTGCTCCACCTCACAGAATCACAGAATGGTATGGGGTTGGAAGGGACCTCTGGAGATCATCTAGTCCAACCCCCCCTGCCAAAGCAGGTCCACCTAGAGCAGGTTGCACGGGAACATGTCCAGGCAGGTTTTGAACATCTCCAGTGAGGAAGACTCCACCACCTCCCTGAGAACCCTTTGTACCTCCCTTTCTTCTCCAGCATACACTTGCACCAGCTGCAGTTTTCTGCTTCAGGTAAAGCCTCAGACTTCCTCCCTGACACCTTCGATGCAATAATGTCATTGTCTTTGCTTTCTACACCACCCGAGACATTTCCCTTTGGCTGCAGTGTTGTAGGCAGCATGGCAACATCTCAGTTCTGGCCCTCTGAGGCTGACAGAGTCCTGTCCAGATCCACCTCTTTTTGTTTTTTGTTGGGGTTTTGTTTTGGGTTTTTTTGGCATTGTCTGCCCCCATGTGCATAAGTAGAAGACTCAGGAGGTCATCTCAAGCTGCCCTGGATGGTGCATCCTCTATTTTCAGCCCCGCACACAGCTTAAATAGACAAAATGAATCTAAGCTACAAGGAGGTTTAAATTAATACAAAGATACTGCTGCTTCTCTGACTCTGTTGGGGCTTGTTTTAACTCATTCTTAACTATTTCTTGTTGTATCACAACTTGATCAGCAATACCTGCAATCGAAAGCTAATCCTGTTATGCATTCCTCAGCATTGGTAGCTACACAGGACCACATACACACTCCTGACGGGCCTGTATAGATGCAGAAAAGCCAGGGCTCCAACACCTTGTGCTTTTCAAACAGGAATTGGATTTACTTACTTTGAGCAGATGGTACTAAGAAGCATAGATCTTATTCACTGGTCAATACCTGAAGGTAGTATATGCTAGGTACTCCCAAAGTTGGAAGAAATAAGAGTGTCAAGATTTAATTTCCACAAAAAGTTCATATGCCCCATGTATCTACAGTCAGAGTCAAAGACAGACAACCTGAAGAGAATTCCCATCTATCCCCACTACTGGGTTTGGACCCTAGTTTCAATCTTTCCCTCTCAGGGCAGGGAAGTAGCAAGGGAGGGAAGCAGGGAGGTACCCAACCTGGGTTTGCAGCCACTAGAACTAACTCATACATCACTTCCCCTCTTAACAGGTTTCACAAGCAGCCCAGATGCCATATGGGCATATCTGGTGCTGATGCTGACCAGTCTGTTTCACTAATAAATACATGCAGGAGTCTAATAAGGCTCCACCTTGAGCTCTTCTCAAGGTGGCTGGTGGGAGCCTTAATCAGAACCACTTCAAAAAAGGCTAAATTCCTTTTTTGATGTTGGGTGAAAAGCTTCCAAACGTAAAAGTTCTACATCAGAGAGACTTGGGGGCAGAGAGTGGGGAGGATTTATAGAAAGCTCACACCACTTTTTATGGAAACCCTCTGAATTGGAACAGAAAACTTTGAAGGTTGATATTTGCAATTAACAGGTGTATCTGGAGTATCTGAAATTTCTTCCACTCTTACATACAGCCATCTGAATTGTATCTTCCTGTTTTGACTAAAGACCTTGTGAAGCAAGGACTGGGTTATTTACAAATCATCCCATAACTTACTCACCTGCCTTTCGTGGAGCAGGAAGGAGGAGAGTTCAGAATCCTCCACGTAAATCCTTCAATTCCGTTCACACTCCTACTTCAGAAGTGTAAATCCTCATGCTGCTCTGTGACTCAAGCCTGAAGTAAAGAAGGTGACAGGACAGAAGCACTTAGTAACTTTATGTAATGCACTGATAAAAAAAATCCACTATAATAATAGGTACTTTAAAACAATTAGTTCATAGAATATGTCTTGCAGACACTCAAGTCAAAGACATTGCTCTAATTCAAGGTCAAATGACTAAGATGACAGAAAAGACAATGCTTTCACACAACTGCGTAGTCCTATTTTTCAGGATTTTTCCTGTTCAGTTACAATAAATCCCAGTTAGGCACCACAAGCTCTTCAGTTACCAGAACAAGTCCAAAATTTCTGTCAGGATGCTTCCTTACTAAAACTTTTTTGAGCAGAAACACAAACAAGAATGCGCTCTTAAAACACAGCCTTGAGAAATAGAATTTATTGAACCTCCATGCTACAAAAAGGAAGCCAAATTGTGTCAACAGAAGACAAATCTACCCTCAGATGCATGTTTTCTTGTTCTCTGAAGTCACTAGCTTTCAGTGACTTTTGTTTATTTATTTCACCAAATCATCTACAAACACAGGAGAAAGGGTGGTGGGCAGCAGCAGTGGGTGATGTCCCTGTGCCAGTGCAGAACCCTGCAGGCAGCCTTTCAGCACGCCTCTCGCATCGTGCCTTCTGCCACTACCCGAGGCGCACACAGTAACTCCTGCCCATCTTGGAAACACAGGCTGCAGCTGGACAGCAATTGCAGTCTTAACAGCCAAAAGGTAAGACTTAAGCCTTACTAAGTAAACAGCAATAAATGATCCAACACAGTAACTAAGATTAGGGAAATTCCACATTTGCACATCACTCATGCAAGTATATTCTCATGAAAATATGTTCTCATGTCATTTATTTCTCATTCCTATGTTTATACTTAATTTTTATATAGCATTATTATAAATACCAGTTTTCTCAGTTATACTGTGTGCATTTGTATGTGCATGTGTGTATCCATGTGCGTGTGTAGCACTGCTTCCATAACCTTGACAGAAAAATTAAAATAAGCAGGCATTACGGTCTGAAATCACAAAGTTTTAAAGTACATGTCTGTAACACTGAACCATGCAGCGTGAACTAAAGACAGTGAGGCCTGGCATCCAGAGATTCAACTCCGTGGACAGCATTAGAGATTCTTCCAATGCTGAAAGTCAAATAAAAACTCGCTTCTGGAAAAATATTCTGAAAATCCTGAGGAACATAAAAGAAAGGACATTTTGTCAGCAATAAACTTTTGTTATATCTAAGAATGGGAAATGCACCTTTACTTTTTTTTTTTAATAGCATGAACAAAACATTGGGATTGATGAAAGTCAGGAAAAGTTCAAGTCTTAGCTTCCTAGATGCTGGCTTGTCCAAATTAAAAGTTTAAGAATTAAACTAAAAGAAATTACAAGCCTTCATGTAAAATTTAAAAAAAAACAAAACAAAACATGCACAACCAAAAAAACCCCAAAACAGCAACAAAAAACCCCCAAAAGAACCCAAAACAAACAAACAAAACAAAAAAAAAAGGGTGGGCGTTGATTAACACATAGTTTCGGATTAAGGTTTCACAGCCAAAGCAGCCAATAGTCACTAGTTCATATGGAGGGGTCCTGTAGCACATCCTAAGAAACACTCTCAAAAGCACAGATACAGCATTTTGACCACTGTGGTAGATCAGAAAGATCCCATGTTACACATGCACACACAACGCTGTACGGGTTACAGCTGAGGTCACTGAATTGACAATCCAGCAGTTTGTGGTTTATGCAAATAGCCAGTTGGGAAACTTGCAATCAGTTTTTGTATAATCATAATGTATGTACAGTATAATGTTCTCCGTTCATGCTGGAAACATGTCCAGAATAACTGTGCAGGGCTTGGAGAGCTTTGCTTTCACAGACTTATGGTGGTTCAGTTTACACCTGGAGCAGATACAGCATCTATGAACACAAATCTCTTCCATTTACAAACTTATCTGATTGTATCCAACTAAACATAAAATGCTACTTTCGATTACCTTGCTCAGGAATGTACTGCTCATTAAAATAGTAATGGAGAAAAGATCACTGAACATCATAATTGGAAAGTCCTACCTTCAAAACATACAGCTTTGTGTTTTCTAACTTAAGCAACTAAAACTGCAAAAAAGGAAAGATACACATGGAAGACTCTGGGGGTGGAAATCACGTGAGTTTGGACACCTCTGACAGTCATAGAAAAGATGAAACCTAAATTTGATTGATTAACTAAACCTAGCATCATAAAAGATTTGCTCAGATCCTTGACTTTAATGACAGGATTGCTTTTTGTGAACCACGAGGAAGTCCTCTATCTTCCCCAGCTCAAACAGAAGGGCTCATTATTAGAAGACTAACACATGAAGCAAGCAAGTATGGTCCGTAAATGTTCACAATGACTCTCTCCCCATCCACTTTGTGCTGGCTGCAAAGAACATTTCAAAGCCCAGCTGTCACCAATATCTGTGATAGCTTCTTCAAACACACAAAGACTCACACACCTTAAAATCTGCCAGCAGCTGGTGTGAACAAGGAAAGCCAAAAGTCTCAGATCACACTGGAAGAATAACTTGAAATAAATACTTTGTTAAAAATAAAAATGGACAGGCACTAAAATTGAGATGAATTGTTAAATGGGCAGACCTTGAGGTTCATTCTCAAGCTTAGAGCTAAAGAAACCAAAGGGTACCTGGATTTCTTGAATTGACCCTAAATTCTAACAGCAAATTACAGGCCACAAATGAGGCTATTTGCCTCATTTTTATGCAAGTGAACTTGCACACTGAAATCAACCATATTACATTTCCTTATATACTTTTACAAGGCAGAGAGAACATAGGAGTTCGTGAAAATACATTAGATAAATGGAAGATACGTTGCAGTTGTCTAAGAAATTTGGGGTTGAAAGTCTGCCTGGTTTCAGGTATCTAATTCTGAATTATCTGATTTAAGGTTTATCATAATCTCTGCAAATCGGAAAAGAAAATTCTGTTATTTTTAACACATTCAAAACTATATCACCTTTATTGAAGATTCAAGATGGCCAGATAGAACATTTCACTTTATTTTTTATGCAACCATGTGCTTATATTTCATGAAGGAGCTAACCGAATAATTAAACCAAGATACACGGCTGAGATACTGAAGAGCAAATCCCCTTCTCTGCATAAGCTCTACTATCCAGGCAACCAACAGTAAGTACCTTTTAATGCTTTTATCTATAAGGAAAAAAAGAAAAAGAAAAGAAAAGAATAGTCACAGAAGCTCAATCCTTCTTTTCAAAAGCCTGCCAAAGTCATCTGAAACACATTTGTCAAACACACACAGCAAAGAAAAATGCAGGCCCTTTCTAGCATTTGGAAAAACATGAGGGAAGGGAGGAGGAGAGAAACTGATCAAATAAAACACAACAGAATAAGTCAAACGACTTAAATACATACCTCTTCCTCCACAGGAGCTTCCTACAAAATGTTCATCCAGGACTGTGCGTTCACACACACGAGTGTGCACCTGTGAAGGGTGTGATCCAGCCCTGCCACAACACACCTGGCTACTGATCACACCACTGGCCAGGCAGGATGGTGAAATTCCCCCTTTTCCCTGCTTTTAATGCAAGCAAACCAAATAAAGTAAGGATCCCGCCCACCCTGGGCCAAAGCTGAAGTCAGTAAGCAGCTGATGGGCAGCAAGTGGTCAGGGTCATGCAGGATGGCTTCACATACGAGCAAGATGGGAGTGCCTGCATGGGGGGAACCTCCACCCTGACCCCTCTCCCGTGGCACCACAGCTGACATGGTGCTGCCTTTGCACCCTGGGCATCCAGAGCTGCAAAGTGCTCGGACATGAAGGGTCGGTCAGGGCCAGGCTAGACATCTGCACAGACCAGGATGCACGAAATCGGTTCAAATGCCCCAAAGAGGCAGCTTCAAATGCAGAAAGTCAGTAAACGCCAATCACTTTATAACACAGCACCCTTGCAGAAACACCCATGTGTGTGCACGCACACACACACAGAGGAAGGGGGGAAGGAGGGATGTCGGTGCAGAGCACCATCTATACTCTAAAACCACTGTCAAAAGACCAACTGGTTGTGAGGGTTTCCTGGAAATGCAAATACACTTCTAAAAATGTGCTTTCCTCCTCCAAAAAGTGTTATGCCTGTCCCCACAACCGGAAGGTTTCCTGAAAGATTACTTTCACAACCAACACTACTACTAACGATCTTTTGACTGTTATTTTAACAAGTAAAATCATATCACTTTGTCAGCACAACGCTGGTATCACCTAGAGTTTGGCTGCGTTGCTTCCAAGGATATTATCAAAGAAGCGGCAAATTGAGCCTCAGGACCTTAAGAAAAGTAATTCACATTTGCTTATACCTATTTCAATCCTACCCAAAGCAGCCACAGCTTGTTTTAGAGGTGGCAGGGAGGGAGGTTTTGAGGCTTGTTTTCTTAATAAAGACAATACAAAGCGTGAGCCATGGGCACCTCAGGAGAGAAGATGGTCTGAATCTCCCTTCTCACCTCGCCGTCAAGAAACACAATAGAGGAGGAGGCAAATGATACAAATCTGGGTCACATCAACCCAAAAGCCGTATATACACTGTGACAATCAACCCCTCTGCCTTATTTCACGCTGTGACCCCTATCATCCCCCACTGGAGTGGAACAGGAGGAGGAACAATGGCAGCAGGAATCCCTTCATCCCCTATCACAGAGAAGAAATAGCATGAAGATTACCGTGTTGAGTCATCTCCCGCAGGAACAAAGAGAAGATGCCTGGTTTTTTATGCCCTTAGCTCAGAGCTCAACATAAAATAAGGGCTCAGGATGAATAAGAAAGGCCAAAGGCCCATAAGGATTGGGGCCGGATAGGGGCTGCCTCGCAAGGTGCTGAGAAAAAAAGGCTGCAAGAAACTCCTCATCCGGGCCATGGCTGGGACACCTGGTCTAGGGTTCAGTGCAAAGTCCCTGTTAGAGAGAGGGTTATGGTTGAGAGAAAGATAATGCATTGGGGCCAATATAGAGTGGGGGCTCGCCTCTGCCTTGGCAAGCGAGGCAGGGCTGCAGCACTCATCTCCCACTGAACTCATCCCCTGCATGCAGCCAAGATGAAAGCTGTAATTTGCCCCTCACAGCTGCCACTGTAGGTTGCAAATCCCTTCAGGCAGACATCCTAAACTTCATTACACCTGACTAGCCTCAGGTTTTTAGCACAGCATTCCAAAACATTACCCCTTCCTGCCTCCCACCCTCACTTTCAAAGGGAATATACATTTTATATATATATATATATTCCAACAGCGCTTCATAACTTTCAGAAGCACATTCCTATACGCATGCTGTACCCAAACCTAGCTCAAAGCACACGGGCCACAGCTGCTGACGGAGGTGAGGCACGTACCCAGGGGCCCTGCTTGCAAAAACCTGTATGTGCCACCCAGCCCTGAGAGCATCCCACCCCGGGGGCTCTGCCCCCACCCCATGCAGGGGCCTCCGGCCCTCCTGGCAGGCACTGCCGCAGTCCCACTGACTCAACCACCACTGCTGCAGGAAGAGTTTCGCTTCTTCCGGGCTTCTTCACAGGAAGCTTAAGGCTGAAAAGAAGGCTATGCATGCCCAGCAGGTTGAAGAAACTATTTCTTAGCAGTTCGCTATTTTTAAGTTGACTTGTTATGCAGATATAGGTACGTGCATAACTTGGGTTATCTGCCACTTAATTGCTGGTCACAGCCCTGAATTTCCAGTCCGACCTCTTAAGACATAAAAACTTTGCATTAATTAACTTTGCATCAGAATAAACTCAAAATGGGAAAAAGGTGATCTGTTTTCTTTTTCCTCATTTTCTTTTTGATATGAAAATCTCATTTCTTTCATACAACCACAATACACATAAAACACACATTCACTGAAAATTAACTGTAAAGCAAGCCTGCCATCTGAAATTTCATTTAAATTACAAAAAGATTGAAAAATATTTTAAATATATCTTCACATGAAAGTTCACCAAGTGCAGATCACTAAATCCATCTGAATAGAAATCTGGGAGTGGAACTTGGAAGTTTGTTCCTTTCAAATCAAAAACTAGTATCTCTGTGTCTGGGGAAGAGTTGCACAGCCTCCACAACTTGCTACCTAAACTTCTGTTGTGGTTTTTGTTCTGGTTTTAAATATTTTATAAGATATTCTAGGTATAATCTGAATAATGACTATCAATGAGCAAGGCACATAATAAAGGAAATATTATTTTATCTTCGCTGTTAGTAGCTCAACACATCCAAGAACTCCCACGCTCTTAATATCCTTCCATCGATCACCATGTGTAAAAATGGCCTCAAAACTGACATTACTTTGATTCTGCCTTATTCTATCAGTCATAGCTGAACCATAACTCTGAGCACAGGCTAGTAGAACATCTTCCTCCAAAGTGCTCAGAGAAGGAGCCTTGTTTATCACATACATAATTTAATCTCTTTTGCATTAATTTTTAAGACCAAAAGACAACCAAAGTAAAAAATTAATTATGAAAACAATCTATTGTACTTTTGCAGTTTTCATTTTTTTAAAAAATGTTAATTATGTGCACCAAGAAATATAATGACTATAGGGACACAACTACAGGATATCAGCTTCCAGACATTATCAGTGGTTTCAAGTCATCAGATTACAAAAAAGAAATAGCTTCCTATGCTTCCACTGCTTCCTTTTAGCTATGTACTTTCCTTATAGGTGTAATTAATTCTGGCAACAAATGAGTCCATACATCTAATGCAAGAAAAAACTGGAAGTGCTTTTTTTTTTCTTCCACATAGCCCTCAAAGAAAGAATTAGCAACTACTCAGAAATAAACTAAAATGATGACCTTAACCGCATTAATTTGGGGAAGAAGAATAATCTGGCTATCAACTATCATCCTTTTAAAATATAAAGTATAAAAAAAAATTAAACATCTTGAACTCGGGAAGACACCATCAGCTTCTGAAGACCAAATGAGTTTTGGGTATAAGCTTTTACTGTCACCAACCTATTATATGAAGTTGACAACATGTAAGTAGGAATATGTTCCATATTTTGACACTTTTAAGGAAGTTGCCCCTGCATTACTCAAAACTCCTTATCCAATGTTTATTTAGTAGACCATTTATGCATAATAGTTCATATAAAACATTCAGTAAAAACTCAGGATACTGAGACTTCAGCCTTGTGCACCGCAGATTTAAAAACTAAGTAAATTTCATTTTCTTCCCTTTGAAAACCATGACAACCAAAACAAATTCTCTACAATGCATCTTGCATTACTTAATATATCAAATTCTACTTAACCTATGCCATCCTGAATCTCACCTTCTGCTATAAGTTACATAGCTAGAGTAGAACTTGCCGGAAATAAAAGCTCGCAGCCTTCAACTGCTGAGAGCCTCATAACTTCTGAGGCTGAACCAGCCACTATATTATTATGAAAATGGACACTATTTAGGATCTTTATTACTTCTTGGCAGAGAAATAGTTAAATAAAATACCAAATATTAAATACCAAGCATTTCTGTCTCAGAATCCAGCACTACACAAATGAAAGGGGCAGTTTACACTCCTCTCACCCGTAGCAAAAGAAATCAAGACTTGCATTCAGATCATGCTTGGAAATTTTCTCTGGTATTATTATAACAATATATTTCTATTTAACTCCTTTCCCAACTCTGACTGGTATTTTCTGACAAGAAACTCATTCATCCAAAAAAAAAAAAAAAAAAGTCCTCATCAGCTGAACGAAAATGTTTCATGAAAACATAACAGATTCAAATAGCTGGTGAGGAAACACAGACCCTAATGCCCTGGTTCCCACCAGCTTTCCTGGCAAACTGAAGAGGGACACAACCTCCCTGGCCTGGGAAGCCTGCATTAACTCTTGGGTCTGCAGCAGCAGGCAGCTCCCCAAACCAGGCTGCTGCATGGTCCGGGGAGAACACAACTGAGGGGATATAGAGACAGAGACTCCCTAGTTTGTAAGATGCAATGTGCTGCAGATGTGAATCATGTGCCAAGTAGCTTGTTTCAGCAAAGGTGGCATGGGCAGCAGCAGGACAGTAGGCATCTGACTGGTACTTCAGGTGCCCAGTAACAGAGAGGTGGAGAAGCAGTGCATTTGCAGCTCTGCACAGGGCAGGTTAGAGTTTAGTATCAAATTTGACTTGATTTTTGAGTGGCCAGTAAATGACTTGGCTCCAGGACTGCTAAAAGCCACATTAACAGTGTGGTTCCTCGGAGCTGTGGTACGGTCCCACTTCTAGGACCCCAAGTTGGTATTTCTACCTTACACTATGTAAAAGCAATAATTCACTCTGAGATCATAGAATCATAGAATCGTCTAGGTTGGAAGAGACCCTTGGGATCATCGAGTCCAACCATCTACCCTACTCTACAAAGTTCTCCCCTACACCATATCCCCCAACACCACATCTAAATGGCTCTTAAACACATCCAGGGATGGTGACTCAACCACCTCCCTGGGTAGCCTATTCCAATGCCCAACCACTCTTTCTGTGAAAAATTCTTTCCTAATGAGATGGCTCAGCAAGCTCTGAAGCAAGAAGGTCCTGGGGAGACGGGTTCTAAATTCTCCATAAAACTTTCCTTGAAAACCCTGCCACACCACTATTTATATATATCTGTGGTTTGGGAGTGCTTCTGAGTCCATGTAGGCACCTCCGACCATGGTCCCAACGCTGCATGGGCATCAGACCAGAGCACACCAGCCTCGCCAAAAGGCCAAGGGGGCAGATGAGCACCCCGCTGTGGTGCACACAGACCTGTCACCGCTCCAGAGCACCAGAGGAGATGAAGATTCACAAGAGATGTCCTTCTCAGAGGTCAGTGCAGGCAGAGCTTAGCATATACTACAGCAGGAAAAGCCATTCCAACCACCAAGGCAGGAACAGTTATTCTGAGATGTTTTTGTTTATCAGGCGGTTGTTTAGGGTGCAAAGGGAGGAGAGAGATACAAGGAAAAGGTAAAGAAGCGTTTTTTTTAACGGCCCCAGCATTAGCTCCTCCAGAGTTCACATTTCAAAATAAAAAAAAAAAAAAAGCATCATGGTACTTTGCCAAGATGACCAATATTTCTGAAGGAGCTTGTTTTGAAAACATTTTAATGAAACAAGCTTAAAAGCATGTGTATATTCAGAATCAACACTGGCTCTTGATATTAAAACCTTATCTCCCTTCCCCCCTTCCTGACCTGCCATTAAATACAATTAACTCCCATTATCCCTCCAATGCTTTATGCTTTCTTGGCAAAGACCAGGCTGCAAAGCCTATCAGAAAGCGGAGAATGGAGGAAGGAAGGATGAAACACAGCAGGAGACCTGTGCCCAAAGCTGATGATTTGAACACAATTTAGCTTACAGTTAACTCACAGCAGGACTTCTGTAATGTCCTTTATCACCTATGAAGCCATTTCCTCATTAGTCATTATCACTACACACAAGAAGACAGGGAAAGATGTTTCTGCACAAAATGGAAAACCTTTACCATAGAACCAGAAATCAGAGCAAGTTCAATGAATTTTAGAACAGAACCCGATTCTTGCTTCTGTTCGCTAGATAAAAGAAATAACATTTCATCCCACTGAAGGTGACATGTAGCAACAACCCTGAACATCCTGTGCAAAACTTCCCCTGGACTCAACAGAGCCCCTCTCAAAGGGAAACCAAGGAATCCCATCCAGCCTGCACCCTCCAGTTCTCACTCTTGTGTCACACACAGGATACATTTATACTGTTTGCCCAGCTACATTTAAATATAGGGAAGTAATCTACAAAGAATAAGAGAAACAGCATAATACACATTTCAACTTTGCTCCTTCCTGGAATCCACTGCTAATGTATTTCAGCCACAAAGTGTACCAGAAACATTTAGCTTATTGCCATTTTTTCCAAACCACAGACAGCAGAACAATTCTTCGTCAGAGTCGTAGGGATCTTCCATAGCATTCATTTGTACTCATGCATGATGAAAAATTTGGTTTCACCATCACAGACAAGAAATCTCCCTCAGCTGATAGACCCAATTAACTGATGAAGTCAAGACTCAAAAACATTTCAGAGACAACCGCAGGTCAACATGACATTTAATCTATCTGATCTTGGACTCTGCTTGTACAGGGTGAAGGAAAAGATAACTTTTGTGGTGTCTTACTACTGAAACCGAGTCTGTGTGCACCTGTGAGAGCGCAACAGGGAGATTGCAAACCATTACCCGTCTTTGCCAACTGAAGGTATTTTCTTTTTCAATGACTAAAACTCTGAAAAGAACTACCTCAATGGAGAACGGTAGAATCTCGCTAAGTGAGAGGTATGCAGGAAAGATAATATGCAAGAAATAAGACTTTTCGTATTTCTACAAAATAACATTTTGAGCATCAGAGACAAAAAACAAACTTCTGAATATTGATGTCAAAACAAAGAGCATTTACCTACACATTAGTAAAAACCTCACTGCAAAAGCTGGCCATTAAGCTTCATCCCTTCTTCTAATCCCCTGTGCTATTCAGTTCTTTCAACTGACTGTTTCTTCTCATTTGACCTGTTTAACCTCACTGTTTAAGCTTTCCACTCCCAGACCACTTCTGCTGCTCTCTCAGCTCACAGACAGGCTTCCATTAGAGCTATTCTCAGCCTGGAGGAATGTTAATTGTTGTAGAAATTACACTATAAAAATGAACACCATGAAAAAGAGCAGAGCAACAGAAGCTCAACCACTAGTCCAACAGTCATCTCCGTTTCCATCACTGAAAAAAATACAAAAGACAAATCAAACCAGAAGTTTTGTTTTCAGGTGGGAAAAAAAAGGAAAAAAATGCAACACAACTGAAAGAAAAAGCTGAACAAAGCAAAAAAAAACTCCCATGGAGATGAAACGGTACAATGCAAGTACACGAGGAAACCACAAACAGAAATCCTGGCACAGTTTAAACTCCGAAAGACATAGATAAGATTGTTTCAAAAAAAATATAGCCCGTCCTAACACAAAAGGTTTATTTTTTCTTATTGTGCTATTAGGCATTTGCCCCAGCTCCTTCTTATGTGTACACACTATGTAAGGATCCATTACTCAAAAAAACCAAACAAAACAAAAACAAACAAACAAAAAAAAAAGCCACCCAACACTTATGTCCAGACATGACTCAATAATTAAAATGTGTCTCTTAAAAAAAAAAAGTACTTTTGTAGTGTAGTTCTGGTAACTTCATTCAATGGACCTTCATGAACTTCAGTTAAACACATGTAAGTGGCCAAAAACACTATTCTAGTCATACACTCATTGCACAAGTTGTGAGGACAATGGCTACCGGGAACAAGTCACCAAGTAGTCAGAGACAAGGCAGTGATGCCAAGAAGACCGGTGGAGTCAGCAAACACCACAGAGAGGCTCACCAAGGTTTCCGCAGGAAAAAACAACAAGAAGTACTAAAGTGTTTTCTTCTGGGAGACCCAGTAGTTAGAGGCAAACCTTTTTTAAGCTCAGTGGAAACGACACACTCATACGGCACCAGTAAATTACAGAAGCCATTACACCAACCTGCCACAGCTGCAATGTTGTGGCCTCTTCCTTGGGCTGAATCCTCAGCTTCTGCCTCCACCTCCTCCCACCACAAAATCCTTTCACTAAACGCTAGATGAGTTCGTGGCCTCACCGCAGTCCAACTAGAAGTAATTTGCTCTCCAGCTACAAGTAGTACACCAGATATTTAGATTACCTTTGAGTCTGAGAAAAAAAAGGAGCTCCCACCTCAGATGGTAAGTCTGCTGCAGCAGTCCACAAGTTAGAACAGATCAGGAGGACCAGATCTGCAGCTCTGACCCGAGCGCGAGGCCCTGAAAGACACTTGGGACATCAGCATCAGTGAAAAAGCAGAGGGCAAACGATCATGCCACTAGCACAGCCTTTCCTATAACCTTATAATGAATAATGCTTCAGACATAAATTAATGTCTGAGGTACCACTTCCCAATTTCTTTCTCTCAGAGAAGTCTTTATTTTAATGTTTTCTTTTAACTGCTTAATGGGAAACCAGTATATCTGCTATACTTCAATTCTCTAAGTTTTCTTTGGTTACAACAGCACGTCCCTGCGCAGAACACACTGCACACCCTATTCAGGAGCTGACATGTTGGTATTTTGGTGGATTTTGACAGAGTTGAACTTTTTCCCTTTCATTTTCTTCCTTTGAAGTTTTAAAAGAAATACATCTATCATCTTTTTACCATAAATATAGAAAAGCTAACCCAGACTATTCTGATTCTCTAGGCTGACTCCCAGCTGTAGGTTTTCTAGCAAACTTGATGCTCTGTGGTCAGGAGAATATTTTCTGCCTGAATCCATGCTGGGCTACTGGTGCTAGTTCCACAGATCAATTCCCTCTTCGTTGGTAATTCACCCTGATACTATTTTCTGTCCGGTGGATCAGCAACTGTATGAACTTACCCCCCTAAAAAAGTAATTTTTACCCTGATACTGTTTCATCAATCATAGAGTGAGAGAATGCACGTGTACGTATGTGCATTCAAAGGTGTTTTAGTCATCGTCCCCCTACCTCCAAGTCTCTTATTAGTGACATAAAATCAGAGTATCAGCCAGGCTGTTTCTTTCATCACATCACCTGCAGACAATCAGTTGTACCTGATAACAAGCTGTCCTAACTTCTCCTTTCAGAAGGATACTGGTTTGTCTTGTCACTACCCCTTCTGAGAGTGCCCAGCCTAACCTTAAAGAGGGAAGGTAAAATAAATAGCATCTCTGTTAGGGTTTGCCTTCAAACAGAAGACAAAGAGTGGAAATGGCTGGGAACCGATGCACCGAGATGTGAAAACATTAAGATATTTCAAACCTCTTCCCAGGTAACTTCATAAGAGAGGATTTCAGACTTGAAAGCACCGTCTTGATTAAGCTACCACCACGGGGAAAAAAAAAAAAAAAAAATTACTTCAATCAAATCAAGCAACTGTGGAAACCTCTTTTAAATACCACCGCCTGCAATCTCACCAAGTCCCAGGCACAGTTCCCAAAGACTTCAATAAAACCTTTGTCTGGGATAAGGAGTGCCAGATTTGGCCCACTTTAATACATTAAGTCTGTGGTAGGTGAAAAACTGAAACACAGAGTGGTTGTGAAACTACCCTCATAGCCAAGGAGATAAGAGAAAATGGCACTCACCCTTCCTTGCAGTGGGAGCGCACAGAGGGTGGATGGGAAAGTTAAAGATGAGGAGGGAGCAGGAGTTTTAGACTAGAAATTATTTAATATCCTCCCAGCGTGGGCCGGAAAGGATTGTGGTATGCTTGTTAGAGAAGTTGGCTGGAGTAGAAGGCTGAGAAAGCGTTCAGGGACGTGCGTGTGCGTGAGAGTGTGTGTGTGTTAAGGGCCAGGCCTATGCAAGTTCACAAAGTTTAGTCAATTCTCCTGCCAACTCTACCAGGCTTGAGGCAAATACAGATAACCTCAGATTAACCCAATTGCAAGCAAACCTTCCCTTCTCACCCCCGCCCCTCAATTAGCAAGCTTCAATCCGAAGTACCTAAAAATAAACTATGAAATCACTTCAGTTACAGCTTTAGTAGTGCACTTTTCCATAAACTTCTCCGTATCACTGAAATGCTCCAAATCTCATTTGTTAAAAAACAAACAAATGTATGGGAAGGGTGATGCGGCTTAGCTTCCAGCAGGTCTTTACTCTTCCATCACAGTTTTTCTACTCCCACAGTAAGCAAGGTACTCCTGACTGCATTACTCTTACCTGCTGCTGCTTTTAAGATAAGTAATACTAAAATAGCTAGTTGGATTGCTTTTCAAATAAGATAGGTTTCTTACACAGCAAATTAAGGGCCAATACATTTATTTCATAATTTCAGGATCTTTTTTTTCTCTCTCTGTCCCCCAGCTGCGAACAGGCATCCTCAAGGCAGTCTCTGACATCAAGACCACCCAGATTCATCTTCATCTCTCAACCATCTGCCTGTGCTGTGCTGAGATAAAGATCTAGACAGAGCCTTTAGTATTATTTTATCCATAACTTGTCTAAACCTTCATCTGCAAAACACTGACTCACTCCGTCTTTAAGCACCTGAAGAGTGTAAAGGAAGACAAATTAACTCATGGGCATCGAAGCTAAACAGACAACAACATAAGCTTGCAAGTCAATCAAAAAAAATCAGCAACAACAGACATTTTTAAAGCAGATGAAAATTCTAAAAATAGAAACCAGAGAAAGATTGGCTGATCTATTCCTTTTTACCATTTTGCTAGTTTATCATCAGATGATCGGCTAGCAATATTTACTTCTATTAATGCCTCATCATGAAAATGTTATCATAGAATCATTCAGGTTGGAAAAGACCCTTGGGATCATTGAGTCCAACCATCAACACTCTACAAAGTTCTCCCCTACACCATGTCTCCCAACACCACATCTAAATGATGTTAGTACCCATCTTCAGCCTTCAGCAAGAAGGGGGAAAAAAAAAAACAAAAAAACAAACCCACAAACCACACAACACCAATTTTAGGCAAGAATCTCCTAAGAAAACAAGATGCTGGCAAATATACAACTCTTCCATCTCAGGTCTTGGTAGGGAAGAAAGTTGATGTAAACTACAATGTTGCAAAACATTCTAAGTCTTGGTAAAAAGCTGGTGGATCACTAAAAGTCGTCACTTAGAACTTATCAAATGAACTTCAATGCTACAGCACGCTTGCTTTTCCCTCGTGACTGCTGCATCAGCCCCCATTGACAAAGCCACCTCAATGACAAATTGGGACATGTCTCCTTTCGGTATAGTTGGATGGTCAGGGTCACAAAGATTCTGTTGAGTGTTAAGGAATAGGAAGAAAAACGCACTGCCTTTGATTTTGAACATTAGTATTCTAAGTATGGAAAAGCCCTCTGCCTGAGCGTATTAGCAGATCACGTCTTCACGCTTGCTGCCTTGCTCAGTGGAATACACTAATGGTGGCAACATACGAAGCTTTTCTGCTGCAAAAGAAAAAGCCAGCATTGCTGTGCCACTAAATGACAGTGTCAGACATTTGAAAAGAAAAAAGAACCTCTTAAAAATATGTATTAAAAAAGCAAACACAACCCTTCAGATTACAGGAAAACCTTCACCCATCAGTTTGACGCTTCTCACATCAGTATGATAAGATTATCATACACCAGAATGAGTGTGCCACGTTAGCACACTGGAAGTGGACACTCGAACAGTTCTCTTCCAGATCTCTTATGTCATTGAAACTTAGCACCAGAAATAATTACCATGTTTTGAATCCTCTAAGAGCCAAAACGCTTAAACTTTCATCATCATAAATTATAACATGGTATCAAAAGACAAGTGTAAGTACCTTGACAGCATGAAATATTTCTATAGGGTTATTTCCAAAATTATTTTTGATGAATTTTCAGGAAGTTTGGTCCCACAATGCCAGCTCCCAATGTGAGTAAGAGGAAACAGCATTGTCATTACCAGAGCTGCCCCAAGCTGTGATCATCCCCATGGCCCAGCTTCAGGGGCAAGCAAAACAAAACATATTCAGTAAGGGTGAGTCAGGAATTCTCTGGTGTTGTCCTCAGCAATAGAAATGTAATTTGCCTTTTTGTTATTCAGATTATCATGAGAGGGTCATCAGTTAAAAATCCACTGTAAATCCATGGAACACAAGGCACTTATGGTAATAAGGTAGTACAGAGAAGTCTACAGTTTACCCACTGCTATCTACATTTAATTTACCTTACAGTAAAACTTAAGCGCTGTTTTTGCAAGCAGATAACTAAATACGTGTTCATTAATTCATGGCATTTTGGGGAGAAGGTGAGAGAAGCAGAAATGGGAGGCAAGGGACAGTCTTCACTGTCATGCTTTCTCAATCAACGTTTCACCTGTGCCACTCGGTCTTCTGCAGAAAATGGTTGAGAGTGTTTGGAATAACAATATCTCCATATGTAAATGAACAGAAAAGGGACACACTTTTATCATCACTTTCTCAAGGAAGTGAAATCCTCAACTGCATTGGGTAAAGCAAGGATAAGTATTTAGCATATTCCTGCTTGCAACACAGAATCAGTCGACCTACACATACAACAGGATTTACTGCAGTCCTGAAGCCAATGCAAACATCAATGAAAAGGTGAATATTGGCTTTGTTTAAATATTTTTTTTCAGTAATGACACACTAGGACACTGTCTCTTTTCTATATGTACTGTCCTTGTAGTTGTGATTGTGTGTTTTGGGAAGGGAAAATAAAAAGGTGTTCAGAATGATTCTCTGCAATTATTCGTTATCATTCCAGGAATTAAGAAATATTTTCAACTGATTAGAAAACCTCAGTGAAACTTATCATTTTATTAATTCTTCATTCACTTTAAGTAAATAAGTAGGCTTCATGTGAGGTTAGCTCCAGGGTTTATTCAAGTCACATCTGACATTAATGTTTTAACCAAGCCCATTATGCAGTGATTTTCATGGCCTTCCTCAGGAGAAAAAAAAAAAAAAAAAAAGAAGCAACCTCAAAAGATTTGAGAAAGGCAGACTGTGTGTTTTCACAATCCTGAGAAAAACTTGGGGTTGTCCCACAGTGCAATTAAAATAAAAAAAATAAAAAAAACAAGAAAGAAAAAGCAAGCCACCACTCCCTCTAGGAGTGATGCATGATTCCCAGCCTCCCAGACCTCGCCTAAGCAGAGAGAGCGAGTCCAGATGGCACCCAGATTTTCTGCTAGTTCACAGGCCCTAACTAAGCCCCAAACCGGAAAAAATACAGCAGGCTGGCTACGTACAGATTTCAGCCCTGGGCTACGTGCTGCTGTAGCTGCTCCTCATATAGTCAAGGTGATCAAAGACCTGTTACCGCACAAAAAACCCAGTGCATCTAGCACTGAAAATATTCCCCTACAGAAGAAATGAATACTTTGAGAAAGTGGAGAGAAAACAAATACACTGTAATTATAAAATCTTACTGGGAAAACTAATATTTTCGCAAACCGCTTCAATAAGTGGAAAGACAGGTTTGCAGGAATTTAAAATCTTTCACCTGAAGTGCTAAGAGCCCAAACAAAAGAACACTGTTCTGCAAGGGCAGGAAAAAAGCCATAAAGCAAAACCAGTCAAATTTCTTAATCCAAGCTGCCTGACAGGGTAAAGGTAAACCAGCAGGTAAAATGATTAAGTATATTATTTGAAAATATTTCCTTTTAATAAGCCAAAAGAATTCTCAGCAAAGAATTTTAATACTGAATATATATCTTAAGATTTAAAGCTATATCAGTATAAGCATCCTGCCCAAAACAAGGACCAGCTTTAGTAGAAATGTTCCTTCAGAGGCATCATCTGTACCATGTGTTTGTCCAGGGCTTATCATAATTGCAGCTCAGTGAAAAGCCTTCGATAACACACAATTTCTATTCCATTTCCTACTTGTCATGAACTTTGAGAAAAATTAGTTCTGATCTTCATTTTCTCTATTGGTTCCAACTTCTTTGCAGCCTACCAAAAACACTGCAAAAAGGTCTTTTGTTACACTGCTTTAAAGGTTAATTTCTCATAGCAGAAATGGAAACAGTAGTGTGGAAAATCCATAAGACACAGTAGCTTCCTTCCCAGTCTACAAATGGTGAAAACAAACAGGAAATAGAGATTAAAATAGGATGGGCAGAAAAAGACTTTTAACTCTTTTTAACTGAAAAGTGAGAGCTTTGTAAGCAATGCTTTTCACAAAATACATTTTCTTTCTATGAAAGTTTTCAGTTTTTCTTTTAGACATCAAAAAAAAAAAAAACCACCACCAAAAAAAAAAACCCGAACCTCACAGTATTTTAACCAAACCAGAAATGTTTGCATTTAGAGGTTCATGCTTTTGTCCTTCTACCAAGTAGCAGCCAGTTCTTTTTCACAGCCTAGGCTCCACTCTAGTACGTTAGATTTTCATACACACCATTTCCTCTACTGGGGGGATGAAATGCAATGCTTCACCAAAGGTGAAGTCTGATCAGCATCCTAATCTACAGAGAAAGAGTGAGCTGCACTCCCATGGGCCATGGATGCAGCAAGTTGCAAATCTGAATTTGTAAACATACTGCAGAAGTTAGACAACAATATAACACGACACTATAAACAATGTCAACTTAGAGATATTTGAATGCTGAATTCCCCAGGAGAACTTCCTTCAGCTCAACCAAAACGCATCCCAATACAGAGGGGAACATGCAGCTGCCCTTCACCTTCTCCTCTTTCAACCATTTCCTTCTCACGATGCCAGGGTATTGCCTTTGGCTTTGTCCTCTGCCCACCTCCGTGTACCTAGGACTGGCTCCAAATCCTGCCTGCTTTAGCATCTTTAGCGCCTTGTCTCCCCTTTCTATTCATAAAACCAAAACATTCATCCGGGCCCTCATTATTGTTGCCGAGATGTGAGATAATCTCCTTCCTTCTGGCCGTGACAGAAGCAATCTTGCCCCCTGAAATACATTCAAAATGCAAATGCAAAAATCATCTTTCTGGATTACCGCCTCAAGCACATCCCCCCTATTTCATCCTGCCAGTCCTCCTACTGGCTCCCCCTTTTTCTACTACATTAAGCACAAATTACTTGCCTTCATTTTAAGAGTTGTTCTTAGGCGGTGACAACTGATCCAAATGCCCTACACATCTACTTAAAACCTAGGTAATGAAGCCTAATAACTGTGTACAAAAATCTCTTATGTAAGGAGCAGACAGCACTCGATGCCGTGCACTTTAATAACCAATTCAGTGGAGTATACCTTCTCACAACAAAACCTGGGGCACATGGCTGACCTACTCTATATTGTCTTTTTGCAGGTTGGACCCAGTGTGGGCTTTTAAAACAGCTGCCGTTCATCAACTGTTTTACAACAGAGTATTGGGCTTCCAACAAAACCATTCCGGTACGTGGGAAGCACTCTGGGATCTTCTTGGTAAGAAAAGAGCATTTAAAAGCTGAGAACATTCACAGCAAACCTCACAAAAATTGTGGTCTGGTGTTCCAAGTCCTTTGTCCCCTCAGAGAGAGGTTCCCCAGGAAAAACTTCCCTCTCCTGTGATGCCCTGCCTCCACTTACCAAGCTGGTATCATTTCAAAGAGGTAAATCAGGCTCCAGGAAAAACAGTAGCATATTACACTTCATTACACGACAGCATGAGGTTTTCATTCTACAATAAGCAAGGTCCACTGCCCATAAGTATTAAAGCATTTTTGCACCATCCCCCAGACCCTCTGCACTTAATGCCCAGAAAAAGGGAATAAGAGTGCAGACAGACAATCCGCAATTCCAGTTTATCTCCAAACTAGGGAACCAAAACCAATTTGAGTTTCAGGGTCTGCCTACACACCACAACTGCAGTCTTTCTAGCAGGTCAAGTACCAAGCACATATTAGGTCCCCAAACCTTAGACCTCCCTGACCTTACGGTACATCAACCTGGCTTGAGGGAAAGGAAATCCAAAATATCCAGACCAAAAGGCATCTGGGGCATGTTCTAACATGCTTTCCACAGATCATTTTAGGAGGTACCATAGTCTCTTTGGAAAAGTTCAACAAGTATATACGTTAATCCTCACCTTTATTAAATGGGCTCAAGAAATTCCCAAGCAAATAATGATCCATTATTATGTACGTGAAAGAAAGCCGAAAGATAAATAAGAAAAGGAAAAACAAATCCCCAGGCAATAATACGAGCATGTATACACCGCACACTAAAGAAAAGCCTGCATCCAGGAACTGTTTTAGAAGACAGCATCACACATCTCATCAGTAGACCAAGTTTCACAGGAGCAGAGACTTGGGAGTTTCCCAGAAAAAACAAGGAAAAAAGCCACCACCAAAAAATGCAAACAAAACATGCATCAACCACACACACTGAGCAAATATTCAGGGCCATGCATATTCTAGCCCTGTGGCAAAACATCTCTACACTAAGCTTTAGAAAAAGAATATCTCTTATGAGATATATTTGGGTATTGGAATAGTTTGCCACGGATAGCTGGCAAATTACTGTTAGTGAAGGTTTTTAAGAATGTGTTAGACAAGCATCTGTCAGGAATGACACAGGGACAATTGATTCCAATTCAGGCACAGTGATGGACATCTCAGCCTACATTCCATGGTCCCATGCTGCACTCCAATCTATTCTCAATGTGCACCTAAAGCAAGAGAAGTCTTAGTTTGTACAACATCAAAACAAGATGACAGAAAAAGATTGACCTCAATGGATCAGCACGGCATTCACATGTCTGCCCAGCCTAGGAACAACCTGCAAAGCACAGTGGGGACTTTGCAAGGGCTGCTGTCACTTCCTGCTCCTGTAGAAGAGGTCCCCCTCCCTATGGTCTACAGAACATTCCCTGAAACTCTCTGCCCTATTAAGATATAAGATGCTCACAAGGTGAGGGCAGGCTGCCTGCTTTGAAAAGCACAAAGAACTTCTTTGGACTTCCTGTGCATTCCCTACCCCTTGGAATAGTGCTGTAGGAAACTAGTTGCTATCCCTACCTGCTGCCCCTTCTTGCCAAAGTACGTCATGACATCCAAGTGGTACTCCTGTCTTATACTTCTGTCCAAGTCCTGTGTACATTATTCTCTCCAGCCCAATATAAGCCAAATATTACCTTCTGATTTTTTCCAAATGTTTGGTCAGAGCACATGGTTATGGAAAATAAAAAAGGAACCACAGTTTTAGCTTGAACCTTGAAGCGCTTTTTTCTTCCATCAAGCTATTCCAGATGCCCTTGCACTCAAATTACCCTTTGCCAGTTTACTGCATCCATGCTTCTTATATTTTTTTGTCACGAGTTAGCCAGAAGCTTTCAGGATTCGTTTGCCCACCAGTGCTTCTAGGATTCGTTTGCCCACCAGTGCTTCTAGGAAAGTGCCAACCTACAGCACCTAGTTCTTCTCTATGCTCCACTTATCATGAGAGTTAGAAAAGCCAAAGCCCCCCTGGGCTTGAATCCGGCAACAAAAGTGAACGGAACAAGAATAACATCTATAAATGTACCAGAAACACAAAGAAAACCAGGGAAAATAGGGGCCCTCTACATGAACACGCTAGAGGATCTGGTCACAAAGGACATGGATAAGGCTGAAGTACTTTTCTGTTAAGATTTGCCTTCAGAAATCTCAAGTCCCTGAGACCAACAGGAAAGTCTGGGGAAAGGAGGACTTACTGTTAGTAGAAAAAGATGAGGCTAGAATCAGATATAAACAAACTCTACATACTCAAGTCCTTGGGGCATGATGAGATGTACCCAAAAGTGCTGAGGGAGGTGGCTAATGCCATTTTGAGGCCACTCACAATAATCTGTGAAAGGTCATGAAAACTGGGAGAGGTTCTCAAGGACCAGGAGAAAGCAAATGTCAGTTCAAGAAGGAGGATCTGAGCAAGTAGAGGTCAGTCAGCCCCACTTTGACACCTGGGAAGGTGGTGGAGCAAGTAATCTTGGAAAACGTTTCAGAGGAGGATCATCAACAGGCTGGAGAAAGGGGTGACAGGAGTATCATGAAGTTTAAAGGGAAATGCCAGGTCCTGCCCCTGGGCAGGAATAATCCCAGGCACCTCTGTCATAGGAGGAGAGACCAAGAGAACTGGGACTGCTCAGCCTGGAGAAAAGATGACTCAGATCTTACTAATATGTGCAAATACCTGATGGGAGAGTATGAAGAATACGGAGCCAGACTCTTCTCAGTGGTGCCTACTGAAAGAACAAGAGGCAACAGGCACAAAGTGAAAGCTGTGAAATTCCACTTACACACAAGAGGAAAAGTCTCTTTTACTAAAGGGTGATTGAATACTTGAACGGATTTCCCAGAAAGATGGTGAAGTCTCCATCCTTAGGCATATTCAAGGGGTGACTGGACACAGCCCTGAGCAACCTGCTCTAACTTCCCTGCTTTGAGGCGGGGTAGACTAGAGGATCTCCAGAGGTCCTGTCCCACCCCAGGCATTCTGCAGTGTGTTAAAGATAGGAAACGCACAGAGCTCGAGCACCACCACAGAACAGCCCTTTCACATCAGCAACATTGCACCAAGACAATCTGATCAATGAAGGCAACGTGTGAAGAGTGAGGAGGGCAGGCAGGAAGGTTAACACAAATTTCAAGACAATTTTAAGTAACCATCAGGGATTTCCTACTAGAAGCGCAACAAAAGCAGTAAGCTATAGGGTTTGTGATGAGGGGGTTTCCCATCAAAATTTAAAGGTGTCAGTTTATAATTAGTGGAACTAATGTATAATTGCACTGGCTGCAAATAGAAATGTAATATATTAGACTTTACTAGCTTATTTTTTTCTAATCATACCTCATATGATTTGTGAAGATAGCAATTACATTAACATAGCTTAACTGTGTTTCATATCATCTTATGATATATCTTATGCCTTACTCTAAAGAATCCGATTACTTTACCTCAACATTTTTACAAAACTAACCTCATGGGATAGCATTCACCAGTAGGAAATGGACTAAAAGGACGAAGGACAGATGCTTATTTTATACGAGCATGAAGAATTTCACAGTTTAACATAAGGTCACAAATTTAACGCAATCTTAAGACAGAAAAGAAAGGAGTCAGTCCAAAAAACACCAGCAAATTCATATAATTTTTCTGACTTGTCTCCCACGTGACTACAGAATAATCCCTACACAGGAATCTGAAGGTGACGCACAGGGCATTCATCTCAGGCAGTGGAGAGGATCAGTGTTTCTTAGACACATGGTAGAGATATGTAATTCATGGACAATACAGAAGACGAGAACTTTTTCGTAGATAACGTCTTCTGCTGATTAGAACAAATGCTTTGATAAAACCAGGTGTTTATTCTAGCAGCAGGGAGTGACAATCATAACGTTCCCTCCTCACTCTCAAGTGTACCAAATTTTAAAAACCTCCCATGCTCTACTACAAAAGACATTTGTCAGCATTTTCTTTCTGTATACAAGCAAAGACTACACTTAACTAACTGAAATAAAGGAGTGCATTTATGATGGTACTCTTCCAGGGACCAACAATGCACATGGTAAAATCAAGAATCGTCCTTTGCATTCTTAGGGGATGATCAAAGTCAAATAATATATCTAGTTGCAGAAAATAGCACCAAAAAGATGACAACACAGGAACTTCTTAAAAAGCTATTGCGGTCCCTGATGTTTGGGTTTACTTTCCTTGAAAGATACTTGAAAACAAGAACAACTAATCACCCAGTCAGCATCGACACAAAAACATGTTAGAATCACCACTACTATCCTAGCAAATAAATCAATGTCTGCTGAAAAACCCAAGCAGAGAAAACAAATGTGGTGTTAGAAGTTTTATTTTGTTACTTTCTTAGACCTTGATTCTTCAACTCTTTTAGAAATAAAATAACAAAGCATGTAAAAGTCATTTGTAAATAGTAGTTATTATGGCTGTAAAAGCTGACAGTGCTCCTGCTTATATGAACTCTGCCGTCTCTGGTCATAGAAAAGATAAAATATATACAAAATAATGCTGCTGCTGGCTTCACATCTCATAAATCTGGCTGAGAGAGGCATCTGTTTAGGAATTAAGATCTCTCCTGTCCTTTCTTATCCCCCACCATTGTTCACAAAAGGTGCCACAAACAGTAGCTACCCAGAACCTGTAAATCTACATGTGCAAACCAAACGCCAAAATGAGAGTTGGCAGGATCAAAATATGACAGAAAGAAAATATCCTGATCCCAGATCTCACTGAACGGCTTCATTTGCATGCACCAATGAAAGTCCCTGGAGTGTATAAAAGGCCTTCATTAAAGTCTCAGATTAAACCATAAAGCAGATGATTGGAGACATTTCTGGTTTTATTCATTTGTTAGATTTTGGGGGTTGTTTTGGTTTGGTTTTTTTTTTTTGTTTTGGGTTGGGTTTAAGGTATCCAGAACATAGACTGAGATTGTTATTTTTCAGCCCCAGATATCTACTAGGCAGGTTTCTTTTCCAAGCTGTAAGCGGAGGGAAATGGAAATTCTTGAAGATTCTGAACTTGTTGGGTGGTAGTTAAATATTTAGATGTTGCTTTCCCCCTTCCTAGCCATGACTTGTTTTTTCCATCATTTAATTTTTTTCCTACAGAGTGATTTATGGGAAACAACAGCTAGCCAGCAGCAGAAGCAGCAACAGCATGAGCTCCAGGTGTTAGGAAAAATCATTACATAATTAATTTTTTGTTTGATATTCTATCACATCCAAAAAAAACCTGTGCTTGAAGATTCAAAGATCTATCCCATCCCAGCACAGTTTTATTCCATGCATAACATTTTCCTTTGTCTTGGATGAGAATGTATTTCCCAGGAAATACAGATAGAAGGATTCAAGAATGGATTGTTCTGTGGTAACTAAAAATATATCAAGCACTGCTCCAAGACTGACAGAGTCTGTTGACGTTGTTTTAAGGCAGGATCTAGTACAACAGATGGCATTGGATTTCAAACTCCTTTGTCAACTCAGTTCACCAATGAGCTAAACATTGATTTTTCTACTGGTTTTGATTACGTCCAAGAAGTTTCCAAAATGCAAATCTAAATTCAACTTTGAAGGACATAACAGTCCCCTTGGTACTACTGAAGTTTTGAATCTGTTCGTATAACACAGGGCATATATTTCTGCAAGCTGACTCACAGTGACTACAACAGCATTTGAAGTTGGGATTTTTTTCTTAGCAAAAACATTCTTGTGTTGCAACCTGAAGTTCATAACTAGAACAGGTCTGGTTTTCTACATGATGATAGACACTTCTCTAAAACGGGTATTCTGGTATTACATATCCACAATTTACAGTCTCCAAAATGGCATCTCTTCCAGAAATATGGAAGCACTTTAAATAAGATGACCAGCTGCCAAAAGTTGACTGGGGCAGCTTTCATCTCCCTCTTAATATGAATCCAGAAAAGAAATTAACAAAGTGCAATTCAAGCAAACAAAGTGGGGTACCTGAGGACAACTTGGCACTGCAGTAAACGATGAGCTGGAAACAGCCATGCCAAGAGATCCCTGGAGCCTCAGAATGGATACTTAAAGCTGGTCTCAAAAGCAGGAAGAGATTCAGGGAAAGCTTTTGTAAAGTTGCAAGATATTTAAAAGCAGGGAAAAAGCAACAGAGCTCTCTTGAAAAATTAAATTCAAATTCAAAGTCTAAATATTTTATTTCCTCTCTGCTTTCTTCTAACCAAGGAATTCCCAAAATACGGTACACAAGCTACTTCAAACGTATATGCAGAGCAAGAACCTCACTTCACTTTTGCTCTCCAGAAGAAAGCCAGGAGCTGCCGTCTCAACATGCAGGTCTGAGGGCTGTATGCAACCAGTCCCAGGCCCGCAAAGGAATAATGTCTGAGCCCCCATCCTTACAAAAAGTAGAACACACACACACACCTGTGGCCTATGCCATCCATAATCCACACCCCAAGTGTGTCTCGAAACCTGTTTTAACCTTAAAAAATCCATATATTCAATTTTGAATACGTCCCCTGACCTGACCTGATATTGCTGTGATGTTTTAGTAGATTTTTCCCCGTCTCTCCAGTAACAGCTGGATATGTATCACCAAATGTGTGATATTGTTATCGAAAACCAGAAGTTTTCTGCCCCTACTCTTTTTGAAGAGCAAAGTTTTTGAAGATGCAAACGAGCATTTCTAGTTTAAACAAAATGCATGAGACAATGAAGACTGACAGAAGTCCAGTTTCCAAAATTTGTTGCTGAATGTATTTACATAGACACTGAGGAGCTACATCATTATGTCCTTATCACTGGAATAAGTGTTTCAAAGAAGAGGCAGAACATTCTGCTTTATGGATAAAAAGAGACAGAGAAAAGAAAAACACCTTATTCCTTTAATCTAGCTTCATTTTGGAAAGCCTGCAGATATTTCACTTACAGCTTTCTCTTGAAGAGGATCAAGTTGGAGAGACGCTGCTGGCGGCAGCTCTGAAAGAATGAAGAATATCAACAAACAGCGTATCTTCTTTTTTAATCCTAACATTTTCAAATTGAAGGAATTAAGATTCCATTATTCCCCCTCTGATTCTAAACAAGGATGCTTTGAAGCAAGGAAGAAATAAGATAGCTCGTTTAATATCCTCTAAGTGTTCTGTGCATAAAAGACTGCTTTCTGCCTTTTTGAAGGAAAAAAAAAAAAAATCTCTTAAAGACAGGAACTGGCAGAAAAAGGTAATAGTATCAAGTGATATATTAAAGATTCAGTGTATGCAACACATGTTCACACTGCGCCTTCAAGACATCATGTACAATACTTCACAGTAGCCAGAGAGTTTCATTTATGCTTTAGTCTTTCCTGTGCCTTACCTGCCCTCATGGAAGACCTGACCATCTCCTGACCCCCAACTGTGCCAATGCCACCATGCGGAGGGATGGTGGAGGCACAGAAACCCCCTTGCTGAGGGGCTATCTTAAGAGCTTTACATGATACACCAAACCACTGGCAATATTCCCTTCCTCTTCAAAGATATGAAAAATCCTTTTAATTTTGTCATCAGATGAAGAACATGACAAAACTAAATGAAACTGGCAAGCGCAGCAAGCATTACTCTCCTCCAACCCCAGTAACACAACTGTTTAAGGACAGCACTATATTACAGTGCTTGGCATTTTTTTCCCCCCTCCTTTTTTTACCATACAACAAGTTTAGAGACTGGGGAGAAAAAAGGGGCAGCTTTGGCCTGAAAATAAACCAAAAAAAACCTGCCATAAAGAAATTCACATAAAACCTTCCTAGATTGATGTACAGGCTGCACATGGCCTAGCATGGAGGCAGCCTCATACTGAAAATCTGAGTAGGCAATTTTTCACTGAATAAAGTCTTTTAAAATGTCATAATAATAATAATAGGAAAGGGGAAAAGGGATGTAGGAAGTCAAACTATGCTTAAGCACTGCAGTCCTAAGCATGACTTCATTCAAAGACAAACTGGGCTGCAATGTGTATTTTTAGCACGTAAGTGGGTGCTCGTATGCCATATGCAGCTTTTTACCGCAAAGTGTTGTATCCTAAATATAGGCTCGTGCTCCTGTTCACAGTATAATTGTGGAAATCCATGCTCTAGCCTGAAGCCACAAGGGAAGCAGCAGTTCCTAGCAGCAATGACTCTGAGGTTAAAAATCCTCCACCAAAACCCCATCCAATTTTCTTGGATACTTGTATTAAGCTAAAACTTAAAGGGGTTTACGAATCCTTTATTCAGTGCCCAGATTCCCTTTAATCACAGCTCATTTGCTTCCCTTGCCAACACTCCCTAAATGCTCTCTGTCAGGTCTTTTCTCCTAAAATACCCCTGTGAAGGCTGTCTTCAGTGTGTTTTGCAGAGGAGGAGGGTAAAGGAGTCATGGCAGTTTAAACAACAGTTCACAGAACCGTAACAGTGCCATGATCAAAAGCACCTCCCAGAGAAAAAAACCTAAGTACCTTTTAACACAAGGATGGGACGAGAATGGACCGCTAGGACTGGAATGAGGTGGAAGGGTCTGGCAGACACAACCCTTCAGAAGGGAAAGGGCCCGATTTGGAGCAGAGTTGCAGCCAGTGGCAACATCCTGCCTTTTCTTTTTTTTCCCCCTTTTTTTTTAATGTAGGCTTAAAATCACAGGGTAGAGAGAGGAAGCAAATAAAAGAACTGGCTTGAAGGTTAGACCACCAACATCAATGAAAGAAAAGATGTCTACTTGTCTATAGTTTCCTTTCAGTTGCCTATATTTTTACATAAATGTATATACAACCCTCACTTAACTGCTTGCTTGCAAAGCAATATTCACCTCTGCATCTCCCCAGAGCTGCTGCAGCACTGTAGGAAAGCCTCGTGAAAGGCTATGGAGGGGCAGGGGGAGACAGGAGGAGGAGGAAATGGCACAGAGGAGCATGGAAGCTCCAGATGTGGAACGTTATTGACCATCATGCCTCCCACCTGGGCCATCTGCAAGAGCCCAGCTTTGCAGCCAGCATGACCTTGGGGCCCTCTGTAGTTGTTCAAACTGCACCTGCATGGGATTAAGTATCCTGATAGTGAGCGATAGCCCTGCCTGCTCAGTCTGAAACAGCTTTCACCGGATCAAACAGCAAGAGGAGGAGGAGGAAGAAAAAGCAGCAGAAGGAACAGCAGAGCAGTGCCTGCTTGCCTGCCTGGACAGAATAAGCAATAATATTGATTTAGGTGGCTAGGCTTGTCCAAGGCACCACCTGCAAAAATCTGTGCATAAAATTCTTATCTGTGTTTGGATCAGTGTTGGTTGCAGCTCACCCATAATTACAGCATGTCAGAGACATGGCTCTAGCCTGGAACTCAGAAATACCCATTAAGAGCCCACTGCATTTTGTACATTTTTTCCACCTCCTCCTGAGGTGGAAATTTATGGTCATTCGCCATTTGAAATTCAGTAGTGCTAGATCTCGTCTGCCCAATAAGACTGTTTCTAAGGTGTCAGTAAAGATGCTTGCTTCAAATTTTGCTAATCCTAAAAAGAATCTGAAACATTACAACATTCAAAATATTCCTGAGCAGTCATGTGAGCTGAGATAGCAATGATTTTTTTAGTCCCTTGGAAATACAGCTCCTACAACTATGCAAGGGACTACCACTTCAGTTTAAGAGTCACTTCTGGTCAATTGAGGGAGATGGATTACAGAAAGGGAGTTTTTATTAAAAAGAAATGGAAGAAAAAAATTGCAATAAACATATTCCAATACATTTCTATTTATACAAGTAAATTCACTCTACTTAAAGGATTTGTTTGGAAATAGAGTTTCCCAACTTTCAGAAAAAACCCAATGTTATTGATAGATTAGAACAAGAGTCTTAGAATGTGAGAAAGTCCAACTAATCCCAGACTTCAAGAGGTTTTCTTGTCAGTTCCCTGACCTTTATTAAGAGCAGACTATCACTTCTTAGAATTTCTATTTCCATTTAAGAGTATTAGAAATATTGACTGATTTGATATGCATATCATGGAATACTGGTACGTTAACAAAATAACTTTAAAATGCATAGATAATCTCACAATACACCGGCAGTAGGTAGAAAAACACTGTAGTACTCATACATTGATCTAAATTTAAGAGGAACGGGTGGATGGAAATGTAATCATTTCCACAAAGCTACCTTTTATTTCTCCCCCAACTCATCCACATCTATCCATCCTCCCAAACACACATTCCGGTTCCCTAAACTTGCAATGATAGCATATAAGGTTTAAAAGGTAGCTTGAATCTCCCACCTCTTTCATTAGCGTTTAATTCGGAGAAGAGTTAACTGCTCGCATACAAATGTTAAAAGAAAAAAAGCAAAGAGGGAGGGCACAGGTGGACATATGATAAGATAAAATATTGCCAGACTCAAGAAAAGGCCTAGATGTTCTCCATCATCTAAGAAGTGTAATAATGCCCTAAAAATGTGCTGCTATGAAATGGAATTTATACAAACAAATAAGGAAAGCTGATCTGCTCATTTACTGGGTAGAGTGACATCAGTATGACATCAGCAGCAGCCAATCACAGTGCTCTATATGTATCTGGTGTTCTTGGACTATTTCATATTTATGGATAAACACCAGGAGGGTGTTAACCCTAAGATGTGTTTTTCTTCCCCATCATATTCTAAATAAAGCAGTTGCTTCCATTCAGCATCAGATCTGAGGGGAAAAAAAAAATGCAGCCTCTCATCTCAGCATGTTCTCTTGTTCTCTGACAAATCCAGAAACAATATGAGGAAAGCGGGGGAGAGCTACGTGTGGCTGCTTCCTGAAAACCTGTAGGCAGTCCAGGGGTTCAGCTCAGCTCTTCCTTGGCTAGAAGATGAAGAAATACGTGAAAAAAGCACATAGGGTCAGACATTGGGTCAAGGCTTTTGTTGTCACTGAAAAAAACAAATGCAATTGTTATTTCCATCTAAGGCATTTTAAAGAGTCTGAACAAGTGAAGTGCTGTTCCTCATCCTCCAACATCACTGTCTCCTCTGACGTCTTCTTTTGGGAGGAAGGGCTTTTTTTAAGACAAAAAGTGAAGCCTGTTGCTCACTGCCACAACACACAATCCCAGGCAGGTGCAACATGAATAGTTCAGGCAGACCATGAAAGGCTGTGGCTCCCCAACACCAGGTCCCAGGCTTTCACAGCTGGCCCTGGGGGCAGAGCAAAGGGCCAGTGACCTGCACTTCTGTAATCATCAGAGCCTACAGGCACCCGAGCTGGGTGTCACTGATGGTTGGGCCTTTGGCAGCTTTCTGCTCCAGCAAAGCCATTAGCATAGCAGGGGTAATGCAAGGGGTTTTCCCCACTAATCAGTAGTAGGATTCTTCCCAAAAGAAAAATGTGTGAAGCTGCTCATGGCACCAAGCAAAACTAAAACCACCCTGCCACCATCCTTTCCCATAAACACACTTTAGCCCATGAACTGACCGCCCTGAGGCATGTGTGTGTATGAATGCCTGTGCACAGACACGCACAGAGACAACTCTAGGTATACACAAGGCTAGTAACAGACCCCTTTTTCAACTTGTAAACCTTCACAGCAAGAGCAGGATTTCTGATGCAGCAGCCTGGGCTAGAAGCAAACACGAGGCCAAGTTCAGCAAACTGGCACCTCTCAGACTGATGTCCCATTTTCACCAACAGACTTAGCAAATTTTCAAAAGAAAAAAGAGATACGGCCAAAGATAACTTCAAATATGTCTCCTCCAGATATTTCGAAACACACCATTTCCCTGCTCATGCAAAATCCATGTATAAGCATTCTGATTATGTTATGCACCACCTTATAATTAACATGGCTCAAAGGAGCAGAAGGTGCAATATAAATATAAAGCTAATGAGCTGACTTAAAAGGCAGAACACATAATGCAAAAGCACAGCTTTTTTTGGCCAATACCATATCCTGGTGCCACTTAATCAAACCCAGCTCATTTTACTTGTACTATACAGCACAGAGCTAAAGCCTGGTGAGCTGGCTCTGCCGTTTAACAGCTTTTTGTTCAGCTGTGTCTATTCCCCAGCTATGATAATACATATATTCATTACTTGTAAATAGCACCACATTATAACCAAATTCAACTGAACAGCATCATGTCATAATTAAAATATATGTAAGTGCCAAAGATGTATTTGCCTTCTTTCTTTCAAGACATTCTCTGCTAGTCCAGGAGTTTGCATTATAGCCCATCAAGATAGCTTTATTGCTGCAGGAAGGGAAATTCCAGCCTCTTGCCAGGTTTTCCTCTATATATCCTTTGTGGGAACTACGCATGGATATAAGTACAAAAAATTACCTAATTGTGTCTACAACTCAGAAGGCCACTCAGCACCATACTCAGAGTATTACAGAATAAATAGGAATACTTTTGCAAAAGAAGCTAGAGAGAAAGAAAAAAAAAAGCATGTCAGGTGGTAGGCCTAGAGTTACAGCCTAAACCCCATGAGGGAAATCTTAGGTATCTGATACAGCATGTAAATGTGATGGAAGAAGGGAGTTTGTTTCTAAAAGCACACTGAAATACAGTATAAGCCTGCTTTCCATCATGGGCTCTACTTCCAAAGGACACAGCTACTTTCTCAGAAGTCACCAGCTCATGTCCAGGGGGATGCATTAACAACAAGGTTCACTCATACAGGGAGAAGCTAAACCTGAATGATCAAGATGATTTATGAGATCAATTAGAGAACGTCATCCAGAGATACTGTTTTCACCACACGCACAGCACTACCCCATCTATTCTTGTTCTCAGCATCTAAAAAAATCTTAAACCAAACTATGAAAATGTAAAAACTGTTTTGCTTGTTATTGACCACTACCGGCCAATAATTATCCAGCTTTTGTGTTTTTTCACAAGAGAAAAAAATATTTTCAACGATCACAACTCTATTCAGTATGTACTTATAGCTAAAAACAGTTTAAAACCCAAGACCAATGCCTTTTATCTCAACGGTTTTTAATTCTTCATATTTTATATTATCTTATAAATGTTGGTACACAATATCTCTCATGTAGGATCTCTCATGTAGGATCTATCATTATGTCCCAGTCCAGAATTTTCTTATAGTTAAGTGATCTGCAAACACTACTACTTGTAAGGTGACTAGTAAGAACACTGTAGTTATAAGTCTTAGAAGGGAACAGAAAAGTAACACTGTAAAACAGGAAAAAAGAAAAGAGATAAACATACTTCTCATTCCCTCCTTTACTGATCAGAACAATTTCCACCAGAAAGCCAGTCTTGCACTGATCTCTCCAACTGACATCTCCTCCAGAGCTGTCGAAGCATTTACAAATCTCAAATACATCCAGTAAGTTAAGACTAAGACATTTGGACTACCATTATCTAAGAGTGAAATATATATATATATATATATATATATATACACACACACACACACACTTAATAACTATCTGAAACACAGGACTTTTAGCTAATATGATCACTACAGGCATTCTATAAGATAATCCCCAATACAGAGGGCATGGTTTTCCTGACCGGGCGGAGTGTGTGTGTGTGCCCATGCATTTTGGTTCTTCTTTTTTGAGACACTGAGTAAGAAAGAGCTCTACAGTTCTCAGGACCTGCAGAAACCTGCAAAATATGGAAACAGTGATGTAGCTTATGTATTCAAGCTTCTCTGTAAAACCCTCCTGTTCCCACATTTCATATTATTTACTCCAAAAGAAAATCAGTAGTTAATATTTGGTGGAGCAGAGTTTTACAGAAAGGCTCTTCAGTCTTCAGATGACCAGAAAACTCTTGTAATATGCTAAGTATAGCCACTATAGACCAGTGACCTGGGCAGAATAATTAGAAGACTGAAACCTCAGGAAGGGTCAGAATTTAAGTAAGGAAATATGTAACAGCTGTACTTTGGCTGCACAATAACAAACTTTTTCAATGACAAAGACCCTTTTTGTGCATTTTGCCATTTCCTGAACAAGCTTTCAGAAGAGACAGGAAGCCTGGCCATAAGGCTGGGCAGTTCCTCTGACACTGGAAAGAATGAAGAATCGCAATCATTATTATTTTAAGTTACACTACCAGAGGAGAATCTCAGGTCTTTTATTTATAATGATTTGAACCAGCTTCTATAAACTTCTATTGAAAATGCCTCAGATCGAAGTCACATGGTAAAATAAAACTTTGCCAGCAAGCCTGCGTTATCCCCCTCTCACAGGCACAGACACCCCAAAGACACCAACACAGCAAGAGTGATCATAGGATAAAATGCTTGCTGCGTTGGAGAAGAAAGAAGGGCAAGACTGCATGAGAGAAGTAGTTCTGGGTTATATCATAAACACCCACTCTAAAACAGAAAGCAATATAAAAGGTAGGAAGGCTATTCCCATTCTTACAAAAAAAAATGTCTGAGGTCATTTAAAAGCATTAATAAATCTTCCTTTTACCCAATCATTTTCTATTAGCTAGGCCAAATTGAGGGCATGTGTTATACAGTATCAGCATTCAGAGACAGGGGGAAAAAAAAAAAATAAGCAATTTATCCAGCTGTTTATTCATAACCGCCCCCTGAAGGACAGCTACTGCACAAGTGCTGGCAAGCCAAGCGCTGGCAAGCCCTCCTGGAGGCCGGCCAGCAGCCAGAACCTCTCCACCTCGCCAAAAGTTCAGTAGCACACGCGTGCTCTGTCACCGCTCTGCCAGAAGCCGGTGACACGCTCACAGTCCTCACACGGCTTCTCACTGCAGGGCAGTCTGATAAGGCACCTGAAAAGTCAGCTGCGCTACTGGGCAGATGCTCCAGAGGAAGAAGGAAGCCTCCAAACTGCCCCATAGCTCCCCTGCTGCCCGGCTGGGTCACCAGCCAGATCGCTTGCCCTGCCTTCAGCCTGGCAGTGGTGGAATAAGTGACTTGTCGGCTGGCCCTGCTGGTTTGCTGCGCCCAGCATTGACACAGCTGGTTTCTGATAGAATAAGCACTAGCTTTTTATCCTATAAGCCCCTTTCCACACACTAGGAAAAAAAAAAGTAGTTAAAAAAAAGTCAAGTGACAAACCACTGACAGGCACACTTCTAATGCAGTTTATTCTCACAAGCCAAAGTCATCTTCAATAGAGTCAAAATAAAAATTTGCTGTTATATGTTAGTTACGAGAATTCAGTCCCATAAGAGGAAACACTGACCGTACTGCTGGTCGGTTTATCTCCCTGTTCCCATTCAAATCAATGTTTTGTTATTCAAATCAAGTTAAATTGGGTGTCAAATATTTGACCCTCCAACTTCAAAGATTGAGCATTATTTAGTACCTCTTTAAAGGCAAATGACTGTGACAGATCAAAACACCTGCTTTGGTCACTAAATACTTTTTTTTTTTTTAATCGCTTCCTTCCCAACATCTTTTCTGTTTACAGTTTTTACTTCACATGTGGCATAAGAGTTGGTGAGATATGCAAGATAAGCCACACAGAGGCTTTCTCAAGAACAGCTACACGTTTAGCTCCCAAACACCGCAGCAGCCTGAATCCTGCCATCTGCTTTTGGAAGGAGTAAAGGGTTATCTTCCCATTAAGGCTTCCCCGCAAGGACAACAAGAGAAGGTGCCAATTAATACCAACCGCTCTGGCAGCAGGCGGTGTGGACAGATACTTGCCCATGGGCAATTAGACAGGAGAAATTTGCCCCACATAAGGTGGTTGCTGGGTGACTTAAATTACCTCATTAAGAACAGGATCCTGCTTGTCTCAACTTCATCTGCCCAGAAATGAGGCGTCTCCCCGGCGATGACAGATGAGCAAGGCAGTCTGTCTGGTGCAGGTCTCTTTGGGGACAGCAGACAGAGCCCCCGTGCCTGCAGCAGCTCGCCCAGGGACGCCCCGGCTTGGTCTGACTGAGGTGTGTTTGAAGCATTCAGCATCCTACACCCAAGAGCCTAAAGTATTCAATCCCCCGATTGCTATACAATGCTATTTCATTTTTTCTTGAGGCATATGATGATTTATATTCAGTTGGCTTAATGTGTAAAAATTTTAAGGCATTTATTTTGCAGTGGTAGAGCTGTGCAATAAATGGCCTATTGAAATCCATTCCAAGAGATATCGTGAAAGTGTTATCAAGGAGGCATTTTGTTTTCTTATCTTAATTTTTTTACCAGTCCAATTCAATCTCCTGTTCCAAAATACCTAAAGTATTTTATACCACAGTGTATATATACACTACGTATACCTACATACAGTATGTATTTATATACCACACTGAAGACTAACATAAAAAAATAAGTAAATTAAGTAGTTTTTTTGACTGCAACAATGCTGCCTTTCTAATCATTAGACTAATGGTTTTCATTGCATTCCTTTGGCTTAAAAAGTTGTTTTAAAGGGGGGAAAAATTTTGCTCCAGGCTTAATCCTCGTATGCCAAGTTTCAGTCGGCGCTGAATTTTAATGGCAGTTATAAACCCTTGAAAGCAAAAATTTATAATGGAAATGCTGACACGGTAACAGCTATAACTAGCAGCACAGGTGACACTCCTCTAATATATTGATTCTCCACTATTAACCTATTCCAAGGAGCTTAAGATTTTGTGCATTTGGAAGCCTGACAAAAAGGATTTCTGTAATTGTATTCAGTCAGGTTGGAAGTCAAAGGCTTTACATATGTACAGCCATTCCCACTTTGTAAAGAACCTGAAGTACCTGATCAGTAGGATGCTCCAGGTTTGGGATTTTTATGATTTGGGTGTTGTTTTGGGTTTGTTGTTGTGGTTTTTTTAGCAGTTTGATTATTTTGGAAAAGTACAGGGAATAGGAGGCAAGGAACGTGTGCAGGGAAGGAGAAAAAGAAGAATGAATATACAGCTTGACAAATGTAAGAAATAACAGAAGAGGAGAAACAGGGAAAAGAAAAATGGATTTCAAGAGAAAAGAGAATTGTAGCTCTGAGCAGGAGGTGGGGAAAAAAAAATCCATGTTAAAGGAAGAAGAGGAAAAGTGCGCAAGAGAACAAGAGCACAGGAGAAAGAGGAGCAAATGGAAAAAAACAAAGAAGTGGAAAAAGAGAAGGAAGAAGCAGTATTTTTAATACAAACCTAACATAAACTCATTGCTTAGAGGAAAAAAAAAAAGGAGAGGGCAGGCAGCATAAAAATCAAAGAAACAGACTCATAAATGCCTGCTACTGGTGTTTGTTTTGCTGGATTGTTTTTTTCCTTGTATCCCTCTTCATACATTCAATCGTGCTGTGTTTCTCTGGCAAAAGTTCAAAAATTCTGTCAATGCCAGGAAAGAAGTGACCAAAACATTTCACACTTTCAGCTGCTTGTTTTCGGGTAAGTCCTGAAATTAATAAAGGACATTTTTAATCTGCCTGTCTCAATTGCAAGAAAACATCACTTGTATTTCAGAATCTGTTTTAATAAATACCACTGAAAATGACCATTTAAACGATGCTAGGGTGCTTTCAAAGCAAGATAGAGAGATTCACAAATAATCAAAATACTCTGCAGAGTCATTTTCTAAACATATGCTGACAAAAAATACAGCATATGAAACTGAAGCTCCAGATCCTTACAGGTAAGCATAATATTAAAGTAGTATAGGAAGAGGGTTTGTTTTGTTTTGTTTTTAATAAACAGCATACGATCAAAAGAACAACATATACATTGGAATTAGGGAGAAAAAAAGTGTAAGTGGTCAGAAGGAATACGGAGCTATCTGGGGGCACAGCTGCAAAGGCCAGCACAAGGCAAGATCCATCTGCAGAATTACGGGGCTTTGAAAGATCCTGAGGTTCTCCTGGAAGCTCCACATTCCCAGCTATTTTTATCACTTGAAACTGTGGAAGCCCCATACTTCAAGCAGAAGCCTTTTGTCCTCCCATAAATTAAGTTAACGCGGCATTATTTTAAGGCAAAGAAAAAAGCCTCTCCCCTCCCTCCCTCCTCCTCAGCCACTGCATTCTCTTTAAGGATACGTTATTCTGAAGTTAATGGCCCTGACAGTCCGCCAGACCAAACAGCCATAAGCAGCGGTAATTCTTGAGCAGCTCTGAAGCTCAGTCTTAAACACCACTGGAGTCCTGCCTGCTGAGCCCTCCCTCCCAGTCGGGCTTATCCCATGCTCTCCCCACCATCACCCTTCTGCTTTGAAGCAAAGTGCTGCAGGGTAGAGGGTCAGGCAGCAAGTATGCAAAGCCTGAACTAAGTTTTCGGGCAATACTGTGGAATGGCTATGCTATTTCCTCTTAAAAAACAAAACATTGGTGAATTTTGACCACACTGGGCATAAATATTAGATGACAGGATAATGATCTTATTTAATCTCTGGAAAAATAAAATGGCACGCAGGTTTCTGCTGGTGTGCTACTGTAACATTTGGCACAATCTCATTGGAAGGATTGTGTCATGCTGACGGATTAATGAGCTAAGAGAAATGAACAGATAAATACGGAATAAGCAGGCGACCTGCACTGACAGAGTTACTGCAAGTAAAGGCTGCATGTCTCGCCTCTATTTGTCAGTGCTCAGCAGATGAGAAAATCTAAGTGGAACAAAGCCAGAATATAACTTTACAGGCAGAGAGAATGTTATCAAAATTATGCTTCATCCCACCAATTAAACAGGTTTCATATATATAGAAGGAAGGAAAGCGATTCCCAAAATACAAAAAAAAAAAAAACCCAAACCTAATGAATGTTTTAAAGAAAGGATAAATCTTCTTTTTCCCTTCTTTCCTTGAACAAGACCACTTGGACTTAACAGCACTTTAAATCACCTTACATTACTGATTTAATCTATCAAGTTATAATAAACATACATTCTCTGCTCAATAAGAAACTAAAAAGAAAATAGTTCAAGCTTCTGACGTAAATTTAACAAGTTAATTATTTTCTAACACTTTGCCTATGCAAATAAAAAACACTGGATTAAACAGAGTAAGTATTAAGTGCTGGCTCCAATAGGATGTGTTCTGTTTATGATCCTTTTCTGAATTGTGTTAACTGACCAAAAAAGAATTCTAAAGTTTACAAAACTTTCTGAACTAGTTAACAAAACCAGGAGAGCAGTCTGAAGTTCTTCCATCTACAGCAGAAAACCAGAGTAAACTACCAAGCTCAAGATTTTCTATTAAGAAATAAAAAAAGGAAAATGCTGAAGTATTTCAGAAAGAATGAGAAAGATTTCAATTCCTGTCTCTTCCTAGCCAAAGACAACAAATCCCAAAACCATAAATCTCACAGTCAGTTGAAAAAATATGAAAAAGCATGGATCACATCTTACTTTAGTGAAACCTGTTTGCTCATCCCTGAATATTTTCTATGATTCTTTGCAAAAATGCATTAAAAATGGTATGCAAAAAACCCTACTCGTGAAGTGTTGGCATTTCCATGACTTTCAAAATATGCGGTGCAGCTGTGGTTTGTTTGTGTTTTCTTCTTTCAGGACAACTAATAAGTTTCAAAACATTGTATTCCTGCAAGGAGATGCTGAAGGCAGTGGCAGCTGAACCCGGGCAGTACCAGTGCAGAGGAGAGCAGTGGTTATTCCCTCAAGTGCTGCTCGTTCTCATGCCCGGAGGCTGCCCACCCAGCAGCAGGCTGGGTCGGCATGAACACAAGGCTGCTCTGAACATAAAAACACTGGTTTGGGTTTGCTGTGCTGAGCTGTGAGCTACTGTGATGAGGGAGAAGTTTCACACGGGGGGTTTCCAGCTGAAAAGGAAGTCTCCCCAGGGGAGTGGAAGGGCTAACAACATCAGGAGTTAACCAGTCCGGTCACCTGAGTTTAACTCTGCTGTGATCCTGAGTAGACATGAGGCACAGAGCAAACGCACGGCTTGCTGTAATGATAAGAGCACGCAGAAGGCAACAGGAATTATGCCAACCATGATCTTAACTAATTATTTATCCAACAAGATAAATGCAGGAGAGCAGCAGTTAGAGACAACAACCACTGAACACTGCTGCACACCATCAGCATCTCCTTGCACTTCTGGGGACATTCAGATCCAGAAGTTCAGAGCTCCCCCACATCTTGCAACCCTCAATTTTTGACCTCCTCTAGCAACAGAAGTACCTGACACTGGAGACTGCCCTTGTCACATTTGCATTTGGCAGTATTAAATGCAAAAGAAATGAGATAAGTTGAAAGACAGAATTCAAGCAAGAGCAATGGACAATGAAGCAGTTGCGCTGGCTTACGTAAAGGAACCTTTCACCTCTGCAGAGGTGCAGACAAGCATCTCTAAAATAACGGACTAAGGCAAAATAACAACACACCACCACAGCCACAAGAGGCCTAAAATAGGAGCCTCAGTTATTGTAAACTTGAGGTTGGTTATTTCTTGTATTGTGCAGTCAGAAGATTTCTATTTCAGATTTCTTTCTGTTTATAGTCCATGCTCTAAAACATCATTAACATCAACAAGCTATTCTCAGCTTAGGCAGCAGCAGCAATCTAAGCCCCAGAAGGCTCCAGGGAGACTTTATTGTGGCCTTTCAGTACTTAAAGGGGGCTTGTAAGAAAGACGGGGATAAACTTTTTAGCAGGGCCTGTTGCAATAGGACAAGGGGTAATGGATTTAAACTAAAAGAAGGCAGAATTGGACTAGATATAAGGAAGAAATTTTCCACCATGCAGGTGGTGAGGCACTGGAACAGGTTGCCCAGAGAGGTGGGAGATGCCCCATCCCTGGAAACATGCAAGGTCAGGTTGGATGGGGCTCTGAGCAACCTGATGTAGTTGAAGATGTCCCACTTATTGCAGAGGGGTCAGACTAAATGAGCTTTAAAGGTCCCTTCCAACCCAAACCATTCTATGATTCTAACATTTTTGCTAACAGAAAATCCTGGGAACTGAGAAGTGAAAAGTTCAGGCAAGGTTGCCTTAGCAGTTCTTGAGTACTTGGGAACTATTCTAACACATTCTTCCACAACACTACTACTATGATAAGAGATTGTGATTTTAAAATAAATATATGGAACAGTTGACATAAATATAAACATAAAACAGCTTATAATTAATGCAAAGTTACTTGCTCTTTTACTAAAAAAGCCTTATGTTGGGGAAGGGGATATAGCAAGTGATAATGCAACAGTAGGTAAAGCAAGGTAAAGACAAAACACTACCACAGTGAAACCTTTGAGTTTGAGGACTTTTGAGTTACATTTAATATTAAATATATCAATATTGCAACAGATTATCCCATATTTTTACATCATACTTCCACAGCAATGGCAGATCACCCTTTCAAAGCAATGGGGTGGGGGAAGAAAGGGGACTGATTATGACATTTTGTTTTAGTCTCCAAGGGCCTTCCTAAGGCTTCTTAAATGAGAAGGATGCAGGAAATTCATAGTGCATGCTATCATAGAAAAAAGTTCAGTACATCACTGGGTGATGTTTGGCAACTGAAGGTTTAGGCTCCTTTGGCCACAGTCTGTGGTTTTGTTTCATACACGGTATACAACAAAAGGGACCCTGATCTTCAACTAGTACATTTATAGACCACTGCAGTAAGAATGAAATAGTGTCTGAGTAGTAGTTTTAATAAGCTATTTACCTATTTAAATGCATTTAACTGCATGCTGCTTGTTCAAAAGTAGTCAGGTCTTGGGACATCCCATTCCCTTCCCTCCGTTGCAAAACCAATGGAAGCAGAGCACCTGGGGGAGCAGGAGAGGTCAAGAACTGGAGAAATGGCCACTTTGCCTGAAAATTATGCAGTAGATTTCTTCTTAAACCAAAAAAACAACAACAACAAAAAAAAAAACGACAACAGAGTATGCTCAAATACTTCATCTATTATTCTAGAAGGGGATATATGGACTGAGAGGTGGAGATGGAGGCAGAAGCAAACATCTGGCAAGAACAGGTACCCCTCAGAGGCCACGTGCAACAGTGCACGCCATCCAGGTGCCCAGAGGACAACGCACCAGGGCCACAACCAAAATCCATCCCTAGTCTACCATGGAGAGCCCATCATACACAGTGGTGTCCCTGTGCATGGCAAGTGAACTCTGTGCACGGCACAGGCCAGAATGCCCCCTTCCCATTTCAGCAGGGGTGTTCCCTGCATACCAGGCAGCCCAGCCTCGGGGCACCTGCAGGCAGCACAAAGGACTTCCAAGCTTGCTGGAAGAGATCAAAACTTTTCACCAGCGGATTATTTTTTTCTGCAACCCCTATTACTTTAAATTTCCTGGTCTCTTCCCTTTCTGGGGGACATCAACTGCATAGAGCGTTTAGCTGTTTGAGAGGAGTGTTTGTTTGGGGGGGATTAATGTTCTTTGTTGATTCCTTTGTGTCTTCTCTAGGCAACAATTTTCTTCTAGTCACTTTCAAACACAGTATGGGTTTTGTTTGTCAGCTTTTGTAGGGAAATGGTTTTAAAATGATAGTCTAGGTATATTCTCCATGATGTATCACATTAAGTGTCCCACTGGAGGATGACATAGTGCTACACTGGCTTTGAGTTTCCAGGGGCTGGACTGAAGCAGTCTATTAAGGATTTAGGCAGGTGGCTTTTGCTCTTTCATTGCTATTAGACTAAGCAACCAGTTTTAAGTCAAAGATGTGTTTGAGAGACAGTTATCCTAACTCATTTTTCTACCATCTCTGTCTGTCTGTCCCAAATAACTTCTTCCTAAGCAGTACAGGTTTCCAGGTTTCTAAATCTCCATCAGCTAATAAAAGCAAACCCAAAGCCCCCAATATATAACAGAAAAATTGAAGAGTGCAACCAGTATTTCTTTGGTTTCATAATTTAAGGAAATCTGGAGAATAAATCAGTGGCCCCCACTTTAACCAAGTGTGTTCAGAAAGCAAGGGACAGGACCTCCAGCAAACCCACCAAATTTTCTCAGTTCTTCCCTTTGGCACAGCAGAGTCTCCTCTTTGCCTGAATGCTGACAGTAAACTCCTCTCTCATGGCACACAAAGCAAAGACAACAAAACAAAAGCCAGTTTTTGGCAACTGTGACAGGCGGTATCTACTGCTAATGCGACTACCTTTACAGTAACGTTTTTGAAGACCAAGCAGAGCAACAATTGCCTGCTATCACAGTGACATTACCCGCAGCTACTAAAACACTGGGATGGTGCAAGTCAAACAAACTCATCCTTATCACTTGGTTCCTCTAACAGATACCTCACGGGACAAAAGGTGCATCAAGGGCAGCACTGCCACATGCTCAGGATTTTATCAGAAGTCTCCTGGTATTTGGTGGGGTTTTCTTAAGTACTTAATTTAAACACTTAACTTAGTAACCGCATGAAGCAATTACCTGAGAAACTCAGCTTTCCCAAGCCCCTTGTTTGTGGAGAAGAGTTCTTACAATAAAGATCTCTCCAGTATCACACCAACCAATTGATCAAAGTTTTGCTGAAGGCGCTTAACATGCACACACAAAAGATGGACCAAACTCTTCTTACAGACATGATCCTGAAACCAGTGGTGCCACCACTCCTCTTGTAAAAATCAACACCCTACTAAAAACACATATCCCCCTTGCTGTGAGCAAGATATGCATGAGGCTAAGCCTTTTGCAATGAGCTGATCATCCTTGTGTGCAGAAGAAAACACCACGGAGTAGAACAGAGCTCAGAGTTTGTCACTACGCATCAGCATGCCACATCCCTACTTTTAAGATGTCTTAAAATAAGGTGGGAAAGGCATTAGAATGCCCACTTGATAGCACTCCTTAACCTTGTATGTTGTTACTGCCATCTGTTTCTGGGTTTGAGCAGGGGGTGTTGGGTTTTATTTTTGTCAGTGTGCCAACTTTCACAGACTAGTCAATTAAAGCAGTATTTTAAGTAAGATTTCACAAGAAAATATTATACATTACTCCCCCAAATCAAGTCACATCATATGAACTGCAGTGTCCTCCTAATGTTGATACTACAATTCTGACCCAAAAAAAGGCTGTTTTTTCTGGCCCAATTTCCATATTTACATAAGTAAAATATTTAAGACCCATGATTTTGTTACCCAGATACATAGTTTCTAACTCATGTTTCTGTGTTTCAGATACACCCAGATTCTATTTTTAAAACTATCACCTTATTCATGGGTGTATGTGTTTACGTGAGGACTAAAATTGAAGCTCACTGAGCAGCAGCTCCTGGCTGCTCTTCCTCTGCCTGTTTGAGTGGGAGGACAACAGGTGACCTTTTCTTCTTGCTTCTCTTGCCAAACTCACTATTTATTTCACAACTCATCCAATACAGTGGCCAGCGGTGTTTGAAATTCATTCAGATAATCGCCCCAAATCCTTCAGATCTAGATCATTTGAACATGCTGATTTATACAGCAGCTCTAGTTTTTCAAATGGCACTTGGAAAATCCTTCATATGAGCAGCCAGGTTTGCAAGGCTGCCAGACCCTCCCTAACCTGGACCTTGCACTCTCTCATCAGGAGTATTCTGAAGTCACTCTTTACTGGCACATGAGTCCCGCGGCCATCAAGCAGTACAGAATATGTGAACTAACACATGCATGCACACACGAGGTCCCTTTCTTATGTGGAAAAAGGTTAATTAGAGAAAAAACATTGACTAGCTCAAGCGTGTTATTTTTCTCATTTACAAGCAGTCAGCTTTAGAACATTTTGAGAAGTACTACTCTCCAGTCCTATTGTGTGCACTTGAGAAGAAAAAAACCACAAAGACTACAGAAAAAGACTAAAGAAAAGATAATAGGCTTTGTTGACTGGTTTACATATCTGCAGTATGAACACCTTATTTTATGCACTTCCATCAAAATCAAAAAAGTACTTTTTTTTTTTTTTTTTTTTAAATTAAATGATCCACCACCACCAGTTGCGCATATGTGGAGAACATACGGGCCTGGACAGCATGCCTTGCTAACAAACAGCTCGAAAGGGAAGTTTTCAATTATCCCACTCCAAGTACATCGTTCCTACTGAAAGGATATTGCAATCCACAGATTAACCGTGAATTAAATTTATATTAAAAAAATAATATCCTGCATTTTACATCCTAAACTAAAACAGATGTAATTAAAGCCTTTGAAAGTAACTTTGGCTAGTGCTTCATTTATATCTACAGCTAAAGCAGTCACTTTCTCAGACATCTGAGCCAAATTTGACTAATTCTTCTACCCTGCGTTTTAATTACTGTACATGCTTTCGTGGTGCAGTTAAGAATATCCATTACACACTTGAACAGCCAATGCTATGGGAAAGCATGTTGGGTTTTTTTTAAGCCTAGTGGTGTTTCAAATCATTATGTGATACTGGCAAAGCTCTACAGCTCACAGATGCTTCTGCTATATACTGCTATAGGTAGCCTGTACACACACACACACACACACACCCCCATGACCCACATCTGACCTTGGCTGCAGCTACACACAGTGCATCCAGAACAACCTTACAGATGTAAAAGAAGCTACACAGCACCATGTGCAAGCCAATGTTATGCTTAAATACCACTGCACTTCTCCTGCTACGGCACCTATATTAAAGCCAACTTCAATAAACATTTTCTTTTCAAAAAGGCGGATTTGTTTGGGGTTAGATTCCTTGCATCCCCATCCCTACTGAGCAAACGCACAAAAGGCAATCCTGCCAAGGACTCAGTTCATACAGCGTGGCCCTGTACTAGCATCCCTGGAGAATCCCAGCCTCCTAATTTATGGGGTGGATTTCAGAGACTTGATAACAGTTATTCTTTAAGTTCAAGAATCCATGTTGTACAACAAGGTTTAGAGATCACCCCTTCTAGCACAAGTTTTAGGTTTCCAGTCCGCTTGTAAAGTTAAACAAGGGAGGGAATTTCAAGTGCAAAAAAAATGTAAGCTGCTGCAATCCAGTCCTTGCTTTGCTTGGCTTCACTGCTGAGTTACCTCCCCAGGCAGCCAGATGCAAACTGTTAGTGGAGCTGGAGTTTTAGATAATTGCATTCAGTGAGATTTTCCTGCAAAAGCAGCCTTGTTCTCCTCCTTGTCTTTGAAGACCAAATCACACAATGAAGGCACTTCTAAACGCATGTATCACATACTGTAGGTATAGACACATCGTCTATGGTTAACACTGAAAGATCAGCGAGAGAGTTCCCCTTGAATTAAACCAACAATGTCTAGACCAACTGCTTCAGTCAGTCTAAATTTCAAAAAAAAAAAAGGGAACAGCTGTAAACAGGATGCAATCACAGCTGTCTTAAAACTTAAAATAAATTATGTGAGAGAATTTTCAGGTAAAAAAGTATTTAAAACAGCAATTTTTGAGTTTGAAAGTTTGAGATATTTTAAATAAGAATAAAATGTATACTTTTTGCATAGCTATGGGTCAGTCATCTCTTCATTGTACAAGGAAAATTCTGAACTCATTGCAGAGAAATCAGCAGAACTACACCTCTATGGATTTGAAAAAGTAGAACTTGGCTGAAAATTCTTTTCTAAGAGGAAAATAGAGCTTTGCATGTTAACTGGTGAAAATAAGACAACATTTATATATAAAAAGTGTTCACATCCATTCTACCATCATTTACATGGGAAATATTCTCTTCATTTCAGTAAGAACTGTACATGATAATGTGAATTACTTTATTATTACCTTAATGCAGAGAATATCCAAAGGAACTAATCCAACCTAGTTTTTGTCCTATAAAAGTATTCAAAGTCAGGTTGGATGGGGCTTTGAGCAACCTGATCTAGTGGAAGGTGTCCCTTCCCATGGCAGGGGGGTTGGACTAATTGTCTTTAAAGATCCCTTCCAACCCAAACCATTCTATGAATAAACAGAAGAATGCATCTTTGTACTCAGAGTACATATTACGGTGTTCCTTATGAGCAGTCTCGACAAAAGGAGACAAGAACATTTTACGTCATTTGAGGGGGAATTTTCAGTAAGAACTGACAAAACAGAGAAAGCAAAGGGTTAACCAGGATGTGAAAGCTATTCAAAGTGAGTCTGAAATTATCAGACATTTCACTGATAAACAAGTCATACATACTCTGCCCACACTAGGCTTTACCATGAAAGCTTGCAGTTTTGCTGCAGAGATTCAGACACGTCTAGGTCTAGATCTCTGCCCAGAGCATAAAAACCAAGGGAATTCCCAGCCCCACGCCAGGAGAACAGCACTGCAGGAAGGACCAGCGTCCATAAGGCCGGGAACTGGTTTAAGATACAGGACCCAGAGCTTGGCTTTCTTTCCCTTATAGTGGCAAAATGTTACAGTGTTTATCTGTACTAAAATCTGGTATTTGCCAATACAAAGCAATCAAGCTGGGTAGCAGTCCCCTCCAAACAAACAAAAGCACATGTGCTATGTTTTGTACTCCTTTTCCAAAGCTTTGGCCAAATCCTCAATTGCCAAAGTATCAAAAACCTCATTTTTGGTTATTTACAGACTCTTCCTCAGAAAGTGCAGCTTGTGAATCAAAATCTACTTTGCCTACCATTTGGAGATTTAATAGATCTTGTCGTAGCAAGTACTCAACTTTTCCTCCTGACAAAGGCTCTATTTTGAAAAATACAAGACTCAAAACCTGCACCACAGTCCCCAAAGAAAATAAGAAGAAAGTTTTAAACCATCGTGCATTCATGAAGCTCTGAGAAGTCAGCACTCTCCATCTCTGATGCATATTCCAATTTTTATTGTATTCATTCCCTAGATGGGAACAGCTACAGTCACTGCATTCCTTTTTCCACCAGTTTATCAGTGCACACTCTCGACCACAGTACAGAAAAACACCATTTACCAACACTCTGCAGGTGAAAGACTATTCTTCTGTATAAATTATACATCTTAGGAACTCAGAATTTCTTTCACACTGAAAACCTATTCAAGCCTTCCTGCATCTGTGGGCTAAGTGGTTTGCTCCAGCCAGGGGGGCCGACAAATGCTGATACTTCAAGAAACCTAATCTCTTAATGATTGGGATCAGACGAAGGGTACGGCCATGAAAGAGACAGCTTGAAACAGGCCTAATCTCTGGCATATCTGAACCTACAGACAGCAGAAACGCAGCGCTGCCACCAACATAGCTTCAACTGACTGCAATCTGCCTACCCCAGGGTGGTCTGACCAGAGCGATTGAATTGCACAGGGAAATCTCTCGCACCGGTATTTCTGTCCTGGGAAAGGCCAGTATGGCTGGCTAGGCTGGGGGCTGGCAGGAGCCGAGCAGGCACCATCTCCATCAGACAATAGCGACATGAACCTACCCAAAAAGACAATATTCCTGCTTTGATCACGGCAAAATTATTCCCACTTCTTGGTTTCCAGGCTGCTGGTTTCCCCAGGTCTGCCATCTCACTGGTCCCTCTGTGCCTGAAGATTTCCTGACTGGGCAGCCCTGTGCTGCCTTTCCCAGTTTATGGCGACAGACAGACTTACTTTTTACAGAGACACTGAATCTTTTCTAATTCACTCTCCCTATCAGCCAAATACAATACTTATCAGTACTGGGGAACACGGAGGAGGCTCATCCTTTCCAGCCGATCCATTCGGGGCAGTGATGCACAAGGATACATCCCCCTCCCTCTCTCTCCTCCAACAGAGTCCCAGTTGGCTGCCCTGCAGCAATAAGCCACCATCCTCTCCACTTCCTTGCAAAATACAAGTATTTCCATCTCAGCTTACCCTCTCCCTGCAAGAGTCTACATGTAAATTGGACACAAAGAAAATTATCTTAAAACTTTGAGTTGTAAGCATCCTTAAACAAGTTTAAACTTTCAAGTTGAATTTTCAGCCGACGTATAAACTAAACTGATGAGTCACCGTATGTACCCAATGTCCAAAAACAATGGTATGCAATCTACAACACAACCCTCCTACACTGACCCCTAAAATAAGAAAAGAGACTGCCCCAACTGTACACACAGCAGCAATGTAACCAGAATTAATCATTTGTGAGAGGGCCGAGAAGAGACACACACTGTCACGCAGCTGACCCCAGGAGCGTTCAGCCTGGGAGAGGGCCATCTTCCCTGGGACAGAGCACATCTGCAAAGCAGGACGTTTTCCAAGCTAAGAGCTGATGTGTTTTTCTGGTGGAGGAAACAGGAGCCGGGAGGATTATGGTTACTTTCAAGGGGCCTGGGAAGGTGGGGGAGGGAGGTCAGGCACCCGGGGCACATTCGCACAATTATCCAGGCACCAAAAAAAAAAATTAGAAAAGAAGTGCTATTCTGATCTCTCCTTTAGCAGAACAGCAGCAGCGTTCAGCAAGCCCTGAATTTACTGCGTGGGAGTTGATTCAACTCTCTCAGGAACCTTTTTCTGTCTGTACTGGGTTTTGTGTCTGGTGTGTCTTTTATTAACTTAGAGAGCTTGAATATAAGAGGAAGCACATGGGGGATGGGGAAGCAACAAAGCAAGGGTGATTAGCAGACTGGCATTTCAGGAGTTAAACTGAGTTTTTCCAAAGTACTTATCACCATAAACTATTTAATAATAAGATAACGGGGCGGGGGGAGGAAGAATGAGTTAAGACTATCACTCCCCATTAAACTTGATTCAACAGATTTAAAGAATGACTGATCAGTTTTTAAATACCTGAGGACAGAAAGACTTTGGTTACTGAAGTTTCTAACACCAGAGCCCATTCTGGATGGCAGAATACTTATGCCTATAGCTAAAGTGAAGGTTACGAAGGAAAGAACAATGCAGAGACCACTGAACATAAAACCAACATGATAAAATTAGCTCCATGCTCCTATTAGCAATCCACCCTAAATAATCTACACCTGACAAAAGAAACAACATCTGGCTGTAACCCTGCAAAAACACACCCATCCAAGTGTAGAGGGTTAGGCAGGTTGGGCCAAAAGTCACAAAACAACAAATTCCTGGATACTCCCAATAATTGAGTCTTCATTTAAATACCTGTGGTGGAAATAGATGCTTATTTTTCAAAAATTTGACATTTAAAAGTTTAACTTAAAGTATAAGGCCTAAGATAGCATGGAAGAGAGGAAACCTAAACCAGTGGCTTCAATGACAGACTGAAATGACAAGGAAAGCATCACAGAATTTTGTCATTTTCAAGGAAGTTTTGATTACTTCATTCATCTAAAACTTCTTGCACATTGACTCTCATGTACCCACAACATTTGCAGGTGTTCTCACTATCTGCTGCCAACACCAAATTGTGCATTGCTCCTTCCCATGAGGATGAGCAGATGCTTTGAAAGTAAGGCTGTGTTTTTATTTCTGAATCAGAAGCTTACTGTACCTGTTCCAAGCAATTCCATTTTAGTCATCTGCCATGTATCAGGAGGACTGAAAAAATTCAGAATCCAGGGCTTTCCCTGGAAAACAAGCCCCAAAATTTTTCATTGACAGATGTCCTTGACACAGTTATGAAGTTTGTGGCTCACTCAGGGACAGGTCAGAAGGATGCCACACTTGACTAGGTTTGCATTGAGAGAACAGCAAGGACTGAAATCTGGTGACCAATTTAAAGAAAACAGTCCCTCCTGTCCTGAAGACATAAACCGGAAACGCAGAAGAATTTTCTTTAAAGTCCTGATATTAGATTCTGCTTTTTATGACAAATCAATGCAACTTTAAGATAGTTGTTTCACTTTGCCATGCAGCAGATACATTATGATTAATTTTTAGAGGTAAAGTGGTTGTGATGGGATTTCTGTACTTACTGACCAAATCTTAAATCCCGAGATCCTTAAATCTTAAGAAAACCGTATATATAGCACTATTCACCAACAAGAAATAAGTATTCTCCAGCAATATGAAAAGCTGGGCTTATGCCATGGACGTCTTACTTTCACCCAGCAGCTGGCAGTGCTGATGAAGCAGTGTCTGAACAGCACTCAGGAGGTCCTGCAAGGGATGATCTTGCTCGTGACCAAAGTAAACTTATGACAAGCAATGAAGAAAGTTTCTACAGTCTTCTACAAGATCAGGGAGCTGTGATGTTACACAGGAGGTTCAGAGTTAGGGAATTCACTTAAAACATATGTTAAAGGGCAGGAGAGCACAATGGGAACCTCTGCCAGATCTACTGACAGTTCTGTTCTCACCTTCTGTCTGCGGCTGCTGCCCTGAAGCTTTCAGAGTCAAATACTTGTCTTCATCCCTGGGAAAACACATCCACTTAACAATAGAAAGAAAGGTAATTCATGAATGCACATGAACTGGTATTCCCCATGGAACAGAGGGGACCAAGAGAGACCAATTCTAGAAGTCAAAAATTTCTTACAATGTTTTATAGACACACTCACACCAATTGTCCTTGGCAAAAACCACAGTCCTTAAGAGAAAGCGTGCCTTTGTGCAAGCCAACAGGCAAGCACATGACCTTTTTTCTTTCTTGAAACACATCTTATAAGTCAAGTAGTAAAATCCCACAATTTGCCATTTAGCAACATCACCACCATCATCAGTAGCCTTTAAGTAAGTTAATAAATAGTTATAACAGCATTAAAGGAAAGCACTTGACAATTTATTTCTACCCTTTTCCATCCCCGGTATAAATTCCATTCCCTAAGACAACTGGGTTCTGGTTTAAACTACTGTAGCCTACAGCTTGAATAGAGCTGGTCAAAAGGTCAAAAGTTTATTTAAAATTCATGGTTTGTTTGACAGTTTTCTTGGGAGAAGAGTTTCTGAAGGCTTCAACATTTTCAACCTGAACTGTGGGACAGGAGGAGTGCCCCAGAGGGCTCCCCTTGCACATCCCAGCACAGCACTTGCCAGCTGTGCTGCTCCGTTCCTGAATTACGAGCCCTGTCTCGCCAGGGTCATGGCAAACAGTGAAAAACAGATTTGCTCTTTCACCAAGGACTACTGCTTCGTTCAGCTGATCACTGATCAGGTCAAAATAACTGCATGTGATAATTATGAAGGAGTGTAATGCATGCGCATGACAGAGCGAAAGTTGAAATTGAAAACCTAAAGTCAATAGCCCTCCGAGTGCCCCTTCTCACAGATTCTGTAAGATTCAAGAAGCACTTCTCATGATTTTCACCACCATTTCTCTAACAGCTGCACCACTTGAGCTATTCAGTCCCAGAGCTTTAAAGTAATAGCTGAAGTGTATTTTTCTACTATTTCTTCTCATTATAAATGAAACGCCCAGGCCATATTCACTTAATACCACAGAGAAAAGAGAAACAAAGAAGAAAAGGGAAGAAAGGTCACTGTCAGGCCAAGATTAAGTCTGGAAAATTTCAACTCGAGACATGAGCATTTCAGGAAGTTATAAGCAACTGGAATAATAAGGGAATTATAATTGGAACACTGCAAGATTTTTAACTACAGCTCTTGCTATGCTAACCAAGTACCATTTAATGTATTTCAACAGCATTCAGAAATTCTCCTTGGCAGAGACATGAATAGTCTATGGTTTCAAGATCACTCCCAACCTCCTTGAAAAGGCAGAAGAAAGGGATAGATGGTATATTTGGTCACAGCCCCAGCTGACGGAGATCAGCACAGCTCCCTTGCTTTCAGTAGTATCAGTGAGTCACAGAAAAAGCAGGAAAAGGGAGCAAACCCAAACCCCCCCAACTTGTAACAGCTCATCTAGTTTACTTCTGCATCGCTCTCTCCATCACAGAAGTACTATGTCAGCCAGCCTCTAACCAGGGCAGCTAATGAAAACATGGCCTGTTCTGATGCCTCCTGCAAGGGTATACAGAAACAAAGAGAAATATTTCTCCAATTTAAGAGAATTTTCTGTTCAAATGACAAGTTCAACATTTTTCTTCCCACCTGCTCCTAACATATTCCCCTCAACTCCTTGCCCTGCTCCTCACAGGAGGGCCATGAATCAAATGAAGCCTAATCATAGTTTTCCCTTCTTCTCTCCAGAACAGGTTTATAATTGTGCACAGACTAAATGCACCCTTCACTGCTCCAGAGGAACACAGGATCTAGAAAGGCATCCTGTAATTGCTGAATTCCTGTTGAAATAATCCTAGAACCATTATTTTTCCAAAGAGTGCTCTGTTAAAAAATAAAAATCGGACATCTTATGAAAATTCTGCATGCCAACCCAGACATTTAAATGTCTCCTGCAAAAAAACCCCCAATGTTTCAAGTTCACTTCACTTGACTTCACTTAGCTAGTATTTGCAAAGGGCAGGAATGCCTAAATACACTGAGTTTCTAATACAACGCTCTAGAGGGACTGCCACCAGCGTCTTCATTTAAGTTCTTTCCACACACTGTGGTACAGTGTTTTAGTCAGAAACTAGGTCATAAACTTCTCTATTGGAAAGCGTTTATAGCTGTTTGGACTGGATTATTCTGTTCAAGAGGTTATAATAATAAAAGGAAGCTTGCAAGCGTACTTTTTCCAAACTCTTGGTATGTTGTTGCCAGTTTGAGAAATTGGCTCATTACTTATCCTTGTTTGGCTCCTCTGTTCTCAATTTCTTGTTTGCTTTGACCTCTTTCTGGACAAGTATAAAACTTACTGTTTCACCTAATTAACATGAGGGAGAATATAGAAAACTCTCATTTATTCCAGTTCCAGAATCAGTTTTACAAAAACATTGTCAGAGTTTCAAGAAGCGTTCAGATGTTAAAAGTCCTGCCAAAGTTTACAATCTAGTTATATCCTGCTACAGAAAAAAATAAAGAACTGCTCTGGTTTTTCAATTTTATACAAATCTCTGGCAAGAAACAATCCACCTCCATATATTCACATGCATCCAGATGATCTGTGGATAAATCTTATTCTCTTTAGTCTAATCAAATTGGCCAACTCACTTTCTCCCCTTCCAAACACTCAAAACACATTTTTCTCAGCCACTCCTTCCTGCACAGGCAAGAACAGCAGCAGATTTGCTCTTCTCTCCACCACCCCCTCTTTTTGAAGGCTTAAACAGTGAGCAAACAGTTCAACCACAGTTCTAGTGTTGCAAAGCTTTTTCATCAGAGGTTCCTCCTCCATTAAAAAGCTGGTCATTTTGTACCACAGGCAGGTTCAGTGTCCATCAGCCTCCCAAGAATGGATTCAGGGGCAAACTTTTGCCCATTTTCTGGGGACCTGAGGAACAAGGCACCCAACAGTTTCCTCTAAATGAAAAAGCTGGCTCAGCAGTCTTAAACATGATTTTCTGTGAGCCATCAGAATAAATGTAGTGAAGTCATCTTCAGTTGAAAAAGCCGTAAGTGGTATACTATATCCAACTTGCCTTGTGTCTCTTTCAGCTGAAGGCCTTGGACACCCAGGCAATCCTTTATAAGAGCTGCCTTATCACTTTCTGCCCCAAATATAGGCACAGAAGGGAAAATGAGGGTAGATAGGATGGAAATAAAGGTACAATGTTAAGTTGATTCTGTAATCAGGAACAGATATATTAAAACCAAGATCTCCACTATGTTTTGAAGAAAATAAAAAATGAAGAGCAAAATTAAACCCAACTTTTACCCAGCTGCATAAATCCTGTCTCCCAAATATTCTCTGCCAACAAGGAGAATCAGTATAATTAAATTATTCTCCTTCAACTGGGTCTAAGATTTTAGCTAAGAGTTGGGTTTGGTTCTGCTTGCTTTTACAGAATTTTAAAAGCCTTTACTCTTAAAAGTCTAGTAATCTATATTCTGTACTTAGAATATTCACAGTACCAATTTTACCTTTTCAGAGACTTCACCTTAAGCAAATCTGTAGCCTTTTCCATTTTGGCAATCCTACTATGATAGTTAACATCATATATATTGCACAGTGTATTTTTGTGACTCCATCTAAGTAAGTCAGGTAGATTTACACAATATTCACACTTCCTTCCATAACCTTGACTCATTAGCTGGAATATGTGCAGTCAGGTCCTCAGTGCAATGATTTTGCAGCGAAGGCACTACTGGGTAATTCCTTTTTCCTTTTTAACCCACCTAGAGTTTCTATGAACCCAAAAGCAATTTTTTAAACGTACAAAAGAAAAATGACAAGAAAAAATATAGTTCAATTCTTGTTAATGGTCCTATATTTAGTGTGTTGCTGGGGGGCTCAACCCATTAAATGCATGTCCCTGGGATATTTTGAACTTACAATGGTTTCTTCCACACAAACTTGAATTCTTTCAGGAAAAAGAAATGACCAGGACAACTGCCTCATAGGTCAGGAGACAGAGCATCTTCTGAAGTTCCAGAAAACAACAAAGGAGGTACAGAATGTAAAGGTCACACAACAGCCAAATTGTTATTTAAAAAAATGGGAAATGAGCTCAAAGAGAAAAGCAAGACAGGTCTGAGTAGCTGCCTCAAATCTACACATTAGAAAAGGCACCAGCAGTGGGAGAGCCATGGAGGTCCTTCAAGTTTCATTTCACTTCAGGGAGATTTTAGTCTCACTAAAAACAGATGCCTTCTTCAGAGCTTAGCACCCATCATCCTTTCCCACCACCCCACTGGGCAGGAAGGACAACTTGACTCCTGACTCTCCCAGCACATCCTCTTAGTCCCCAGGTTAAATGAAGTTGGCAAGTAGAAGGTTCAAAACCAACTTCAGGGAGTGCTCCCCGCCTCCCTCTGGCATTCAGCTGGGGAATTCTGAACAGCACAAAGTCGCAGAGCCTAAAAATTCGCCTGGGTTCAAAACACAATCTGACAAATTCACAGAAGGGGAAAGAATACCCAAGACTACTCAACACAGAAGCCACCACTGACTCAGAGGTCCTTCATCTGCAGATCATGAGAGGTTGGTCTGGGAAGCAACCATGTACTGGGCTTGCTCCACTCTCCTGTCTTGGCATCAAGACTGACAAGTGACCGGTAGCTGTACCAGTCACTTCCTGGGACAGGAGGCTGATATGCCTTCCCTAAAGGCCTAGGACTAACCTGGTCCCTTGATCTAGCTGATATCAACATTTTGATGCCATTGCTGTGTTTATGCTCTTACAGCCTGGCAGGGGGGTTGGAACTCTGTGATCTTTAAGGTCCTTTCCAACCCGAACCATTCTATGATTCTCAGTCGCAAATAAAGTAAAACTCCAGGGTCACCCATTTGTATTTTTCATGCCCTTGCCTTAAGACACCTCTTAATCAATGTGCCTATATTAGATACGCATCCGGCTCCAACCTGAACACAGTCTTTACCATATTTATCTTTGCAATACCCTTACAAAGGAAGAAAACAGGGCAATTGGAAGTCCAGAGATACTAAAGCCCATGTGTGTACTAAAAATGCACTTACATACAAGCCCAAGTCTTTTACTTATCCAAGATCTACATTTGGCAGTAACCACCTCGACCTGAGCACTGGCTGTCCAGCAGCTCTATATGACCAGCACAGCAAGGTGATCCTCTTGAGCTTTCTCTGCACATTCTATCCCAGGCATATCAGAGTTGTGGGGGAAAAAAAAAAAAAAAAAAAAAAAAAACCACACACAACCAACCAACCAACCCACACACCATACTTTGGACACTTTGTCTTCTCTACCAGAAATGCAAGCACATAGGTATGTAGGCGCTTGCCTCCCACTGATATGAGGACTAAAGACTTTGTCCATGGTTTCCCAGGAATCTTGCGCCATAGCAAGAATTAAATCAAGACCAACCTTTGCTTGCCTTTGTGTAGGCTTTGACAAGCTTGGGTTAACTTCCAAGGGTATCAACAACTTGACAACTATATCCTGAATTGGCACAGCCTCAAAGAACAAATTACTTAAACCACTCAAGAAATGCTGAAATTGTCCTTATATTCAGACCTACAGTTTTAACTGCTAATGTGAAACAAAATTCAAAAGTAAGTTAAGGAAATGCTTTTATACAGTGGCAAGACTGAAGACTATAATAGCAGCAGCTTGCTTGTTCCCATCTTTCTAATCAATTACAGAGGATAATTATCTATTACTAATAATCTTACAGTTTATCAACATCAGATAACTCTTGTACACAAGATAATTCAGGAAGAGAGTTTGCTGCTTTGTGCAAAGAAACACACAAGTGCTGGCACACATTCTCTTTGTATTGTATTTCTATCACATGCGTATCTTTGCTAGAAGTGGATTTATTGAGAAAAATGAATTTTATGAAGTCTCTATTTAACAAGCTGAGACACATGGAGACGCAGTAGAAACCTGCGCCATACTAGTCATGACCACTACAGATCCAAGAGCAAAATCTGAGTGCCTGAAATTGGATCACAAAGGGCAGAACAACAGAATTCACTGGAGAGCCAGCATCTTCCCCGTGGGATATGGCTGGAATTCCCTACAAATACACAAAAAATAGTTTTGTTTTCCTCTTCATGGACATATTTTTAGCAAAGTATTAGCAGACTAACTGCTAAAAAGTTTACGAAGGGGTAAACCTCAAAAGCTTTTAGCAGACCCCGTGTGGTCTAGAGAAGTGAAGCCTTCTGGAATAGACGCTCCAATCTGGTATAACTTAAAGTAGATGGAACCAATTCCTGCAGGAGCAGGTGTGTTGATGGAAGAATTAGAAATGACAGATCATATTTTGTAATAATCTTTTGATCATTAAAACCCAATGTCATCTGTTGTCAGAGTTACCAAATCTAGGAGAAAAACCAAGAACCTGCTCACAATGATTTAGAGAGACATATGTAAACATTCATGTAGATAAGAGATTTATATTTTATATTCAGTGAATTTTGATGCTATAATGTTAAAGACTACTACTATTGAAGCTTAACCAAAACAATATGAGGGAAGTTAATGAACAACCATACCAAATGGCATACATCTGATTTCTTACCTGAAGTGTATTCATCAATCATTACTGCTGTCCCAGGATAATGCTTCAGCAACCACATCACAAAAAGATCTGGTGAACTCCTGAACGTTTAAAAAGAAATATAAGCATGTTACACAATACAAAAGTCACCAGATCCACAGCAAGTAGAACAATAATACTTTGGAGTTCAGCCTTATGCTGCACTTGCAAGAATTTTTTTGTTCAAATGATTCTTTTTTTGATCTAATTTTTTATTTAGACATTTTCTCCATACATTCAGAGTTGTGGTACATTTATCTGAGGCAGAGCTAGAACCACAAGAAACACAATTACTAACAAGACTAATAATAGATGGAACATAAACATGATATGTAAAAATAGAAGCATCAAAAGATACATTGTCATCCCCAGTTGGTTTAATGATTTAGCAACTATGGTGTATCCACATATTCACTTGTTGATATGAATTCACACTGTATACAGGGAAGTTTTTCAGTTCTCACAGGAAAAGAAATAGCATTTCCAAATTATGGCTATATTTTACAGAAATGATGATTTACGCTAAATATGAAACATGTCTTTTCTTAAATTTTTTCCTTTATTTTTAATTTCATTTGGAAAGTTCTATATTTCTTTAGTGTCTATGACTTTACAATTCTGTACACAGCATTCTTCAGAGCTGCATTTTGACTTTATAGCCACAACACAAGTACTTTAGAAGGCTCTGCAACTTACAGTAGTTACACTGTATCTCTGCCAAGTATTCTCTTTCTAAATCAAATACTAAATTGGAAAAAACACGCATGGCTAATGTTGCATGCATCTGCTTGATTAACAGAGAGTAACTATGCAGTAGGCTAGCTAGCAAATTAACTTCTCAGATTCCATGTACTGTAATTAACTCCTATGTCTACAAGCACATCATAAAATTCATGCTTTCTAGGATACAGGAAAAGTACTTCTTCATAGCAGTATGCCAACAGGTCTGCTTTTATGAATAACGCCATATTTTATTGTGAATTACACCTATATCACACATTTTGTCCTTTATACACTTTAAATAATTATCTTAATCAAATCTAAGGTGCAAGATGCAATCCCTCAGTAGGCCCCACCCAATTTCTAGCAATCTGTAACACATAGAAGAACATTCTGGTTTCTGCTGCTTCAGTACAGTTACTTCTCACAGACAGCTCAGCTGCCTACTGCTCCGGTAAATAAGGCTAGCAAAGCATCACTCAGGATGTGGCTACAATTGTGTTTCACTATACTTATGAGACAAAGCTTGCAAAGTCCACATGCAGATACCCATCTCACCATCTACAGAATTAAAAATGACTTACCTAATGCTAATATATGCACATAAATGCTTTCATAAAAATTAGAAGTTACTCTAATTTATGCAAGGAAAAATAGATTTGCAATCATTTTTCTAATTTGTGTCCTTTCACATCACCAATTTTACGTAACTGTATTAAAAGTCTACAGAACCTCACTACCTGCAACACAGTAGAGGCTTCAGTGCAGCTCTGTGTTAAGAAATGACTTGAAAAACGGCATGATCATGTGATATTCTTATTTCATTACTGACTCCTTTATTATTTGCTCTTTAAACTAAAAAGAAAATCAATTCATTAGCTCTCAGATCAAACTAGCCTTTTCAAAAACCGCTAAACTTGTGCTCCCTCCATTTTCATGCTACAGTAGCAGCAACAGCCCATCTTGGTTAACTCATACCTTCCTTTACATCCATCCACACAACCTGTTCAGCCTTCAGTGGGACAGCCCAGACACGATGGAATGGAAGGTTTCAGGACAATGAATTGTCTCCCAGGTGTAGTTTAGAGTACACAATGAAAGACCTAACGTACATACATGGAGAAGACCTGACAGTGGTAATATTACCTGCAGTGGCTTTAATCTAAAATATTCCCCACACAACACTAACTTTCCAGGTATCGGTCAGATTAAAATGAATTCCTCTGCAATTTCTGCAAGGTGACCTTTTTCCCTATGATCACTGAAGAACATAGGAAAAGCAGAGAACACCTCTAAAGCACAGGCTGCCTACCTAAGCATAGAGCCACAAGAATCAAACCAACCAATGATAAAATGAAGTGGATAAAAGAGCACATCTAATTTATCTGACCACAATTATTTCCTACCTTTAGAAGATACTTGCTACTTGTGACTGATTAAAGCCACATTGGGTATTAAACAAGAGACCACCAGAAACATTTGGTTCAAAGAGTGCTAGAGCAAGGGTATAGCAAAGAACAAAAGTTTGTGTGCAATTCTATGCAGGCTACTGTGGCTCCTCAGCCATCTCTATGGATGGCTGGTGGTCCCTACAGTGTCAGAAGGTGATCCACAAAATAACCATGAGGAGGAAAAAGTGAGACCACATTCCTGAGCATGCAAGCAAGAAAACAACAGGAGAGAAATAAAGAGTGGCTCAATATTCAAAGTTTAGACTCATCTGGTCACAAACGAACACCATTGTTGAAACACAGCACAATATTATCCATAGATTTTTCTTCTCTCTAAAAAAGTATTAGGTGGTCTTTTGATGAAACAAAGATTGAGAAAGATTTTTACAGGTTATACTTCTTTGCAAATATGTATTAGACACATAAACATGTCACAGAGGGGCAAAGTCTTTGAAGTAAAAATAAGGAACAGAAAACCACGTGACAGAACTCAAAATGCTTCCTACTTCTTGGTGTTAAGTGTGTGCTCAAGCAGCATCTTGGACCATTATCAGGGGAGACCTATTCATGCACCAACCTTCATGCCTTGGCTTCAACACCAGGAGCTCCTGGCAGGCAACCCAGATGGCAAAACGCTAGAAAATGCTTAACTCACAAACCTACCAACCAGGATTCTCTGATCGCCTCCAAAGCCCAAATGAAGCAAAAGACAAAACTAATATTGAGCTTTAATCTTTAAAATTAGATGACGATTTGCTGTTTGATTTCTTAAACCAAGAAGGGCAGTCGCATTAGTCAATTTTAATTGCCTGTTTTCCTTCCCAAGGAAACGGATACAAGTATTGCTTTGACTACTCAGACAACAGCACTGCCTGAGGCTGGCAGTCCTAAAATGCTGGGGAAAAAGTCAAGATTCCGATCAAACTCACAATCGAACTTCTTCCATCCTCTCCTCACACCTCAATTAGAGACAGGAGAGCCCTCAAGGATCAGACTATTGCCTTTCACACCGCTTGCTTGAGCAGAAAGGGTCTGCACCCCAGCCATCAGCAGCCAACAGAGATGCTACTGAGTGAGAAAGCCCTCTGCCAGCAGCCTCTCTGCTCTCCCCAACTCCTGGGCTGAGGTGCAGCTTGGAGACGAGACAATGAAGTCTATGTATACAGCTGAAGAGAGTCACCCTGGAAATCCTCCCTTTCTGCCAGGAATCATTAAAAGCAGTTTGTGCTGGTTGTGGAAAACGTACATGCTCTTCTGGAGCAATGAGATGCATCATCTGGGCACTGCTGGCTGTGAGGCTCAATCCCAGCATAACTATCTACATGATGCCCCTTCTTCCTTTGCACCAAACAAAGTTTTGGGCCAGAAGAATGCATGAAACCCATCAGAAAACATTGTTCCTTTCATAAATACCACCATTACCTCCTAAAAGAACTTGACTAGGAATTATTTTTCAAGAAAACAATCATTTGTAGGCCAGGGACTAAAGTACTACCATGAACTAGGTCAATCCCATCCTTTGTTACTGTTCCAAAAGTACAATAACAGCAGGAAGAGGGGTCAGGGTGGAATAATCATTTGTTAACAATTTTAATAGTAAAGCTTTATTGGTTTTCCCTATGGATTCTCATAGTTATTATGGTGAAATTAAGCATTTTTCCTCCAAGTGAACTCTTGTTAATCCTTTTATTTAGGTTCAGAGCTACAGTACATGACCCTGCAAGAACATTCATCTACAGTCACAGCTGGAGCTGCAGACTTGCTGGCTTGAAAGAATTAATTTCTTTGCAAGGCAGAAGCAACTGAAAGGCCAAAGGCTTATCTAAAAGAAAAATCAGAATTTCACTAACTCATACAAAGAATTGGACAAAACCAAAACATAAAATCAGACACCTCATCAGAAAACAGATGTGAAAAAACTCAGGCACGTTAGAGATATACAATTTAGGTGAAAAAAAAATTAAAGGTCTGTCATACTACAAAACAAGCTTTAGATCTTAAAAAAAAAACCCTGAATTTTAAAACCAGATTAAATTCAACTCCAGTGAATTGCCATCAAGAGAGCACTCAGACTTAACAGTGCTCAACCCCGGCCTTTCTATTATCTCATAGCTTTGACAATCACTTGCTCTAAAGATAAATCTAAAGATTTATCTAAAGCCAGGTTTAACAGTACCAAGTGAAAAACCTGTTCTTACTTCAGCTTGGTTGTCAGCTTTTCAGTCCATTCAGCCCATTTTCTACCATGTAAGTGAATAACAATAAAAATGTGAAGAATGCTGGAAAGTCGGGATGTCTGGGCATAATGCAAAAGTTTGCCACAAACCAAAAAAATAATACAAAGCAGAACTGTGGCCACCAGGTCACCGAGTATAGAAGGAAACAACTCATGAGCAGGTAGAATTTAAAGCATGAGTGACAATGTGCACTTGGAAGCTAAAAATCTGGATCTTCCACTTTTGATGTTTTTCAAGAAAATACTTCAAAAGCAATTTTTAATAGTTTAATTTTCTCAATAAAAGGAAATTTCTAAAGCAGCGTTCAGATTCAACACTTCTTACAAGCAGCCCTGGATAAATACTCACTAGGTGCATCACATTGCTGTTTTATGCAGAATGCATTTAGAGGTTTATATTAACTTGATCATACGTGCGTACATTTATTGCCTTTTTAATGATATGAAAGTTTGACCCATTAAACCGATCAGAAACATTTGTATATCCACAAACATTCACAGCAATTTATTTGGAGCATATTGCACTGAAATGTTTACTTATGTTTTCTAAAAGCTGAGCATCCCTGACACTTTTGAGACCTCAATATCTTGAATTTTTCAAATCATTGCTTTCCTAATCAAGGAATAAAGGGACATAAAAGCTTCATTTAATGAAAATAATTTTGAAGCAGATTTTTTTTGCAAGGAGAATCAAGGCAGGGAAAAGCCAGGGTACTTTTCATTCTTGGCCACATTTAAGTATTCAACATGCTTACATTTTCAAAAGGGATTTGCAGCATGTTCTGTATGAGAAAATATTACAGTCACACTGGAACTCTTACAATCTCTATCTGAAACACTATGAGCAGCTCTTTACTAGAACTGTTAAATAAGTAGCAACTGTCAAAAAAAAAATTTCATTTTATCTCATTTATATTTAGGATTTTTATCAATCTGAAGTAAAAATATATTTAATTAAATCATACTAATGATGGAGCATTCTTCCTTTGCCATTTCACTACCCATTTCTTTTATTCTACTTGTCCATTTAGCATAGCTGCCTTTAACACTGTGCTCCCAAAGAGACCCAACATAGGAGAAGATTCAGGTCAGACTTCACTGATTAAAATTACTCTATCACAGTGGCATAGGGCATCCACTAAGGAATCCATAAGCAGGAAAGAGCAAGCGCTGTTCAGCCTTTGGAGGTTTCCCTGCTGCTATTCTCTTGGACGAGGAGGACAAGATTTCAGTAGGAAAGGCCAAAGGGAGCACAGAGCCTCTCCACAGTAGTGCTGGAGAGGGGACTGGAGCTGCTAAAGCTACACAGATCCTTCCTCCCACTATATAATTATGCTACTTTTAAGTACTACTTGCTAAACAGCTTTCTCCTTAAAAGATATCAATATAAATTCATATTAAACTAACATTGCTATGTATATTGTGATCACCTCCAAATAAAGAACAATACAGTAATGGTGTTCTGATGTTTTTCCTCATTTAGTTTTCTTTAATAGTGCTGATTCCCCCAAAGGAACAAATTCCCTGAAAAGGATATACCAGGTTACCCAGATAAGCGCGGTCTTTGAAGATGAGCTATGCCAACAGTGCTCACAAGTTAATAAAGATGCAAGCAAGGAAACCAGAACTTTACACAGAAATATTAAGGACCCCCAGCAGTTACCTGGCTGACCTACCTGTGTCACGTTGCCAAACAAAACCAGACAACTCAATCTATGTTTCTTTCCAAAGTACCAAAGTAACAAACAGTCTTCAAGTTAAAATCTGACTTAATTCACTTACAAAAGACATCGTGAGCTATAATGGTACCACCTCCCCCTCCTTTTTAATTTTGTGCTTTTCATTATCATTATCCCAGGTGGCTTTCAGGAAGTCCCTGCAAACTAGTCACTGTTATGAAGATGGCCTATTTTAATCACAGTCCCTTGACAAGAACAGCTAATTATCTAACTTTTCTGTCTGAACTACCATATGGCTTTAGTTCTATACTTAACTTGCTTTTAGTTCTCAGTAAGTAGTGACATTTGCATATTGGAAAACATCTGGGATGACACAGAGCAGAAATAATACCAGTACCAACACCAGTACCTCAGATACAGGCGGAATAGAGACAGATGCATCTCCTGCATTCTTCCACTAAAATAATAAAGTCACTTAAGATGGCAGGCATCTTTCACATTTTCTTTTCTTGCTGGACTCCCCAAAGGCATGCCAGCTTTCCCTTTTGCCGACAAGCCACCGTCTTCTCCTCTGAAGCTGCAGACCTGGTGAGCTGAAGCCAGCAGGGGGTGGGATAGGTTTTTGTTCCTCTTGGGTGGTTTTGTTGTTTGGTTGTTTTTTTTAATTTGAACAACAGCAACATCCATTTCAAGGAAAGCAAGAGAGCGCTCCCCTGTATTGTTTCCTTATTGTTCTCTAAAGCCAAACCCTTTAAGACTTTCACATTCTTCATCCCCCCAAGACCCCAGTTTTGGGTGGATCTACCCATCTGAGATGTCAGGAAGGATGCCCGCAGTTCTGCACAGCTCAGTGCTGAGCACTCAGGAAGCATCTGAGCACGGTGCCTCCTGAGACTACACAAACATTCCCGCAAGACCATCATAATGATGGTGCAATTAGCAAGTACAGCTTGTGTGTGCTTGCTGGGGCATGTACCAAAGCAGCTAGATTTCAGCGAGTTCTAGAACCATGAGTTTAGATGGAGTTTGACAGTATCCATTTACACATGGCATGGTGCACTGCAGACATAAAACAGGGAGGGAATCTGGGCCTGAGTGCACCAAGAGAACATTTACCCCTGGTATACACTAGGAAAATGCAGCTACTTCTGACCAAAGACAGTGGAGATCAACCAAAACCAAGTCAAGGACCAAGATCAGCCAAGTGAGGGAGTTTTGTGCACATACATAGGACATTATATTTCAGGCAGGCAAAACATGCTGGATATTAACCATAGCAAACATATCCCTTAAAAGTCATGCTCATAAAAAAATGCAGGCATTTTCCTCTTACATCCTTCTCACTATACTTAAAATTCCAAAGTTTATTACATATGTATATTCTATACTGCCAAAAATCTGTTTTCCAAAAAAAATAACAGCAATGCAAACATTGGCTTGGGGTTTTTTCCTATGGGTTACAATTCCTGTGAATAATTGTAACCATTCAATGATATTGCAACATTCACTACAAAATAATTGAAGAACCCAGACTTGAGAAAATTCCCATGACAACACAGGAGTTAACTTCCTTTCTACTTTTTTTTTTTTTTTTTAAAAAAGAGAGTATATCCTGTTGATACAGAAACAAATGAAAAAGCACACAACAGACACGGAAGAAAATATTATAATCAAGCTCCTAAAAGGGTGCCACAAAAAAATGGCAAATAAGATAACAAACAGTAATTTTTATTATTTTTTGTTTGTGTTTCTTTAGACAGTCATTCACTTTTAACCACCTTCTCTAAAAGGCTTAGGATGTATTCCTATAACAAAGAAAATACCTTTATAATCAGAAATCCAACTTTTAGTCATATTAACACTAAGAATATATATACTTAATTAAATTATACTAGTGGCAGATTCAGAAGGGAGAATTGTTGCTTATTTTTAAAAAAATAGTATTTTAATCCCTGATAAAATAAGTTACTTCAGAGAAGAACTAGAAAAAATAACATTATCATATTACCATAGCTTATACTATAGCAAGTATCACCAGATAAGTGTCCCTTGGCACCATCACAGCAGCATAAGGATGCCTAAGCATAAATAATAATCAGAGCTTTCTCGGTTTTACAGCAGTGACTCTCTGGCAGGGCAAAAGGAAAAAAAGGCTGACAGAACACCTGCCACTCCAGAGGCAAAACTGATTTTTGCTAGTGTAATGGCCACCACAGCTTCTTTTTGAGGTTTCTCATCTCCAAATGTATTGTAGCAAGGATGCTTATTGAATTAATGGAACACATTTAGACTGACAAACTTGGTAAAGCTGGGGTTAGGTTTCCAAAACTTCTTCGATCTTCTCATCCCTTAGTGGAAATTATGTCAGGTTTCATTTTCTACCACTATACTCCAACTGAAGTCAGTTCTTGGAACAAATACTCCAACAGAAACCCAAAACAAATAAAAAATCCTGCCCTGCATCCCCTTAATATTTGCTTGAAGGTATTTATGTAGGATTTAGACAAGGAAACCTCTGCAAATGGAACTGTAATTTACGTCCATAGAATTCATAACATTAATCTTCCAACAAAGACTGCACTATCTATTTTTAGTAATCTACAAACTTTTTGGAGCTGACTTAAGAGTCAGTGCTGAGCATAAGAGGTCTTGGGAAGCTGACTTGAGTAGGACTTATAACGACAATCTCTAGTTATATTTCACAGAGCCCTATATTCTCCTGAAATGGAAAACAAGGGTAAGTATTGCCAAGAAAACTAAGTTTGCTTGATTTTTCCCATGTAGTGCTGTTTAATGTTCAGTTAACCAGCTTGGGCTCTGACTGGTTTGTAACACTGCAGTGTCTGCTGCCACTCCTCAGTTTCATTAAATCAGTGGGTGAGTGCCTACAAGTTATGATTTAAAATGAAGTGTCCTGGATTGGTCAGCTTCTGTCAAATAGACATTTGGTCAACCGGCAGCAGCATGGGTGGGATCTCAGCTGCCTGCCCTGTCTGCCCAGGCAGCCTTGGGCAAGTCCGCTTTAGTATATGTCCCATTACTGCGCTCAGCTGCACATCGTCTCCTCACCTAGAAGAGCCCCTAGCTACACCAGGACAGGACAAGACCCCTGTATTTTCCATACATCCTGGTTTGACAGACCCAGGTGGAGCTCAAAAACATGCCTAATGGAGTTACGGCACTGGGGTGTCCTGCAGCATGCCCCCGATGGCAAACAGAGACATTGCTTGGATGTCCTAAAACTTCAGTTCCCCACTTAAACAAAAAGCTCCTTTGCCACAAAAGTGATGTAAAGCTCAACCTATTAACGAACATAAAGAACACAAGCAATAATGCCTGTTAGTAGGCAAATACTGACAAAGAGTAACAATTTCGAAGAAGTGACTCAGGTACCCTGAGTCCTCCTGAGTCATTCCTCTGTGGGATTTCTGCTCCGTGGTTTCTCTGAAAGAAAGCCTTGACTATCCCACAGCATCTCCTTATGCATATGTACACTGCCCATGTCCATTCTACAATCTGAATCACTTCCTGTGTGCAACTTAATTAACTGGAAGCCTCCTAAAAGAAAAAATACAGGGTGCAGGGAGCTGGGAATTAAAAAAAAAAAAAAAAAAAAAAAAAAAAAAAAAGTACAGCTTGAAAGCACACAGATAAGATTTTTTTTCTTGACCAAGACCACCAGATATTTCAAACACAACAGACACCACCACTAACAGCACATATAAGCTGCTGCATGTTAATACTAAACATTTCCTTCCTTTCTTCATGAAAGGAGTCAATTGATTGAATGACACAAGAAATAAATTTCTTCCTTTTATTTTCATCCATCCTTAGTACACACCAGCACACAATTCTTTAAGTGGCAATAGTCTGACATGGTATATAAAGACCTGTGTTCCTGCAGACATCCATAATATCATGTTAGAATTCTGATTTACAGTCATATCTTAACATCATCTAATAAAATGACTAACATGGGTGATATACAACAAAATCACAAGCCCTCCAGATACAGACCAGCCTGGGCAAGCTACATGAGTGAGTTATCTTTAGTACTGTAAGGAACTGATGAGGTAATTCCTTCAATAACTTATCAAAAAAATATACAGCTTTAAATCCTAACTCACATTTTATCCCACATAGCAGCAGGAGGGTCTTACTAATTGGAATCTGCAGAACATATGGACTGGAATACATCCCATCTTCCAGCACCTCAAACTATACACGTTAAGTCGCTAAGCTTTAGCATGTTATTTACAATTTGCCTTATGAATGTATTGCTGTATTTTAAGTGTACATATAAAGAAAAAAAAGGAAGTTTTATTGATGGCAACTAACACAAACATCAAAGACATGTAGTGCAAAGAAATCCATGACTATACTGCCTTTCCATTGAAGCTAAGCAAGGATGGTGGCTCTATGATCCCCTTTTTATACAAAACAGACTCAGAATATTTTTTTCCTGCCTTCCCATTTCCTCACTGCATCCTTGTGTAAGGAAGCATGTGAGCCTTTGAAGCCTCCACCCAAAATAAACATGAATCTTTATAACTCTTACAATCTTCTGTTTTTTGGCCACCCAGTGAGAATCTAACAGGATCCCTTGTTTGAAGGCCACCACAGAATAATACTAGCAGGGGAAAAGAAAAAGAAGATGACGTCCAAATATAATCATTACATAATATTTTTCTAATGAAATATAAAGCTGCTTTAATCTAAACAATATGGTAAGAGCTTTATTAATCAACTTTGAAGAAGAGGCAATATTCATCAATTTAGTAGAGCAAAACCAAAACAAGCAGAAAATCTTTTTTCAGTGTTTAGACACGAATCCTAGAATTAATACATTGCTCAGATAAATGGCCGGTACTATCCTAATTCCAATACCTCTGCTAAAAGGGCATCCCCTGGAGACATACCAACCTGTGACCAACACAGCTGTTCCTAACAATGATGGAGTCATATTACCCAGAGCAGGCTGCGTACAGGGCCAGGGTGTTGAAACCTCAGAGAAGCAGGACCAAGCACCAAGGACCAGCTGCCTAAAGTCTCTGGAATCCCAGAAACATCTTTTGGGAAGCTTCTCCCACCCAGCCACCATTTGTGGTACAAGTGGAACACTATAGCAAGTGCCACTGTGTGCATGACAATTCAGTGCCAGAAGGATGCTTCCATCCCGTAATAGGGTATACCTTCCCACAACTTTAAATATCTTCACTCTAAATCAGGTATGGATTTGGCAGTACAGCGAAAGAGATATTAGCTGCCCCCTTATCATGATCCAATACTGTGATGGGCTCCTATTTACCTCACATAGTCATGATATACAACTTCACAACTCCTTAACTTCTTAAACAATGTGTTTAAGAGACGTTTAGATGTGGTGTTGGGGGTTATGATATAGGGAAGAACTTTGTAGTGTAGGGTAGATGGTTGGACTCGATGCTCCCAAGGGTCTCTTCCAATCTGGATGATTCTATGATTCTATGATTCCTTTTTATCTTGCCTCCATTCACATTCCTGTGAGCATTTTAATTTCTAGTTTGCAAGGAAGTTCTCATTCTGAAGGATCCTAAAAAAGAGGATTCTAAAGAAATTTAGGATTTAGGATTCTAATGTTACTTCTAAAGAAAACCTGAATGTAATTCCAGTTTAAATTTTTTTTACTGCAAAGTTATGCAACCCTAGGAAATCCTTCAAACACAAAAATTACACTTTCATGATTTTTGGTATTAAAAATGACCCATAACTTGTAGGTATTTCAAGCTCTTGCATGTAGTTGTCTTATAGTCATTTATCAACATTTACATTTATCATCCCACAACTGTATCTCAAGATCATATAAAAAAAACAATACTCAAAAGTACACTACTAGGATACAACGTAACAACAGCAGCTTAATATTAATTCCAATCATCTGCAAATGCAGAGATATTGAAATAATGCTCATGCTGAAGCATTCTCATAAAAGAAATGGGCAGAAACACCAATCAAGACATATGGGTACATATCAATCTCATATTGGCAGCTTTGTCTTTTCTTACATATCTATGAAAGTTACAAAGCATGTTTCTGCCATTATCCTCAAAAAAAAATTGACAGCAGAAAAATTGATCAATGCATGGAACTCTACAGTCCACCGATAGTGCTTCTCCTCAGCTCATAAACTGCCAATATATTATAGGAAAGATGAGGAAAAAAAGTGCACTGTGGAAGTGATCTAAAACTTCAGAAAGTTAAAGGACAAGTCCCAAGAGGAAATGCCGTAGATCAAGGCCTTTCAAAAAAACCCATTCTCCTTTTCTTATGCCTTCTGATTTGATAGCATCTCTTCACAATATGAAATCTTTTGATCTCCATATATTTACTGCAGCACCTGCATCCTAGGACTGGGGTTTTATTTGTTTGTGTTTTTAGAAAAACACGCTACAGTGATGCACAGTTAATCCTGTCCTCCAAAAGGTCACAAGCAGAGCAGTACCATTGAGAAAGCCCAGTTGCCTGCTGTTTCGCTCAAACCTTTGCACTAGATCTTCACCTGCACAAGCAGAGTCTTTCACATATTTAAAATAGCAAAGTTCTGCCATGAAAGCAGATCTATGTCTGGTGTCAAAAGGTACAGTAGCAGCATATAGCCCAAAATTGCAGAAGTGTCCATATAATCTGCTAAGGTACAGAAAACCAAGGCTCTTGAACAGAGGATGTTAGACATACCATTTCTGCAATGAAACAGTAAAATATGCACATATAATATAGGTCACATCAGAAGTGGGTGAAAGTAGAAATGTGAAATAGCTGCACAGAAATGAATGCTATAGTCAAAGAACATGTTTTACAAATCAGGGCAATGAATATTTGATCTACAGTGACAACCCTATGCTATATCTTAAAGTGTGAGAGGAACAATAATGGTATTTCAGGTAAGAAGGTTCTGGATGTTAAATGAGCCAAAAGGTAGGACATTGCATGTATGAAGCATACTGCCATGTCCTGACTCAAGTAGCCAACAATATAAGGATCCAGACTCTTTGCAAAATAAATCCAGGACCACTCATACACGCTAAGCTCAAAATACCATCTAGAGGAACAGTTCTCTCAGGGTGCAACTAGATTTGAAATGGTGCAACATTTTATATCCTCAGCTACCATCACTCAGTGTTACAGATCACTTGATAGAACTTATTCACGTGCTTAATATTCAAAGAATTATTAGAAAGATAAATAATGTATGTAATGTAAAAAATGTATGCATTTTAAGCATAAACATGTCTTGGACTATATTTCATGATGCTTAGGTGGGGTTTTTTTGAAAATGAATTAATATATTTTTGTAAACACAGGCCTTTATAACATCCAGTAAGTACCTCACTGTGCGAGCATACATGGTACTAGGAAAACTACTGTCACCGTTTTTCCCCCCCTACACTGCCTACCATTACCCTTCTCGTGGAACAAGGCATTGCTTTTGCTTTAAGGCAGTGCTGCTCACAACTCCCTAGTTAGCAAGCATATGGAAAGAGGAAAACTTTCCTAAAGGAAACATCTTGAATACATGTTAACTGCTGAGAATTTAAGAAATATACCCAACAGAATTACCAGTTTTATTAAAACCAGAAAAGACAGAATGCACACACGGCAAGGAAGGAAGGGACTAAACTTGTCCATTTCTAACTAAATCTCCATATATATATTTTTTTTTAATTCTGCACAAAGAATAGGGGATTCAGCCTGACCCACTTTGCTGCTGCCTCATCTTTCCTCCATCATGCGAACAGTTCAAGTGAAAATAATCCCTCCTCACTCACTGTGTATTCTCTGTAAAGCAATATATCAGCTGAGCAATGCACATCATCTCAATGAAGATATTTGATGGTCATCTTTCAAACTGAATCTTTTTTCTGCTACCGACTTACATGGTGCTAGATACCAGTTGCATGGGGTAGGGAAAATTATCATATATATATATATATATATATATAGTGAATAAGAAAGTCCTTATGTGAGGTTTTGGCTATTCAAAGGCATTCCTTCCCTTACCAGTAACTGGAATGTAAAAGTAATTATCCTCCTCTGAAAATTTTCTTTTATTGGGATATTTGTTTCAAATTCATCTAAAGTAACTAAATCAACCAACAAATCTAAAATAACTAAACTACCATTTACAAATGCAATCTGGCCACGGTCAAACATTTGATACTTTTATTTGCAGAAAACAAAGAGGACATTCAGAGTAAAGCACTTTTTTCAAAGGCCCTTGATGCAAGCTCAATGTATTAAAACTCATCACTGACAACATTAATATATTCCTTTCTGTGAGATCCAGTTCTGCATTCCCCACAGAAAGTACATCAACCTCTTAAATAAGCAACCCATATAGGCTTGCTTCCAGCTGCTTGTAAGCAGATGAGACTGAAAATACTTCAAACCTGGAGGCTGGAACCAGCTGCTGTCTTTAAAAAAAAACGTTTGTTTCATCCCAACATCCTTGTCTATATGAAAAAAATAAATATTCTCACAATTTGAAAAAGCCTTCTCCTTTCCTGAGTCACAGAAAAAGAATTAACCTTTTTTTTGCAGGAAAGCATTCTCCAGTCTTAGAGACTAGGATAGTAATAAGAAAAATTCATAAGACACCAACAAAATTAGTATGGATTAAACGTGCAGCACAAAAAAAAAGTGGTATTTCTAAAAACCTTCTTGAAATAGGAGTTGGCCAGAACTTGTCTTCTGGGGTACTTAACATTGTGATATTGAAAGAAAAAAAAAATATATAAAATGCCATGTTTGAGATTCACAAAATAATTAACTTCTTTGTAATGTAAATCCACACAACTTCTGTATTCCCTACAGGCTTTAAAAGCCTATATATGGAACACTCCATGTATTTTAACTACCAGAAGTGTTCATTTGTACACAAGAAGTCACCTAGCTTTCAATACCGGGGGGTAGGAATAAGTATTGATCAACACCAAAGCACATAAAACATTATGTATTAAAAGAAAGAAAAGCTCAAGAAAGAAGTGGTAATGACTCTTCCTAAGTCCGGGGACCACTTCTCTGCAGCCTTGATGTCCTTGGGAATTCTCTCTCCCACTCACAAATAAGTAACAGGACTGTAGTAGGCAGCACTTGCTCACTTGGAAAAAAAAAAAAAAAAAAAAAGGAAAAAAAGCATTCAGTGTGTTTTTAGCTGCTTTTTGCATGATTTGATCTCTGGCAAGAAGCCTAACAGCAGCTGCCACAGTGTGTCAGCTCCCCACAGACCTGAAGTGATCTCTGGGATCGGTAGTTTGGGAATCTTCAGACCAGGTCATTAGGAGAAGCCATTAATAACAGAGTTACGAACCCCAGTCAGCGACAGCATACAGCTTTAAGCAAAAACATCCTTTCTAATTAAAGCTGTGTTTGCACTCCAGTTAAACACTGACATTTAATAAGTCTCACACAAGAGGGTCCTAAAGAAAAAACACGCACTAAATATTTATTTTAATTTAAATACAGCGTGACTCAGTTTTGGGTCGGTCTCGTAGCCTCTTGACTGCAATTCCCTGCTGGCAGCCAGGTCAGGGTTCGGCCATGAGAAGGGCCGGGCTTGGAAGCCGCTCACCCCTTCTCCTTCCCACGCCGGGTCCCACCGCCCATGAGAAGGGTTTGGGCTGGCCTGGCCCGACTCTACCTCCGGCTCAAAGTGGCATGAAATCACTGCCGAAAAGGGCTGCTCGGTACCGGGGGGAGGCACACCGCCTCTCCCCCCATCCCTCAGGCAGGCGCCTCTGCCCTCTCTCTCTATTCTTCACAGCACAGCGACATGCCGCAAGTATGAAGTCTTTTAGATTAATAATGAGAACAGGGCAACGATCTCCCTGGACTGAATCCATTTTATGTGAACTATGAGAACTTGGATTTCTTTCAGCAACGGAAAGAAGTGAAATGCAAGGAGTAAGAGGAGGTTTTCCACACAGGCTTTTACATCTCCAAGGAAAGAAAGGGGAAAAAACCCTCACAAAGACATTTCTGATGCACATCGTGGGCCAAATTTCTAAACTCTCTTCAAACTTTTTGCATTTCCAACTTTGCGCACTTAACAGTATTGCTCTTAGCCATTTTACATACTGCTTTTATTGTGAACTTTCATTATGCTTAGATAAGCCTACATGCTTGGCACAGAGCAAACACCATCCCCGAGGATGTGGGCACTCAGATTTGAATGCCTACACAGTGATAATGAAAACAGACATAGGGAAAAAAGTTGTCACAGTTTATGGTCACATTTTTATTAATAAGCCACTATGCCCCAGGTGCATGCCACATGCATGTTATTTCCAGTGGTGTCAGTGGATTGAGCTTAGCCCTAAAATTGTGGGGTTAAAATAAATATGAGATAGTGGCTTTCCTGAAAAATAATGCATTTATTTAGGGCATGGATAACCTTTGTCCTCATGGGAAAGAGGGAGGTACTCACTAAAAAAAGCACAGAAGTTATTCCATAGCACATATCTCTTCTATGATATCATTCCTCTCCTCTTTTCTTTCCAGGACTCTTCAGTCTAGGAACTGACAAGAGTACTCCCTAGTCCTCAGGCAGGATACCAACTTTGTATTCAAAAGCTAACGTTTTGGAGATCCCTATAATCTGCCAAAAGGCCACCAGGCACCCAGGGGTCTAGGCTAACCCACAGTGTTTTCATACTGAGTTCAGCCTTGCTGCAACCAGTAAGGTGAATGAATACACACAAGTTGGAAACGCAAAGAATTTTACTGAGCAATAATTACATCTATATGGAACAAATTCTACCTTTTTCCCTTTCTGACACTACGATATGTTGCCGCATTCACCTTGTTTGAAAAATGTTGACCAAAACATTTTTGAGAGCTTTTTTTCTAGTATTAATGAGATTATTTTCATAACAACAAGGAAAGACATGAGATGAATCTATTCTAGCCATTGCCTTAGTGAGAAGCAAAGGCTGGATAGAAGCGCTGACTGTCAAAAATTACTGCATATGTTACAGTTTCATGAGAAGAATCAAACAGACAAAAGTAAACGCAATTGGGACTTTAGGATCTCAGAATGGTAAGTTTTGAGAAACCAAGGAAATTAGTGAGGTTGTGCTCAAAAACTCTAGCTCAGACACAGAAATACAAATGTTATTCCCATTCCAAGCAGAAGGGAAAAATGGTAAGGAAAGATTGGAGACTTGCTTGGATGAATACAGACTTCAAACAGGAAATGGAGAGGAAGTCCAGACTCTACAAAGAATGAAAAGATTAATTAGGAAAGAAGACAACCTCTCAGGGGTAAGAAGTGTTGAAATTTTAAAAGAGGACAGAAGCTCAGCTGAAGGAAACCCAGCCCAAGCAACCACGAATGAGTTTGCCACACGTACAACTTCCGGAATTTCACTTTGGCTGCCGACTGACTGGGAGCACAGGGGCAGCACAACTGGGGTGGGGAGGGACTCCCTCCCCAGACACTCCCAGCCCAATAACTCCAAATTATTTAGATTTGTATTTACACAGCCTACTAATTCAAGTAAAGCAATTACACCAGGTGTATTTTGCTCCCATTAGGTAAGGAGAAAGGGGCAGAAAGTCCAGTTGCAGTGGACTGAAGTGCTTCACGTGGTGCTAAGCAGTCAAGCAGAGTGAATTGCTGTAAATGACACAGACTATTTTAGAAGCAGAGAGGTGAAAGAGGACCACTGCCTAGCCGTTTTTATCATCCCACAAATGACACAGGGCAAGGCAGTCAAGCTGAAAGCCTCAGTGTGGAAACTGCCAGGGTATTTCTGATGCTTGCAGTGGGCTCTGGCTACTCCCCCGAACAAAACAATCTGCTGCATCTTCTCCCACGCATTTCCTGCCAAGCATGAGGCCACAGGGCCCAGAGAAAGTTACTCTTGATAGATTTTTTCCATAAACATAAGTCATAATTTCTCTTCTTCATAGAGTACCATGAAACAAGGAAAACAAATGCACCAGTAGCCTCTTTGGAGCCATAACTTCTACTATCCTATTTTATTATAGTTGCAGTACCCATAATATTTATGTCTACACTTCACTGCTTCCATAACCAAAACTTAATAGTTTGGTAGACAAATCTAGATTTAGAAACATGCTCATTTCATCCTCTGCCTATCCAAACACATACAGAAATACATTCCATAGAAAGATTTTACTTTACCAGACTCTCTAAATATGTGCAGGGGGCGGGAAGAGTTTTGTTTTGGAGGATTTTTGGGGTTTATTTTTTATTAAAGTCATGTGAGACTAAACAGTTAAATAAGCTTGCAGGTGGGAGGGCCTTTTTTTTTTTTTAGTTTCTAATGATGTTAAGAAAACACACAAGCACAAGAAATTAGAATTAGTCAAATGTAAACAGTTTTGATTCAGTTTTTGAGAATTAAGGTTAGGAACAGTTCCTTGTTACTAAACAAGCCTTTCTTGTAATCCTTATCCAATTATTCCTGACACAGAGCACAATACAAGTCGGCTAGCTAGCTGGCAGAAGTTAACATGGAATATTCTTTTGAAAAAAAAAAAAAGAGTACTTTTGCCAGTGCTAGTTTGGGCAGGTCAACAGGACCCAAAATAAAGTGATGCATTTGCACGTTCACTATATATGGCTAGTCACACTTGCCAAGGATTAAATGGAAGCTGTAGGTGAACTTGAAAACCTAAGGAAAGAGGAGAAATGCAATATCCTTTTTCAAAACAAGAATACACATAATTTCCTTAATGCATTTGAATACTTTGATGTGCATATAAAACTGAAATTAAAGTCCAATGTTGCTATGGGTGTAAGTCACCTTTCTAGGTCTGTGACATCTGATCAAATCACATCTTATTTTATTAACTTCAGCTTGGATTTGATTCTCAGATTTTCTGAGAACAACAGCTTGGTAATCAGTTAATTGAAAACGTTTTGAAAGACCTTTCTTTATAGAACTTCATTCCTTCAGGGTCTAAGAGCGTGCCTGCTGTGACCAAGGTACACGTATAAAAATTACTGCAAAAACACATCCATGCATCAACCAAACCAATGTGACTGGTGCTTCCAGAAACTCAAAGCCTCAGACACACTCCACGCCCTCCAGGAAATAAGCTTTGCAACAGGCCGTGAAGGTCAATAAATTTATGCTCTCCTCAAGCCAAAGAAAGAAGTAAACTCAAGAACATGACATCCACACCAAAACCATGCTACCTCCAGCTGACATGGGCTCTCAGACACTGAAACCAAACACAACCAACTTGTAGTAAGAGAGGTAGAGAAAAGGGAGAACAATTTTAAAGTCTACCATGAATGCCACTTAGAAGTAGACAGTAAAAAAACAAAAACCAACAACCCACATGGTTGTAAATAATCAGCACATTTTACAGCAACATCAGCTCCTGTGGAAGTCATGGTAAGCAACCCCAGAGTGCATTAATGCAATATCGAATGGCGGGAGCTGACAACTGCATCAAAGCTTGTAAAGAAGCAAAATCAGCTCAGCCTCTTCACCAAGGAAGGACTAGAAAAAGCACAGTGATTGGCCCTGTGCTATTGAAGCACTTCACAGCACAGTGCTCCAAGCAGCACACCTGTAGATGGAAACCTTTGTGGGGTGGGAGGAGAAGATACCAAACAATCAGAAGAAATAGGAAGAAAGTTGCCATTTGACTGCCTGATTTCCTAAAAGTCAAACAGTATCATCTTTATCTTAAACAAATGAAATTCAGCTACTTGATTCTGACAAACTCCAGCCCTATCCAGGCTGCAAGAAAGACCAAACAGCTGCAAAATCAGCTGTTCTTTTGCTAAAAAATACAGGACAGGTGGCAGCATGTCCCAAACAGCCTTGGCTCTCTGGTGAGTACCACTGGCAAATTGCAGAGATGGTTTTACCAGTCCTGGACTTTGCTACTTCAGAGACTGCCTACTTCCCTAAAACACTCAGAAATAGGGTCAGGAACAGTGATAAAGGTGGAAGAGCTTGCCAACAGACGAGCACAACCATGGAGGGCATAGGAGCAGACTTTTCCATACAGGGCACTGGTTCTGGACCTCTCTTCCAGGCTTGGTGCATCACAGCATGCCTTTGTTAATCTCCCAAATAACCACAAAGCTGATATTGGTTTCTATGTATGTCACTGGAAACCTGAGAGAAGGTTAATGGTTTGCTTTTATTGTTGTTTCATTCTACAATTATTGATCTGGAGTCTTTTGTTTGTTTGTTTTCTCATCCACTTGTACCTCTTCTGAAAGTTAGTGATGTAGAAATTATTTACAAAAGGATATTAAAAAAAATATTTTGCAAAAAGGGGTCCTGTAGAAATATGGAGAGAGGAACCAATACAGAAATTCTTATTTAGGAAGTTTTTCAGAATTAGTTTGAGTCAGCTGTACACAACCCAAGTTTTTCTAGTGTGACGAGCAGCATCCATCTGTAGTCCTATTCTGCTCCCCCCATAATTTTATTTCACCAAAACTAAAAACCAGAAAAAAAAGTGACTCTAAAATTCTATGTATCAGACCTGTACTAGTCCATTGGTATTAGGATTTAGTCATGAATTCTGTATAAAATCCAACAGAGAAGTAGATTAAAAATTCCCAAAGACTCAAGCTTATGCATTTAAATTATTGAACTAGAACTAAGAGACATGATGATAAACAGTCACATCTAAATAATCCTCAGATATTTCAGCCACTCCAGCAAATATTTGCTGTTTCTATAAATCTCCTCTCAGCACCTGTCAAGAGTACAGCCAGCAACGCGGGGGAATAAATACATTCAGCCAGCACAGATTTCCAATAAATCCAGTGAATTTGGGAGCTCGCTAATTCCCCTCTCCAAGTAAGAGAAAAATTTACTGAAAGCCTTAATCTCCCATGTGCTGATACAGCACTTCACAGCTCCAAATCATACGGAATTTCCCCCAGCTGCCAGCCCCGAGCTCAGCGAGGGGCACAGCAGGGGAGCAAGGGCAGGAACAGGACTTATGAAGCAGTAACACACAACACTGAGACTGAAGGTTAATGTTGAAAGACAACGGGCACGCCACAGTGGGAGGAAGAAAAGGAAGAAACACATCAAATCAGAGCTGCCACACATTTATTGAGGAGTCAAACTGTTTTGGTTTTCCCCTCCTACCTTTCCTTTTAACATGCTTTTTTCCTGGGTTGCATCTTCCACCTTTTTTCCTTGTTTGCTTGCTTACTTTCTCCATTATTTACTTATTTATTCTGCTGGTATTTTGGGCTCTATAAAACCCATGCTGGTGAAAGATAATATACTTCTTCAGCTGAACCCAGTGGTGTCAAAACTCACACAGGGGACCTGAACTGCTATTTTAGAGCAAGTCATATTCAACAAAAATCATTAAAGGAGACACAGATAAAGCCCTATTGGTGTTTACAACCATGTTACATTATGCTACTGTGTCTCCTGCACCTCTAAAGCCCGATACCATTTGTGTCTACAAGCAGCTATATTGATGCAGAGACAGAGTGCCCAACAGGGCTGCTAAACCCTGGGAGGGAAAAAATAAATTTAGTAAGCCGGTCTTTGTGTTACAGTTACAAAGAAAGCTGAAGGTTGCAAGATTTGTCTGCTTTTCCTTAGCACCATGAAGGAAAAGTGGTATCTTCTTGGTTAGATTAGATATGCTGCTTTCTTCCCTTAATTTGAACCCCAAATCTCTATGGCACAGAGCACAGGCATTGACCACATCCTACTGCAAAAATTAGCGGGGAATGGTGGCCACGTGCAATAACAGCAAAAAGTTGCCTGGTCTTACTATTCCAGAAGTTGTGAGCTGCCTCAGGGGAGTAAAAAAAAAAAAAAAAAATCAAATTAGCACGGCCTGGAACCAGTCAGTCATTGCTAAAGGTTATGACTATAAAACAAGGCGAGTGCAGTATGTGTCAGTGTTTGACGCCGGCCACTTGCGTATTTGCATCCTTTCCAGTCATGCTTCCTCATTTCACAGCCGTCCCGTTACAAACCGCCTTTGTGTCTGTTTGGCATCTCTGCCAAGCTGAGCTCACGCTCTTATCAAAGAAAAACATTTCGAGAGGAAGGAGGGTTTAGCTGTTGGTTATTCACCTCTGGGACCCAGAAAAGCCTACAGTCAAATTGTCTCTCCCACCCACAGGTTCTTGAATGCTTTGCGCCAGCCTCTTAAGCCAAGGCACTGGAAAAACACTTTGGAAACCCCCAAAGGATAGGCTCGTGCACTTCAAACAGAGCTTAGGCAGAATTCAAAGACCTGATGCGTGTCCCACCTACCTCCCACCATGCCTGGAAGCCCACAGGCACTCATGCTTCCATCATTAACTTCCACTCAACATGCACCGAGAACTGACCACAGGCATGGCTGCACACCCATTGCTGCCTGCTCCTCCTTTTAATTCCCCCCCACAAAGTGGCAGCCCTATTCCCCTGGCTCTGCCCTCATCCTCCTCCCCCCCAGATCACACCATGGGCTCTCCCTGCCCTCACACCGCCTGGCTGTTTCACAAGGCACCAACTCACTACAGCAGCAGAAGAAACACGGAGCTATTTTCTCCTAGATTGCTTTTCTGCACAGCAAGGCAGCTGGAAGAGGGTATGAGGAGCGCCAGCCAAAGGGAAGATGCAGGAGCCTGTGGCCAGGAGCAGGAAGGGGCAAAATGGGAACTACTTGTCAGCGGCAGGCTGAAAACTGCTCAACACATGTTGTTGAGCCATACATGGAGCTTCAGGGGAAAAAACAGCAGCAACTTGAGTCAAACAAAACCCAAAACCCCACACAAAGAGTCCCACCAACAGGGCAAAAGGCTTGGTGTGTGCTATGTGGCCTCTGTGAACCACAGGCACTCACAAGCCTCTCAGCCCCACAGTCCCTCTGAGAAGGGGGGGAACACCAGACCCACAAAAACATATCAGAGCAGCACTTTTTGATCCTGTGCCATTCTACAGAATAGCACCCAGGATTAACTGAGCCACTCTGGTTTATCAGGTCAGGACACTCTCTAGGAGGAAGACAATATGGTTTCCACTATCAAACTGCTTACTGGTTTTAATCCAGTGATGGTTAAATGTAAAAATATAGAAACTAACCTGAGGGAAGGAACAAAGCCCTTGGGACAAGTACTTCTTCACTGCGTGTCTGGGCTAAATGTAAAACTGGTACCCTAGCACCTTTACATCCACTTCACAATCAACCACCATGACAGCCAACCCACATTTGGTAGGAAACAAGTCTCACATGAAGTCCTCACATTGTGCTGGGCCACAGGAAGTAAAAAGAGTTAAAGATGAGGCCATGCATCAGTGTGATATTACTCAGTGTGTCACTTGTTCCACCTGGTTGCCCGTAAGACAGCAAAGGTTAGAAGTCAGTGGACAGTAGCATCCTGTTCTCAAATTTAAAAAAAAATAAAAATATATATATAAACATTTTTAATGTGTTGATGTGTATACATGTATATATAAAACACACTTCTTTTAACAGTTCAGGCTTTTCATTGCATCAGTAGTAAGAGTACACTCATTTTGATTGCATAATTTTATCATGATGATACACCACTAACACTTAAAAAAAAAAAAAATCACAAAGCCAAGACCAAACCAGCCTACAACTGTGGTTGAGACGATCAGATGCTTGTATACATTAAATTACAACCCCCCCATACTGAAAGCATTCAAATGTGAATTTGGCAACTGCATTCCAAGTGCATCTCATTTATAAGCTTTGACAGGCCAAGATCTGTAGGTGAGAGATTTGTTGAAAATTTACGCTTCTAATGTTCCTTCCAGCTGACAACACGGTTAACCGAATGAATTCTCTCTCACGTTTATCGTATGTACTTCACTGTTAAAGGAGGCAGATATTGGGAAATAAATCAATAGGAGCACAACAACTGGCTTCCTCAGGGCATTCCCAGCTGCTCTCCAGAATTTCCCATGGAGATGGCAGAAGTGTGTCATGTACATTTGATGATACATGGCAGAGAAGGAGCACAAACATGAAAAGCCAACCTCCTTTCACTTGTGTACACTAAGCAGAGGGCAAAAAAAAAATTAGACCCTCAAACAGAAGTATTGCTGCTAAAAATCTTGAATAAGATCTCCATGAAATCTTTTATTCTATATATAGAAAATATTCTACAATATTTTATTCTACATATCTTATATTCTACAGATCGTATCTTAAGAGTAATATGACCTTTTCCTAATATTACTAGTAAAATAATAATTATTTAGTAAACTGTATGCATAGTAACATTTCTATACCATTAATTTACTGTTATTAGAATTGCTGGAAAGAATATCTGGAGTCCCACAGTTGAAATATTTCAAAATATTAATATATCCAAAAATCTCTATTGCCATGAAGTATCACCCAATCCCAGATATACAGCTGAACTGAGAAAATAACATGGACAGACTCGCTAAATAGAACTGAGAACAGTTTCCTAAGCCATTCTCACTGCAAACCCCTCCTTCACATGCCTTTGTCAGAATCCTGCCACTTTTAGAAAAATATTGCAATTAACATTGAACCATCATTTAAGCAGAACTTGTCAGGACAGCACCCGTTGTGCTCCTAGGTAATAAGCAATGCAAATGCTAATCTGGGGGTCAACATTGGGTCTTCAACACAAAAGTAGATAGCATAGCAAAAACAAGGAGGAAAGATACCAAGGAAGAGGAAGCATAGAACCATTTTACAAGTGAGGAATTAAGGCATAAAAACTTGCAAGAAAGGATGAAGTCCTCATAAAACTTACCCTAAATGAAATTTGAATAAGAAACAAAAAAATAAATGCAGCAGGAAACAGACAAAAGCATTTTTTAAAATACAAGTCTCCTACTTTTGAAGGGCTCTTCCTAGCATGTGTTATTAACAAAATAAATTTAGTGCAACAGGGAAAAATGTCATCGAGCTAAGCTAATTATCACTACCTGTAGCACCCCATGGATAAATTCTGTGCTACAGACTATAAAATATATATTTTTTTTTTAAATTGCTGTTATGGTAAGCATTATTACACTGAAACGCTACACTATTCAACACTATGCTAAACTTTAAGGAGGTTAAGGGGGTGGGGGAGGTGGGAGAGTGGTGGTATCCCCCAGTGAGGAAGTCTCACTCCTTTCCTGCTGCATTCTTATATAAAAATAGCAGCTGAAGTAGATTTTTTTCTTCCATACAGATTTAAATGCACTGCCTATAGGTACTCAGAGTCACAGAATCAGAAAGCTATGGGAAAAAAACCTTGCAACTGAAGTTGACTTAAAAAGAAAACTTGTTTTTTCCAAAGTACTAGGCTATTCCAGAGGTTACACCTTTTCCCTCCCTCCACTGGTCTGCAGATTCTTCAGAGTAAGGCATATTTCAAGCCTCATTAACAGTAATGCTCCTGACCGTATTTTTTTTGCTATTAGTCTATATTAACTTTAGAAAAATTGTTGAAGGTTTCTTTTCTTTTCTGAAGCAGCTTTGAATGCGGCACAGGTCTCAAAGAAGATAAGCTGCTTAATCTCACTTTTCCAGGCACTGAAAAGAATAAGGACCAAAAAGCTGACAGGACATATCTGGGTAAATTATGTACACTCGCACCACACACCACTTGGAAACACAGCAGAATATGGCCATGAAAACATGCATCAGTACTTCATTTAACAGCATTAAAACATCATTGCTTAAAAAAAAAAAAGGAAGGAGACAGAGCTCAATGATAACACCATTAATATATGAGGCTGCATAATCTTACCACAGTCGCAGTCAACAGAGGTATCTAAACACATTAATATGCAGGTGGACTCCATTTATTATATAAATTTGTCCTTTTGCCTAGAGATTCAAAGCTTCACTTAAAAATAAATGAGGAGCAGTGACTTCTGGTGAACTTTCCCTACTTTGTAGCCAGTTAATTTCCTTCTGCTGGTGAAAGTCTGTTGTACGCCTATGCCACACATCCTGCTTCAGGCTATCATCGAGATGGGAAAACTGTGGTTCCTTTCTATTACAGAGTTTAAAACCAGGAAATACATCCGTTATGAATTTTTTTAAGAGTAAAGCAAATGTTAAAGACATTGGCAGAACATTGGAAGAAAATTCCCAAGACTATAAGCACACATATGAGGAAAGTAATACTTACAAATATATTAACAGATACAATGTCTTCAAATTTATCAGGAAACACTACTGTAAGTAACACTACAGACAGCTGAACAGCATTCAAATAAAAAAAAAAAAAAAAAAAAAAAAAAAAAATTCAGCATGTGGAGAAGAGGGGCACCAGGAAAACGCACTTCCAATTAATTTTTTGTTGCAGGCCTCATACAGGCAGGAATGCTGTAGTCCCAAGGAGAGATCTGACCCCATTCTCCCTCCTCCATCCTTCCCTTGGGAGGAGGGAGAGTTCCTCATTATCACACAATCCTACAAAAGGTCTTTAAAGGCCTTGCAATTTAAAAATAGCTTTTAAAAACTATCCTGAAATCAGGAGAGTGCCTTAGCTATAGCCTGATATACGCAACTTCTTCATAGCTACTCAAGCAAAAAATAGCAGCAGTTCTTCACAAGCCCATTGAGAAAAACTGGAACAATATGGAATTTAAGCCCCGCAGCCTCAGCACGGGAAGCTTGGCAAGAGAAGGCAGAGCGGTGATTCACACTTCAGCTTCTCACATCCCAGTACAGAGCCTCTCACTGGGAAGACTCCCAAAGCATTTTACAAGTAAACCATCAGTACAAACCCCATTCATCACTGAAACACAGCCCTTTGCGGCAAGATTCAGAAGCTTCTCCACAACAAAAGGGGGAACAGCTCAGAGAAGTTCAGTACAAGAAGTAAGATGACTACAGCACCACGCAGATGACACTCAAAGGAAAGATCAGGGGAACAACACTGCCCTCCTCACGCTGGGACTGTCCACATCTGACAAGAAGATTTGGGCAGACTAACTGCTGCTGGCAGCTTCAAGCAATCTTTTATTGACAAGTGCTCGCAAGCACAAATGGAGAGGCTCCACATAGAACTCACCTCAGCACTCTAACGGGATTTGGAGTCGGTGGTCACCACAGGGAACAGCCTCCCACTGAACCAACCGTGCCACCCAGGAGACCAGGATACCCACCTCTCTAAAGGATAGATTACTCCAACTATACTTAACTTCACACACTATGACACGGTTTCTGTAAGGGAAGGCCAAACATGTATCATGAGATGCTATAAAATTAGCTTCCCCCTATACAAATAGCCAAAGCACTTTATCCCCTACATACAGAGTTACAACAGATACTTCAAAATTGAGAAGTGAGCTAAATGGTTGCAGACAACCCTCCCAACTACATTTATTACACAGAACCACAGACCTGTTCAGGCTGGAAGGGACCTTCAGGGGGGTCAGGTTCAGCCTCCTGCTCAAGATAGGGCCAGCTGCGGGATCAGTTTGCTCAGGTCTTTATCCAGTTGGGTTTTGAAAACCTCAAACAGTGGAGATGGCACAGTCTCCCTGCGCTTGCATGGGCTGAGCTCTCAAGTAATCTGTGATTCTGTCCCTGGCTCCTGGTGGTACTTCCTTGTCCTCCGTGAATGCCTTCACTGAGTAGAGAGGCCTGTGAAGCCTCATTGGTGAAAACTGAGGCACAGGAGGCCCAAGTACTTCAGCCTTACCTGTGCCTCCTCCTGCTAATTTACCCACCCCACCCAGCAGCAGGCCCACACTTTCCTCATTCAGCCTTTTCCTACTACTCTAAGTCTTGTGGCCCTTATCATCACTTGCACACGTCAACACCAGCTGAGCTTTTGTAACACCAGCCCTTCACACTTGGACAATGTCTATAAATTCTTCTTTTACTGGTTTCTCCTCCTCCTGTATGTGGCCTTTTTGCATTGGAGCTCCACCATGCGCTTCCTGTCTAGCCAATCTGGTCTCCCAATAAATCTGCTTGTTTCCCCAAGTAAGGGCTGCACCTGCACATGGAAGAGATTGTCCTTCAAGATCTGTCCAGCTTCCATGACCTCTTTTGCATTTTAGAGCTTCAATGTTATCTGGTACCAGTTGCCTGTATAAGCTGAATGCTGCTTGCCTGAAATCCAGGGTCTATCACCCTGCCACTTGCATTTCTCACTCCCCTAGGGATCTTGAACTCCTCTATTTCATGGCAGCTACAGCCACGGCTGGCATTATCACTCTCCCAACCACTTCTGCCTTCTTTATGAAGAGCAGATGCAATCATATGCCACCTGTTTGGCCCCTCCAACACCTTTATCAAGAAGTTAATCCTGATACTCTCAAGAAATGCCTCACTAGTTTACGTCTAACCTTGTCACTCTTCCAGAGGATATCAAAGACCTTCAGGTCACCCATAAGAATGACAGGCTGTGAGCCAGAAACTTCTTCAAATTTTCTAAAGACTTTGCGTCCTCATCAGATATTCTGTAAGAAACTCTCATCATTACTTCCTATTTACTCACCTATCCCAAATTGTGACCCACAAGCTCTCTACCTGCCTGTCATCTGTCCCACAGAAGAGCTCTGTACATTCTAACTGCTCCTTCCCTTAGAGGAAAAATTCCTCAATAGTCACCTTCCCTTCCTACCTGTCCTGAAGAATCTGCATCTGTCCACCTTAACACCCCAGTCCTGTTGCAGTTACTCCAGCAGAGTCACAGCCATTACTGTACATGCAGTGCTAGCTTGTTTCCCAGGCTGTAGGTGTTTCTGTACCTGCACTGGAGGTGACGCTTCCCTTTCTTACATGAACACTCTTCTTACTGGGCTGACGAGCAGGGGAACAAATACTCCCTGCCCCAGACAACCGGCAAAACAGAAAAGGAAAGGGAGAAGCATGATCACCTCCGCTCTATAAGGGAACACGGGAGCATGGGAGATTGAGACAACAGGAGGTTTAGAGCAGTGAAACTAGATCTCCTGACACCAGCCTGGTGCCTTAACCACAAAACCGTTCTTTCTCCCTCCGACGTAACTGTCTTGCAATTTGTGACTACTTCAGTGTTTTTGAGATGGCTGAGGAGCATTTACAATCCCATTTTCTAAAGGACCTTTGCTCTGCCAGCTTTAGCCCCCTCTCGTCATCCCCTTTAACGTTCAGCCCACATCTGGCTGTAGTATTTGTTTGGTGACAAAGGAGTGGCAGAGTGGCCACGTTACACATTATATACTTCAGGCCTCCAGCTTTGGTCCTGTGAAGCACTCCATACAGGGGACACTCCTACTGATCACTGTAGAGAGGTGTTTCAATGTGGGAAACCCACAGCACTTAAGGAAGATGAGCTATCAACTCATAGGTACACTGCCCACTACAGCAGCCTGTGTTTTTAAATTTAAGAGCTTTTGACATGCACTCACTTAAACAGCTGCAGTGGTTTAAGGCTTTAATATCTCTCCTCTTCCTTCCTGGCTGATTACCATCTGCCAGACCAGCAAGCCAAGCCCTGGAAGCAGCTGCGTGTGTGCTTCGTCACCACTAGCTGCTGTTCAACCTAAAGACACTGGACATTGCATTGAAGCAGTTCAGATGCATTCACAAACCCTGGTCTCTCTGCAGTGACCCTGGGAGAGAGGTGTAACAACCAGCAGCACCTAGCAGCTTCTAAACCTGCATTAGTTCGTTGACATTCCCAGGTGTGATACCATCACCCAAGCCACCACCTCAAGTTGGGGCAGGAGGAATGTGGTGACAACTTCACTGGAGAAAAATGGAGCAAAATGTGATGCTTAGCTGTCGATTCTCTTCACACCACTTACTGCGTACAATCAGCAACCATTTAGGAAGTCCCTTCCACTAGTAAATTATATAAAAAAAAATTAATTCTGCAATACATTTCCCATTTAAAGACTGTGTGTTGACACTGCCACCTTGTTAACCACATCTATAACACATTCTTTCAGTAGCTCCCAAAGTCTGGAGTATACCAAAAAAAAAAAAAATCACCTCTCACTATTTGGATTTAACACAGGAATGCACCAAACTAACATTCACTCTGCCACAGCGACTAAATACATGTAATTACTTGTTAGGAAAAAATCCTTGGCTCAGTAACACGAATACTGAAATGCTTTCATCACATATTGATCACTGTTTGATAACACTGCAGACCAGAGTTAAGTTCTTGTGAGTTCCTGTAGCGCAGAGGCTTCTCATTTTTAGGGTGTTTTGGGTTTTTTTGGTATTTTTTAAACTGAACTTGTCTACATCTCCTTAGAGGTACAGGCTTGCTACCCAGTCTTCTGAGTTTGTACTACTTAATGTGGGGAAAATTATAATGTGAGGAAGGAATTGGTGTATGGTCATTTTTAACAGTTAGCATTTATATCAAGACAATCTTAGGTATAAATTCCAAAAATAAAACACTACTTTAAGTTAATACACAGAAACCCAAATAGATAAACCCATTGTTAATACATGTGGCTAGCAGAACAGTGACCATCACTTTTTTTTTTCATTGCAATGGCATAACTCTTACAGTTAAGACACTTCGACACCACACTGCACATTTCACATACTGTAGAATAAGGACTTGCCAAGTTTGCATTGTTTTTTCCCCTCTTATTATAGAAGGTCTTGTGTGTCCCCCTACTAACGACACTAATTATCCAAGAGTATTCAAATCAGCTATAACAGAAGAATAAGAGTTTTTCCCTTACCTAATAACATAGCTGTTCCTTTGCTAATGCTACATTACGAATTTTATTTAGATCCAGATTATTAACAGAAAACTGATTTGCTATTGAAGGAAAAGGACTGACCACAAACTTCTGTAGTCTTAAAGCCTCAAGCAAACAAAACCGTGTCTTTCTTACCTGCTCTGTGTTTACATCCTAAACAACCTTAACACATAGAAGCTGATTCCAGAGCTGTGATTAAATTTGAAAAGCAAGTCCATATCCATGCCTTTTTATTTTAAGGAAAGAGAAAGAAATTCAGGATCTCTGCTACTATAAGTATGACAAAAGGTTTTATCAAGTTTTAAGAGTTCCTGAGAAAGTGTAGCTTGCACAGATCACTGTGAGTGAGACTTCCAAATCTCCATCAATTAGAACCTCAGGAGCTTTAATTTACATGACAGCCTGAAGCTACAGGTACATCAACCTTTCTGTGCTTTTTGTTCCATGAATTTTTCACTCCTGTGGTCCTAAGCACTCACCCATCCCCACCCAAACACCTTAGCTACCTCAGATGGAGGCCAAAAAAATCCAACACCCACACAACACAGCCTCCAACAAGCCAGTTTGAGAAAGAATAAGGATCACAGAATAGCTGCCAACCATCCCACGTAGCAGAATGAATTGGGGCAAGGGGGTGGGGGCTGGAAATCAAGGCAAGCTGAAGCTGAGGGGTCAAATTAACATGTGCTAGCTAGGTGCTGACCAGGAAGGCAAGAGAAGGTGTTTCCAGAGATTCAGCATCCCAGAATGGAAGGGAGGGATGGGGGGCAAAATATGAAACCCACCACACACACACAACCCACAAAACACCACCAGTTGCTGCTTTGCAGAGGAAGGGCAGAGGGAATGACAAGTCGATGATACTCTACTCCACCCTCAGATTTCTGGATGCTATTGTGCAGTCACTGAATGTCACATCTGGTAGCAATATACTAATATACACCACCCAGCTTTATCTCCCCTTGTTAACGAGCACACCCAACCCATCATGAAAATGTCAACAGAACAGCAAGACGTCTGTGTCCATGTGGAAAGAAACTGGCACAAGAGAAGTCACACTGATAAGAACAGAGGAAACATTTGGAGAACCAAGCCCAAAAATCAACCTCCCCCCTCAATCCAAGCCACATATACTGCATTGATCGCATCAGTATGAAACCTTGAACCTTATTTGATTGGTGTTCCTGGCAACGCTAACGATGTCCTGGCAACAACGATAAGTTAAGTCCTGTCTCCAGCTTGCCAGGAAGTGAGGTGCCACTGGGGTTGCTATTGTGTGGGACACAGTGAAAGCAGGAGAAGCCCCAGCTTATGTGTGAGCACTTACCAGGTAGGAAGCCCCACAAAGAGGATGTCAGTAGGTGCAGCATACACTGCGCTGGCTCCCAGACTAGCTCAAGGATCCAGTCTTAGCCTTCAGGGATTTCCAGAGGCTTGGCTCTAAATACAAAATCTCCTTCCACTCACGGGTCACACAGGTACTCCCGGGAAAATGCAGCTATTACTACTGAATGTTATGATAGCCAACAAAAAAATACTTCATGCTCACCACAACAACATTGAAAGAAAGAAATAAAACTAGCACTGGAAAACACAAACTTCACAATGGACTGTCCTCAGCTCCTATATATTATATTTAATTTTCAGATTCTGGGAAGATGTTACCTTTTTGCATAACAACACACAAATGCAATTGCCTTGACTGAGCATAGATTAGCCCACGTCTTACAGCGTAAGATGTTCCAAAAGGGAAAGGGAAAAGTGCTCGCCGGCATTTATCGCTTGCATTTCTAGCTTTTCTGGAAATGCATGCAAAAATGTTTATCCCCATTTTTAATTATTTTAATATCTCTAGTGGATTTTATTTTGTCAAGATAACTGGTGGCAGAAAGAAGGAAGTTTTCTGCCTATCTCTATCTCAAGTTATATCAGGTCTCTAAGTAACTACCGATAAAATTACTTAAAACAAGAGCATGCCTTTATCAAAATTAAATGCCATATGCTTCATTTCTCACTATTAAGAAATTAATTGCTCTCCGAAGATACTTTATGGGTTTAAAGTTCATATTATCCTCTTAATACTCTGCCAGGAAAGATTTAGAGGCCAACAGAGGAAATATTAAATGTAGAATTGCCTGTAGAATCTGTTAACTGACATATTTATAAACACCACACATACCATTATTAAGAAGCAACAGAAACAAACCAAACCAATCACCTGCTTGCATGCAGACTGTGTAACCAACGTACACTATCGCCTTGATCCATAACTGAAATTGTCTAAGTTGTCATTATAGCCACAGATAAAACTCATTTTGATAGACACTCTGATCTTCCTTGTGAATGGAAGTAAATGTTACCCAGTATTTCATTAGGCTATTAGCAACACCTTTTTCAATAACTGTCTGCACAGATCATTTGCTAGAAGCTACAAAGTCATTAAATTGTAAATTTTTCCCTTCCAGAAGACCTATATGAGTGCCAGAGAACCCTTAGAGGTCTTAAAATTTAAGAGAAGGGCTACCTGTTTAAATTGCTTTGTAGACCTAACAACCACGAATATCTATTGGGAGATCAAACTAGCTTGGACTAAGCAAAGTGTTTCTTAAATACCTTCACAGAATGTTGCAATATCTTTAAATCCCCAAAAGTCTACTCAGAAGCTTAGCATACAACGAAAACGACTGCCTACCAATTGCGTAGGTAGTATAAAAAAATGCAGTTTCTTCTCAGTTCAGAATACTAAGACTTTCAACTGACATATAATTAAATTGAGAAAAATACTACTATTCTTTACAGTTTTAGAGAGTGCGTGGAAAATAAGTTAGAAAATAAACATGTTTGGGTAACTTACCCACAGCTTGTAAAAAAAAAAAATAAAAAAAAAAATCAAGTGTTCATTCATTAGCTATTGAAAATGTTAATTACATTGTTCCCTTTTAACACATTGGCATTGTATTTCAGTGTGTCACAGATGCAATGTTCAGTCTTCCAGACATGGAAGAAACTAATGTCATTAATTTCTTATTAGCACAACGTACTTATTTACTACACTTTCTGTTTAACTTCTACCAAAGACCTCCCGCTTTAAGGCAGCACAGTTATGTATCAAAGTACTGATGAGACTTCCATAAGGAAGCTTTTTGCCTCTTTAGCAGATTTATCTCAAAATGCAGGTTTTGGACACAAAAATCAATTTACATCCAAGCACAGAAATCCGAGGCTATGACAAAAAACTTGTCAAGACAGAAAATATTTGACTAATTGTTTTCTGCTTAATGAAAGAAGAGAAATAAGAATTATGCTTTTGAGAGTAACATTTCCTCATAAAGCCAAGGCAAAACCAGTAAGGCTGATGCTGTATCTCAGCATGCTTGTTCCCTCTCTTCTAATGGCAGTTAGCTGCATTCAACAGCTAAAGTACTTTAGTTTCACTAAAGTTAATATATTAGCAGGATTACATCATGAGATAGGCAAGTCATAATAAGTTTTTTTTTCCCCCAGCACTGTAATTGTCCTCTAATTTTAACAAGTAGCACTGGAAATGATTAGAGGTTTGCAAAGGCAGTCTAACAAACAAATTTAAATTTAATTAGAACATGTTAAAAATCAGACAGTGACAGAACAAGCAAGGAGCAAGATAAAGTGTTCAATAACCATGAAGACATTCAGTAAATAGCACCCTACACCTCACGCACTGTACCACAGACACTACTTAGTAGTGCTCAAGACTACAAGCCCTAAAGTGCTAATATTTTTCCTTGGAGACATTTTAACTACTACAGAGTCCTATAAACCTGATGTATTTGGAGCAGTTAAAAGGAAACTTCTCAATTCTGAACTCAAATGCCAGTCACTTAACCACACAGTAGACACAGCTCCTGAGCAGCACATGCTTTCGTCCTGGTTTTGGTGTGCCTGACCACTGACCTTCATGCTGCTTCACAAGGGAACAAAGCACAGGTCTGTCTGTCTCCCTCCCTCCCTCTTGCAATTCACACCTTAGTTGTTAAGGAGTTTGAAAACAAGACCAAAGAGCAGATCAGGAATTCACACACAACAGGAAAAAACTTGAAGAACTGAATTTACTTTTGGGAAAGTAAGATGGCCTTCCAGTTGTGTGTAGCAGAGTGGGTCGCAAGGTCACCCCAAGGAGGAGTTTAAGATACACTTTCAGCCTGATGCTGTCCTTGGAGAAAAGGCATAAAGCAAATCAGCACCAGCCAGTGGTCCTGGTGCTCAATGGATCTCTCTGTGTGGAGACCACAGCCACAAAAGGGCACATGCACTAAATCAGTTGGCTTAGAGAAGACTTCCAAGTTATAAGAATTAAGGAGAGGTCTCATGTAAAAATCGGCTCTTTAGTGGAGTAACAAGTACAAAGGAGACCCTTGATGAAAGCAGATATCACTGGATATGATGAGAGATTGAACAGGAGCAACAGCAATGCAACACATGTTACCGGCAAGGGGGATTCTCAAGAAAGTTAGAGATACTAGCCCTACACCCATGCAATATAGAAAGACCTTTGGAACCAGAGTCTCCCAGCACTGTCCTGAACTGCCTCTTCCACTTTTATGGGATAGAATTCATGGGTTACGTTGCTTTGCTCAAAAGTGTTGAGCCGCTGTCAATGGCAGTCAACCAACCTGCACCCAAGCTATCAGGTGTAATGACCAAGGATGGGGGTGCACTCCTTGCCTCCAAGATACTTTGTCAGTCCAAGGGAACAGTGGGGAGCAGGGTGACCAGAGTTGCCCAAACCCCTGGCAAAAGGAAGCATGGACCTTCATCCACATCTGTAAGAGCTAAAGCAAAGCCTGCCCAGAAGTGTCACTAACAGAGACAGGCACATAGACTAGGAGTCTCAGACACGTTTGCAGAACTGCAGACCTCCTCCCTGCATTTTGTTTGCCATCCAGAGGGCCAGGAAGCTGTCTCTGTGGAGGAGATACTCCTGTTGACTGGGATTCAGCTACCTTTCCTATGAACCAAGTCGTCTCCGAATGGTGTCTGCTTGGTTCACAGGTCATAAGAACACCTATTAGTAAAGACAGAACACTATCCCAGGCTGCTTACAAATATTATAAGGTCAGGCATGAGTTAGATACAGGTTCTTTGCCTCCTTAAAAGCAGTGCCATCACAGCAAGGCATTTCAAGCCATGAAGAGCTAAAAAGGCCCTTTAATTTTCAGTATTACAGTTTGCAATCCTTAACTTCTAGGTTTTACTAGTTAGAAGTCTCAAACCACTTTTAAGACTGGAGAGAAGAAATAACACAGCATCACCAACCTGAGTCAGCATTCGTGCTTCTGTTTCAGAAAAAGTTTTTCCCTAGACAATGTTACAGTCACTATTCTCAAGTAACAAAGCTTAATTTAAAAAACAAAACAAAACAAAAACAAAACAAACAAACACTAAGCATATATGGGATAAAATAATCCAGAACAGGGCTAACCTACACCCACAGACCAAAAGAGCTGGATTTATGGAATGCCCACTGTGGTATGCAAATGAGGAAGGAAATTAGACCTTAGAACAACAAACTCAGTTTCGTGCTTCAAAAACACAGAAGAATCACGTTTTAAAAAGCAACATCATCACTATCTTCATTACAAACCACTGGTCTAAGCTAAGGACTATAAAACAAGTCTTTCTTTCCAGGCTGAAGTTTGACTCAAGACCTCAATGTGAGGTAGCGTGTCTGTCTTTGAAAGGCTGGTGGGGTTGGGTAAGAGTGAGGGGGAATGGTTTGTCACATGATGTTCACTTTGAAGCCTTTATTTTATTTTCCAAAGAAAATAGAAACATTTGCATGAAATTAACACTGTTTGATTTTTATGTATTTTCATAAGTATGTTTAAGACCTGTGGATTCTTGGTATTTTGTTTTTAAATGAGAGGTACATAACCAAATGAGGAGTGGAACAAAAGTTATTCCTCAGACACTGAACACTTAGAAACTGCCTTCTATTTTTCTTTCAGTTTTACTGTGGAAGAAAACAGCCCTCTTCATGATTAATCTGTTTCACTGCTTTCTTGACAGTTATTTGCATTTGCCTCCTAATGCATTAGCATAAGACAACTCTTTCATATTGTTCTAATGCAGCAAGTCCCAAATGAGGGGTCATGACCCCCAAGTAGGGCCACAGCAGTTATGCCTGGGGTCACAAGTCCAACAGAAGTACACTTGTTTATAATGGTATCTGGAGTCACAAGACCAACAGAAAGCGAAGCTCATAATCGGAAGGCTTTGAAACAGCCAATATAAGAAAATGTTCAAGGTAGGCTTTGCAAGACAGTCTTATCCGATACTGAAGCAAGAGAAATGCTAACTATGCTTAAGTGGTCATTATACATGACTATTGGGTGCTTTATCTGCATTACTGTAGCAGCTCTGGTGTTGAACTATTCAATTTAGTAATGTAACTTAAAAAACAACAAAAAAAAAAATCAGAAGTAAAACACATTATATCCACCATCACAGAAGAGAAACCAGCTGGCAAGTGCGAAAATTCACTGAGAGGATCTCCAGAAACTTCACATTCTAGTCACTTCAAATAGAAGTGTTGTTTAATTTAAATATTGGAATACTCCTTCGGTTTTGAGTAACAAGCGGGGCATTGATACAACTTGACCAAAGTCTCCATACAGTCTAGAAACAAAAGACTTTTCCAGAGAGTTCATCCAAGCTAGAGAAGAAATCCCAAATCTATACCTCTCCTCTTTATTTCTAGGCCACCCAGAAGGCCTCCTGGCTACACCTACGTTATCATATCAGGCAGCCTACTAGAAGCGGATGAGTGGAGCACCACAGTTGGCACCAAGGACAACACCTGCACATTTCAGGAGTTTTATTTCAGATCAGCTCCTGTATGTCCCCATGAGGGAGAGGGATTAGGAGGTGAAGTTCTGTAATTACAGTCTAGGTGTAAATCATCTGGCTTGGTGTTATCTGAAAGGAACCCAATTCGCGCTCCCAGGATTGCCCCACAATGCAGACCAGCGTGGGCATGATCAGCCCCAACTCCTAGTGCCCTGACTGCACTCCAAAAGTGGGCTCCTGAGCCAAACTAAAACATTAGCATGGCAATGAATGACTGTACCTTGTAACTTCGACTGCAAAGCATTGCATCCAGTATGGATCATTATATATACAAGACACATAAATGTATATATCATTCTTCCCTCCTCCCCCCAAACACTGCTGGCAATTATTCTCCTACGGGGGAAACCACACTTCATACTAATATCCACTAGCATATGAAAAGCGTGGGTTGCTAGAAAATGGAAAGAAAAGCCTATGCCTTCTGTCACACGTTGTTAAATAAAATTCATTCACACTTCAAATTTAAAAATGTTTAAAAAAAAAAAAAGTTTGGCAAAAGCATGAGCAAACTATTGGGAGCTGATCTAATTTTCACTCTGCCTTCATATTCCACATTTAGGAGTATCAGCCTAAGCAATGCTTTTTGCTTTGGGGCCTAGAAGAGTATATGTTTGGTTTTTTTCTTTTTAAGTAAAAGTTGCATATATTATGGACTTACATAATTATTTTTAAGAAATCATAAGTACCTCTCACTGTGCAATACAGCTGCAAAACTGTTTAGCAAGTTCTCAGTAAAGCAGTTTCTTTCAGGACCTCCGAAGATGATTGCTGATGCTCAAACTCAAATTTTCAAAAAGGAGTGAAAAGTTCCCCCCTACTCTCATAATCAACTAAGTATCCTGACTTGATATTAGGACACCAGAGATATTTAGAAGCTATATTAGTAGAAAATACTCTGTTTCCTTCATTAACTAGACCATAAAAAGATGGAAATGCTCCTTTAAGGTATTGAGAAAAAAAAAAATTAAGTAATAAATTAGTGTCATTTTCAAGCAATAAGATATGGAAAATTTAAAAATAGCAGACTACATTAACGGCAGGATGGCTGTACAATAGCTTCTCACTAAATGTGCCATCAACAACCTTCCCTTGAATACAACAAGAACCTCAAGATACCATTTTTAAAATCAGTAATATAAAAAATGCCTCAGGACTAGCGTATCTGAAGAGAAACAAGATCTCCACTCTGATGTTTCCAATTACACACGCACACAATATGCACACATAATCACGAAAGACCACAAAATCATACAAGAAGCCAAGTTATTCATTTTAACTTTAGGGTGATACAAGCAACTTTGACATCCCCCAAGTTCTGTCTCCCCAGGCAGAAAATCTCAGTTTGTACATTGCTCTCAGAGTTTCAGAGACAACTTTAAAATAACAGATGACTGCAAACCAAAAAAGTTGTATTCCTCGGGCTGCAGGTATGGCATCTGAAGCAATCAGCAGAGGTATGAGCTGCCTTAGACATCTCGGTCATTAAAATTCACCACACTCCAAAGTATCTTTCAAAGTCTCTACAACTGTCAAAACACAATTTACCTTTTTCTGAGTTGCCAAAGTATGTAGGTTTCCCCTGTTAATTTATACAAAACAGTGAGCTGTCAATATGAAAGACTGTAGTACACCACAGTTAAGACACAGAAACACCATTAAATATTTAGAAGCTAAAGATATATCTCACACTACATTGGAACTAGAGTGCCAACTGTTTGGCAAAACAGAATAGGAAAACAAAAGCACATTTGGCAAAAAAAGAGTATTTGACCTCTGTGAAGGCCTTTGCACCACAGGCTTTGTCCAGCCTATCACAGGAGTGTAAGACCGTGTTATCTGTCAAGCATCATTATCGTTTTTCAATCAAAATACCTTTGCATTGATTGGCTTTGCAATGGAAGAAAAGGGTTTTGAAAGGCAGAAGCTGTAATGGGGAACAGAGTACGTACGAATTCAGACTGGGTAACACTGGTGCTATGCTCAGTCCAGAAATCAGGAGCAGAGGCAGGAAATAAGCTGAATAAAGTGCAGCCAAAGTCCCACAGCAAAACCAAATGCCACCCATATAATTCCTGCTCTCCAGTTAAAAAGGTTCAGATCCAAGCCTGCAGCAAAGGATACAAAACCTCTGTGGGAACGTCAAGTACTCGGGCAGGCTCAGCTCTACTCGTTCCTCAGCTCTTACCTCCACATTTGCAGGACAGCCCTTTCTAAACACGCTTAATGTACATAAAAAAAAAAAAACTATGATTAAAAATGAAAAAAAGTTTTAAAATAGTTTCTATATGCGTCTCTGTGAGCTCATCTTCAGAGAAAGAGAGATGAAATAAAACTGAAGATTTAGCCATCACTTATGGCCCATATTAGACAAAGGTATTGGCCCTCCACACCTTCACATTGTGATTGAAGGGTTTCTTAGTTCAGAAAGTTAGCACCTTAACTTCACGCCTCATCTTGCCTCCTCATTTCTCATACACCCTCTCCTCCTTCCCCATTACCGTGACATTTTAGAGCATGGTCTTTAAAAAACATGCAGAAGGTAATGGGTGTTTTATGCCACATGAAAGTATTGTTATCACACTTCTAGAAGAAAAAGGTAAAGCTCTCATTTTGGTAATAACTGTTCCAGCATCTGAGTCTTTAAAAATGGATCACAAGCAAGATAGCAGCAGGAAAAGTAATGGCATAATCAAACTAACCTTACTCTGTATGCTATTTGTCCTTCTTTATGTGCTACATTCATACATGACTTTATTTACCCGCTAAGGCTGTTGATCGATTTAAAGATGCGGTTGTGTTTAGTGAAAAGAAGTATATTCTCTATCTTTGTAAAAGACAAGTTTCAGTTGAACAAACAGCCAAGGCTTAAAACATTTCCATTATGTGGCTCCTCAGTCTGCAGGCCTTTCTCAACACATAACTGGGGTACACAATGGGTAACAGCAAGTGCTCTAAAACAAATACTGATTCTTAGGATAACACAGCCTACTTCACCTTGTTTACACAGGGCTTTTTTTCCCCTCACCCGTTAAATCCTCTTGCTCTATTTTTAAAGATAAAAACAAAAAAGCATTGTTTCCAGAGAACACTACCTGCTATCCTTTAATACCATGAAGAGCACTGCTGCTAGTGATGAACTGGAACTATTGCTGAGTTACTGTAACACAGATTTCTCCCCCCACTTCCTCCCTCCCAACCCCACTTCAGAAAATAGCTCACAAAACCCTCCAAAGGGATATATAATATTTATATTACCATTGGATGTGGTCATGTTTTCAAATGGAGATTGTATAACTGTGTCATCCACTCAGATGATGAGAAGCAGAACAGGTAAGTTATGTGTACTTTAGATAAGCTGGTAACCGAGACCAAGATACTAGTTTAAGACAGAAGTTCAACAGTGTCACTCCAAACAAATGCCCATCACACACGTGCCTCACTGCATCAACTTTTTTTCCTGTGACAGACACACAAGTTTTATGAGACAGACATAAAACCTGTGCTGGTGCCATCCTGCAAACTCTCCCTAAGCCTGAAACTGAGACCCTCTCCCCCTGAAGCTGCAGAAAAAGGGAGCAGTACTGGAAACGTAAAAGAACCAGAGACCGCAAACCCTGCCTTGGCAGCACAGCCGCCCTGCTACGAACCGGGGAGCTGTGGCATCCCGCAACTTAGAGGAGGCAAGGCTTTATTTATGCTTGGTGGCAGATTTTTGAGTGCACTGCTTCACGACAAGCTATTTCCTGGGCTTTGTGAGAAACAGAGACAGAAACAAACTAAGGGAAAAAAAATAAATAAATAAATGGCAGAAAGTTAAAAATAAGCACAAAATTTTGATTAGATTTTTGCATTATTCCTTGTTGGTTACTTTCTAGGGGGAAGGGACGTTGCTACAGTAACGTTAGCTTGCCTGTGAGTGGAGTGTGGTACTGGCAAAAAAGTAGACTCTCCAAAAAGCCCCTCTGCATAAACACAAAATAATCCCTTCCTGGAAAGCTCCCAAACAGTTGCAAACACAGCAACAATATTTACACTGTAAACTCTGTGGGGCAAGAGTTACCTCTAAGTTTGCAAAGTTCTACCAAAACCACATCTCTGCCCAGGACAAAGACTCCCAATGCCTATACATAAAAACACCCAAGATCACAAGCAAGTTTGGGTTTACCAATTTAAAGATTTAATTTCACTAATAGAACATTGCCATAGAAGTAAAACTGAAGGCACGCAGCACTAAAATCAAGCATATAAGTGAAGATCAGGGCCCTAGTCACTTTGACCAGAGTAGATTTCCTGAATAGTTCAGTTATCACTACATTTACCCAGCATAAAACACAGAAAAAAACCTGGAGCTCATGTCAATCTCTGCCACCCTTATGGATCACCACCTTTTGCCACTTATAGTGAAAACTATACCTTGTGATTAATCCAAGGTTAAAAGGAGGGTGCAACATACTAATGCATTCTCTCTACACATAAGCTCCATGAATAAACAAATATTTTAGATTTGTTTCAAAAACTTAAAAAAAAAATCTTATATTCATGTAGCACTGACTAAGGAGTTTTATTTAGATTGGAAAATGTTTTGTAGTGGAAAAATTCAATTCCTAATGGACAATATAAGCAAGACTATTAAAAGCATCAGTACTTACATATCATGAAGTGCTGTATTTTGTGATGTTGTCTGAGAAGTCAAGGTACAGTGGTTAGTATCATCCTGATACGCAATTGTGGTAAGAGCATTAGCTAGATGCAGAGTTAATTACCTAATGTAATTCATACACTTACAAAGGCAGCTTTGCTTTTCTGGCCATTAAATCTTTTCTGTAATTGCCTAGATTTTATTTCATGTTTTTATTCAGTTTCACATTTTTAAGCCATTTTGCAAGCACATCTACATTTTCTGTATGCTGGAGGTACCTTCCTCATAAATCTTAAAAATATTTCTGCTTTTTCTGACAGAGTCAATGAAAGAGTCTTCTCTAAACTGTCAATATGATCCAGCCTGGTTTAACAGATTAATAGTGTGGGTTTTAGAGCAGCTTTAGAGAGTTCAAGTTCTCTTACATCCATTAAGTGAATGCTAATAGGTTACATTTAATGTGTTTAAAGTGGTTTTTGGTGTTTTCTGGAGTTATTTTTCTATTCTTATGCTATGACAGTGTTTGTGATACTGAATCATTTCCAATTCATTTACAGCAAGAAATACAGTAATCATATTCAAAGTAGCCTGCCAAAAAAAAAAAAATATATATATATCTCCTTGGAAAACGGAAGAAAGGAAACTCCACTTCAAATAGCAAAAGACATAAACCACCAAGTCCACCATCCAGTCACTCTACTGACTGCAAAAAGGACAAAGTTTCAGCTTTAGAACTAGAGAATAGCAGTATCGCTTTACAGTGTCTTTTGAAGGCTCCTGGAATATACCAGCCTTTCGAATTTATAAACCAAACTCATTTATGGTTTATCCAATTTAAGAAGTTAGACAAAACATATGAGAGTCATACAAAAGCAGAAATAAAGTGGAACCACATTACAAATTTGGGGTAAATAAAGCTAAATTTATGTATCTGAAAGAACAGAAACATGTCAGAATTTCTAGAAATACACTGCACTAAAATAATAGGATAGGAGTGACTGAAATAATGGGATACAAATTACCACAGTCAACTAGAAAAACAAAAAAAAACACAAACTGGAAGGACAAAACCACAAACTTGGGCTTAAAAAAAACATTGAAAATTAATGAAGGGACTAAAATTGATCATTGATCAGTCAGTCACAAGCAATATACCTATGTCAGACTCAGCATCTTTTCAGGAAGCTGCACCATCAGGAAAATGCATGATCACATCGCTTGCTGCTCTCCACGCGTCCCAGCACAGAAACCATTGTTATGAGCTTCCTGTTTCAGAAGACTAACATGTAAAATAAAAATAAGTATCTCCTAGAAATAACACACAGACAATGCAGTTTTGCAGGCAATTTCTAGACAAGGCAAGTTTGAATCTCCAGGTGCTACCCCAAAAACATGAAATATTCTAAATTCTAACCCTGATCAGTTTTATATGGACTATTTGAAAGCACTACTGATTAAAAGTTGCACCGTTCCTTCTCAGATTCCTTTTCATTCCTGTCAAAGACATGAGCACTTTACATAGGCAAGAAATTAAATAAACACACACACATCCCCTACAAGCACCCACACAACATTTAGGCTACTGAAGAGAAGGAATAAATCACTAACAAATGGACAAAAGGCAGAGTTTGCTGGGGCAAGCTCGAGCCCCAGGATGAATATTCAGCCTGTAGTGTCTTCCCTTCTCCCTTATCAGGGAGACAGGGGTGGGCAAGTTTCTTCTGGCATAGACCTGTTCTTCCACCTATTGAGGCCACGCTACAGACTGAGCACTCTTTAAAGGCAAGAAGAACTTTCCAGAAAATATGCATAAATACCTTCGGGCTTATAACAAGGTAGCGCTTCCAGGAAGCACTCTCTGGGAACGTCTTTCCCAAAGGCAGGCAACCACAGCTCTGAAAGACACACTGCTCCCCTATGTCCTCCCCCATTCTTGCTATCCCAATAGCAAAAGATCATCTTATCTCAGCCCCCTTCACTTAAGCTCTGGCGCATCCCCCAGTCAGGCCTTCCACTTCCTCTGCAGATGCTCACAAGCTGTTCCCAGGACCAGGGTACAGCAACAGTGGTGTGGGCAGAGTCTTCAACATTATCTTTTGCACTGCTGTTCACAATTCAACAGGGCAACACGTTCATGAGGTATTTCCAACACATACATGTGCAACCATACAAGCCCAGAGATGCTCGTGCTTTTGTTGTGTCACAAGACCACCAGATAAACTAGGTGATGGTATTTAGAACCTGTGGCATGATTTCTTTATTTTGTTTTTAATAAAAGTCTTACAACTTATGCTCTGCTTCTGAAGCTGATGAATTGCGTTGTCATTCAGTATATATAAAAATCAATATATGATATAAAAGGGTGTTTCAGATGTAATTCAATGCCTTCAGAAGGAGCAAAGTTAGTGGGATATGTCTTTCAGAGATCAGTAATTTCTGAAAAACGATCACAATCTTGATAAACTTGAAGTCTGATGATGTCAGGAAAAGAATTCATATAAAGAGTTAATAAAAGCATTTCGATCACAGCTGGTCTTATGAGCGAAAAGTCATGTGACAAGCCTATTCAGCACGTTACCAAACAAGAACCTCTTATTGCAACAAGAAAAGCTCAGGAAGCTTTGTTTCAGAGGCAGCACAATGACCAAAGCCATGCCTGGGTAACACATTCTTATGCTTATGTTCTTCTGCTGTATTTTCTTAGTGCTCTATACATCAAAAATTCAATGCATTCTGCTATAGTGGTAGAATTTGGACAGAAATGCCTACGGGAGGCAGGCAAAGATCTCCAGGCAGTCATTTTCAAGACCTGAAAAGAAGGGCCATGTTAAAAACCTTAATTTCTGTTCCTTGTACCACATTACTTGCTCTTCCTGCAGTTAAACTCACAGGTTAGGGTCATCACCATCAGGACAGGAGAGGAATTCCTTAGTTAAAAAGCAAGGAATGCTTGTGTGGAGAAAGAAAGAAAAACAAAACAAAACAAAAAACAAAAACCACAAAAAATACTGTGCAGACCAAGATGAATACTGGCAGAGAAACCAACTGAGCTGTGATAAACAGTTGGGGGGAAAGGGGGAGTACTTGCCACAGCATCATCGTCTTGCTTCTGTTACAACAGCAGCATCTAGCTGATCTCCCTACAGAGCTGAATTGAATAAACTGAACAGGAAGTATATAGGAAAAAACAGACAAGATATGATTTATTATGTACAATACAAGAACCACTGGTTTAACTGTCTGCATTTCAGTACATCCTGACAAAGAAAAAAATATCATTTTTTATCATAAAGCAACGGTCCTTAATTAAAAAAAAAAATAAAAATAAAAAAAAGAACCAAAACCCAAGCTATACTTGCTGCTCAATTAAAAACCAAATGAAAGTACATCTTGGGAGAAGTAATATGAAGGCACTGGGAGATCTTACAAAGTTACAAGTTTGTTGGTAAAATATTTCGATAAAACAGACCATCTTTTAAATGCTATGAGAATAGCACACGTGTCCCCCTCTAATGAGTGGCAAGATTAATAAATCACAAAGAGTGAAATCATGAGCTCTGAAGGGGGTCTACTTCTTCATCTGTGACAATTAATGTGTCACCCTCACAGCAGCCCAGAGGCAAATTCCTTATGCTATTTTTTTATGCATGTATTGTTTTAAAACATATCTCTTCCAAAATTACACTTGACATCTCTTTGATGGACTGACTTGCGCTCCAGCCAACCAGCATCATAGATCTGAAGACATCAGACATGATAAAGATATTATAAAATTCACCTAATTCTCTATTTTCCTCCCATATAGAGTGATAATTTCTTCCCCCTGAAAAAGCATTAAAGTATCTTTTTTGCTTAATACCAATAGCACCTCACTACACAGGGAGATATTTTTCTCAAGGTTCATCATGAATTTTTCATGATTAAAAGCAGTGCAAAATAGTCTATGGTTGTGACCTATATTCACAAAAAACAAGGGAATGTAAATGTAAACAAAGGAATAGCAAGGGAATGATGAAATGTAAATATTTATTCCACACTATGCACAGAAATCAAGAGGCTCACCTTAGGGTAAGCTTATACATGCCTAATTTTTAGCTTAACCTCTGACAAAGGCTGGTAAAGATGACAGCCTGCCTATCACTTTAAAGTTGCTTTGGTGCAATTTTCTTTAGTACCTTTGCACACTGCTTGTGTGTAAATAGACTTCAACTCATGCTACTTTGCGGGGATTTTTCCCTCTCTTACTTTCATCGTATATTTTGTGACATCTGCAGACAAGCAGCGCTGCTCATAAAGTTGTCTTACTAAAAAAAAAAAAAATCAGTTGGACCACTCGGCAGACAAAGCCTGAAAGCTTGTCGCTACCTATAAATGAAAGGAGAGGAAGAGGTTTATAGCAGTAAATGAGGACTTTGACAAGGAAGCTGCAGCAGTTTTCTGCCAGGGGGTAGGACACCGTCCTCTCCTACCCCAACCCCACTCCTGCCCAAGGACTGCCATCTGGGTAGCTGAGCCAGCAGAAGAGAAAGCATGCCCTACTCAGCCTTCACACTCAGTATATTAGTTTAAACCATCAATGAAAGCACCATAACACTAACTCTTAGGATGGATAATAATTGCCTGGAATTTATATTGATTCACCTTACAGGAAATAATGACTATCAGTGGCATTTTTAATGTAACAGCATATAAAAACAACTTTTTTTTTTCCCTTTCACTTCACTTTAAAAGCTGGCTATCTACAGGTTTTGCCCTGCCAATCTATACTCGTAAATGAGTACATGCCAGTAGGCACACTACTGAAAAACAGTCTTTCTTCTGCAGGTACTATCCAAAGTAGGAGATGAGAAGTCATCAAGAATTTTCCAACACCTGGGTTTTGCAACATTGGTATCTCTACCATCGTACATCCAAGCCAGGGGATGCACAAAATGAGAGCAGGTCAACGTCTTATAGGGAAGCACTGAATGGGTCTTAGTCCAGCGAGCTCTGGGAGCCAGCACACCCCTCCCCCTCCTCCTCCTCCTCGGGTGCTATTAGAGGTCAGGAATGAAGATTAAGTAAGAATTCACAACCTGACTCTAGTGCCCTTCCCAAAGGCTTCAAACTCCAGCTCTTTCACAGCAGAAATAATTTTGCTGCCTCAGTGACAGCAATCTCCACAGGCACTGAGCAACGAGGAATAAAAAATTTCCGTGATAAATGGCTACAAGATCTTCAGCTACCACACAAATTATTTAGGACTTTAAATCAATATTTGAAATATACATCCTGGAGTTCTGAATCAAAAGGAAAAAGGCAAATTTTAAAGATAGGGAAAGATGGAAGAGCATCTATTCGTTTCAAACTCTCTCACTACTATTTGTAATATGTTAGAGAATTCACCAGCACACCTCTTCTTGCATCAGGCTTTGCAGCTATTTCTTTCATTCCACTGACTCTAGAAGTGACTAACACCCTAAGCATGTGAATGCCGCGCTATAGCACGACCAGTGCCTACATGCTGGGACCTGAAAGACTTTGGCACCTATCGGAAATGAGGTGGTGAGAATTGCATTTGCATGTCAGAAGCTGCTATCAAGTCTTTGGGGGCTGTTCACACACTTTTCCAAAGCCCTGTAAGAGCACTGGGAACTTATTACTGGCTACTCCTTCAAATCATGGAAATCTGACACTCACTGGAGAGGAGACAGCTGCCTTGCAGAGACTGCTAGCCCAGGAGGATAGATATTTGCCACAGAAAGCAGCCATGTCTTATTTTTCACATCCCCTGCTACTCCAGCAGCAGCCCACCTGTCACCAGCTGGCAATGCTCTCTCAAGGAGCACAGCAAAAATACAATTTCACCAAGTTGCCTGCTGCCTCCAGTCCCCTGCCTGACATCCAGGTCCTTGTTGCACAGGTACAGTAACATTCATGTGATTCCTGAAGGTCGCCTATTACAGCCTAAAAGAAAAAAATGTGACAGAAAACCCTGGTGAGGATCCTGTGGAACAGATGCAAGCTGGGGGAACAGAAGAGATCATTATGAGTTTTATTTCTTCATACTTACACTAGAGAACTCTAGTGGACTACACAAAATTAATGAGGAGCTGTATTAAACATGTAGCCACCCCCTCTATATAATGAATATGTAGGCATTAAAAACCCCTGCTGCTTTACTCAAAGCAGATGGGGTAATGCTCAGCAGCCCTGGTTTTGAATGCGTCTGGGTAGTCAAATGTCATCTTTCACAAAGCTCCTTCTCAGCCTCTAGACGGAGGCTGCTGGTGTGACTCCTCAAGCTACAACCTACACAATGCAAGCCTCCATGTAACTATTGCAGAATGGAGCTCTAACACATTTAAAACCTTAGCAACAGTTAAAACACGGCTTCTCGTACTACCTTGCAATAAGAAAACAAGATACCTTGGACTGGATCTGCAAAATTGCTGAACAAGCTCACTCAAAGAAATTATGTGATGTAAGCCGTGTACCTGCAAATACTCCAGAGATCAGCAAAACAAATAGGACTCGTGACCAGAACAATCTGGCTTTCATTGAAATGCTCGCTTCATCATCAGTGGAAAAATAATCGCTGCCACAACACCAGAGGACAGTTTTAAGTATGCATAACTTCCCAATGAATGTTTCACATGATTCTGTCCACCCTGAATTAAGGCTTTCATATAAAAAAAATTAAAAAATAATTTTAAAAAAAGACTATTCTCGGTATATCACTTATTCCACGGAAATAGCGCTGGCTAAGAATTCTGCACAAGAAATGTTTATGAAACAACGCACGTTAATGAATACCTAGGGACTCTTCATTACATGAATCAGTGACAATAGAGTAACGGTTCGTGCAAATGCATATTTAAAGGCCCTTTCATATGCATATAGCCGCCCTCACAATGGGGCCGCTGTGGCCAGCCCACTCCCAGGCCGGCTGGGGGGATCCTTTGTCCACCGGCTCCGCCATCCAAAACGGTTGAAGCCACGCAACGCAACGGCTTCTTCAGAGATGCGATCTATCCTACTAAAGCACATCCATAGGGTTCAGGCCAGACATCCCGTACAAGACCAAAATATGATGGGTATGTGTGCAAGGGTAAGGGAGATCTTGTAAAACAGGGAGCAGACTCCGCAGCTGCGTAAGGCAGGGAACAAGGGACTAAGTGGCTGCAGATCTCCAGGATCTTCATGTCAACTAAAATGTACGTACATGTCACGTACACAGGGATAGAAATACGGCCACCACGAGCTGGGAAACACTAACGTTTCAAAATGGCAGTCTCATCCCCCATACGATTTGACCCAGAAAGCCGCAATAAAGCAAGTTTGCACTTGAAATTAAATACATTCAAACCCAGGAGCATTTTTCACTAGGCTCCCAGCCGCTACAAAAAAGGCCTTTCAGACAAAAAACAAAGCAAGTGACCACTGTGAGAACACAGCAGGACCCAACGTGCAGGAAAGGCTGTCTAAGGCACCCATTAAACTCACCAAAAATTTAAGGAAGGTATTTTGTTTCTCATCTTGCTTTGGGATAACAGCTACACTGCAAATGAGAGGAAGTTAAAATGTTTTGTTCTGTAAACAGAGGCAAAACTGTAATTTTAACTCGATCGCATTCCTTTAAAACACCAATTTCAGTACACCGTTCTGTAACAAACTTGTTGAGATTATGATCCAAATCCATACCCCAAATTCTTCCCATGATCAAAATAGCATTTATCAAACATGTACAAATCTCTACAAGAAAAGTAATGGCTTTAAGGTATAAATGCAACTGGAAAAAAAAAAAAACTTTTTTAAAAATTTATTGCCCTCAAAATTTGCATAACACAATCCATTAATCGCCTACCCGGGATCAGCCCTCAACACATAATATGTGCTTTAATTTCATGCTACATTGTATTAGCCAAAAAAAAAAAAAAAAAAAAAAGATTTTTGATTGTTTGAAATATTAAATAATTAAAATAGAAGACTCACCTCTGAGGTACAAAGGTGTTTGCATCAAATTCTGTAAGTTTATAGCTTTATCAGTTATGGACAGGGATAAAGCTTTCAAAAAGAGGTTATATTATTCAGCAGTTTTCTGAAACTTAAGTTACACTCGCATCCTCCCCCCCCAAAATTGTAGGTCTTTGTTAAACATTCTTTCAGCTTTTACCATGGCAAAGAAAAAAAGCACTGAATTGTGGGATGCCTCCTACTCTGGGGGAGAGGGGTTGAATAGAACAGCTGTCCAGAGGCCAAGCAAAAACTCACTCCCCTCTGAGAATAAGGGGCTTTTTGTGGAGAAGGAACAGGAATTCAGAAAAAGAATTTATGGAATTGGGTAGATACAATAGGACGTTAAAGAGAGAGGACTTCAATCAAGAGGAAGGAAGAAAAAAAGAGGAAAAAAAAAAAAAAAGTACTGCAAAAGAGAAGGGAGACATAACCAGACAGACCTGCAGGAAGTGAAAAGCTGAAACAGTTGTTGGATAAAAATATTTAAACAGTTGCTGGGCTAAGGAGAGGAGGAATTCACAATAGCCTTGGCCCTGCGAGCACTGAGCACCCCGCGTGCAGACCTGCGCCGTGGCAGGTCTCCTTTTTGCTCTCCCTTCCGCAGGCTGACACCGCCTCAGCACAACGGCACCCCCCCACAAAAACGAACCAGGTGAGTGGGTGGGTAAGGCACGCTCTGGGAAGGTGGGAAATGGGGGCTTGACTGTTTCTTTAGTGAAACAGAGCGGTGAATCCAGCATTCACTTCAAAAGGGCCTATTTTAGAGGAAAATGGAGGCCACTGCTCTGTTTATATGGTCCAGTATTGCAGACCTGTACTGGAGACACCATGAATTCTATCAACTGCAAGATGTTGAAACAAAGCTTTTCTCAAAACGTATCACACTGGCCTCTTCCATGCATCTTTCTCACCTCAAAAAGAGAAAGAAAAAGGGAAAAGTAGTTCCCAGACAGCGAATACCTGCTTTTCTGAGCTATACAACAAGCAGATCTCTCACTCAAAAAAAAAAAAACAAACAAAAATCCTGTGTTGCAATGCTCTTGAGTGGGTATCCTTGCTTAAGGGTTATTTAATGCTTATCAACATAAGATGCGGGACAGTGCTCAGGTGGAAGGTACTTCACTTGTTAACCCATTTCATAGCCCAGGAGCATGGCAGCTGCGTGCACGACAGGGAGGAAGCGCAGCATCCTGCATAGAAGGCTTGCACATCCCTATAGCTACGTGGGAGTTACCATAAAAACAATGATTTCTCAGAAGCTTACTTCAGTGTGATGTACCCCATCAAGTACTTACACAATACTTTATTCTAGATGTTGCAATAGAAATTACAAAATGTTAGTGCAGATGCAGTAGTTAATACAGGTATAAGCCTGTGCCTTTGCATAACTTTACGCTGTGACGAAAAGCATAGTTTTCAGTTAGACTAATTCATATTTCTCAGTCAAAATACAAGTAAAAGGAAGTGACAGGTATTGGAGCTTATGAACTTCCTTAAATCTGAGTTATGAATTTGGTTAAGCACACAGTGGTCAAATGCCTTAAACTGGATTGTTTTTGTGGTGGTAGAAGGTTACCCAGCGCTCACCGCTTCAGAAGGGGTATCTTTTTCCACACACACCCGCAACACTGCATTAACAGAGGGACTAAGAATGCAGCAGCCAGACAGAAAGTAGATGTTATCCTACCAAGAATTTAAAAAACAAAACCAAAACCAATCAAAAACAAACAAACAAAAAAACCCAACACACAGACACACACACTCAACCTGAGGCCCTGGTTCATTGAGGCATTCCCACACCACTGAAGTTTGATGCTATTTAAGCATGTATTTTCCATACTTCACTGGAACAAGGCTAGTACACAGTCCATCCAAAATGCTGAGCAATGGAAACGAAGCTTGTTACCCCATGCATAACTGGTACTCAAAGGCTTGACCCAGCAAGAGTGCTGTAAGATCAACCCCCAGCTGCTTCTGCCAGCCACCCCAGCGCTGCTAGCACCTTAACGATGCTCTCCAATCTTCTGAAATAGGCACTGGACTCTACAGCAGAGAATTAGTTTCACTGCACCTGCACTGCACAGACAGGAGGTAATTTACAATAATTTGTCAGGATTAACCTTTTGATAAGGCATAAATTTTTCTAGATTTAAAGCACTTTATAAAGGTGCAAAGGTTCATTTATATTAAGCAAATGCTGCATCAGCAGTTTGACAGTAGCAAAAATTCTGATGCTGAGAATAAGTACTCTGCTGGCCTTAATCTCTATCGCAATAAAATGAAGCCTGGCATTTTAGCATGGAAAGATATGATTCATAACTAACCATCATTCTTATTTAGCTTTGGAAATGTCAAACAGCATAATTAACAGGAGATACTCGTGGGTTCACACATTCCAGATGTAGAGATTTATGTGGACTCTGCATCACCCAACACTGACAAGTTATTTGTAGCCACGTGTTTTACACTGCCTTTGTACTTTCATCACACTCAGCACAGCCAAACAGAATGAGTCAGATCTGAACAGTGCAGTTAGTGCTCCTGACCTTACCCAAGATAATGAATAAAACACACTGTTGGTTCATTATCTTTTTACATTCCAAATCCATCTGTTTATAAGCATATCAATAAAAAAAAAAAAGGTTCTATGTTGTTCGCATGAGAGACTCATTCTTTTCCAAAAAACAGCCCCTAGAAGCCTACAGCAAATGTTACCCAGTTCTCAGCCATTCACACCACCTACGTTTATGTTTACAGAGCTTTTCTTCACTCTACTGAAGTAGGCAGGTATTTTTAGCCATGCCATGATGTTTAAAAATTGATTAAAATAAATACTCCTACGGCATTTCCATTTGAAGACTACACTTCCCACACGCTCTTCCGCCGGACCGAACCACACATAACATTGTGCCAAAATATTTTCTTGCAAAACAGACGTATCCAAGCATCACCTGATCACAAGCTACCCCAACACTTTGCCAAGAGCCCAAAGCAACAACTAGTAAGTATGAAATATAATCGTCTCCCTTGCTAATACAGAGGGGAAACCCTTCCACGCAGAAAGCACAGGCCCTGGGTATGACACTGCACCGCATTTTCAATCCATATTCGTCACAGGCCATACCTGTGCAGTAGACGCGCAAGGGGAAGGATTGCTTGGTAGATTATCGTGTGCTTCATTAAACCTACTCTGGTTCTCACTTTTTCTTTGTGATAAAGAAAAATCTTCTGAGGAACAATTTGACACCTGAAAAGCAACCTGATGTTTTCAGTTTAACTTGCCAGCAACAAATATTTTTATCATTTCAACAGCACTGAAGCATTTTAACAGCATTTAGATCTGCACATAAGAATATGCCTCATTTGTAACAATGGTAGGTTTACCAGCCTTCAAACTTTCTTCTGTCTCTATTCAAAACAAAATTATTTTCAGTACTTTTTCTTTTGAATGACTACCTTGCTCCCTTCTTAGGGGTGTGCAGAATACCTAAGTATACACCAAACTGTTAGAATCACATTCACAATCAGTGGAGTATCAGAAATACAATCTCTGGACAGAGTACACATTCATCTACTGGCTATGACTAATGCCAGATACTTTGCATCCCATACTCCAATTCTGGAAAGTGCTTTTTATTCGGAACAAAATCTAGGCCTCAGTATTGGCCTTCGTAGGAATGAATATATCCGCACATTTAAATTCTTTGCTAAAAATAGGGTCTTTATACTTCATACTTATCCCCTCTACATCCACAGGTCTACCAGCATGAGCAAGGCAACAGATTCAGAAATCAAGGCATCTCTTCTCATTTGGAGGGGTGGGGTGAGTTGGTTTTGTTTGATATTTGGGTTGTGAAGGGAAGGACAAAAGAGCAAAGTAGAAGACAGAAAAAGAGACCGTCTAGGGGGTTTGTTGAGAGAATCCAATTTTTAATCCTCTGTTTGAAGAAGCGTTTTCTTGAAAACTGTCACCTTTATTTACCATATTTCTTGAGATAGAGAAAATCAAACATGCATTCAAAAGAGAACACCCCATTAATTGAAAATCATAGATAAAAAGCTGCTAAACAAAAAGAAATTTCTTTATTGACAAAGTAGAAGTGAAGGGAAAAACCCACAAACACAGAAAGTGTTTATTCCTCAGACGAAAACCTGGACACCAGATTCATCGCTGTATTGCCCAACAGAAAAAATTCTTTCTAAGCAAAGAGAAATAAATTATGTTCATACCTTTCAAATATTTGTACAGATGCTTAACTCTTACCCTATTATTAGTGCCACTAAGTTCACAAGCTTCCACAAGCAATTACAAAATACAGACTTTACGATACACATTTTGTTCATCTATGGATCTATTGAAACGAGTCTCTGACTTCAAGGGGGAGGATAAAAGGCAGCTAAAGACAAAGAAAGAAAGTGTTTATCTATAGCCTTATGCCATTTTCCCCCAATACTTGTAAAAATAAATAAAAAAGAAATGCCCTTCATAGACTCTTACTTTGATCACATAAAGATTATTTAAATCAAGAGACTTAAAGTTTTAGTCACCATTTGCACCAATAAAAAAAAAAAAATAATTCAAGCTTGCTTCATCTTTCTGCTTAAAGAAAAAAATAATCTCATATTAGTGACCTTCAAGACATTTGCATTTGAAATTAATTATTATCCTCACAATAACTCTAGCACTTTGCCAGAAATTCTATTTATATTTAGTAAATGTGATTGACTGTGGGTGACCATGCCCTGCAGTGTTTAGAATTAGTAGATCTTCACCTACTACACCGGCTGCTGTCCTATGCCAGAAGGTGGAAAACAAGCTCTCCTATCTTGTTTTCAAATTCACTCTTAATTTTGAATGGTATAGCTACTATACTGAAATAAATGGGAAGAAAATATTCCCTCTGTATGAGCAGACTGACTTTATCAAATGCTTACACCTCAGGCATAAATCCAGCAGTCTCCCACCACTCAGTAAGCTGATTTTTCTCTATAAGTTCAACAGTAAATGTATGACTTATTTTTTCCCCACTTACTGTAATTTCCTCAAGCCTAAATAAGCTCATGCCTCACTATCCAGTCAGTTTTAAACTGAATGTTATTTCAAGAAAACATTGAACTATTACATGTTTTTTCAAAATAAAAATATTTTCATCAACTTGGTCTTTCAGAAAGGGACCTTTTTAAATAATAGCTTTCATTTTTATCTCTAAATTAAAGCGTAATATATTTTTTACGGCTTTTATCTCCCTGTTCATACAATCAACTGTTGTGATTTTATTAGTGCATTTGGATATTGAAAAGAAACAGGAAGAAGTGAGGCCTACCCAACCGTTTTGTGCAAAAAACACCCAAACCTTGGAACCGAATTACCGAATTACGGTTTCTCTACTTAACATCTTTTCCTACTCCTATGCCAATTTAGCATTTTATTTTTTTTTTAAATGCATAAATATTTTCCTAAAGTGACAGCAATTGAAACAAAGTTGTCATTTCACTGGTTGTATACAGGCAAACAAAGACTAGCCAAACACAAAACTAATGGAGGTAAGGAGAACGCAGAGTAGCTGCATTTACATACTACAGAAGGTGAACCCAGAATAATTAATACCATCCCACCCATATCTCCATGACAGCACAAACACATTTAATATTTCGCCTTCAGCAAACACCGAAATCCTCCGTTGGGACTGTTTCCACTACAGACATCGTATATTGCGTATGTATCCTTATTTGTCTGTAGACATGGTAAAACCGGGCTTTCAGTTACTCCATCACAAAAAAAAATAAATCCCAAAGGCCTGTGGACTACAGCCTGGAAACGGACAACAGCCTGGAAGGGAACAAGGAAAGGCTTCACACGCTACTCCGCAAGACATTCATGTCAAGGTCTGCACAAATAATAATTAAAAAAACCCACCAAAAAAAAAAAAAATCAAAAGAATGAGAAGTGCATTTATTTTTCTAGGTCCTACAGCTCATGTTTCAGTGAGGAAATGGATGATATGGAACTGAGGTCTGCTCTTCTCCAGCCAGCACGGGCTCAGGAAGTTGCCCATCTTTCATCTCCCCCAGAGCAGCCTCTCACTAACCTCATAACACCCTTCGCAGCAGAGCAGAGCACAGCACAGCAACGGGGCTCAACACGTGAACAGAGCAGCACTAAAGCCTTTGAGACAGATTAGATAGCACACAAAATGCTGACAACTCATCCTAGCCCCACTCTCACCAGGGAGCAGAGGAGAGGAGCCTGCCACGGCCAACCTCGGGGGCAGCAGCAGCTCTAAAGGCTCCCGTCATCCTCAGGTGGAAAAACCCCATCTGCACCACACTGCCTGCTCCTGCTGTAGCCCAGCACCTCCTCTCCTCCTCCAGCTCCTTCACTGCAGATTTAAACACCTCATCTGGTTAAAAAAGCAGTTAGGAGATCTTCCAGTTGTACCAAGACTGAAATCATCACACCGTGATTTTTAAAAAAATAAGCCGCCTCCTTCTACAGCAGAGCAGTAGGTGACAGCAGGATTGCTGTGGCATGTGGAAACCACATGAAAGGACAGCTATTTTTAAGAAAAGAACTAACTCTGCCTTCAAACTGAGCTAAAACATTTTCGTCACCTTCTACTGAGGAATTTTTCCTATCATGCAAGAAGAACGCACAATAAAGAGTGCTAAATTTAGAAAAAGTTTCTCAGTTTGAGCTAGGTAATTTTGTTAGACAACACTTGGAACCAGAAGTCTGATTCATCTTCTAAGGAGCTTAAATGACCCCTGTCTACAATTACATTTTTTTAGCTCAAGTAAATTAATACATTTCTAAATTCTCCAGAAATACATTTTTTTTCCCAAGTTATTATATACCAGAGGATCTATTTTATTCTTCTTACATAGCAAAGAGGAAAGACCTCTGCTTTAAGTGCCAGATCTAGCTGTGGAGATGTAAACTTAATAACACCATGTCATCATTTCTAATCTCAGACACATGTCAATATGTAAAGGCTCCACCTAGATACAGACTACTGCTGGAAAGAGAGGACAGGCTTCATTTCAATTTAAATGGGCTTGCTTGCAAAATATATCGTTCTCCTCAGACAAGGGAAGGGAATGACAAATAGAAATAAGCACTATTTAAGCATTAACTGCAAAGTTGAGAAATAAAGCATTGGATGAATGCAAAAAGACAAGAGCTGGTGATGAAAGTATGATCACTTACTGGGATAGCACAGTGATGGGATGCGTTAAAGCACTGGACCAGAACACACCAGTCAGCCAGTATGTCATGGCTATCAAAAAATAAACTTCTGATTTGGACTTCTTTAAAAGTACATTTTTTGTTTGTTTGTTTTGTTTAAGACCTACATAAATCTCCACTAGTTACTTTTAACTTGATAGAGAAATGAACCGTGACTCTCTCAAGAAATATCTTTTTAAAAAATGCTCAACCACTATCTCTGCATTTCCTCACTGAAGAGAAATTAGAAAAAAAAAATACTATTCTCCTAACTGATCTGTTTCTTAGGAAACACCACCTTTCAAAATGCAATCCTGATATCTTTGGATTCAAAAAGACTTTTATCAATAGATTATCCTTTATTCAACACAAGAGGAATCACTCTTTAATATTCACTGAACAAGAAAAGAGCTCTTCATAAATCTGATATTTATGCAATATTCAACTCCCATCTGATACCGCAGACAAGAGCCAATTCATCAGACATGTTTGGTACTACCTGCATTTCAGCAAGTTGAGCAGGTACTGTTTGAACAGGCAGGGCTCTAGATCATTCTCATTTTCTCCTTCCAGCATTGCTCCAGTGATCCAGTGCACAGAGGTTTCTGTACAGCTATCAAGCGCTGACAACTTCGCAGAAGCCCTCTCCTTGCCAGGCTCACTCTGAAGGGGAAAGGCCAGCTTGCAGCGAAGCCATCCATCGCTTTCTCTAACGAGAATTTTGAATGCAGCCGCTTCTCTCAGGCAGACCCCCAGCAGAGACAGCCTGGAGGACGCCATTTACACTCCGAGCCAAGCGCTATGGCAAAAGGGCCACATGCATGTGACTTGCTCTTCCATTTTGACATCGGGGGGGGGGGGGAGAAAAAGAAAAAGAAAAACCAGCACAACAAGCCATTCTTCCAAAATCCATCAGTTTAAAAAAAGACGCATTTTTCTAGCAACCCAAACTCCAGTGTAACATGAGCCAGAAAGATTTTGCTCCCCTTGCTGAGTTCTGCCCCTTTTTATTTGAGGCTACTGGCTACAGAACAGTGGATAGAAAGAGATATATATAAACTAAATTCCTGTGTGAATGATTCCTGATACTCAACACATTTCTTTACAAATAAGCCCAGTTTTGTAGCCCACACCAAATAAACTGCACACACAGAATTTGAAAAGCAGGTGCCAGCAGATGATGCCTGTGGGGGCACTGCAACCTCATTCACCCAAACTAAAGGTGTCTTACAGAGGACTTGCCATTCAAGAACCTGCTTGACAGTAAAGAAATACCAGGCACAGTACTCTATTAGCACTGCAAAACAACTGAGAATTTTATGCCAAAGTCAGTTCCCCATGTCAGTCTTCTCAAGCCAAACACAAATACTCAACTAATATCACTGACAGACAGCTTCCAGTACTTCTAAACAGATAAACAATGCTTATGTTTGAGGTGCTCTGTGCAATAAACAGACCCCTGCATCTCCTTGAGATCAGCATCACTGGTATTATGCAAAAGAAGTCCACTAGTTCACTCTTTTTCCCTTCCTAGTTTGTTACAGTTATTCTCCAAGGCCTTCTTGGGCAAAATAGCTGAACCAAGTGCATGTTCTTTCTCTCCTGCTGTTTTAGAATTCGGAGAGGTGATGCCTATTTTCCCTAAATTGATACACACGTCTATAACAAAATAATCTTAAAAGACACCTGTGGTGCATTTGGACACCAAAGTTCCCATTTATAGCCAGGCAAAGTATCATTTTCATCATGCAGTGGAAACACTTCAGAACTGAATTTTTGTTTTGCCTTACTTTTCTCTTTACACATCTACAAGCCCCTGGTGACCGACATCAGTTTCTACCAGTGCAGACAGACTTTCTTCTGCCACTTCTTCTCGAAGAGAGTGTCAGCAGGCAACGACCCATGCACTGTTGATGCTGTTTAATAATCTAACATGGCTAATACTGATCAGTCTGATTCCACATCCTTTTTAATAGGTACTTTCTAATTTTGACACAGATGCACCAACCCATCAGATGTGGCTACTGAGGGCTAGTCATTACACATTTAAATCCACAGTGCCCAAAACTCAAGTTCACTGAACTTATAAGACCATTCTTACACACTGTCGTCAGCTAAACCATCTCTACAGGGGAAAAACATTTTTAACAACACCAGTTTAACTAACTGATGCCTACTCTGCTCAAAGGGCTCAGTTTTTCCCTATACAACCAAGATGGGCTCTTTAGCGTGATCTGTGTTTTAGTTCTGGGATACGCAAGAAGAATTAATAGCTTCTTCAGCCACCCCATTCCTCTGGGACCGGCTTAGAAGAGCTCTGATCTTCCTCTTATCTTTTTGATCCTAAGTGACTGCCATATCCCTTCTTCAAAAAGTTTAACATCTTAAGAATCACAATGCAAATGCCTTTAATAAAAATCCTGCCTCAAACAGAGATAGTTAAATTGGTAATACGGGATAGGAATATACTGTCTGGCTGGCCTCCGTATTATTCTCTGAAGTAGCTCTAGTGATTGAAGTCCACATTTAACCAAACCAGAGGTGCAATTTTTAGTTTCTCTTTTAAACAGAGTAGAACATACAACTTGACTTTTTTTTCCTCTTATTTGGTCATGAATCATAGAATACACATCTGCAACTACCAGATATTACCTGGGTCTGTATGCAATTTGCACAGTCATACACTGAAACATGACAATAAAAATATTTCCAATTTCTGTAACGCAAGGGGATGCTCCCTGTTCTAAATGTCTCTCCTCTCAGACACTACATCACAGGTCACGTTAATCCCTGAACTCTTCCTTGTCTGTCGAATCTGTATCCAGGCATGGTGATAGCAGCCTCCATCTTACTGTGTTGTACCTATACATCTTGCTCTGCTAACAGAAGAAATAAGGTATTTTTATGGTCTTTGGCACAGTTTTAGGACAGTCCTCTAGCTCTTTCCAAATGCACTTGAAGCATCTAGTCGCTTTCTTTTTTCCTCATCCTCAGGATATATAATTTATATGAAAGATCTAGGTTGATCATATGATGAGAGCTACTTTACATTTTTTCTGTGAAACTATCAGGAGCCAAAAATAAATCTATGGTTGCCAGGAAATTAACTTTCAAAAAAAAAAAAACCACCACACAACGTAGCAGCAAACATGCAAAAAAAGCACCCACTAAGTTTCTGCTACAAATACTTGTCAAAATCCTAATGATGCAATAATCAGATTTGCTTGAAATCCTCTATTCCACCAATAGCTCTTAGTAAGTAGTAAACAATAGTCCTTTTTATTTAGTCACACTACATATAAAAATAAAAACAGTTTCTGTATTTTTAGCCTACAGTGAAGACGGACTATCTCTACTCTACTGATTCCTGTACTTGCTATCTGACTCCCAGAGGAACAAGCCCTTCCAGCTCTTCTTTGACCTGCACTGTCAGCTGGGACAGATCTGGAAAGGGCTACAGCTTTTCAGCTTTGTTCTGATGAGTGTTTCTTTAGCCTCTGATAAAAAATTTTCAGAATTTTCAGTGGCTATGGCACTACAGTTACAGGTGAAACTGAATAAAAAACAATAAAACACATATGTGGAGTGGGAAGATGACAGGGAGCACCAAGTATTCCCTTTACTTAGGCATGAGTCCTACCAGTAAGGAACAAACTTTTGGGGAAACAATAGATAGTTTAACTCTCTGTAGCAGTCCAAAAGGGAAATAAAAAGGAAGCGGAATGCTATCAGTAATTATTATGGAATGCATAGAGAAGAAAACAAAAACAAGCTGTATCGCTACATAAACCTTGGTTTCTTCTCTCGAGAGAACACAATAGATCTAGAAAATGCAGAAAAAAGGGCAAAATAATCAAAGGTAAGAGATGGCTCCTACGTGTGGCTCCTTTAGCCTCATAACCTCTTTAAAGAAACCACTGAGGGGAGACAATGCAGAGTTCTGCAAGATCCTAGCTGGCAGGGGAAGGCAAGCAGGAAACTTTTCTTGTTCCAACAGCAAAGTGGCATTGAAGGAACCTGGCTGATAGCAGGTTCAAACCAAGAAAGAGTAGATTTCTTCACGTGAAGTCCATTGTGGCATTCAGTGCCACTGGAGGCAGTGAATACTACTAGTCCCCATTGGTTCAAAAAGCGATGGGAATAAAAATCTTTAGATGATTATTGACTACAAAGACATTTTCACTCAGACAAGTACAAGGCTCACAAGCCATAAATCACTGGAAACTGTGAAAGCAAAAAACCAAACTTGCCCTCTTCATGAAGCACCCACAACAGCTCAATGAGGATCTTGAGCATATCAGCCTTTAATCAAATCACTTATACTCTCTACAATAAAGCTCCTGAGCTACCAATTACATCACCGTCTCTGCGCATACTGTTGCACTTGGATGTGCCATTAAAAAAAAGTTCTAAAGCATTTGTTATTCCTTTTTTCCCCAAAAAAGACAAAACTTCATTTGACCAAGTATCACCATTCCTGCCCCTGAGGTCTTCTCTCTCCTCATCAATACTCTAAATCCTTCTTTTTACAGGTAGGCAAAACGTCATTTTCACATTCAGACCATCAGGACAGTTGTAGATACAAATAACTTAATTATCGAAGAGTAGACAACGCAATCCTCATCCTATGCAGATGTTCTCTGAAACTTCCCCTCCCAAAGAACAGGGAAAGGTAGAGAGAATTGATACCTTGCTCCTCCCACGTACTGACTTTGTGGATTTTGTTCACAGCAAACCAGAGACCTTCTAGGATTCCAGTTCCAGCAATGATATTACAACGCCCCGGAGGGGGGAGGGAAAAGGGAAACAAGCCAACAAAAAACCCACAACAATAAAAGCACCAACAACATCAAAAAGTAACCCAAAAGAACACACCACACGCAGCATCCAGAAATTCTGACCATGCAAGTTGAGATCTAGACCCTACCAAAGTACCCAATCTGAAACTAAAAAACCTGGTATAATGAATAAACAGCTCCCAAACAGAAATGATACACAAGAGAGGACTGTTTATTATCTCTTAGAGCAAAATGATCAGAACTGAAGGAAGAAATCAAATTCGCACCTTGCAGGCAGGAACAAAAAAAAAAAATCTCAGAATGGGATGTAACACTCTCTGCCAGATAATCGTCGGAGACAAACCCCCAAATGACATTCCCATTCTAATTAGCACAATTGCCACAGAGGGAGGGAGGGTCCTTCCTGGGACTTTGCTGCCCAGCATTTCAGAAGAATCTCTTAGTCTAGAGGAAAAATGGATCCAACTACAAAAGTGGCACAGGAAAGCCTTGGCAGTGCCAAAAGCAAAGCAAATGTTTTCACCACCCCCACAATGTGCTCAGCAAAATGGTGTCTATTTCCTACAGCTGTGAAAAAAAAAAAAAAAAGGCTATGTCCACTAGAACCCAGCCAAGGACAGGTGGCATCTGTTGAGCACATTTCAAATAAATTGCAACTTTAGTTATCACAAGGATCACAGTCCCATGGACTGGTGTGTCCATGTTAACTATTTCTTAACATGGTCTTCCTCTACTGCCGTAATACTTGACCTCCAGCGAGCAGCCAAAATGCCACCACAGAGAGATTCCATGCCAAAGCTTCCCCCCCTACTGCCCCTTTTTTAAGCTGGATAAGTTTACACTGAAAATCATTAAAATACATCTGGTTAATTTTTTGCATTGAGGCCTAGACCAGGCAACCTCAAGCAACTAATCAAGTCACCTGCAGTATCACAGCACTCATCAGTGGTATTACCAGATGCTGAAAAGAGCTTACGATGGGGTTACCTGGGATTATCCTATCAGGGTCCTTAGGAAAATGAGATATACTGACCGTCTCTCAATTGGATTAAACTGCTGTGAAAGGGTCTGTTTTTCAAACTGCATTCCAAAAAAAGGAAAAAAAAAAAAAAAGCATACTTCTCACAACCAAGAACAGAGCAAGAATATCTGCTCTCTGTGCCCCTCTTCAACATAATCAGAGCCATGGTCTGAGACACACTAACAAATACTAAAATTTGTCCCACAGAAGAACTACATTTTATGCAGCTGGTACCCTGTTTTTAGTGTCCAACCCTCAAAGGTCAATACCCAAATTATAAGAACTCATTGAAAACCTTGGGCACTCATCCAGATGTGTGAATTTACTGGAAAAAGCCCCAGGCGTTAGGATTAATTAAACGCACATAAATCAGGACTTGCTTATTCACTGCAGTTTCTAATGGCAGTCCCTGGTATTAAAACATCTAGGAATTCTAATCCCCAGAGGTTACAGGCAAATAGTTAAACTTGGACCCAATCATCCACAAATCGCTAATGACTCAGCAAGTGGAAAGTGCGTAGACACTCCCTAAACCTTTGGACAAAAACAAACCTGAGAAAAAGTACACACACCAAACAAATAAATGGTTGTACTCCAGGGACTCCCAGGCCTAGTGTTCCAATATTATTTCCTGAATGTCAGGTATGGTGGTATTTGTTTTGTTTTTAAAATGATAAAAGGACACGTTACTTTTAGAGTTCTTGACAAGGTCAAGAATAGGAAAGCAGAGAGAGAAAAGGCTTAGCAAAGCAGCAGCACCTACTTTTGTAATAAATTTAGCCACATAAGCTAATTGTGAACAAAATCCAGTAAGCAAGATAGGTAATTCCCTATCTTCTACATACAGCTCTCTGCACTGGATTCATACCACCAAGGGAAACAAAATCCTACCTCGTACACGTAGGCAGTTACATACTAATGCCTGACTTCATATACTGCACCAGTTTCCTATCTCACCTCAAACAGAGGCCTCAACGTAGTAAAATCTGGCTGTAAATTAATAGAAACAGAGCCAGAGAGAATATGGCAACACAGAAAACTAGCTGGAGGGCAACACACCCGAGACATCCATTTAAGAAACCAAAAACACAGACCCATGTTTACTCATATACAGAACCAAATTATCTGGCTACAATACTGACACTTCTTCAATACATTCACTACACTTAACTCAATATAAACCAAAACACAAACCCATTTTTCTCTTAAGCAACAAAACATCTCAAAAATCTACGTAATACTACAATTTCCTAAGCTAAGTAGCTACTTCATAATGCAAAATTCTCATGACCCTTCAGAGCTATAGTACAAGTCTAATGAAGCAAGAATTGAACAGAGAACTGGCAAAACACCTAACAGTTTAAGCAAAAAAGGCAATAATGAAAATTAAGAGAAAACCACTGTCAGTCTCCAGTTGCATTTCTACCAATGAAAGTTATCTTTAAGGTGTTCAGAGGTCCCAAAGACTTTTTTAGAACATGTAAGCAGTCCCCAAAGGTCAATGTTAGAGGCAAGAGAAAAGAAAACAAGAGCACACACAGTTACAAACTTTTGGAATTATACGGAAAAAAAGAAATCAAAATTAAAGAACAAGTGAAGCTACAAGGATCTCACTAAACAAGTAACCTACACTCTTGGCTTTGTATTTAGCAAGCAGCCACTCTCATTATATTGAAAGGATGGCTACCAGAAGCAGCTTTAGGACATGAAATTTTGCTACATTGGAAATTAAGTTCTCAATCTTTTTCACATACATCCTGCTCTCTTATCTTCACCCCCATCAAACAAAGCAAAAAGGTTTCTATAGTGCACTAGAAAATCTATTTACAAATGGAAGAAACCCAATTGACAGAAAACCCTGGAAAGATACAATGAAACAATTTCCCAAAGCTCATCAATGAAGGTTCCCTGCAGGAAACACAAATCAAGGGTCAAAGATAAATACACCAACTTCCTCTAAGGTCCCCTCCCCCACAATGCACACATACACATATGTATACACACAGGTACTCTCCCTTTTTACCTGGATTTCCGCTTGATTTTGTGCTTTGACATATGCCATAAAATCTATATGATGAAAATAGCGTTTAATGTAATCTAAGCTTTGTCTAAAAGTCCATCCTCTCTTAATTCTAATGTACAGAAATTTTGTACGTATGTATCCTATGTATTGGCACCTGGAATTTGAAATTTGAAGCATGTAATAAATGTTTTCTTAAAAAAATACCTCCAAACTGCTTTGATGTATGACATTAAACCGAACCAAGTCACGTAATCTCAAACTTCACCAGGTAAGCAAAAAAAAAAGGGCACTAAAAAAAAAAATGCATTTTTCTCTTATTTTACACATTTGTATTTAATCGCATTGACACTATCTGTAATATATTACATAATTTAAGAATCTAGGAACATAAGAATCAGAAGTGATTCATTTTATTATAGGGTAGCATCACTGATCCTCCCACTTCCAAGAAGATTCAAGTGTGACATTAAACTACCCAACAAAAGTAGCACAAAATTTCTCCAGAAACGTTACAAAGACTCATTTTCAGTCTGGTATTTTTTGCTGGTACGGGGACGTGACAAACAGCAGTAGTTTAAAGAAACACAGCTGTTTATTTGCAGATCTTGGTTCTATCCTGTAGTCCTCAAAACACTTGACGCTTCACATTATGCCACAGAGATACTACCCTGACAGCAGGCTGGTGAATCTGAAACACAGCATTACTCAAAGTGATGATAGTAACCACCTCTAGCACAGTTTTTCCCATACCAGTTGTAAATCAGAGACATACAGGATCACAAATATCCACACAGGCACACTCAAGTCATCTCCTGCATCCACATAAGTTGGCCAAACAAAGGGAGACCTTAATTTTCCCCAGACCTGTTCCACTAATTAATATATTAAAACAAGTAAAATAGTATAGCAAGATTACTGTATTTCTGCCCTAGTTCTAGAGACTTTACTGAGTATTTTCAGGAGATGTGCCCAATTTAAAAATTAAAAAAACCCAACAAACTAATAATAATAATCATGCATTAAATACAATCCATATTCACAGGAATTTGCATGCGGATTTCTGGCTAAAGTTATTAATAATAAGCGCAGTAAGATTACTGGCAAGTGCATTACTACTCTGCATGCATCAAAGATGCATCTCCGTCTGTCTTTTTCTTCTGCTTATCTACCCTGTTTGGAATGTTAAACTTCTCTGCTATGTAAATGAAAATATTTAATTATGCAAAGCAAAGGGGAAAGGTTTACATTATTATAATTGAGTTAAATTCTTTCTGCTTTAAGCTCAAATACTGAGAACATAGCTGAGCATCTGTTAAGAATTTCAAAGTCTTAAGCTGCTGCTTTATAAATTTTAAGAGCTACACGTGAACAATTTGAAGCCTTTTGATGTTAATAAAATTACTCTAATATATTCAGTTTTCATGCTTAAAATTAAAGGAAGTCAGAAAACTTAATGCAAATCCAAGGTGAGAAGCAAATTCAGAAAGAAGGCGCTCATTTGCTACAATTTTTCAACTCTTGTGGTAACCAGAATTTATAATTGCAAATGAATGAATGAGCTAAGGAATTAAAAGTAAAACCATCTCAGGAAAACAGCACCTTAAGAGCAAACTGTTCATAGAAAGAGGTCTCCTTCAGTTAAAGGCAAACCTAATGTTCATAGTTACGTACACAATGAAGAGTACCTCATTAAAAGGTCAGCGTGACACACTGAAGACTGTAGTTACCTCTAAGTGATAGTTGTCTTATGTCTTCACCTGCCTATGCTGAGACACAAAGTGATAGCTGTCTTGTGTCACGCCTAAGTGTGCCGAGACACTCCACAGATACACCAGTGCTACGAGCAGTAAAGCAGGATGTCAAAGAATGGTGCATTTTTATGAACAAAACTTCATTGAATCTTCACACTAAAACAGTCACCAGCTCTGCTTTCTACTGGGGTAGGGAGGTACAAACAGTCCAAAGGAACTTAAATCCTCACACATTTTGAAAGGAGGCAGAAGAACACTCCTGTTCTTCTGCCAGCTCCACCTGCTGCAAAGCTGCCATTTCTCAGATCTGAAACACTGAATTTAGCAGGATACTTAAGAAGATTAAAGAGGTAACCCAGTTCCTTCCAACGTTCAGACTGTGAGATGATAGAACACGTCGGCTGTTTACTTGCCTTTTGTTACAAGGTGGTAACCCTTTTTTTCTTAAATCAACCTCGTCATGGCCACAGAACTACAGTAGTCTGTTTCACAGGGAAACAAACACTCAATTTGCAAGCAAACACATCTCTGGTTAGTTGAGATGCACTGGGAGATGCTTTCTGAAGTTTCAGATGTTCTCTGCCACATACCGGCGGGACTCCCTTGCTCCTGTGCTATGTAAGTGCTTATGGGCTTTAGCACTGGAGGAAATTTAAACATTTTCACAATACCATTTCTGATACAAAGTCCTTGTTTCTTGACCATGCCTCTGCCTGAGCTGTTCAAGTTCAACTCCACCAGCCCTCGAGATCTGAGACCTTCTCCTCCCCCAGGCTTCCTCAGGCAGAGAAAGCAACAGCACTCTCAAATGTTTATTCAATTGCATATTGCCATTCAGATGCTGATGGTTTAAATAAAAGATGCTGCCTTCATTTATTTATTTATTTGGTTAGAGGTCTGATCAGACTAACTTGCCTTGCCCATCCCGTACCCTGGAATATCTGTAACAGCCAAGCGGGACACCAGGGCTTGGCACAGGCTCACGTGTGTGTTGGCAGCAGCACACCATAACTTCCTCTGAGAGGCCAGGGCATAATTTCAAATTTGAAAAAAAAAGGATTATGGAGTCACACTAACCACTCCACAATTACGACTGAAACTTGCCTTCCACTCTAGGCCCAGTCCTAATACTTCTCTCAGGGCAGAGATGGATGTAGCTACTTAGCTAATTACAAGCCTGCTTACTTGTAAACGTTTAGCTGTGTTGTTAATATCAAATTACTTGGGTTCTGAATATAAGCAGATTTAAGCTTTTTTACGACTCTTTATGTATGCTTTCTTTGAGTAACACAACACTAGACAAATTACATTATTTTTTAAGGCTAAATCAGTGTTATACTATCCAGCCCTAACTCCAGCCTGAGCTAGCACTTCTACCAGGTTTCTGACTTGGCACAGGCTACACTATATACTGTACTGCATAATCTGAAAGCTCTGCTTTACTTGCTTATCCCACACAGACACCCCCAAGAAAAAAACCTCACACCACTGAAGGCATTAAAATGCATTAAGCTGGATGACTGCAAAATGTCATGAGTCCTTACTGACTCCACAGTTTAAGTGTGGGTTTTAATAGAGGTAATATTTCTTCATTGCTAGCCAGTGCAAGATTTGTTACCTACACAATGACTCAACTATGACATCTTTTATGAGTGATATGTTAAACTAATTAACATTAACCCAGCAGAAGAATCAAGCATAAATTAGGGACCATTTCAGTTAAAGATACAGAGAGCTTCTATACTGATAATTTTCCCCAAACAAAAGACTTTGACCCTTGAAGCATGAGATTTCATTTTAAAATTAATATTAACCAATTCAGAATTCTTATGCTGTTGGTGTTTTTTTTTTTCCAAATACAACTTCTACTTATTTCAATTTAGCCATAAAATAATAAGGCATGTGATGTGCAGCTAGTATAGCAATTCTATATCCAAAAATTGGAGAACCAAGACAGGACAAGAACTATACAAAAATTATAAGAGAAATTGAATATTCTGTTATTCTTAATGAATTTTTTGTTCCCCTTCCCACGTGGGAAAACAAAAATAAGACAGTCACTAACACCTACAGATTTTGCCAGCTCTGCAATACAGCAAGTACAGCCCTACACTCAAATGGAGGCATCAAATGTTCACAGCAATATTCCTCAGAGTCTATATTTCTCATCTTTGAATGCTGAGACAAGAGGCAGATTAAATCAAAATTCACTAAAAATATGTATGACAACATTTGTTGTCCAACAGATACACCAATAATCTTCCAATGAGTGCACCCTTGTTTTCTTTAGAGAGACACACTAAATGGATGCATCTCCCTCAAAAGCTAACTACTGTCAAGTGTCTGTCTGGCAAGCAGTTACTATACTACAATTTAACCCCTGCCTCTCCACAGAAGTTCTCTTTTTGGTTTTTTGTAGAAGAAATTGATCTTACCTAAGCAGAACTAGAGATGCCCTATTTCACTTACTGTGTTTCACGGTGATGGCAGTATATGATCCATAACAAGTTTTTGCCAAGAAGTTAATCCAGGCACTGACCTGAAATAACAGGGTCTACTTAATAGCTCTCTTCAGCCTGGAAGCATTCAGAATAAAAAGTAAGAATAAAGACACCCTACTCCTCCTACACAAACTGTGCCCATAAACCACTGCCCATAGTAGAAAACAACAGGGGAAAATGTTATATGCAAAAATGGCTCATGGCAATTCCTGAGCTGTTTGCACAGCACTACTCACGCTAAAGAACCAGAAGCCTACAATATACACTGTTTTAATTCAGCAACCATCACTCCAATGCACAATTTCTGATACAGTAGAGCAAAAAACCAGAGAGCTCTGCTTCCCTTCATGTCCAGAAACTACCTACCAGACTACAGTGTGACTGCAAATCCTAATTTTTAATAATGCTATAGACATTTTTCAATGTCTAGAATATGCTTCCCTACACAGTTATCAGACAGTCCAACTATGCTTCACAGGACTGTATTAAAACTTCAAGAAAAAGCTCAAGAACCCCAGGCAACAACCTCAAACACATAAGTTTGCAAAAGAATTCCTACACTGCCTTTTTTCTGTTGTACTCTCATTCTGATCCATCATATCTTGACTTACTACCTTTTGCAACACGGTTCAGGGCAAAAAACTATTTCAACTGCAACACACAATCCAATCTCAAAGCAGTAGATTGATTTCTTTGCATTTACAAATGCAAAGAAATCAATCTGGGAGTGTTTCTGGTCTTGCTTTACAAAAACATCCTTTCACTTGACTCAGAGAGCCACTAACACATCTACCCTGTGTGAAGTCCACAACAAGTAACATTCCACACATAGTTTTGGTGGCATTCACAACAATTCTTACCGAAGATGTTAAAACAAGATATATAAAAAAAACCAATCTCCTCTAGCCACTTCAAGGATTACACTGTGCATAATTTAAAGCAATGAATTCCATCAAACCAACATATGTGTACATACATACATTATGCATACACACATAGAAAAGTTAAGCTAGATTGATTACCAGTTGAAAAAATTAATTTTTTTAGTGCTTGTCATAGCTCCACTTCAGATATGCCTTGTTGCTTTTCAGTGGTATCGGGGGGGGGGGGGGGGGGGGGGGGGGGGGGGGATGTTATGGGAGGGAGGAGGGAGAAGGAAGGAGGTCAGGAGTGAACAGAGTGCCTGAGGTTGAGATAAAGTGTTTTACTGATTACAGTGAATTCTTTTAGGATACACCTGATCACTACTAATTCAATAGATGTCTTTCCATTATGTTTTTTGACTGATCGGAATTTACATGCATGATGTATTTTAGGAAACAAACTGGTAAGTTGGAACAGGGAGCATATTTCATTTTGAGTAGCTAAAAACCAAAACAAAAAGGGAACACAACATAGAAGACCATTGACACAAGACGACAGAAACAAGGTTTGGGAATGCACTAGACACTGCTTCAAATGGAGGGAAAAAAAAAAAAAGATCATCTGTCTCCTTCATGAAGCCACTTCAGCCAGCAAACCTTTGGTTTGGTCTCTATGGTGTGCGTGTATACGTTTGTATATATATATTTATATCTGAAGTATAAGCATGTAATGCATGTGTATACACACATACTCTGGTGTTTGACTTGCTTTTCCAAAAACCCCAGTGGTCCACATCACCACTGAAGTCAATAGCAAGCATTGTTTGGCTCTGTTGAAAATTGACCGAGATGACTGGATTTAGACACATCACCTCAAACGCTGGTGGCTAAACAGGAAAAAAGTGCACTGGGTAACTCAGATTGGCTGATGAAAATATTTCAGGTATAAGTTTCAAGCTACTATACACTAAAATGCATACAAGGAAGGTGTTAAGTAGGAATTTAAATAATACATTTAAAAGAAACTAGCACCTAACTAATCCTGCGTCTAGATGCATTGTGTGGTCCAAAAGCAATCTTAATGGACTTTAAGCAAATCGTCTGCTCATTTCTTTGGGGAGCGGGAGCAACTTTCTCTTATTGTTGCCTTTAAAACTTCCTTTTCAGTCCTATTCCTAGGTGAACTGCTGTCATGAACATATACCATGTTAAAGCCCTCCACTGCCCAAGTGCTGGAATTCTTGCAGGAGATATACATTAAATTCTCTCTAACTCCCATAGTTACTGTCTATACATCAGCTAAGTTGACAACATAGATTTTTACAGGGACAGCTAATGTGATTTTGCTAGCTGTGCTCCCATTTATGCTTTAAAAGCAATAACCATTCAACTTTTCTCTCCATTTAAACAGTTTTTCACAACACGTTCAAATCATCAACTAAATTAGGCTAGAAATGCTCATGCAAAGTCTCCTGAAGGTGGATGATAATATTCAAATATCAGGTGTTGACACCATGGAAAAGAAGCTATTTGAAAAGAAGAAATGGCAGTTAATCCAAATCTGATAAACCATGATCTAGGACACAGATTTTAACCATATGCAAAAAGAAAGCTTTAGACTTATAGAGCCATATAATGCATAGACTTAAGACTACGAGGATCACATGTACAAATCCTGAAGCTGAAAGGTATCTACGTGATAAAGAACAAGCTTTTGGGTTTAGAATTACATTTTTTCATTCCTTCTTTTGTGAGCGTAATGAATTTCAATTAAAAAAAAAAAAAAAAAGCAAGGCACTGAAAACATGAAATTGTGAAACAGAACCACTCTTCCTTTCAACGTCTGTTCTTCAGTAAGGACCCATGCCTTAGCACACTTCACAGGTCCAGTCCAGGAGCTCAAATGAACAAAGCTACTGCCTACATCACATCATAAAACTTTGAATATGGCAAAATTAAGCCCCAGAGTTAGCACACCTTTCATCATCTATCATATCTTTTGTTTTTCACCAATAAGGCTACTCATCTTCTGTAAGGGGAAGAGTGTCTTTTCCAACACCTTTGGTGTTTCCAACACTTGAAGCCCAAAGCCTTTAAAAGAGCAGCCTCTCTACTGAGTTCACCTTCACACCCTACAAGGGAGCCCAGGGAAGAGCCCCCTGAGCTACCAGCAGCTCAGCTCCTGCACCAGCAGAGCTGAAGCCACATCACATGCAAGCTCAGCTGAGAGGCAACAAATGACAGATCAAGCCCCATAGTGCCATTATACAGTTAAAGTAGCTTACAGGCCTAAATTAATGAATGCCCTGCGTGGCACTACACCAGCCTGCACAAAAGCAGCAAGTTGCTTAGATACACCTCGGTGTTTACTGCATAATCTCAGATACCTTCTTAGGTATTCTGGTGCTGTCACAACTTTTGTTATTTTCAGAGCATATGCACAGAACAACACCAATACCAACCAAAAAATCCATTTGCAGATTCTGAAAGATAACTAAACAAGCAGCCACACAAAGTCTCACCTCCGAGATAATCTCAAAACAACATATGCAATTCCTGAACCACTTACCTAAATGAATTTTTGCCTTGCACAGTGTTGCAAAGCCAAACAGAAGAAGCTAACTTGGATCCTCACCTGAAGACTGCAGTTATTTTGGGAGCAAGTTTAATTCAAAACATGCAAAGCTGAAGTTAACTTTGTTTCCCTGTACAGCATTAAACAGAACCAATTTTATCACACACCAAAAAGAAGCCGATACAACTGATCCCTGAAATGTTTATAACCCATGCTACAGCCATTTAAAGATCTCACTACATTTTCCCATTAGAAAAGCTCTAATGTCACAGGCCTCCAGGCACATAAATTATGACAAACAGCTTCGCATCCATTCCCACAAAATCCAACTCTCCTTTCTCTATCGCATTAATGGCTAGTGACTAACCCTCGTTTTCAAGATGCCTCACCACTTCCTTTCCTCACCGGCTCACAACTAAATCAGACTCTATCCTTATCGGCCCAGAATACCCGCTCCCAGTGCCCACTTATTAAGTTCTATGACAACGACATGCCTTCCCCCTCCACATCCGCCCACCTCTCATGCCTGTGAGAAATCCCATGCAAACATCTGAGGTTCTACTTCGCTGCTCTCCATTATCTCTGAAGGAGAAGTAACGCCATCACCCAGACCAACACCGCGCTCACCTCCCCATGCAGGACTTAAGGCAACTCATTTCATGTACAAAATGCTTTAGGAAGAGTTGAAGAAAAATAAATAATAACCTCACACAGAAAACTGACAGAAAAATTGATACTGGAACATTTACAATGTACCACAATGCAGTATATTTCATAAGGTGGCATCGTGGTTTGGGCCAGGTTGGCCAATGACAAGCTGACAGATGCTCTCCCCTATCTCTTGCTCCAAGGAGAGGAAGAAGAGAGATAAAGTGATTTATGAGTTTAGAAAAAAATCTAAACTACTTTTAAAAAAGATTAATAATAAAATAAAAAGGAAATAACGAAATACATACAATTATATATACAAAACTATATCAAAAGCTATATCAAGCTCACAGGGAGATGTCACCAGCAGCCACTAGGAGAGTTCCAGGCTGGTCTCAGCAACGAGCGGGTTCTGGAACACTCTCATGGGGAATCAAAGATAGACAAACTCACAGGGTCCTCCTCATTGAAGAAGAGTCAACCTGAGCCCTTTGATTCCTCAGCTTTTATACAGATCATGGCAGATGGGATGGAAGACCCTATTGGTCAGCTTGGGTCACCGGACCTGCCCACTCCTCCCCACAGGTGCAACCCCTCCCTGGGGTAAACAACCCAGCCAGCTGACCCTGGTTGCCAAGGCAACAAATAGAAGCAACAGCCTCTCTCATTGAACAAAAACTTGCTCTGCTCCACCCCAAACCAGGACAGGTGGCAACATTGTTCCTAAATAGAAGTGGTGTACCTTCTTTTTAGTTTTTAAGTATAAACAATGTAACAATGTTGCTATATTTAGCAAATAGAGAGCACGTTTAGATTAGGTATGAGCATTTTTTCTTCTTTGTACAGAATTAAGTGCAGTAGGTTCTCGCTAGTCTACAATATTCATAAGATATGAATACAGAATCCCCACTTGCAGTAGTCTCATAACTTTTCAGAAGTACTGTCCCTGTCCACACGCAAAGACCACAATTAATTTTGTGTTAAAATATTTTTAAACCCCGTAGCTTAGTCATTTCTCCCCTACCAAACCCAAACACATCTATGCATTTTAATCAAGGAAAGACCAAGGTATCAAGAACAATAACACCCTACACCAGGCGTCACAAATAGTTTGTGACAAATTTCATATTATGACAATGCAAATAAAAAAAAAAAAAAAAGATTCAAAATACAATCCGTTAGTGAGTTGGAAAGGTTCTTGCTACATAAAATAAATCCAATCAAGAGAAAAAAAAAACCCAACACCTATTCCAGACACTATATGCCTCTGTCCTGATGTAGCTGATGGCATTTTATGGAAAGCAGCTCACATCCTTTTCACTATAAGTTTTCATGCAAGTATTTCTCAATCATAACAGATTTCAAGTGGCAACTTTCTCCTTCCAGCCTCGGTTAACTTCCTTCTACCTCTCTCATGAAATTTGCTCACACAAGCTAAAAAGAAACAAACCATGCTCCAACGCTTACACTGATGTGTAAGAGTATGGTACCTCAAGTTACCTGATAAGGTGACAAACAAGTGAAAGCAGAGAAATAAAAAGAAAATGTCATATTTGCAATTATGATTTCTACTATGTGGAGCTGTATGATTAACCATGAGATTCAATGAGAATTGAGCAAAATAAAACAAAACAAAAAAACCCACAAAAAAACCCCACAGACACTACACCGTTATCAATACCATTTCTGTGGAACCAGAGTACAAAGCCAGCTCCATTCTAGAAATACAAGCCTACAGCTTCTACCTCACCTTTCCAGTGATGAAAATAGTAATGAAAGTCATTACTTGCCATGCCATCCTCCTCATACTTGCATAATACTCTTTGGCCAGTTTGGGAACCTTTTCAGAGACTAACAAGTGTATTTCCAAAAGCTTTCTCCCAAAATTTTACTCAAGAGTCAAACTGCACCTCTGCATGCCAAGGAGGACTCTCTAGTAAAGCCTCCAGAGAAGGAAGTTCCTTTGTCCTGCACTGCCAGGAACGGGGCCTCTCACTGGAGGGGTGAAAGGCAGCAGGCCCTCATGAAAGCATCTCTGTCTCCATTTTGTATCAGGAGCCAGTGGGACACAAAAGGATCTACAGAAATTTCTACCTCACTTGGGAATTCTGGAGTTCATGCCCCCAGAAGAACACTTCAAGTAAAGGGAAGGAATAATCAAAGAAATCAGATAAAGTCCTTATCACATTTTCCTTTCTACCTTCCTAGTTGTTCCTTGGTAGGAAGTTACTCCGTGTACCATCTCCTCCACCTAAAAATCCAAAAGTTACAAAACTTGCCCATTTCTCACAATTGCAACACTGCAATGCAGCTACCCACAATACAATGTAAAAGCACTTCTTACAGCCTGTTAAATCTCTTCTGTGCTTGTGCTCTGTCAGCCTGGGACATCCCTATGGTTACTCTTCACCTCAGTTACATGGAGCAAGACACTTTCTCATGTAACAAAGTATATTGGCTAAAGCTCCTTCTTAACTGAGGGCACAGGTCAGAGGAGGAACCACTTCTCAGACTGTCTGGATTTGGTTTCATTTGGTTTAGGTGTAAATTCAGCTACCAGCTTAACAAACACACGTGCCAGGGTAGGTTTGTGGCGGGGGGTTCAGAGCTCACCCCAAAGCCCATACTGCCCAGGACACCTACAAGGACTTCCCTCACCTTTCAGGACAGTCACAAGCAAAGCAAGCAATGGCTCAATTGTAACCAGAGACAGGAACGACCCTTTTCACACACTTTAGAGCTACGATGTTAGCGCTCACATACCTGAAAACCCTCCTCCCAAGCGGCAGCTCCCAAGGTCCTCACAGCCAGCCCACTGCTGAAGGCAGCAGAGCTGCTTCTTGCCCCAGTTAAAGCAGGTGCTTCCCATCCCCTCTCCCAGGTGCTGGTCCTTCCCCACAGCCCTCAGCCTCCATCCAACCCCTTGCCTTGCCCTTTTTGCTGGGACTGCTCCCAGGAGAAAGGCAGAAGGACTCTCCAGCCAGGGCCAGCAAAAAGCATTTTCCCCGTGTCTGTGCAAGCCCTGCAAGGGTCTTGCCTCCCACCAAAGCAGCACATCTACCGACTGGAAACTACGACACCAAACATTTCCTAGCTGGCCCTACTTTTCCTCTCTCTACAGATCTTATCTCTGAACACGAGAATCCTTCATTTGATTGGAAATAGTCCCAAGAAATTTGAAGACAGCTAAATGTTAAATCTTACCACTTTTGTCACCAAGTTATTAATGTTTGAAACGTTCCAGGTATAAACAAACACAAATATATCTGATAATTTGCATAATATATCCTGAATCCTATGCCAATACTTAAATTCCATCTACACAAAGTTTTAGATTAAGCTAAGCTAAGGAGATGTCTCTATTTACATTAAGTGTAAATGTAAAGTGTAAAGATTAACTTCAGTTTTCAGTGCTGATGAAAGTTAATGGCTTTCATGCTGATAAATGAAGTGAGCCTTTTCTGTCCAGTTTAGTTTTCGTAAAGAGCAGCAAGTGCCTGAGAAGAAACTGAACAAGAAGAAAATCTGCACAGAAAGAAAAAAGGGATCGCAGTTTTAGTTTTTTTTAAGTACAGAAACATAATGACTGGGCTTCTTTTCCAAGATGACAGCAGATAGCAGCTCTAAATACTTTTATCCAGCACAATCTATTTATTATTCTTTGTTTCCTCTTTCCACAAACAGCCTAAGACTTTCCTTTTCTGAAACTTCAAAATAAAGACTTTCATATGGCTAGCTTAAGCCATGCAAAGTTCAAAAACAGTATAAATGCAGAACAACATTAAGAATGGAAATCTAAACGTACATTAATTGCATTCAGTACGTAACAAAAAGCTTATCCTCAATAATCAAGAAAATTAAGTGTGGGTCTTTGTTATAACACAGTCAGAACAGGGAAGTTAGGACTGCATTGCTTCTTGTATCTCTGTTTACAACTGGAAAGGCTAACAAGTGATTATTCGTTCAGATTTCTATTTTGCTCTAAAGTAGGCCAGCCAGCTCAGCACTTTTCTTAAGATTATGAATACTTGTCTGCCCTACATATGGTATAGGCTGGAACCAATCAGATGAGCCAAAATATGCAGCAAAACCAACTATTTTCATGTTATTCATTTTCAGCTATAAATAAGAAATGCACAAAACAGGTATAAAAGGATCAGGTTTTAAATAGTTTTAAAATTTGCTTTGCAATTTTCATAGTTCACTAAGGGGCTCAGTGATTTCCTGACCATTGGATTAGCACTTAATCTAGATTCAAGAATAATTTGTTATTCGTTAGTAACCCTTTAACAGATTGTTTTGTCCAGTAGTTTTCATTTCATTTTTGTACATTGGTTATCTCATACAATAACACACACACAAAAAAAAAAAAAAAAAAAAAAAAAGAGCACTATCTGCATTCAATAGACTTTCACAGTACTAGGACATTTAGGATGCAAACATGATCTGAAGAAGCCTTAAATCAAAACTTTGAAAACATATAAAATAAAAGAATTCCTTGAATTTTTAAGTGTAATTCTTCTATTTGCTCTCTCCCACATGCAAGGCATCCATCCATCCATCAGATTTTTGTTGCTATTTGGAAGAAGAGAGGTTAAATAATAGAAGTTTGTTCTCTTGAGTTCAACTCAAAATAGTAACATGTCTTTAAACAAAGTCAGCTATTTGGAAGATTGAAATCGTGAAAAATGCTTTGTTTAAACTGTTTTTAGCTTATTTTTCTTAAAAGTTAACTATTCTGATTTTCTAGAGCTGCTAAGCATTCCCAGACCAAATGAAGACATTACCTCGAAAATATTAGTTAACTCTGAAAACAAAAATACTTTCATGTTCAGTTTTTCCTTCTACATTTAAGATATAAACATTGCCAAACCATTAGTAAGGCATTTCTCTCAGATTACACCACTCAAAACTACTGGTAGGCATCAGCAGCAAGGCAAAGACCAAAAAAAAAAAAAAAAAAGTTTACAAAGAAACATTTTTTACAACGAAGATGATGTGCTTCGTATTTTGATGTACAAGACACTATTTTTGCAGCAGGGAAGAAGCATACCTTTCATCAGCTGCAGGACCTTGATGTCAGATATCCATATAATCCAAAAGGGTCTCGGCAGCATTTTCCACAATATCCTCAAGTTTCGGCAAGAGGCTTTTCCAGTTCTTCCAGGACCCCATTAAGTTACGTATGAATCCAAACGGTTAAGATGTTCAGCAGCTGTATGGTACTGCTTGTACAACATTAACCACCCCTGAAGAATCCCAAGTTGTATTCCACCATTCAGAGAATAATGCAATATGGCACCCATCACAGACGTTTTGGCAACCATTCCCTTTTCCTGACAACCGTGGTTTGACCTGTTCAAATAAGAGGAAGAAGTGTTAGTTCAGCACAGTAACTCTACTGCACCACTCAGGGACTAACATACAAATACAAAGTTACATTCTTCTGAATAATTTCAAACACGTATTTCTTCACAGATTTAGACACACCCCAAACTCAAATCCTCATGATGGCATTTTGCTTTAAAAACATCACCAGTGCGACAGAAGAATCAAGCTGGGTGCTGTTGTTCTTGTACTTTCAATGTTTTAAGAAAAAGGCTTTAATATTTCTCTCCACATTGTACAGTCTTACATTTTAGGAAGCACTGAAGTGACAGGAAAGGAAGGTTCTTCAACCATCCTGGCAAGTATTTTAAAACTCATTAAAAGAATAAGTTGATACAAAAGCCCAAAGTAGCAAAAATAAAACTCGTCAACCCTTTTGAAGGAAATATATGAGGATAGTGGAGGAGAGAACTTAATGGTGATCTTTTCTCCCCCCTTGGCCCCAGCTCAGTGTCCCCCCATGGCACTTCCACCAGCAGACATGCTACTGCAGCTGGGGCGTTGGCAACAAGCACCACTGTTGCCACTTGGCCCAGCAAGAAGCAAGCCAAAGCAGCCAAATCCGTGCCTGTCTGTGCTGGTACTCCTGCAGTGCCATTCCTTCGGAAGTACCAACAGCAAATTTTTGCTTAGGTTGGGAAGGGGAATACAGGTAATGAAGAGAAAAGTACTCTGCACAGGAAGGAATAATGATGTGAATAACAGTGTCGGGTCTGCCAAGCTGGAGGGGGGAAAAGGGGAAAGAACAAACTTCCACACCAAAGATGAGGGAGGGGAACTAGAAGAAGCTTTTAGACACTGGAAGATGCGTGTGCACAGAGATAAAGACGAGAAAGTGAATATTGGTGGATGCACAAGAATATTTGCTCAAAGCTCTGTCTGCTTAACCGAGTAACATGCATGTAGAGCAGACCACAGAAGAATAATTTTAGAAGATGGAATGAGAAGCTTCACATCAGGAGAAACCTGAGTGTATCTACACATGCATGAAAAGAAAGATCTTGGCAAAAGGAGCTTTTCATTGGAAATGCAAGCATGCATATAGGTAGAAGAATAGGTGAAAAGGGACCAGGAAGGAGGAGAATGAGTGACAATAGAAAGTGGATAAGTAGAGACTTCAGAAATTCTGAAATGGATAGAACTAAGGAGGGAGAGTGACAACTGGCAAATTTGGACAAGAAAATAACACAGGAAAGGGAAAGTAGTGGACTGGGATGAAACGAGGAAAAGTAGTAGTTGTTACATAGCGTAGAAAAAAGAAAGGGAAATAATAAGGTACTAAATTAACCAAGGTAATTAAGAAGAGTACAAAGAGCACATGAGAAAGTTTCCTGAAGTTGCGATGCTTGCTCTAGAAAGCGTGAATACCAAAAAGAAGGGAACAAAAACCAAGGCGAGGATCGTTTTTTCAAAGGGACGAAGCGGACTGCACTGAGCAGGGGAAGACAAGCCGAGGAAGGGCCAGCCTGGACTGACCCTTCCCATTCTTCCCCTCCGCTATGGTCTATGCATTCGGAAGAACAAAGTCCTCCCTCTGGTCCCTCGCCTCCTAAAACTATCCCTCCGCACTTTTGCGCACCTTGCTCCCCAGGGATGGTCCCACAGCAACAATGCGTCACCCTCTGTGGTGTCCCCGGTCCCCCGGCGGGACACCAGGCTGGCACCCAGCGGAGCCCCCACCTTGCCCCTGCTGAGCGCTGCCCTGTCTAGCCCAACAGCTCCCAGCTCCTCAGTCAGGGGCCCCAGGACTCCCTATAATCCCAAGAAGTTTTCCCCGTCTTCAGCTTTCCTCTGTCCCAACTCTCTAAAAACACAGCCCGATCCAGAAAGCTCTGTAAGCCCACTTCCTTCCCCCGCTCCCGCTCCCCCCCCCCCCCCAAAAAAAAAAAAGAAAGAAAATTAAACCACTAAAACAAAATACAAATAAGGCATAAGGAGGAGGCAAGACCCCCTCCCCCCCGAGTAAGTGCCCCCCCCAGCCTGTATTACTGGAGCTAGGGCGGAATGACTGCCTTACCCTCCCCAAAAATACCTGCATGTGCTCCGAGAAGTACAAAGAAAAGGCTGGGCTGGCCCGCAGCCTCCCTCCTCTGCGCGCTCCCAGCCCAGAGCGCAGCTTGCCAGGGGGGGAGAGGGGGCGACGAGGGAGCCGAGAAAGAACAATAAAGCCCGAGTCCAAACGTACCTTCTTCCTTTTATAAACTGCGAAACCAATTCCCTTACGAGTCTACAGCGGGGCTGTTTGTTTTTAAGCGGCGGGAAAGCTGGGAGAAAGTTGAGTAAAAATCTCTCCGGATAAAGTTGCCGAAGATGAGATAACCCAGGAGAGGAGTGGGAGAGATGGAGAGTTCATCCGAGTTTCTCCTTTTGTTCAAGTTGCCCGAGCAGACAAAGAGCCGGCAGCGGCGGCAGGTCCCCCGCTCCCCCCGCCGCCCGGGCGCAGCCGGGGTCCCGCACTGCCCTCGCCACCCCCCCCCCCGCGCCTCCTCCCACCGCCGCAACTTTCCGTCTTCTCCATCCGTCCTCAGCCCCCCGCCCGTCTCCGGCGCAAAACTTCCCTCGAACTGAACCTCCCAGAAAAAAAGACCAATTTAATTCAAGGCGGCGGGGGGAGGAGGGGGAGTGTGGGGGGGTGTGGGGTGGAAAGGGAGAGAAACATCTCTCAAATCATTATTTCCGGTAGATGCACCTCTTTGTTTGGATTCCCCCGACTGTCAGTGAGGACAAGCCTCTGGGTATCTGGTTTCGGTCAGTTTGATCTCCCGGAATGAAACGGGCAAACGCAGGACATAAAGAAAAGTAAGTTTAAAAGAATGAAGAAAAAAAAAAAGATAGATAGAAAGAAAGAAAGAAAAAAGAAAAACCCCCGGAGTTGCGAAACGAACCCTTTTTGCATGGACACGGGAAGTACATAAATAAACAACTGAAGGGGAATTTGGGAAGACTGTTGCTTCTTCTCCCCCTCCCCTTTGCACTTTTGCAGAGACCGCGACAAAAAAGCCCCCCCGAAAGCTCCTTGCCCACGGCTCCGTGCCACCAGCGCCGCGGCCACCTCCTGGCATCCCTACCTGTTGCGTAAAGCGCAAAGACGGGGCCGACCGCATCCGTCCCAAAGAAACCAAAAGGGAAGGAGGGGGCCGCCCGCGGCCCTTTCACCTGCCCTCCGGCCGCCCCCACGGGGGACGCCCGCCGCGGGCGCCGCCGGCAGCCACGGCGCGGCCCCGGGCGGAAACCGCGGCTGCCCCCGCACCCTTGCCCGGCCCCGGTCACCGCACCCCTGCCCAGCTCCCAGCCCCGGCCCGCGGGCGGGCGTCGGGGCGCCGAGGTCCCCTCGGAAAGTTTGGCGGGGCGGGGCGGGGGGTGCGCGGCGGCCTCGCACCGAGACAAAAGAAGCGCGGAGCGGAGCTGCAACTCACCTTGGAGGGAGGGAGGGAGCGAGGTTGGAGAGACACCTTCCGCCTCAATCCTCCTCCTCCTCCTCCTTCCCACTCGCCCCCCCCGGCACCGTGGGGATGGCGGGGCCGCGGGACAGGCTCGTGCCGCCGGTCGGGGCGTGGGTGCGCGCCCGGCTCCGTCCCGCCAAGTGTCCTCTCCTCAGCGCTGAACAAAAGGCGCGGGGGAGCGGCCCCTCCGTCCCCCCTCTTCCCCGGTGCCAAACTTTCTGGTGCCCACCCCCGCATCCCAGCGTCCCGGCCCCGCGCTCAGGGAAGGGCAGGAGAGGAGGAAGCCCGGAGCGGGACCCCCCCCACACAGCGGCGGGGCGGCGGGGCCGGGGCTGCCGGCAGGGCGGGAGCGCTGACGGGGACGGGGGTGGGTGCCGCCGGGTGGGTAGGTGGGGGACGACGGATCTGCCGCCCTTTGTCTGCATGTGCGTGTGTGTGCAAGTGGAGGGGGCCGTTGAGGATGCGTGTGCGCACTGCGTGGGTGTGCACACGTGTGAGTATGTGCACGGCGGGTGTGCTGGCACAGGCTCGGGGCAGCCCCGACTGCTGTGTGTCCCCCCCAGAGCCACCAGGTCCTATTGGAGCAGGCTGACCAGGCCTGAAAGATGCCCCAGTTGCAGCTGTCGTCTTCTTTTTTCTTTTTTTTCTTCTTCTTCTTAAAAGCAAAAGAAACCTTGAAGAAGTTACCAGGAATTGGTACTTAATAGCAGCCCACACCTGACATTGTAGGGTTAGTTTTTCACAGTCGGAAGATCCCGAGATGTGTATTTTTTAGAAGAAGGGAAAACAGGATGGGAAGGGCACAGTATTTAGCCTTTGGTGTCGTGTTGACACCTCCTACAGCCCTTGCTCATCTACGTCCCTTTCTATTTCCCTTCAGTTCATGCTAATTTTACACTAGCAACCCAACTTCTTCTTCCAGCTCCCTTCCCTCCTGCCCATCTTCCCTAGTTTTGAGGCTCATTCAAACCATTCCCTCCTACCCAGTGCTGTCAGCCTCAAAGTCCTGTTCTTCAAAATGTTTTATCAACTCCCCACCGAAGATCAACCTTCTTATCCTCCTGCCTCAGAGAAGCCGCCCCCGGCTCTTCCATTAGTGCGTGTGATGTATGCTGCTCTTAGACATTGTCTTCCTACATTCAGCTGCAATGTACTTTGCTGCTGTTTTTCCTTCTAGGTTTCTGAGGTGAAATACTGATATATAACATAGTGTAACACCAGGCATGTGAAGCGTTTCTGTAGAGCCACTCCTCTTTACCACTCCTTTCACCTTCTTCTCCCCTTCTGCATTGTGTGCTCTGGAGCAACTATCATACTACTTTTAGTTTCCTCACAAATTATTTTATACAGTCTGTTTCTTCTTTCCCTCCATTTCTGACCCTTTCACCAATCCTAGATTTTTATTCTCTCCATCTACACTATTTCTATGGTTGTTTTATCCATCTTTCTTTTTCCACCTCCCCACTTTTGTTTTCTTAATCCTTCAGTTTCGTGGGGGCAAGAGGAACGTTGACTGCACTGCAGCCCTTTCATGACTTCCATCCTTATTTTCTCTGCTTTTCACATGCACTCTTTTAGTAATGGACATTGATGTCCAACCAACATAGACTCTTCCACTAACACACATCTAGTGTTTTGCCAGGTCTCTTTCCCAGATGGCTCCAAATCCAGTGGAAGGCTGTGCATTGCGGTACAACCAGCAAACGTCTTATAAAGGACTACTCTTAGCAGCATTTTCTGGAAAAGCACAAATTGTACAAGTAGCTCCTGGTTTCATGGGTGTCCTGGTTTCAGCTGGGAAAGGGTTAATTTTCTTTCTAGTGATTGCTGTGAAAGGAATGTCAATAATGCATATTGTTTTAGTTGTTGCTCGGCAATGTTTATACTTTTCAAGGGCTCTTTTCAGCTTCCCACAGAAGCTGAGAATGAGCGCAGACAGAACAATGGAATGGTCAATGGAATATTCCATATCATAGATATCATGCTCAGTATATAAATGGGGGTCAACTGGGGCAGGGTGGAATATGTGATCGCTGCTCAGGAAGGTATCAATTCACCGGGTGGTGAGAGTGACCTGTGTCATTATTATTGTTATTTTCCTTTTATGTTATTGTTCTATTAAGCTCTCTTTATCTCAGCCCATGAGGTTTTTTTTCCCCTTTCCCTTTTCCCTCCTTTTCTCCCTGACCTTCGGGGGGTGGGGAAGGGGAAGAACTGCATGAAGAGCTGCATGGTCCTAGCTGCCAGCTGGGGTTAAACCATGACAATGGGATTTTGGTTTGGGGGGACACCCAAGACATTCATCAAGGTGTCACTTGCTGAAAATTTGTGAGGATGGTGACATGCCCCATGACCTGCCAGCTGAGTTGGAGTTTGTGGGGTGGGTAATTAGGATCACCCACATCCACTTCTCCTCTTGCCCTTGGAAGTCTGAGGTCAAAAGTGTCTAAAAAAAAAATAAATAATCATATATTGCAATTCTCTACTACAAAGGGTATTTAAACAAGGCACGTCTCTACCTTATTACTTCATTATGAATCATAAAGATTAACTAATTGTTGGACCAGAGGCCACCTAGGGTCCCATAATCATGGCCTGATTATATTCAACATACACAAACAGGAGACAGTCACAGATAGTAATATATAGTTGAAGAGCTAACTTCAGCGAGGATGAGAAAAATTAGAAAAATTGATCAAAAGGGCAAAAATATCAGAAACATTTCAACAAAAGTTACTGTGTCTTATAAAAGAGTTTATTTGATGGATAAAAAGCCATCTGCAGTCAAGACAATAAAATTTGGTTAAAACCCCTTTGTGGTTCATTGGCCAGGTAAATGCAAGCATTAAACAGTAAAAAGGAATATGTGAGAAGCAAGTAATGGATGATAATTAACATGAAAGAGAATACACATAGTGCAAAAAATTATCTAGAAAAGTCAAAAAACGCTACAGAAAAATCCACATCTGGAATGGATGGAATTCAAATAATTTTACAGTAAATGAGGAACGAAGCATCTCTAAACAGTATTCATAGGCCTGTCAGTAGACACAGTAACATTTTTAATTATGATACAAAATGTACTAATGACGATACCTGTGTTCTGTAAGTGAGAAGATAAATATGCACACAGATCACGACCTGCTCTTTGGGCTTTGGGCAGCACCAAGCTCCAATAAACGTGAAATCCTTAGCTCCAGGTGCCTTACACACTAGCATCAGAAAATACTTGGTACTTTATGTCACACTGATGTTCAGTTTAATAAATCCTGGAATGTCATAGACATTATAGGAATGTTATGCCAATAAGAAAAAAAAGGGCAAACAGAATGACCCAGATGACAATACTCCATTTTGCCTGAATTCATCCCTTAAAAAATAGTGGAAAGCCTGACATGGGATTAAACTCAAGGAGAACTAAGGATAAGAATAGTAATTTCAATGCAGCATTCGTTCATCTTTAACTCTTCTTTTTGCCTTTGTATTTAGGTTTCGCTGTGGCTGTAGGAGGGGGTCCAAGTGAGGATCTACTGACAGCTCCACATACTGACGTCTAGTTTGAAGAAAGCCACAACAGCAAAGAAATTGCCCATAGACTGCCAACATTTAATCATTTCCAAATGGCAGTGACCTAGTCTCTTCTGGCTCCTAAGCAATGAGGACAAGTGGCCTAAACTACCTGTGTTTAGTTTTTAAATCCTTCATTCCCCCACTGCACAACCACATTCTACTTAATTCTTTCAGTCTCAGATATCCGATCTCTTTCTGTCTCCATATGGCTTTTATTCTGCTTCCCAAGCTTCCTTATTCACTCTAGACATAAATTCAGGACTTTTATGATCAGAAAATGTCATTAAATCACCATATAAAAGGTCAAACTGGACAGAGAATGTAATCGAGTTTCTTCTGTATTTATCCCAGTTGGCCATATTCTTCCGAAGTCTAACTTCCAGAAAGGTTTTCCGTTTTGCTAAAACATTGCATGATACATAGTCGACCATTTCCCTTAAGAACTAAGTCAGCTATAACCCTTGATGTTAAAAAGAACAGCAGCAAAAGCTGTACTTCACTTTCGATCAAAATTTGTTTGGCTTTAGATTCTAGTTACTTTTTAAAATTTATTTTATGTCTCGCCACCACATTAAGTTAGCGTACAGCTAATTTTATAAATGGGGGCCTGAAAGCAAGACTGGCTGCACAGGACAGGAAACCTTCCTGCAGAGATAATGCACTTACAGGATTGTTTTAATCTCTTTGAGGGATTACTTACATTAACTTGCTTAGGTTCCATTATATTTACCAAGAAAACATACAGTTGCTTGATGTTCACCATCTGAGTGGGGTTTTGGGGCTGTGACACTCATTTAACATTTGTTTGCCATGCTAATGGCAATGGTCATTTTGAAGCGTCAGTGCCATAGCCATGATGTGAAGGTTGGCACCCCCAGAGCCTGGAACTGGGTGCAGGTGCTGTAAGCACCTACTACACAGATCAACACAAAGGGCAGCCCAGCCTGCAGCAGAGAGCTGAGATGCTGATTACGTCTCACTTCCATTACACATCCTACTTATGGCTTTTTGACTCCCTGTATAGTTTTGTTATGCTGGAAACGAGGGGAGCCCCTAAAGCACATCACCTGCAGACTACTCCAGACTAAATGGCCGGTGGCCATTTACCTATGGTTTTCAAGAGGCTGGATTTGAAGACCCACATGATTCCTCCTCACCTTTGCTCCTGGCTGTGTAGAAGAAATTCAGACTACGCAAGATCCACTAAACCACTACCACAGAGCACCCCAGAAGAGGAGGATTGGTTTCACTTCATCTATTTTAATAGATGCCGCAGGAGATGACAAACTTCAGAAGGCAACTCACAGAAAAGTTAGCATACATCAGCTATAGCAACTCTTTTTGCTTTTACTGTAGAAAAGAGCGCGCAAAAAGTTATTTAGAGTTGTTTGACCCCACTTCCCTGAGAAGTGAACTACCACTCAGCTGCCAAGAGCATCTGAACATTTTAACTTTTTTATGAGGTTTTGGATGTTGCCATGTATAGGAAGATAAGCAACACAGAAAATTAGTAGTCTTTTAGCAAATAGTTCAGAGCACCTTCTGGATTTTGCTGTCCTAACAATTTTCTGCTTCCCCTTCTGTTTTATTCTTCTGTATGGACAGGCTGATTTCACCATTAGTATCTATTTTAGAAGTATGAATCAAATCATTAGGTCAATCCACTCCTGTGGACGTAAAGACCAAGACAGAAAAGCCTGAAAACAAAATAATTGTTCTGGAACGGATGTATTCTTGTCTGGGGACACATACTCAGCAAATTCATAGGATGTTTATTTTGGAAATGCATATACTGGAAACATTTGCTTAAAAAAAAAAAAAAAACAAAACACAAACAAAAACAAAAACAAAAACCACCAAATCCACAACAGTACTATTCCAAAAGGGTAGAAAAACATACTTTTCAGCACCGCATTCTTTTGAATCACCTAAAGGTTGTTCACAACATCCATACTCTAGAGAAAGAAAATACAATTTGCAATTGATTCACAACTACCTGCATTTTCCTTACGTTTTCCCCTAAAGGGTAGTGAAATCCTCTCTGATTGCCTTTTCAATCAAGTGTCCGTCTTGGTCAAGACAAGGAAAGTCTTAGCTCAGAGACCCCATTAACATAACTTCTCTTTTTTTAGATATGTACAAGAGAGCCTTGTTGTTGCCTCCCTTCATATCTAATTCTAGTTTTGTTTTGTGGGTTTTTTTCCCCATTTAATCCCCCCTTTTTATTTGGCAGATCAGTAACTCAACACAGACCTGGTTTCATTTTAACTGTTTCTGCCACTTTCCCTCAGGGTCTATGGTTCTTCTAACAGATCTTGTAGAAACCCAAGAATCCCTAGAGAAACAGGTAATTACCAAACAAATTCGAAATGTTTTGTTCAGCAATATGTTTGTATATGATGGTTGCTATTACAGTTGCTATTCCTCTCAAAGAAAAATATTTTATTATGAAGAATGAAAGCTCCATTGCAAGCTGAACAAATGAAAAGGCCCGTTTTATGTTATTCTTAATAGACAGGGGCAAAAAGATTACTTTTCCATGTTCTTATTCCCTTTTATTCTATACACAATTATGAGTACTACTCAAATAGAAGATTATTCTACTCAAAATAAGACTTAAGTTGCGGGATTTCTGGTTTCAGCCTTACTTTCTGATATAATCATATAGAATAGCTTGGGTTGAAAAGGACCTTTAAAGGCCATCTAGTTCAGCCTCCCTTGCAATGAGCAGGAGCATCTTGAACTAGATCAGGTTGCTCAGAGCCCTGTCCAACCTGACCTTGAATGTTTCCAGGGATGGGGCATCTACCACCTCTCTGGGCAACCTGTTCCAGTGTTTCACCACTCTCAGTATAAAAAATGTCTTCCTTATAGCTAGCCTGAATCTACTCTCTTTTAGTTTAAAACCGTTACCCTTTGTCCTATTGCAACCGGCCTTGCTAAAAGGTTTGTGCCCGTCTTTCTTATTAGTACCTTTTAAGGACTGAAAAGCTGCAATAAGGTCTCCCCGGAGCCTCCTTTTCTCCAGACTGAACAACCCCAACTCTCTCAGCCTCTCTTCACAGGAGAGGTGCTCCAGCCCCCTGATCATCCTCATAGCCCTCCTCCGGACCTGTTCCAACAGGTCCATGTCTTTCCTGTACTGAGGACTCCAGAGCTGGATGCAGTACTCCATGTGGGGTCTCACAAGAGCAGAGTAGAGGGGCAGAATCACCTCCCTTGACCTGCTGGCCACACTTTTAATGCAGCCCAGGATATGGTTGGCCTTCTGGGCTGCAAGCCCACATTGTCAGCTCATGTCCAGCCTTTCACCAACCAGAACCCCCAAGTCCTTCCCCTCAAGGCTGCTCTCAATCCCTTCATCCCCCAGCCTGTATTGACACCAGGGATTGCCCTGACCCTGCACTTGACCTTGTTGAATCTCATGAAGTTCTCATGGGCCCATTTCTCAAGCTTGTCTAGGTCCCTCTGGATGGCATTCTGTCCCTTCTTTAAAGTTTTAAAATATAAACTTGGATTTCTTCTGTCCTGAAAATTTTGATCTATGCGAGACATATCAAGTTTAAATATAGTTACAAAAAAAGAGATAGTGTATAAAGATTATCTAATATACATATACCTTCCAAATTGTTAGGAAAAAGGCAATTGTTTTGAACGTTGAAGACTAACGTTCTAAATGTATTGTTTGGGATAATATCTTTTCTTCTCATCTTCAGATAATGCTCAAGTTATTTCTAGTTGCTTTTCAACTGGTTTAATTAATTATCCTCCCCTCTGCCTTATGTTGACAATGGCAGCCTTTCTAGTTAATCACATCTTTTAAGAAATCACCCCACAGTACTGACAAAGGCACTGGACTAGAATCATAGTCAATATGATCACGTTGGTTCATAAATCTGTTTGAGCAGTCAGCTGAACATTTGTGAAGCACAGAGACTGTAAAATCTTTGTCTTGAATTCCCTCATATAGAGTGACAATGCCAGGAAAAGGGTTTGAGTCCTACATACAAACCTGTCCTGGTTTAACGGGGCTTTGTGCACCTTGTTAGCACAGAATCACAGAATATTTTTGGTTGGATGGGACCTTTGAGACCATCGAGTCCAACCAACAAGAAAACCAAACCAAAACAAAAAAACCCCACAAAACAAAAAAAAAAAAAAACACACCCAAAAAATCCCACAACACCAACACCAAAACCAAACCAAAACAAATGCCCACAACCACACCCCACCCACAAACAGACACAAACCAACAATCTCGGGCACTAGAACATGCCCTGAAATGCCATGTCTACAGGTTTCTTAAATACCTCCAGGGATGGCGACTCCCCCACCTCCCTGGGCAGGCTGTTCCAGTGCCTGACCACTCTCTCAGTAAAGTAATTCTTCCTAATACCTAATCTAAATCATATACTATATGATATATATATCATATATATTATCATATATAATATATATTATCATATAATGCACCCGTTTGTAACTTAATAATACATCTTCATGCTTTCATAATAAGACTGGCTAGATGGATGGACAGATAATAGACAGGGGTTTTGCGGCCGGCCTAAAATATAATTTCTGACTTCCCCATCTCCGCAGCCACAGGCGGTCCCCTGAAAACATGCACTTCTGCTTCATGTGGCATGGGTGCTGTTATGCAGTCTGTAGCCCTCAAGAAAAAAACAAAACCAAAACAAACAAACAAACAAACAAACAAAAAAAACCACAAAACAAACCAGTCTGGAACACAACACAAGCTTCTCCAGTATGCACAATGTGACAGGAGAAAGAACTGACCCAGAGAGATCAAAGCTGCTCCTGACTCTGGGCATCCCCAGGTGTCACCGAGGACCAGGGCACAGGAGGCTTGTGCACCCAAGGGGGTTCGCTGTTACTGGGACAGCTAGAAAGCATCAGATAAACAAAAGAGCGAGCGAGCAGACAAGGAAAAGGAAGAGGATGAAGGGCAGACTTTTCTCCACCATCCTGTCAGAGACCATGCAGGCAGGCAAAGCCTCCTCCGAGCACCAGGCTGCCAGGGCCACCACAGGGCTGCCCTGCAAACTCAGCCCACGTCAGCACAACAGGTTTTCTGGTTTGGTTTTTTTTTTTTTCCCACTCTGCACAATAACACATTCTCCTGGCCACAGACCCAGCAAGCCAGCCCAGCCTGCCTGCTTTTGTTTTGGCCTGTGTGAGTATTGACCTCATGTATCTTTAGGTCTTATGAGTTTGACCCTTTTCACACAGAAATAGGTATGACAAAAATGTGGACATATACCTGCCACTGTGAAGGACGATGGAATATAATTTGTTTTTGCAAGAACTATCAAGGTCACCCTAAGCACAGAAATACTATTCCAGCTTTGGTAAAACCAGCATAGTAAATATAGACATGAGATAAACTAACTGTCTGGTTTTCCATTTGCCTGTGACCTCTATTACTGTTCTTTGTTCCTTTGCCTATAACCTCTATAATTGCCTTTTTGGTCCTTTAGGTCAATATGATTATCAGTCTCAACACTGCCACTGCTCTCAGTTTTTTCAAATGAAACCTAATCTGGAAAGTTACAACCCTGTTCTGTTTGTGACTTATTAAAAAAAATTGTGCCTTTGATTAACGCAGAATACTTTCTCTCAGAAATAGGTCCATATTCATCAAAGGATAGCTACTGAGTCTTACCAATTTATTTTCCTTTTGTCACTGTTTACACAAGATAATTTACCTACTGTGCTAACATTTTTTAAAAGCATACCCTTGTTTTAATAAGCACTCATCAAAATACAAACCGCACACTGAAAACCAGCATCTGGAGGAGTCCTAGTCTTGAATAAGGTACTTGGCATGAATTAAATACATATAATAATAATGTCAGTCTGTTAAAAGTTGAATTTCTCTCTGTATTTAATGAGTAAGAAGACAGATTTTTACAGAGTCTCAAAGAGATATTGCTCATGCTCCCTCAAGAAAGTAGAGGTGTATATTGGTCAACATTGGTGAAACAGCAGATCATTTTCCTTAAACCCATGATTTCTAAGTAATCATAGAATCATAGGATGGTTAGAGTTGGAAGGGGCCTTAAAGATCATCTAGTTCCAACCTCCCTGATTCAATCCAGGTGTCAGTGGAATGACCGAAAAAATGTCACTGACACCAATATCGACAATGCCACCCCCATGCAAACCCAAACGTAATATGCAATTAGTATGTAAAGAAAAGTATGCTTTCTCCAGCCTTACTCTTGTAATCTCCCATGCAAGTGACTTTCATGTAATAGTCAGACGCATATCCATAAAGTTGTATTTTGAGAGTCCCAGTCAAGCACATGTCAAATTTCAAAGGCAACAGCTTGAAACATTAAAACTTATCCCCAGCCTCTTTTTTTCCCCCCCATCTTTTCTCTGCCTAGAGTTATTTTTAAGAAAAGGTGTCAAATTAAAAAATAATAAGGCTCAAATAAGCCTGTTCACTTCAAATTTGGTGCTTCACACCATGCCAGAGGTCTCATGAAATGAAAATGTCATCCATAATATGTGACTGTTTGGCATCAGATTAGAGACACCCATAATCTGTCAGTAACCTCTGCCTGTAAAGTCAAATTAGAAATTCTGTATTTATTACACATAAACACACTATGTTTCCAGATTCTGCCTCCACAGACACTGGGTAATTTATGGAGCCCATCCGTCAATAGCTATTTTGTATTAGACTTCAACTATACATACATAAATATTTTCAATAATATAGTCACAGGGACAGCAATCAATTTTCTTTTTTTTTTTTTCCCCCCTACACAAAGTGAAATAAAGTGTGGGAGAGGATAAAGAGAGGCTGCTTCCTCAGTGATGACAGGAAAAGCCTGGAGAAATCACCATATGCATAAAAAGAGGCAAATATTTACTAGATAAAAGCCAGACAGAGGAGAAATTACTACCTAAAGGCTGCAGCTGCTTGTCTCTGCAGATTTAAAGGATCAGCTACGGAGACTGTAATTCTAAGAAAATCTCCTATTAATGGATAAAACTCAACTGCACGCTGTTCAGTGCTGTCTGGGCAGTGAGAAACAAAGTATTCCTTAAGGAAAAGAAAAACTCTGTTTTCTCTAATTGCAGACTGCTAAATTTGCTTCCCTGGCTGTAGTTTAATGCATTGGTGTGATACATAGCCACGTCCTAGCAGCAACTGGTGGCTCCCGTCACCAGTTCATTTCATAGGTCACCAACCCGCCACCAGATTGTAATGACTTCTGGCTATTTCTAACTGGGATTTAAATCAGTGACCTGAAGTAAAGACACTCATCCTATTACGAGCCTTCTGAGCCATGTAAATTCCAGCGAAGCATTTTTTTTAATTCTTCTTAAGCTTACTTCACACGATACAAATGCTCAGAGAAGAGCTGAGTTGGAGAAGACTCAGGCCCTAAATATTGATAGGAAACCTCATTCCCTTTTTCTCTAGTGAAAACTCTAAAAACCTCTGGTTTGTATTATTCATTCAGTAATCCACCTATGTATGTGATGTGCATATAAGAGCTGTTTCAGCAATTTATCAGCTTCAGTGATGCAGATATGCAGATTTTACATTGTAATACATATATCAGAAACACCTGGACACAGATATAAAAAAATACTTATACTATTTCTTGTGGTGGTTTGTTTCATGTAGGCATACTGTACTGAAAAGGTCAGTTTAAAAGCACTGAAAGAATTTCTGGGAAATTTCCCTCGCTCTTAAATCATCTACCATTACATCAGTAACGCAGCCCATGAGGTTTGCACTACTTTAAAAAATAAAATTAAAAAAAAAAAATAAAATCAATGTAACCTAATTTCTCCCATCTTCACTGAAAAACAGAAATTGAAAGTTGCAAACCAGAAAAAAATGTTTCTGCTAATTCAGAATATGAATTGCAGGGAAATCAAAGCATTTAAGAAAAAAAAAAAAAAAGCAGCTCACAGACAACTGCACATGAAATGTTCAAGTCATTATATTTAATCACATAAAATGAACAAATAGCTGTGAAAAACTGAAATTCCTGGAAATCACGTCCACAGCTACCCATAATCGGGGGCTGCAGAGCAATTATTAACGTACTGTTGCTGAGCTTCCAGTTACTATATGATCACCAGACTACATTTTAACCTATTTTAGTTACAAAATATGTCGTTACATTGTTTGCTTCCCACATTCCTTTCTGAAAATCACGCAGACAACACCTTTTATACATCCAGTATAAATGAAGTTATTACCCTAATAAAGAATTCTAAGAAAAATAAAAATTCTGAAGTTGAAATCAGTGTGAAAAGAGATACTTTCCTTGCTTTATCATCAAGGAAAGAATAACAAGCGTTCTTACATCATAACATTGCAAAACATTCAAAAATAATAAAAAAAAAATTCCTGGTTTAAACCAATAATAAAAATATCTGATGAGGAAAACATCCTTTGAAGTGACCACAGACAACATGGCTTTCCAGATACCACAAACAGGAGACATTTTACATCATAAGACTAAACACCCAGCCAGATGAGAGAGCGCAAATAAGCTGTAGACAAACTAGGTCCTTAGCCAGGCCTGTGCTGATCTCTGCACACAAAGTGTCACATACGCACACCCAGGTAGTCACGAAACACAGAAATAATTTTGTATGAAGAGCCATCAGAGCTTACGAGGCAGAGAAGCAGTTAGACGTAACTGCAGCCCAAACAACTCAAGCTTCTCAAATTATCTCCAGATTCAGCAACGCAACTACTGAGAGAGGACAAAAGAGTAGCATGAAGTGAGAGTGTGGTTAATTTGCCTCAGCCAATTTTTTCCACTGTGAAAAGCTGCTGTTACCTTTAGGTGCCTAGAGGAGGGTCCCCGCTGGGAGATGCATACTGAGGACAACAAAGGAGAGAAATGGGACTTATTGGCAAACATCTGAAACCCATCATGCCCCATCATTTTTGGCAGTCAAGACTGCTTATTCAAGACTTTCTGCATTAGAGAGGACTCACATACAACTTCCTTCACTGTCCCCCCCATCACACAGTGCATATTGTGAAGCCTGTCCCAGACCTTTGCAGAAGTAAAACACCAGTTCAGTCAATCCAGTGCTCCCCAGTAAGCACCTGGCCCTCTGCTCACGCAGCGTATGGTCACCCCCAATCCCACACGACACCTTCACACGTGGGCAGGACAAATGACCTTGGGGGAGGAGGAACAGCAGTGGTGGTGGCAGCCTGCAGCTGATGCTGTAGGATCATCCCAGCCGGCTGGCTGGTCCCACCACTGCTACCTACCATCGTGGTCTCCATTCACATTCATTCTGTTTGTAGGCACAGAGAGCTGATCACCCGGCAGCAAGCGGTTGTTATTGCACGTTGTTATAATGCTTTGCTGTATTTTATTTTAAAAGAGAATGACTAGGATTGTGGGGGTGATCGGATTGAGGCCTGCTCCTGTCTGGCAGAGGTACAGCTACCTACAACAGTGTCTTAAATTATGCAATAGAAACTATTAAAAAGGGAAAAAAGAAAAAAAAAAGATAATAAGGATTTCCTTTCTTGAACACTCCTGGACTTCCTAGCTTTAGTTCATATGTCACCCTCTTTCCTACTCACACAGCCCTAGCTGGAACTCTCAGGTGGCTTATACTACATCCTGCAAGTCCTCCAGGAGACTCTTCTCATATTAAATTATTCCTGAATTTTCCAATCATTTGTGAAGAGAATAATCTCAGCTTTTACTGACAAAATGCTACCTTTAAAATCAGAACATGCACGTATAAGCAAGGCCTGTTGGACAAAGTAGCCAAGCTCGGAAATGGAAGAGAGTCATTTCAGAAGGGGAATACCCGAGTAGGAAAAGTTATTTCAGCTCCCACATGGGGCACATTCCAAAGCAGATTTAAATCACTTGTGCCTCTCTTACTTGGGTTCAGCACACTTTGTATCAAATTTCGTAAACTATCACTTCAGGTGTTCTCATTAGAGAAGTATGAAAGGATAAAAACCAACCAGAAACACCAGGGCGTATTTTTTACTGTCTTAGGGTGCACTGCGGATGATAAAGTGAATCTGGTTAATTAACATGTGAGCCAATCTTCATTTTCCCAACTCTGGTGTTGTTATTTGAGTAATTTTTGGGTCTCGTGGTGCCTCAGCTGAAGTAAACAATAGAACAAATAGAGCAAAAAAGCCCTTCAGCTCTGCAGGAAGGACAAGGTATAAGAATGACTCCTTGCTCCTCCTGAGCCTACACAGCCTTCTTCAGGCAAAGATGTGGCGCCATGAGCGGGGGATTAGGATTTTTTATTCATAATTATACCATTTTGAACAGCTACCGTCAACTCAAACCCTGCTTGAAGCAGCATAAGACGACAGAGCTAGAATACAGAAGTTCATTGCCTTGTGAGGCTTTTGTTGTCCTTCTGTCAGAGGCTGCCTTTGCTGTGGAATCCAAAAGGTTCATTTTGGCTGTGCGGATGTTTGAGAAATTTGCATTGTTTCACTTATTCAACAAGATGTCTATAATAGAGCCAAAAGTACTCTCTTTTCCTTCTTAATTAAGGGCAACACAATCTTGTTTACATTCCATAATAAGCAATTTGAATAGTTTAAAACCCTTTATTTTGGGAATGCAGTTTCTAGGACGTACTTATATTCCAGTGAACTATGACAAGCAACATTTTATCACCGTAAGTAACTTCTGTGATACCATCAGAGGCAATACATTATCCAATTTAACACTTATTACTATAGAATAATATATTAATTTATCATTTAATCTGAATGGCCACCTTATTAAAAATATCCTTTGCACACAGGATCAAATTAGATCTAATCCCTGACATGACATTCAGTAAAATGGACAAGGCCTAAAGCAACTTATATCCTCTTTCATCTCCTATATTATTACATATGGCAGGAAACCTTAGAGTACTGTTTATCAGAATTTACCCTACAAGCAGGGCATTCCTAGAATTTTAAACATTTCCTATCTTCTATTTGTGTATGTATTAAAGGAATTTACCTTCCACCGGTGCAGAAGATCTTATGAAATCCTACCCTTACGACTCATACACATTGGGTACATGAATTTGTTGTGAAGAAATACTTGGGGCCAACTTTGAACTGAGGAGAGTGAGAGGAAAAGAAACACTATGAGTGTGAGAGCTCTGAGGTGTTGCTCATAAAGAAATGCAGGGCTGGAGATAAATGAAGATCTTGAGCAAAAAGGCAAGAAATTCCCTAAGAGTATATATTTGAGGATCAGAAGAAAGGGATGTTTTGAAGTAAAGAGGACTATGCTTATTCCTCTATGAAGTATAAAAGTAATGGACTCTGCTGGAGGAAGGGAGGTAATTTTCCAGCTTTGTAAGGCACAATGGATCCAATAATGCAATGTCTTTATTAAAACAACCCCACATACCTAAATTAAGAAATCCTCTTTTAAAAAATAACCAGTTTAAATTTGGTATTAAGGCCACCAAACAGAATCACCATTCTCCAATCCAAGAGACTTAGTCATGGCTATGACACATCAAGACAGTCTCATTATCATTTTCATCACCATGTAAATATAAAGTGGAATTTTGTCTTGCTTTCTTGGGTTGTTTTCTGTGTGTCTCTTTCTACATTTGCATACTACTATATATTTGAGATTGAAGGATCAGGCATTACACGTCCCTGCCTTTACGGAGATAAGGCACTGCCAGATACTTGGAATCACAGTGACAGAAATCCTAACACAAATATGAGAAATCAGTAGCTTGTTCTGCAAGTGCTGAATTAATAGTTCCTTAATTTCAATTTACACAATTGGCTTTGTTAAATGATTAGTGCCTTTAAACCTGAGAAACTAATTATGAGCATAGATGACCAGATAAGACTGAGATTAGATAGGACTTAATTAGTACTTAGTTACTTTTCCTGTGTTTGACTGTCACATCAAAATTTTAATGAAAAAAAATTAAAACCAGACTTACTTAAGCAGAAATCAAAAAGTAGAGTTAACAATCTTTTGCTAAAAAAAACAAAACAAAACACCAAGGTACACTGCCCCTCCTCTCCCCACCCCCCAAAAAAAAACAACACACCACAACCGAACAAAAACCCCAAACAAATGAGAAGAAACAAACAAAAAGTTTCTGGCAATTTGTCACCTTCTTCATCCTTTAAACTACCTTGGCCAAGCAGAATAAGAGGACCAAGAGATTTTAGGAAGATCATTTTAGGGAAAGCTTCAAAGAGCTTTTATTTAAGCTTGTCCATGTACATCTTGCATGTTTTGGAATATAGTTAGGGCACTTTTGCTGTGTTTAGTTTTATCACATACAGAGATGCATGTGCAACACTGAGGGTCACACAGTGTATTTTCATTCAGAACTCCCTACAGCCACAGTAGCCTCATTACCTGAAGGAACAGTCAGTGGTGAAACAGTCTAAACTCACAAATAATCTTTTGTCATCAGGATGAAAGCTTAAAAAATTTAAAATGTCTTGATTATTAAATCAGTACATTCAAAATATCCCAGTTAGCAAAGAAAGAATTACATCTTCCTCATTAATCCATACCCAAAAGACTGTTAAAGACTCTGTAACTGCATTTAAATCTAAAAAAAAAAAAAAAAAAGAAAGTATCATAAAACTTTGCTGCATTTTTGCCAATTAATAAGTATAAATGCCTTCTTCAGCGCCAAAAATGAAATAAATTATACTTCCCAGTACAGCAAATCATGGACCTTCTCCAACCACCAGGTCTTCCAGGAGAGCATCATGGTAGTGCCAAGACACACAGAGCAAACAACAGGGATTAAAAGTAGAGTGGTCCATTTTTCCTGTTCAGTTAGGCTAAATGTGTTATGAGACACAGAAATCTGTTTCTAAAACATTGGAAGACACAGCAACAGTTCAGCTCAGCGACCACAGACCATCTAGGTAATCTAACAATCAGTTAGGACACACGCTGCAGAAGCACTTTGGCACTAACTCCATGATGGTGAAGGGATGGAAATAACTCACTTTGGTCAAAACCAGTGTTATAAGCTGTCTCCAGCTAGCTCTAAAGCAGGACACCTTGTCCTTGTCCTGGAGGCTCAGCACAGCTAGTGACTTTTCCTCTTTCCCACACTCTCCACTGACACCAGTTTGGATGGAAAAGCCACCATTGACCTCACAGGAGCCCCTGTACTTGTTGGCTTCCTCTTCTTCCTCCCTGGCCCAGACCTCAGCTTCACCGTGCAGTCCTTGAACTCTGAAAGAAGTCTGTGAAGTTTTAAGCAATGTAGCCCTACCTGTTTGGGTGACACGGGCAATTAATACCCCACTGAAATAACTGATCATAGCTACAAGTCCAAAGTCCATGGCAGATCTAGACGGTGCTTTTTAAAAGAAACGCATTCTGACAAAACTGCTTTTTAGCTATCCAGCATATTTTAACTAACACCCCCTTTTCCTCCAGATTTTATGTATTTTTAATGAAAGCCTAATTACTATCCAAACACAGTTTGAAGCAGTGCACGAGTAAAAATAAACATAACTTAGAAAGTCAGGAAATATTCATTAATTATTTTTCTAGCATGATAAAAGTGTATAAATAAAGAATCTGTGTAAACACATGTTAAACTACTTAAATATATACAGACATAGTATGTACACAATCCTCATGGTTAGCAAAAGGAAATACTGAATTACACCAGCCAATGAGAATCAACCTTTATTTAGAAAAATACCTAAGAAGCACACATGCAAAACAAGATGAAAATCAATTATTTAAATCAAGGTTTCCAACTTGACAATTTAAATCATGATTAAAATTGGCAATTTAAATGACTTTGATCTAAATCAATCCCTTTGATGTGAAACCAGCCCATTTTGTTTGTCATCGTTATTGTTCTCAGTGCACCCTGATGAAAAAATGATTTGTAAATGTGCACATGTGGATATTTCTTTATAAATACACTTTGCTCTACACGTTCATTCATTTATGACGAGAAGAGCATTAACTACACCTTAGCATACCTATGACAACTCCATTTACCAAGAAATATTATTAAGTGGGGATTTTATTTTGTAAGTGATAATATTTCCCATTCTTTCATAATGTTATTGTTATTACAGGAAAATTTAGACTTAAATGAGTTTCAGGTCACCAACAGACCTGCCAGTCACAAAGAGTGCCACAAAAGCTTTAAACCTGACATTACGGCATCTAGCATTCTTCAGAGAAGACTACAAAACCTACCTCTGATCTGTAAGGCCACGGGACACTGGTTTCTATGTTGAGTGCTTGGGTCACCCAGAGGAGCACAAGCACAACTCTCAAGCATCTCCGCAGTCCGTTTTATCAGCTAGAGATGGCTATAGGCAAAGGGCTCTTTGGACTTACCTTTTTAGCCTGCCTTCCTGAAAAATATCATCCACATCTCTTCATCCCACATCCATCCATAGTTGTTACAGAGGGAAGCTGAGGTCCTAGAGACACTACATTTCCACAGGCTTTGCAAAGGGAGACGCCCAGGAGAAAGGACAGAGGCCTGGGCCTCAGCTTAAATGAGCTCCTGAGGAGCAGGTGGGTGTCCTAGGTGTGGCTGGTCAGGGGAAATGGTGATGCACTCCAGGCTTTGCCAGCCAGGTTGCTGCAGGGAGTAATACACCAAGTAGATAGCAGAGAGTTCACCCAACGGCACTCTCCTGTGAAACGGACATGACAGCACCAAGGACACGAGCTGCTGATCTATGATTAAGGGCATCGACAGCTACGTAACAACAATAATAATGTAATAGAAGAGAAGAGGACACACTACGATTTCATTTCTATCTAAGCCTGGAACAATTTGTTAATGGAATTAGGAAGCTTTCTTTATGTAATTATCAGTGAGTACGTCAGCCAAGTCTAACTCACAGTGTGTATCTTTCACTGTGATAATACGGTATTTTAGAACCACATGAAATACACCGTTTAGATAAGCTGAGCTGGAATTTATGACCCTCCATTTGTAAGCAGCTCCAGAGGACTATTGTGCATTTTCAAGTTGAGATAGGGAAGAAAAGGACTCCGTTTATATGGCTTCATGTCTGAGTTCTTAAAAGCCAGGAGAGAGCTCAAGCAAAGAACACTCTCACACTTTTTCCCCCCAAAACTGATCAAAGAGAACAAAACCAAAGACTCTTAAATTACCCATTTCTTCCTTTTTTTGAATGAGAATCCAAAAGTTTGTTCTTATTCTGTTCCATTACTCTGTTTTCTAGAAACATCATACATTTTTAATTTCTTAATTTAAAAAACCCTCACACCTGTTGAAACAATTACATTTCGATATGTCTGCTTTTACATATAACTCATATTTCACAGTGTGAGAAGCCGATCCAAAGGAAAGCAGCATAACAAGATTTTCCAAATCACGTTGAGTCTTGGACAAAGTTTGCAGGAAGACCAGGAATTAATCTGAATATGCCTGTTTCCAATCTGCTGTTTTATCCACTGTACCACTCATTTCTCTACAGCTAGAGTTAGAACAGCATGTGTTCTTTCATTAGAAAACAATAATGTTGCTTTATTACTAGAGAAACAAATTATTTTCTGGAACAAATGAATATTTACAGAAAATATGTCCCCCTCAGGAAATTAAGCCCTAAAGTTATGTACAATTAGAGCACATAAGTGCTTATACGTAAACAAGACCTACCTCACATAGCGTTACATTTTTTTGCCTTTCTTGGTACCCTGAGTAAATGACATCACACGAGGATGTCATACCTCACATGCCACATTTCTGAATCATACCAGTCCCTAGCATAAATTCTGCCGAGTCTGGAGACATCTGAATTTGTTTTTATAGAAGTAAATCCAGATCCGGGTGTTCAAGTCTGGAGAAACACCCAGATTCCCCTTCAAACTGCCATTCCCTTTGCCACTCACCACATCCCACACCGTCCTGTGTGACCCACTGTCATCAGCACACGAGTCACTTTGTGTCCGATCAATGTACCCTCATTAGTGACCTTCCCACTGTGGCAGTAATTAAAACTTTGGCAGTTCTGGAAAGATTCGAAGGTTTGCTTCTCTGTCCCGAGAGGGGCAGACCGTGAGCTGGACGCGGTGGCAAACTTGAGGCAGGCTGCGAAGTCACTCTGTTAGGTTTTCTCTGACACGCCAAGACTTGGCTTTAACCTGAGCACACAGGTTTCGGTGAGCTGCGCCGAGACCACGTGGCCAGATCTTGTCTGGTTTCATAGCAATCCCACTTGTTGCAAACAGTCAACCTGAGCAACAAGCCTTTTAAATTATTCAGTTAGACACCAGCTGTTTTCGTTCAGCTTTTCAGAAGTGCAGTCACAGTTTGTACCCAGCTTGGCGCTATTTTTGAGGAAGACAACGTGCAGAGATACCCTCATCTGCAAACCTTGGACTAAGCTCGGGGTGATAATGTACTATGGGTACATCTTGGATATGTCTTAAATTAGATTTCTTTTAATTCCACTGCCACACCGTTAGGCAACAAGCCTCTTGCAAGGGAAGGAGATGAACACTGGCACAGAAGAAAAAGGGGGTCTGAGAAGTAGGAAAGACATAATCTTCTGAGTCCACTGAACAGAAATTTACATCTCTGACATAATATTAGCAGAACTCCTCCTGAAGAAGGTCAGGAAGACATCCAGGAAGAAGCAAGATGAGAGAAAGGAATGTAAACTGGAGACTGGGGCAGGGAAGGGGAAACCCAGGAGGAAACCAGGTGAATTACTGAGAGAGCAAAAAAGGAAAGATCAGAAAGACCAATCAGCATAATATGCATTTTACCTAGCATTTTGGCGGCATAACAGTGCCAAACGGGACTCAAAGCCCACAGCTCCCCTGGCCGATGCCTGTTCTGAGTTTCTACTTCTACCTATTTCCCATCATTCTGAAAGACCCCTACAAGCTCCTCACAGCCAACCTGCCAGTCTTGCTCCTGTGAGAGGAGCTATTGGAGCGTGGGGATACTCTTCTGCCACAGCAGAGGAGAATTCAACTTCGTTTGCAAAAAACATGGAGGAGCTAGGAAAGGGGCAGAAAGGATGCTAGCAAAAAAGGCATAGGAAGTAACTCAGAATAGTATAATCTAGCCAAAGATGTACTATGAAATGTTGTTTAGGCATATCTATGGGTTATGCATAAATCATATTCCAGGGGATTTAATTCTGTTGGTGGTCTGTAAGTTGGTTACTGCAAGTTCAGCAAATGCTACTCCTTGCTTTGAGATGCTTATGTACAATGCAGGAAACAGAGCAGTCACTGACTGGCTAATGATTGAGTCTTGAGTAAGTCACTTACCTTTTGTGCCATCTTGAAGACAATGACATTTATTTTCCTCGTGTTGATGGCAAAATTCATAGCTGATGTTTGGAGCTCATTCAAGGACCCTGGAGAGGGGAGGCTGAAACAGCCAGAGGTGGATAATGATTTTTGAGGTCTGGCAGATCAAGATGATCACAACATGTGTAGACCCAGAAGGCCACATTGTAATACCTTGTTAATGTCTTTGGAGCTTTTCAGAGACCTTTATGGAGTTATCCTATGTGAAAAAGTAACCCTAGTATATACATTCAAAACCTAGATCTAACATGCAGAATAAAGAGCCCTTGAGAGGTGGCTTAAGCTCTAGACCGCTACTTTTCCCACTTTCCTGTGGGAGCAGATTTGGCAGAGGAGGGGGCTGGCCAGCATGAAGGCTCTGCACTCACATGGCTGCTACTGCATCATGTACCATATAACTGTACGTCACGACAGCTAACGGGGAGGCTGGGGAGGTCTCTAGCCCAGTACCTTCCTTTCTGCTCAGTCAGGCTGTTTCTCCTGGAAGTTTAACATGGGAGTACGAAGATTGCAAACGTGTTTAGCATCGCTGACTCCCAGGGAACCCTACTTTTGCTTTGGAGAAGAAAGAAAATACAATACAGTCTATGCATGCAGTCACATCACACACTGCTGCACGAGAAAGGGAAGGAAATGAAATGATACACAGGGGAGGCAGAGCTGATTACTGAAAATTATATATACACTCTTGAGGTGAACAGTCTTCATCTAATTTGCAGGTAAATTAATGATTTACAAAGAAGCATAGTTATTAAAAATAAATTTTAGCAACAGACATATGCAGCCTATTATGGTGATTCTCCATTTAAACCTTCTAGTTCAGTTCTTTTCTGTATCTCTGTGCACTATGAGATGAACTGATGGAGAAATACAAAGAGCTATAAAAATGAGTGGCTTAGCAAAAGATGAAGAAGAGAAAATATTGTCACAATGTAAGAACAGACAAAATTATCTATACCACAGTTAAAACAGAAAATAGAAACTTCATTTTTTCACTGGGCACACAAACAAATTCACTCAACATTACCATAAGATGTGGAGGCCACAAGCAAGAAGGGGCTGCCATGGACGATAGAATAAGTTAATGGAGCAGGATTCACTGGTAACAATGACCATGTGTGGCTGTAGAAGTCTCTAAAAATGCTGATTACCAGAGGCTAGGTGAAGGCAGAGCAGGGGAGGAGCAGTTTTGCTTTGCTTTGCTTTGCTTTGTTTGATTGAGCACGGCTGCAGCTTCCAGTAGAAGGGCTGGGGGCTCTCACACCAGCTGGGGCAGCAGGAGGAAACAACAGCTACAGCAACCTCGCCTCAGAGATTTCAGGATGCTGTGGAAATGCACCTCTTTATAGGCACTCACCACCCTGGCCCGCGTCCAAGAGAGGATCCGGTGTTAGGCAAACCTACGGTCAGACACCAGTTGCGATTCCGAAAAATCTAGTTTTTCTTTTAACACGGATATTCATTTAAAAATATTTGCAATAAATTTGCTAGCTTTCACATTTGCTAAAGGACTACTACTTTTCCTTCCAAGAGAATTATGTTAGAAATATGGTCTATTAAAAAAAAAAAAAAAAAAAGAGGAAAAAAAAAAAGAAAGGAGTACATTTGGTGATATATCCTTGTGTGGCTTTAGTTCTGGGTACTTCTTCTGGTGAGAGACTTGCCTTGCTCCACATTGCAGGCAGAAAGGAATGTACGAGTGTTTCTCATTTTTATATATATATGCATACATGTAATGTTGTGTGGAGATTATATATATATATATTTTAGCCTGACTTCCACTTATCTCTCCAGAGGCAACAATCTGTGTCACCAAAGAGTCCCTAGAGAAACAATCCATTTGGCAACGCTGGACTTTATTATAATTGAGAACAAAAACAACATACGCAGGAAACCATAAAACCCCTCAAGTTAACCGTAGCCAACGGCAAACAAGCCTGGAGCAGCAGCCGTGACCTGGGCTCAGGCAGGGCTACAGTCCAAGCCTGCAAACGGCTGCAGTTTGATGTTGACACCTGTCCCATCACCACCCTTGCCTTTTTCTTCCTTGATTTTCACCTGTGCTCAGTCTCAAGAGCAAATTTATTAATAACCACACCTCCTGGGCACAGCAACATGCTCAAGCTGGGAGGGTTTGAACGCATATCTCCACGAGGGTGTCTGCCTGCCTCCCACACAGACTGCCCCCGGCAGGGATGGCCCAGCACCCAGGTGACAAGTCCTGGGGATACGCCAAGGCCACAGGCAGAGACATATTTGTCACTGTCCCGCACAACACCCTTGTGTCTAAATTGGAGAGACGTGGATTTGATGGATGGACCACTCAGTGGATAAGGAATTGGCTGTGTGGCTGCACTCAAAAGAGTTGCGGTAAGCAGCTCAATGCCCAAGTGGAGATCAGGGATGGGTGGAGTTCCTCAGGGGTCGGTACTGGGACCGATGCTCTTAAACATCTTTGTTGGTGACAGGGACAGTGGGATTGAGTGCAACCTCAGCAAGTTTACTTACGACACCAAGCTGTGTGGTGCAGCCGACACACTGGAGGGAAGGGATGCTATCCAGAGGGGAGCTGGACAGGCTTGAGAATTGGGCCTCTGAGAACCTCATGAGGTTCAACAAGGACTAATGCAAGGTCCTGCACATGGGTCAGAGCAATCCCAACCACAAATACAGGCTGAGCAGAGAATGGCTTGAGAGCAGCCCTGAGGAGAAGGACATGGGGGTGTTGGTTGATGATAAACTCAATGTTACCCAGAAATGTGCAGGCACAGCCCAGAAGGCCAACCACATCCCAGGCTGTATCAAAAAACATGTGGCCAGCAGGTCAAGGGAGGTGATCCTGCCCCTCTTCTCCGCTCTCATGAGACCTCACCTGGAGTACTGCGTCCAGCTCTAGGGTTCCCAACATAAGAAGGACATGGACCTGTTGAAGTGTTCAGCTTGTTGTATCTGTTCAGCTTGGAGAAGAGAAAGCTTCGGGGAGACCTTATAGCCCTTCCATTATGTGAAGGGGGCCTACAGAAGAGATGGGGAGGGACTCTTTATCAGGGACTGTAGCAACAGCATGAAGGGTAATGGTCTTAAACTGAAAGAGGGGAGATTTAGAGTAGATATTAGGAAGAAATTTTTTACTCTGAAGTTGGTGAGATACTGGAACAGGTTGCCCAGAGAAGTTATGGATGCCCCATCCCTGGAAGCGTTCAAGGCCAGGCTGGATGGGGCTTTGAACAACCTGGTCTGGTGGAAGGTGTCCCCGCCCATGGTGGAGAGTTGGAACAAGATGATCTTTAAGATCTCTTCCAACCCAAACAATTGGTTCTATGATTCTATGATCTGATTTGCAAATAGCCTTGGAAAGGCAGGGCGGTGTATGCAAAGAGGCTAACCAGGAAACCTCCCAGGCAATGGGTGGCTGGAGCTGCTGATGGGGGATTTTTGCATGGCAAATACAACACAGGAATTCATGGGGATAAGGCAGGGCAAACATTAACCTCCTGTGCCGGTGGCTTTGCCAAACAGCCGGTAAAACGGCCTCTTTTCGTTTGCTGCTCCTTTTTCATGGAAAAGAGTCTATGGCTCGAAGCCAGCTGTAAATTAACAGCTAAGTGAAACCATTATGTCAGTGGGATGCTTTAATCGGTTTACAAAACACCATTCAAGGTAAGATGCATATTCGTAGGCAGGAGGGGAACGCAGGCGGGTACACGGGAGGTCGAGGTCAAAACCCAAGGGGAGCCACTGGCCTCGGCCCCGGCCGGGACTCCCCCCCCTCTCCCCCGACGGGCAGAGGGAAGAGGGAAGGTGGGGGCAAGGACGCCCCCCCCGGGCCCCCGCCCATTCACACGGCTAACGGCGCTGATGGCCGAGCGTTGGCAAACGCTTTGCATCTGAAAGACTTCATTAAAGGTTCCCCGGAGAAACTACTTTGGATGAGGGCAGGAGGATGGGGGGGGGGGGGGGGCGCGGGGTCCCGCTCCTGCCCGGATCCGGTGGATCACACGCTCCGGAGGCCGGCCCTCCCCCGATCCGCCCCCCACGGCTGGAAGCTCAACCGGGTTGCGGGCACCGAGGAAAAGCGCTGCCGGAGGGGGCCGGGGCAGTAGCAATGATGACAAGAGCAGCCCGGTGTTAGGGTTCAGTTCCAGCTGATTTTATTTCCTTCCCGAAGAAAAAAAAAACCAAACAAACAAACAAACAAAACAAAAAAAAAAAAAGAAAAGCGAGGTTATTTACAGAAGGTATATCAACAATCTGACAGGCAGTGAACTTGACATGGTTAGCTGGCATGATCTTTTTTTTTTTTTTTTTTCTCCTCTTCTTTCCCAACGTTGCGTCGTGGGTGATCGTTAAGACCAAAAAAAAAAAAAAAAAAAAAAAAAAAAAATTCTACACAGCATATTGCACAGGATGGATGACCAAAAAAATAACAAAAAAAAAGAACAAAAAAAGTTAAACCCTTAACGGAACCACCTCATTAGGCAGACGTCCTAGTGCCTGTCATGTTATATTAACATACATAAACACACAATCTTCTTTTTTTTTTTGCTTATTATAATACAGACTTAAATGTACAAAGATGTTTTCACTTTCTTCATCTTAAACACAACAGCTATAAACCTGAATACATATGCTATCATCATGCCATAAGAGACTAAAACAATTATATTTAGCGACAAGTAGAAAGGATTAAATAGTCAAATACAAGAATGAAAAAACGCAGTACATAGTGTCGCGAACTCAAACCGGCATTTAGATAGATCCAGTGGTTTAAACGGCACGTTTTTTTTGCTTCTAAAAAAAGTGCAAAAGATGTGGTTTACAAGTTAAAGGTACAGGATCCCTTCTGTGTCAATGCACCAGTTGCTTTACTTCATTTCGGGATAGCTTTCTCCCCAAAACGGTAGCATACAGTGTATATATATATATACATACGCCTTCGCCTTCCCCTCCGGCCGCCCCGGCCCCCTCCCGCCCCTTCCCCAGAAAGGCGGGGGGATGGAGGGGGGGGACTGCGGAGAGGGGGCTGGCGGCGAGGGATGCTGTCACTTTAAGATGCCTGCAGATTGGAGTGTAAACATGGACAAAATAGGGGCTGATTCGTGGGTGTGTGAGAGTGGGTGAGTGAGCGTGAGCGCGCACACGCGTGTGAGATACTAACCAGCGGCCCTGTTGTTAAAAATCAGGAAATCCAAACAGCGATTTACACCGATTTACACCCCCTTTATATATTTTTTACAAAAATACACTGAGAAAATAATCAAACGTTTTCATCTCTCTTCTCTTTTTGTTTTTAAAAGTGTCAAAAGTCTACATTTAAATATAAAAAATTAAAAGTTAAAACTCTAGCCCTTCAGTGAAGGAGACATAAAAATGGTGCGGGTAACAACGAGAACTACCAAAAAAGGACAAAGAAATACAAGTCAAAAATGTTTGGCCAGTATAAATACGTCCACTTATAAAATGGCATCCGATTACATTTACAAGGAAAAAAAAAAAAAAAACAATACAAGGATGGAGCATCGGTGAGAAAAAACAGTCTTTTCATTTACAGCTCTAAGGAACAAACACATACATACTCTGAGAAAAAATTTGGTCCTGAATTTTCTTTTTTAAAGTCCAGCACAGATTTGAGTTGCGTTTGAATCCTTTAAAGAGTTAAGAATGAAAAAAAGCTGGTGATATTTTTGTAGGAATCAAACATAGCGCCATCTATCTGCTTTTATATTATCCTAACACTATTTTTTTAAACTGTTCAACAGTCTTACAGAAATCTTAAAAAGATAGACAGGATAACATGCTATATTAAACCCCACCAGTGAAATAATCCAACACCATCACGATTCTGAGCAAGAAGAAAAAAAAACTACTTTTTTTTTTTGTATTTTCAGTTAGATTTTTTGTGGGTTTTTTTTTTTTTTTTTTTTTTTTGCAAAAGCCGTCGCCCTCCGTTTCCCCTGTACCACATCATGACAGAAACTGTTCCCATTCGGTCTCTGTTTCAGAAGAAGTTTTCAGTGTTCTTGAAGTTTCGGCCGTATTTTTCTCTCTACATATGACATAAGGTGACTGAGAAAAGCGCTGCCGCCACCTCATCTGTACGTGCAAATCCGTTTCAGTTTATTATTATCTTCCTCCCCCCCCCCCGTTATTTCCAAGATAGCTCTCAAGTGTAAGTCTGGCTCTTCTCCGCTTTAACTAGGATCTCAGTCCAGCTCCATCCGCCTCCTCCTCCTCTTCATCGTCGCCTCCTCTCACCGCATGAGAAGCCGGGACAGGATTTCTCCCCCCAAACGTGAACCTTGCAAGGGTGGATTTTTTTTTTTTTCCTCCTCCTCTTTTTTTTTTTTTTTCCAAGCAGTTCTGATCGCTCTTTCACTCGAAAGCGCGAATGCTCAAGACATCCAGCGTGCGCTCAGCACAATGCACCGCTCCCCCTCCTCTTTATTCGTATAAAGTGGGCAACAACAAAGAACCCAGAGGTGTGTGTGGTTCCCCCCCAACCTCCCCTCCCCCTTCCTCTGTCTCTCTTTTCAGGAAACAAAAAGGAAAAGAGAAAAAAGCCGGAGTTTCGCTCCCGTCAGTCTCTGAAAAAGCAACGTCGGGCTCGTCCCTCGGAAGGGGGTGTGTGCGGGTCCGTCTCCAGCCGGAGGGAGAAGGGGACTGCTGGCCCTTCAGCGAGGAGAGGGCGATCCCGCTCCCGCTCTTCCCGAGCACAAGAAGCAGTCTCACCAGCCCCTTCCCAGGAAAAAATAATAATAATAATAAAAAAAAAAAAAAGAAAAAAAAAAAAAAAAAAAGAAAAGAGAAAAGATAGAAACCAAACCGCCCCGGCGGGGCGGGCGAGTCCTGCCGACAACGCGCGTCTGTGCCTCCTCCAGCAGCGCCCGGCTCTCCCCTCAGTAAGTGAAGACCAGGTTGGAGATGCTGGACTCCAGCCAGTCCCCCGAGATCATCTCACTTACCTCCGGCGTGCAGTAGTCCGGGAACTCGAAGTGCGAGCCCGAGCCGGGCTCGAAGTTAAAATCCAGGTCCCGGTCGAGCACCGAGGAGCCGAAGCTGCCCAGGGACATGCTCTCAAAGCCGGGGCTGGGGTTCAGGTCCAAGAGGTCGTCCTCAAACTCGTCGTCCGACGAAGAGGAGCCGGAGGAGGAAGAGGAGGAGGAGTGGGAGGACGCGGAGGAGGAATGCGCCGTCGAGGGGGCCGGGGAGGAGGCGCGCAGGCTGGTGTAGCTGCGGTGATCCGAGGGCGAGCCCGAGCCGGAGGGCGAGGGGCAGGCGGCCCCGCCGCAGTCCCCGTCGGGCCGGCCCGCCCCGCCGGCCCCCTCCTCGTAGAGGCTCAAGGGGTCGCCGGCCTCCGCCGAGCTGCTCAGCGTAGGGCTGCCGGGCACGGCGCCGCTGGGGGAGGCGGAGGCGGCCGCCGCCTGCCCGCTCCCGAAGACGTAGACCCGCTTCAGCTTCTTCTCGGCCAGCGGCTTGCCGGGACCCGGGGGGGTCCCCGCCGCCCCCCGGGGCTTGTACAGCGCCTGGTGCTCGGGTGGCAGCAGCGCGGCCGGCGGCTCCCCGGGGAAGGGGGCGGCCTTACCGCCCGCCGCCGCCGCCTTGCCGTGGGGCTTGCCGCCCGCGCCCCCGCCGCCGCCCGCGGGGGAGGGCTTGGAGCCGCCGCCGCCGCCGCCGCCCTTCTTCGGGGCGGGCTTGGCGGAGGCCGCCGGGCCACCGGGGCCGCCGCCCGCGCTGCCCCCGCCGGCGCCGCCCCCGCCGCCCTTGTCCGCCTTGTCGCCGGGCTTGGCGGAGCTGTTGCCCGACTTCACCTTCTTCCTGGGCCGGTACTTGTAGTCGGGGTAGTCCGCCATGTGCTTGAGGCGCAGCCGCTCCGCCTCCCGGATGAAGGGGATCTTGTCGCTGTCCTTGAGCAGCTTCCAGCGCTTGCCCAGGCGCTTGGAGATCTCGGCGTTGTGCATGTCGGGGGACTGTTCCATGATCTTCCGCCGCTCGATCTGCGACCACACCATGAAGGCGTTCATGGGCCGCTTGATGTGCCCGCTGGGCGTCTTGCACCAGCTCGGGTCGTCCGCCTTGCCCCCCGTGGAGGCGGTGGAGCCCGGCGTGGGGGAGGAGGCGATGCCCAGCTCGATGCCGGCCCCGGAGTCGGAGGTCTCGGCGGCCAGCAGCGCCTCCGTGTTCTCCGCCGTGTTGGTTTGCTGCACCATCGCGGCGGCGGCGGCGGCGGGGGGCTCGCCGGGGCTCGACGCCGCTCCGGCGCGGGGCACGGCGCGCAACTTCTCACAACGGCACCGGGGCGGCGCAGCCAGCCGCGCAGCCCCCCGCGGCCGCGCCCCCGCCGCTCCCCGCACCACTTGTACTTCCACACCGGCGCCCGGTCCCCGGCGGCGCGGTCCTCTCCCCCTCGAGGTGGCGGCGGCAGGGCCGCCCGCGGTCAGACAAGAGTTTCTGCAACAGCAGCGTCCAAGTTTGCTATTTTTTTTTTCTTGGGGTGTTTTGGGCTTTTTTGTTTGGCTTTTTTTTTTTTTTTGGAGGGGGGGTGTGTCGGTCTGCTTTTTTTTTTTTTTTTTTCTCCTCACCACCTCGGGTGTCCCCCCCCTCCCCGAAGCAGCTGGTCCAGTTCACAAGTGCTTCCCCCGCCGGCGTTTCAAGGCGAGCAGCAGGGCGCCGGTGGCCGAAAAGTCTCTCAAGCGCTGGGCACGGCCAGCGCCGCTCGCCGCGGGGGAGGGGGGCGGCGGCGCGCCCCCGAAACCCCGGTTAAACCCCGGCTCCAGGACTCGTGGTGGCGGTGGCGGGGTCGGCGGCCAGGAGTTTGTGCAGGTAGGATGTGGTAGATGCGAGGTTACTGAGCGAAAAGAAAAGAAAAAAAAAACAAACCCTCAGGAAAACAAGGAAAAAAAAAAGGAAAAAAGAAAAAAAGATTTTTTTAAAAAAATCGCCGAAAATTAAAAAGAAAAGCGCTCGTGCGTGAACGAGTGTGTACGTCCCCGGCAGGAAGAGCGGCGAGCCGGGCGCTCAGCACCGTCCTCCCTCCTCCTCCTCCGCCGCTGCCGGTGCTGCCTCTGCTCCGCGCCCGCGGAGCCGCCGCCGCCGCCCCCCGCCGCCGACCCGCGCGCCCGCCGGGCGATGCCCCGCGCACCCCCCGCGCGCCGCGCCGCCCCGCGCGCGCCGCGCTCCGCCGGCTGCAGCTGCGAGCGGAACCCCCCGCGCCCGCCCCGCGCGCCCCTTTATCCGTTCGCAGCCCGCCCCGCGGCCAATCGCCGGCTGTATCCAACGCCTCCGCGCGCCAAGCCCCGCCCGCCGCCCGGCCATTGGCGGCCGCCGCCGCGCGGTAATAAGGGGCGCGTGCAATGAGAAGCGCGCGCGCTGACCTCATTCCCCGGCGGCGGGGCGGACGGCGGCTTCTTTCTTTTTTTTTTTTTTTTTTTTTTTTTTAAAGGGGGCAAGGAGGGGGCGGGGCCCCCGCGCGCCCCGCCCCGCGCCCCGCCGCGCACGTGCCCGCGCCCCCCGCCCCCTCCATCTCACACACCCCCTCCCCCCCTTCCTTCCCTCCCCTCCCTCTCTGCCAGGGGAAAAAAAAAATAAAAAATTAGGAAATCAGCAAAAAAATAATCATCGTACAAATAATTAAGGAAAGAAAAAAAAAAAAGGCGGGGGGGGAGGGGGGTTTGAGCCGACCCGCCTCCCCCCCTCCCCCCCCCCACGCGCGGTGCCTGCGGGGGTGGCGGCGAGCGGGGACACCTGCCCGCACAAAGGGACCGGGGGATGCCCGTCGGGGCAGCGCTGCCGGCGGCGGGGGGGGGTGTGCGTGTGGGGGAGGTGCGTCCGAGGGTACCCACGCGGCCGCCCCCCCCCCCCCGCGTGTCACGGAGTGTCACCGAGGGGGCCGTCACCCCTCGAGGAGGGCGCGCGCCGCGCCGCCGTCACGCCCCCCTCCGCCGGGGAGTCGGAGCGGAGCGGCGGGGCGGGGGGGGGGGGGGGCGTTGGGACGGCGGGGCATGGCCGGCACCTCCCGCCGAGCGGCGAGCTTCGTACGGGCGGCGGCGCTAATTAATCGCTGCCACCCATCTCACCCCCTCCCCTCCCCCCCCACCCCCCGCGCGCAGAGGGGGAGGGGACGAGAGGCGCTGCCCTCGCCGCCCCTTCACCCCACGCTTCCCCGCCGGCCGCTCCCGCACGCCGCAGCCCCGACCGACCCCGGGGGGGGGGGGGGCGGGGGAGGGGCTGGGGGAGCTGGCACGGCCCCTTCGGGTCCCCCGGGAGCGGGAGGGGCCGGGGGGGGGGCAAAAAGCGGTGCCCGGCCTGCGGGCAGGTATCGGCCTGCCGCTGCGAGGGTGCTGCCCTGGAGGTACCCCCCGCTCTTCCGTCCCCCCCCCCCCCGCACTCCGCCTTCGGGGCCCGTCCCGGGGCGGAGGATGCGGGCCGGGGCCGGGGATTGCTGCTTCATCTCCTTCCTCCCTCCTTCCCCCCCCCCCCGCAGCGATCAGTAGCGAAGGGAACCCGGGCGGCGGTGGTGTGTGCCGGGGAGCACCCCATAGGCTCCCGCGGCCTTATCAAAAAAACCCCCAATCCTCAGGTAAAGGGGACGGTCAAGGCCGCAAAATAAATGGCCAAAATATTCCCCAAATATCCCTCACTTCGCTCACCAGGCTGGGGACCAAAAAGACCGTTAGGCAGAACAGGCTGGGAAAATTCTTGTTCCACACACTGCCAGTTAAAAACCACTTTTTAAAATCAGAAAAAAAAAATAAATAAAAATAATAAAAAAAAAAAGGTTGGGAACCGTTGAAATGTCTAAGAAAGCGGCCTAAAAATAAGTAAGTCACACATTTTAGCGAGGAAATTTATGGTGGGATCCTTTAGCGGGGCTTCTGGCTGGTCTGAAAACACGCTTTGAGTGTTAAGATCCCACGTTGGGATCAAGCTATTACGTTCCCCCGAAACCCTGAGGAAAATCCGGGATTCCTGACACCTCCCCGGGCAGGCCAGCGGAGTCACCTTACAAAGATAGGACCTGAAAGGATGGCTTGGCTTTGCAAAAACAAGACATTTTTTCCCTCTTTCGGCCCCTGGTTAAGCGCTGGATAAAACGCTGCTTTCTGCCAGGTTGAGGACAACCCAGTGACACCAGCGGAGCTTCTCACCTTTACGCTTTGCGAGCAGTAAAATCAGGCTACGTTTTTTTAAACACACGCACACACACACCCCCGCCCCAGCCCCAAAGCTGACATCAAATCTGTTCCCCCATATACCACCAGTTCCCTATATATGCGGAGGCTCGCGGTGGTGATGGTGTCAGGAGTAAGCGCTGGGGCTTATTTACACTCCCGCTGTTCACGCGCAGCGGTGGGGAAAAAAAAAACCAAAACACCGCTTTTTGGGAGCAGCCAGTAGCTTCCGGCTGCTTCACCTGTTCGCACAGTATCCGGAAGGATTTCAACCCCCAACTAATCGTATCTTACCCATAAATATCAATTCGTTTAAACTGCAGAGCGGGTGAAATATTCCCGTGTTTCTACAGGCAGGCCAAAGCGGGCCAAATAAAAACCGAGCCGACGGGCAGAAGCGCAGAAAGAAAAAGCTTTAGAGGAAAAAAAAAAACAAAACAACAAAAAGCTTTTCACTCAGTTGTGTTGTGGTGTGCAAGGTCCTGACTGCCGTGAGCAAAAATTATCTCCAGGTGGGTTAAGTGTTTTCTCGGTGAAAGCAGCCACTCGATTTAATCTTGGTTCAAAAAGCGGGGTGGACAGGAGGGTATTAATTCCTGGATGAAATCTTTTCAAAAGTGCAATTTTGAACTGCTTAATAAAGCGATTGTAAGAATACGACGTGAAACTCCATAAAAGCATTTTATTACAATTTCTTGGCTGTTTCCTTGAAGTTAATTGCTTCCACCCCTAAACCCTCCAATGCTGAAAGTGCCTTCCATTCCAGCTCCCCAAATTTTTAAGCCTGGGTGTAAAGCGTGAGCATTCAGCTCCCGTCGAAAAACGCGGTTTTAAGAGCACCGGCAAGGTTTCTCCACGTTTTACAACTTAAAAAAAAAAAAACCAACAAAAAACAAACAAACAAACAAAAAACCCCTGGAAACTTCATTCTGTTTCCTGCAGGATTTGTGGGCCGCGGAGGCGGGAAGGGACGCGAGGTGGCAGCGCTGAGCCTCTGCTGCCAGACGTGAGAAAACGCGGAGCTACCGACCCGGGGATGATTTTTTTTTATTATTATTATTTATTTTATTTTTTTTTTTAATTATTATTACTATTATTTCCCCCCACGGTTTCGCTGAGCGGCATAGCGCTGCAAGTTTCTGCCTGAAATCCGGGAGGTTTACATGAAAAGAGCGTTCCACCTGCGCGTCGCGGAAAAAAAAAAAAAAACAAACAAAACCAACCGAAACACCCACTCCGCGAGTGACCCGACACCTCACCCGGGGGTTTGGGGGGGGGGGTGTGTGGAATTAAGGACGTGCTCATTAGCAGCACTATTCTCACACCTACGGCGGGAAGCGGAACCTGCGGTTGGCATTCCCGCACCGGGGCAAGAGCCTGTTTCAGGAGGGCTCGTCCTGAGACAACTCTTCTGGACGAACCTGCGGCAGCCCCCGGCGCTCGCAAGCACCGATTCAAGGTTTTCTTGTGTCGCTTGTGTCACTCAGACCGCAGTCCCCACCCGTTAAAATGTCTTAAGAACACGCAGATTTAGCACCGCAGCAGATTTTTGTTTTTCTCCCCCCCTACTCTCTCCCTCTAAAGCCGAGGGTTACCGGCGCTCAGGATTATTTAACTGCAGCCCTTACAGATGATCTTTCCCCCCCCCAGCCCTGTTCAGGCTGTGAGAAACGCTTGTGAGCCGGCTCCGTCGGAGCTTTGGGAAAGGCAAAGCTTCCGTCCCGCCCGACGTGTGGCGGCATGCCCGCCCCCGCCGAGCGCTCCCCTCCCCCGAGGGCGCGCAACCAGCGCGGCCGCGGAGCTCCCGCAGCTTCACCAGCCGCCTCCTACCCCCCGCAGCCTCCTGCTCTGACCGGTGGACGCGGCTCCCCCGGCCGCCGGCGTCCGCGGGTTAATTAACACGCGCGTTAATTCCACGCGGTTACCTGCGCAGTTGTCCCCACCGCGCTGTGCAGAAAGCGCACCCCCCCCCAGTCACCCGCCCTTGCCCAGCGCAGCTCCCACCCCCAGCGTTTCCCTTCGCCTCCGCGCCCGCGCAGCTCGGCACCGTCCACGCACGGCGAAAAACACGAGCGGGCACAACCCTCTTCCCGCCGCCGTAGCCGCGGGGCGGCACCGAACGCGTCCAACCCGCGCAACGATCAGCCCCCCCACAGCTTGTAGGGGATGCGCGGGCGCGGAGCCGCTGCCTCCCGCGGCGGAGGGCGCTCCGCGGCCGCGCAGCTCTCACGGTGGGGCGGGACCTGGCAGCGCGGGGCTCTCCACGCCCCCGTCCCTCACCCCCTCTCGCGGAAAGCCCGCCACCCGCCGCGGAGAGAGGTCCCCGCGGCGGGACAGGGGCGGGTGGCGGCGCCCCCGCGGGACAGAACCCGCATGGGGCGTGTTGTCCCGCAGGGCAGGAGCGGGGCCCTCACCCGGGCGCGTCCTGAGTGGGAACAGCAGCGGGTCAGTGAGGGACCCGAGAGGAAATGTTGCGGCTAATTAAGGAGATTCCCGGGACACCTTGCTTCCCGTCACACCTTGCTTCCCGTCACTCTGTGACAGGCATCCGCAGGGTGGGGAAGGGCAGCGTCTTATTTTCCTTAAAAAAAACCCAAACAAACAAACAAACCCCACCTGTATTACTTCTGAGTGTTTTTCCGTCTGCGACCGAAATCCACGTATATTTGGCCTCGGCGTTCTGTGCCACATGTTAAATACGTGCATCAGGGTGATTTTGAAGTGCAAAGGACAAGGCCACAGCAGAGGTACGCTGCTAAAGGACCCCTACCCCGCCATCTTTCTGCCGCCTGTTAGGATCCGTGGAAAACAAAGTTGATGAGATACCTGCCATAAAGGGGAAAAATTTTTGGCTTTTAAAATAACATGATGATGGTGACAGTGGATTTTGATGGTCAAAGAAGAGCGTGCTGAAGGCCCAGAGGTGTAAACTGAGACATGAGAGCGGGCCCCCCCCCTTTGTCCTGTTTGCAAGAAGAAAACTCTTATCGTACAATTGCAGGGCCCCGATGCACAGAGTGCCTTTATTCAATGTGATTCACAAACACTTTGAACCCTCCCCGATAGCTTTGTTGAGAAGAACTTTTACAACTGGGAAGTGTTTTATAGAGGATGTTATTTACTTAGGAGTGAAAAATCTGTTGCCTAAAGTTGTACGGTGTCGTTTCCTTCAAAAATGCGTATTCACTTACGTTTCACTTGAATGCCAGCCTTCACAGAGGTACCCAGTGCTCGTTATGAGAATGCCGAGACATTTCTAGCTCATTTAATACAAAAAGTAGGTAAGAAGCCATTTGCATATACATATTTATATTAATTCAGATATTAATCACTTATATGGAAATGTTTGGTTTGGGAAGGCAGAAACACCTCTCCAGAGATTTTTAATAAGAAAGTATGATAATACCATCTCTCCTTTATCCACTTCGGTGACTTTTTAAGTTTAAACTTGTTCTCTTAGAATAACAGAAGTTCAAAAAGCTCTGTTAAAAAAAAAAAAAAAAGAAACTTGGAAAACACATTGTTTGCATTTACTTAAAAGGAGAATTGCAAGCCCTATGCAATCTTAGAAGATTTAGTAAACTTTTTTTTTTTTCCCCAGTTTTGTATAAGAAAAGCTCTTACTTCATTTTTAAAGCTGTTTTGGCAAGCCTTTCCTGCAAAGTGAAAAGCAGCACAGCCGCAAGGTTGAAGAGGAATTACCGGTCTGCTGCATATGTAGCAGCAGATTGCATATGCATGAGCTGCAGCTGCCATGAAGGCCACCCCAGGAAGGGCAACCCAAGAGGAGAACCAGCGGAGGGGAGCAGCAGCTGGTGGGTGCCTGCAGCCAGCCCCCCCCCCCCGGCAGGGTCGAGCCCTTCTCCCTGCAGGAGGACTAAGGAAGGAGTTTCCCACTCCTTCGGACCGCTGCGCTTTCTGAATGTCCTCCTCTGCTCTGCCCCTAAGGCTCCCTCCCAGCCGGCCGTGTTCATCCTTCCTGCTCGCTCTCGCCTTCCCCTGCCTTCTCCTCGCTACCGCTCTCCTAACGTTCCCGCTCATCTTTTCCTGCCATCTCTACGAACGCGCAGACAGCTGCGAGAAGACAGTTCAGCAGAAGCCCACATAGTACCAAGAATGAAGTAATGCTGCCGCCCACTTCCACAGCACCACCATGTCACCCAGGCTTGAGCGTCGTTGATAAGATGGAGCTACAAAACCACTGCGCATTGAGTTACGTTTGGGTTGGTTTTGAAGATCATCTAGGGGGATGTTGTGTGCTATTTAATTCAGTGTGTGGATAACTTCTTGTGTGAAGCAAAATGTTGCGTACACGTCGTGCTCCTGGAAAGGAGGCACAAGGCAATCTCTGTGCACACAGGAAAAAAGGTCCTTCTAAAATTTAAGTCTTAGCATTTCTAGCTTGTTTCTTGCGAGACCATTTCTTGAGTCATATACGCAAGGTAATTACATTTAAAAAATATAATCTTGCATAGGATTTAGTTGTGATCATTGTCTGTTTTTTTTTTTGTAAACTCTGGGTTATTCGTGGATGCTTATCCACAAGATCCAACTCTAAGAAAATTCCCCCAGCAACCTGTGGACAGTCGGGGTTATCCATGCAATCTAAGGTGGTTCTGGCAGAAGTAGACAAACTCTGGAGCAGCACCCAGCTTTTGACTCACCAGAAAATTGCCACCCAGGCAGATGCAAGGTTGGGGTGCAAGCTTTCTGGAGGCTTTCTGCAGAGGCTCCAAAAGAATCTATCATCAAATAACGCTGTTTACTGTTCAGAACAGAATGGTGGAGGTAATATCTATGATTATTTTAAATGTCTTTAATTTTAGGTCCTTCTGAGACATATATAACTGAGAATATAACTGTGACTAAAACTAGCAACGTCACACCATTAAAATTGGTCTTAAGAGTGGCCTATCATTTTCTGCTATTTCAACTTTAGACAAAATTTAGTATTTTTTTATCATAAACTTGCCTTTGTACTCAAAAATTCATCCCTTTCATTCAGCCCTGTAGTCTTCAGATGTAACAGATTGATTTATGTTAAACAAATTTAACTTAACAATTTTTCTCATTTGGTGTTTCTGATGCATGGGTCAAAAAGCAACAGCAGGTTCTGGTCAGAAGCAGCAAAATACATTTAAATCTAAAATGAATGAGAGAAAAAACTAGTTTTCTTACCATTTTTTCCCTTTTATGCTCAGGACAAATACAATTCTGGCTTTCTTCCTGGTTTCTTTCCATATAATTGTTCTTAATGATGGTGGTGGTGTGACAATTAGTAAGTAGATTTTTTTTTTTCTTTTTAATTCTTTTCTGAATAGATTGCTCAAATGCTACCATTCTGTACTTGGCAGTCTCTGTCACCTACCCTGCTTATGCTGCTCGTGCAGAAAAAGGTTACTGGTTTACTATTAAATATGAATATTCATTTCAAAAATATATTTATTCCCAAAAGCTTGTTTTCTCTAAGAATTGCACCTTTTTGAACAGAACGTCAGAAAAAGGTGGTAGCGTTCTACACTACCCCATGTAATCCTGATGTAGCTGTCACACTCAAGAAGTGTGTATGTGAGTAATCTCAATGTGCAGGTGTGCTCAAGTGAGGCAGGGTGACTGAATTTGCATTGCTTTATAAAGTCTGTATTTATGTTTGATTAATTGCTATCAGAAATAACAAATTGTCTCTATGGAACCTCAGGAAGCTAGAATATTATACACTGTTTCATCATACAAGAATCAAGCATTTTCAATGTATTATTCCAAAATTTTAATCCTCAGCTCATGTGTTTCATCAATACACAGCCCAGTGTCTTATCTAAGTATCAGAAATTAATTTTAAAAAATGGAACTTTTGAATTTTGCTTTATAAAACTACTGATTTATTGAACACTGTATAAGAGGATGCTAGTGTACAGTAATCTTATGGATTATAAATATAGTAGTTGAAAAATGTGAAAAATATTGCACTCCTGCTAATCAAAGCTCTTCCATAGAAAGATTATCTGCTAAACAGCCCTTAGTTTGGTTTATCAGGACTGTCTTTGAAATTTGAGGTGTAAATCTTGTTGATATATCAGAAAATATCCCTGTATAAATATCCAGTTAGTCTATTCTTACCTCCATTTAATTCAAAGAAAAAAATCCTTATTTTAATGCCTGACTGTGGGATGGCTTCCCCAAGTCAACAGTCTGCTCAGAACTATTAGTAAGTTAGGTACCAAATTAGCTACCACAATTAGGTACCAAATAAGATGCATTAAAACAGCCTTACAACCCAAGTATTGCCCAGGTAATACAGAAAGTTGGCATTTAGATCAGCTTTGCTCAGACCTTGTGGCACCTGTTTCCACCAAGAGCCCGAGACGTGCTCCTTCGTGCCCTCATCCTGGAAACTGCTCTTTGTGGCGACTCCGAGGTGGAAGGTAACGGTGCTGGTGGGTGGGTGGTTGCTGCAACATACCCACACACTGACTGTTTGAACCTCAGGGCTGGGATAAACAGCAGCTGCCCACGTGTGCCCTGGTGAGGTGGGTTTGAGGCACGTACTTTGTCTCAATGCAGATCTTCTGGTTTTCCTCATGCTCTCACCCCTGTGACACAAAGTACCTCCTCGTGCCTCTGCCGATGTGGCGTGGAAGTTATGTGGTTCACAGGTTAGACATTTTGCATGCAGTGGAAGGAACCAGGACGTAACGCTGTACCTTGTGTATCTTACACCTGGAGTGTAAGTAGTGCTTGTTCCGGAGGTGTATGACTGTCAGGAAACATCTCTGAGGCACCCCAGCACGTTGCTGGTACGAGCACATGCACGCGTACAAGCACCGTACCGAAGACTTCTGTGTATCACCTTTTCTCCCTGTGTATTAGACTAGATATTAGGAAATTCTTTACTGTGAGGGTGCTGAGGCACTGGAACAGGTTACCCAGAGAAGCTGTGGATGCCCCATCCCTGGAAGTGTTCAGGGCCAGGCTGGATGGGGCTTTGAGCAATCTGGTCTAGTGGAGGTGTCCCTGCCCATGGCAGGGGGTTTGGAACTAGGTGATCCTTAAGGTCCCTTCCAACTCTAACCATTCTCTGATTCTACGATATATAAAAGGGGGAAAAAAAAAATCACTGGCAGACACAAGTAGTGAGACCACTGGCGAAAAAGCAATATTTAGACTACAGAGCTAAAAAGACAAAAGAACATCAAATTCCTATAGAAATAGACACTGAAGACACTCACTTTTTAGGGTAGATGTACACTGCAGACTGCGGTGTAGCGTAAAAATACCTGAGCTAGTTGTAAATGAGCCATCTCAGGTACCAGAAGCAACAGCAGGTGTTTTTAGGTTTTCACCCTTGATTTATGTGTCCCATCAGCTGTGAGTCAAGGGTGGCTCCAGTCCCCCGAGGTGTTTACGCAGCAGCTGGGAAGGGGCTGTGGTGCAGGTATGCCCTGCTCTTCAGCCCTTGTGTCACTGCTCGGCTGTGGGCAGCTCTGTTCCCAGCTCTCTCCCGGGAGGAAGGCTCCGCAAGGCAGGCGTCAGCAGACTTTTGGCTCCTTTGCATAGCCTCACCACAGCTTTTCATGCCTTCAGCTTTTTGCTTCCCTGCTTTCAGCCTCAGCGTTGCTCTAATACAACTTCTGTACTAATTTGTTTTTAATCAGGTAAAGGAGATTTAAACAGTATTCACCCTGCGCATAATGTGCATTCAGTCCAACCTTGTAAAAATTTACCTATGGGAAGTTTATTGATTTCATCTTCAGAATCACATGGAGCAAGTGAGCAGATATATTGCCCTCCTACTGATGAAGATAAAAATCATCCATCACTTAAACTTTCTCAAGTAATCTATTTTTGTCTTTCCATTTTCTTATCCCAGAAATATAATACCATCATAGCTGCTATAAATGGAAGAAGCTCTGCTGTTCTTACATAGATATAGGCTGATGTATTTTGTAATCTTACATACTTCACGTCTATATTCAGTAACCGAGATTTCAAAATGCTTGCTGCTGTACATCCTGGTGTTAAACGGGCTTGAAGCTGCTTCTCAGAAAAGCTCAACATCTAATGCCAAAATCATTGCAAACTAGGGGAGCAGAAGTGGTGTCTGACTGCTCCTTGGATCGTTCACAGATTTCTAAGCAAATCCAGCCATGAAAGGATATCTGACACCCGACTATCTCTCAGCCATGGTGAGCCTTCAACTCAGATATTTGATTGTATTTACAAGTTTTTGCCTGCAATTGTTCTTCTTTTGGAACGCAGGGCAACAGCACTATATTAAGCACGCACTGACAGGAGCAGTGGAATCTGTTGTTTAATGAGGACTGTAATATTGCATGCATACATAAACTGGCTGCGTGTGATGTGCCAGTACTTAAACAAGAGACACACAGCTGACACTTACTGTCGTTTGTAACAAGGACAAATTATAGCACAGGTACGTTTTCAGCAAGATAGTAGAGCAGTTTTTCAGGTTTAGTTAATACAGTACAGGGTAGTATCTAGCTGGACTGAAAAAAAAAAAAGTCAAACCACCATATTTGGAGAGTTCCATATTTACCATTCTGGCTTTTAAATTCTTTGAATTGACTTGCGAGTACGCAGTCCGGTTGCCCATTTGGAAAATCTACCGAGGGCTAGTGATTCTTCAGACGCCTCTCAGGCAGCAGCGCCCACTTGCATCTTCCCAGGATAAAGCAGGAAGACCTCCTGCTGGTTTGGGGAGTGGTACCCCACTATCCTGCACCCGGGAATGCCGGCCAGTTGCCCACCGGCTCACAGCACTGCCTTGCCGCAGAGGAGCGGGCACTTGCCAGGGGCTTCCCAACCCTCGGTCAAAAACAGGTTTGCTGTCCCACGAGGGGGGCTCAGCTGCCCTCCCTGGGGAGATGCCAGCCCCAGCAGCGATGTGGGGAGTGGGACAGCAGCTCTGGGGGGAAGAAGGGGTGCAGCTGCTGCTCTTGGGGGGCAGGGGTGCCAGGAGTTTTGCATGCCTTGGTCTGTATGACAGCCCTACACCACGCTCCACAGCCGCCCTCTGCTTCCCAGTGACTTGATGCCCACCCATGAGTGGGCAAAGCCACATCCGAATGCTGCACATGCGACGAGCCTCCTCTCTTTTGTGTGGTTTTTCTAGGCTAAAAACAAGGGGAACTGTTACTTGGGAGCTGCTGGCGACTCCCTCGAGGGGAAAAAAGTGACTGCTGTAGCTGTTGCTGTTAACTTATATTGTATTTTTCTTCAATACCATAGAAAGTCTTGCAACGCCCTTACAGTCCTGAAGGCAATTTCATTACAGAGTGCTTTTCCTCTCTCTCTGCATCTGAAATAAACCCATTTAGACGACTTGTTCTGTCCACACTGGTGAGACAGAGTCTCATTTTTCAACTTACTCCTCCTCTCTTTCAAAGCAGGAAAACACCGGGGCAAACTTTGCACAAACTAGAAAAACAAATCCGCTGCATACAAGTTTTTCCCTTATTATTTCCTCTATAATTTACCAAAGGAAAAAAATCCAACCCACCAGCAACAGTTACTCTGCATTTATCACAGTGACTAGTAGAAAGCATGTGATTCTTATGGTAAGCAGCAATTTACAGATGGCCAGGTGCAATCAACATATCTAATCTTATCACGCATTTGTTTTATTCGCAGCTGCAACAGTTGGTGTCAGTTAATAGGTTACCAACCATGAAGTATATATATTTCCTTTTATCCTGCTTCAGGGCTACAGAAGTGATTTGTAAGCTGTCCTAGCTGTTGAATTTACATTTAGTTTTTGTGTGCGTGGCTTTTTTGTTATTTAGTTTGTGCCACTTAGAAAGAAAATGAAAATGTCTTTCAGAGAATCTGTTTTGTTTTCACTTGATCCATTTATTTTTCTACGGATTTAGAAACTTTAAAACCGTGTGTTTGCTCTCTGGGTTTCTAATCTAAAGTAGAACACAAGTTATTTGTCAAGTATAAATTTTTGTGGTTATTTTTTTTTTTAAAGAATGATCTATCATTGATGAGGGCTCAGTTTTGCCTCTTTGGTTCCATCAAGTCATGTGGTGGATTCACTATCAGCCCTTCCAAATAATCAAGCACAATCTGTATAAGCTGAATTTTAAATAGTGGCTATAAAAAAATTAGTATTAAATTATCTTCTTAGCTTTACAGCTCACACTGTGGACACTGGGATGTATAGATGTATATACAGCAGTAAATCAACCACATAACCTCCAAAGCTTTCCGTACTCTGGTATAAAATTAAAAAGCCTGTTTAAAATAAATGTATTTAATCCTTACTAATGAGTCTTTTCCAATTTTTGTAATGGAACGACAGTCTCGGTTGTGTAATTTTTCTGCTTTTGCTTACATCAAGACAATTGCGTTAAAGAGTGATACGGTAATAAGTCCTCTATAACTTACATGCTTATATATATTTTGCTTACATGTACCTTCAAATCTGCTTCCTACTAAAAGCAGTTTTAGCAGTAAAGGGTACAGCTATTAGCACATGTCCATGTGTATAAGTCAGGTATTCTTGAAAGTAATGAAGCTGCACATGTGAGTTTAACAAAAAAGAGAAATAAAGAGAAAAGAATCTCAGATTTTGATCCTGATTATGGTTTTAAAATGCATGACCAGCAATGTCTTATCATTGGCATAGAGCAGCATATATGCATAGTAACTGGCAACCCTTAAATGTATGAATTTAATGGACCTGAACAAATAATTGCAGGGAATACTTTGCCTATTCAGATTAGCCCCTTTCTCTGCACACGTTGTTTTGAGGTGGGTTGGAATTCCATCTGACTTTTTATTCTGAATTACATTTTCACTTTTTAACACAATTTTGTTGATCTGATACTTAACCCTAGCACTATATTTGCATTGCTACATAAAACACTGGAAATAAGATCTTTGCTTAAAAAGCCTATTAGTAGTTCTTCATCGATTAGGAATCTAAGATGAAGGCTTTAAAACATGTTGTAATTTGATACAAATAATGACTGGATGTATGTCAACATTTTGCACAAACTGGCCTTTTTTTCTCCACTGGCCTGACTTCGAAGGCTTTGGCATAAATCCTTCTTCTTACTGCTCATCATATTATTGTAGGTGGGAAGACTTCTCCCGGTAAGGCTAAAATCTTTCCAGATATATCTACATCAGCTACGCTGTCACTGGGGTTGGAGACAGGATTATCCAGATTGAGTAATACACTGTAAAAATGTATGAATTTACAGTTAGGCAAATAAGGCCACAATAGCAATTTTTAAGCTTCCAGCTTAAGGAGCATTTGTTGTTGGAAGGTGAAGCTACTGCCTCGCCTGATTTACTTGCTAAATCTGAACTTAACCTTTAGAGACTGAATATTTGAATAGTTGACTGCTTATGCTCGGTTACACACGCTTATGCCAGTCTAAAGCAGAAGCAGCTAATGCATGTAACGCACGTCTACCTGTTGTAATGTTTCGTACTTCATACCGAGTGAGCTCACCCCCCGTCTGCACCGCGGCGTGGGGACGGGGCTGCGTTTGGCCTCCCGTCACTAGTGTGGGGCTTGACTCCTGGGTAGCCTGCCCAGGGCTCGGTGCCAGCTGCGGTGGCACTGCTCAGAAACGCCTGCCCAGTGGGACCGAGCTGGGACCACTGCTGACCCCGGCCCTAGGGTGTATTCCTGACAGTTTTAAAGAAAACTCTGACAGGCTGGGGGAAAAAGACCCCTGAATCTTCCCTTTAGCAAAGCCTACTCTTACCAGCAGTGAGGGCTAGAAGGCACTTTTCATATCTCCGGCTCTATCTCCAGTGCCCGTCAATGTGATTTCAGTGTTGATACTAATAATGGTTTTACTGCTGAGCAAAGCAAAGAAGAAGGAAGCACAGGAGCAGTGTCCCATTTTGGTGCTGCGGCAGGAGGATCTTCAGGCAAATGCTGCCATTCCTCTGCCCAGGTCAGCCTGTGGAGCAGTACATCCCAGGGAGAAGCTGAGGGCACTAGAGGTTTCCATCAGCTACACACCAAAGGGAAACCAGCTGCAAGAGTGCAGGAGCACTATGACTCCCAGCCAGGCTGTTCCCAACTGGAGATCCACCGCTTCTCTGGGGGCCAGGGTGAGATGCTGGAGTCTCCCAATTCTCATGACGCTTGCTGACCGAGGCACACATCACTATCTTTAACACTCGGGACAAGTTTTCAATTTTTTTCTTTTTCTCACACAGCAAGGAGAGCAAGAACCTCTTGGCAGTTTGCTAAGCAAATGCTGAGCTTCAGGTGCCATCACAGGTCTCTGGGAACTGGGATTCTATGCACGTGCTTATTATATTACTATTTTTGACCTCAGTGGTCCAAAGACAAGGAAGGAAGAAGGGAGAGAAGGAAGGAAGGAAGAAGGGAGGGAGGGAGGGAAGGAAGGAAGGATAGATTTAATCTTAGGAAGTGCAGAATTCATACAATTTTCTTAAGAAACATAGGTGAGTGCACAGCTGAAATGGGCGCAACGTTGGAGAGAAGTCCTGCTCTCTCTCTCCCCATGCTGATTCTGAGGGCAGAACAAACCACCAGGTGCTAAAGTGCTTATCTTTCCCTTCGTGTCTATCAATTCGACTACTACTTGAATGTGGGCAGCTTTCTAATGTGAGACAATACTTCATAAAAGTGCCTAATCTGATGTATTCTCTAGGGAGTGTTATATTTTCTTTTCCCTTTTGTAATGCTGAGCATGGCCTGACTCCTAATATCACCCAGTCAATCCTCAAAGCCCGTACTCCATCGTAACTGTAGCAGTGACCTTGAACTCACCTTGCTTTCCTGTGCCACGAGACCTTTGTCTTTTGCCCTTTTACCATAGGTACACAGAGGTGTTTTGGCATAGGGAGTTCATCACAACTTGAAATGGAACTGGATTAATGTTGCTTTTTAATGACTGAGCACACTATTATTTTAATAATAACTGTTCAGTCACCCAAGTAGTGATTTTTCCTGACAGTCTACAGGTGGGCACACCCAGCTCAGAACACATTACTAAACACATGCTCTGGCAGACTTTGGAGCAAGCAAACACAGACTTTTTTCCACCCTCACAGAATATTATTTGTTACTAAGGACTAAGAGGTAATCTTCTGTCTTTTGACTTGGCGGGGAGGTTTATGAGGAAGGGTAAGAAAAGATCTTTCCTTCCTTAATAGATTAAGAGACACCTAGAGTTTGAGCCTTAAAAAGATTGTTACCAGTCTCAGGTGTTGCCTCTGAAGTAAATGGGCATGAACTTAAGCGTGTAAGAGAAAAGGTGGCTCTCACTAGTCTATAAAACATAACAAACCTCACGCGTATCCCACAGCAGGGACTATTCTGTTTGTGCTCCAGATTTCAGATTCCATATTGTCTGCAAAAGTTCTCTGCTGGAAATAGGCTCAGGCAGGGAAAGACAAGATGAGCCATTGGAGCCAGGAAACAACCTTCAGGTTTGGCACTTACAGGTCTAAACCCGTGACGCACTGAAGGGACAGATGATAGCATCGGTACCTTTGTTACTGTTAATAATAACAGAGTTTTCTGGACAAAATTAGATCAGAGTAGTAAAAAGAAATGTCTTTGATCCTCATCAGTTCAGGCAGCGTAATGCACAGATGGAAGTAAATGGTAGATGGGACTAATACACTCTTGGCTTTACAAAAGGTGTACTGTGACCGAGTAACTCAAATGCTGCATTAGATAAGATAAAAAATTCTCTAGAAAAACAAGAAGTATTTAGAGGTCAGCTAAGTATTTGATAGAATGCCGCATAGGAAATTATTAATTTACTAGAATAGATAGGGAACTTTGTAGTGTTGGTGAGGTTAGCGAGGCACAAGGTCAGGGAGATCAGTTCTGGGGGCTGCTGGAAAGGGGAGGTTTGGGCCAGAGGGAAGCTCATAGTGAAGTCATGCAAGGATTTGTCTTGGTCTTGTTTTTATTTAGTATTTTCATTAATGATTTGGAAGCACATTAAGGAAATCTGCTCATAACACAAAGAGGCACTGCTAATAGAGAGGTGGATTGGGATAACGTACAAGGAGAACTGGATTACTGTATGAATGGGGCAGGAGAAATGGGATAAGGAAATGCAAAGTGCAAGTCCAAGCTGGTACAGATTACCAATAATCACAGTTACTGTGGAATAAGTGTGCAGTGGTTATAAATGACAAAGGCAGATGGAGAAGTCCGGCTATACAAGTCTGTCACAACAAGATTATCATCTATCAAGGTGCTGCAGCCTCAGAAAGCCATAAATTTAATCATTTCATATATCATAGTGATTCTAAGAACAATTTAGGTTTTCATTCAACAGAGTTTGTGGAAACCATTATACAAGGACCTGTGAAAAACATGGGATACTAGCAATGCGTTTTCCAGAAACATCATAGAATCATAGAATTGCCTAGGTTGGAAGGGATCTTTAAGATCATCTAGTCCAACCATCAACCTAACTCTGACAAAAAAAACCAAAAAACAACTATCACTAAACCATGTCACTGATTAATTCAGACTAGTATAGGTCTACAGAATAGCTACTCTCCAAGGAAGTGGAGAAATCTGATGTGTGTATGGAGGCTAAAAAAGATTGGCTTCTTTATTTTGGCAGACGAAAGGTGGCAAGGGCATTGGACTTCTGCCTAATTAAAATAAACAGCAAATAGGGAAAACAGCTCTAAAACAGCTAAGCTAGGAATAAAGTTATCAAAAGATTAAATGGTGATAAACCAGCTACAAGGAAATTGAGAAGTAATTATTAAATCCAAAGTTCCATACAATGAAATTATGTGGAGAGAGCAGGATTATTTAAAACATAATTTAAAATGTAGGCCCAGCAGTCTTTAGACTATATTAGTAAAGCATTTCTTTTATTTTAACCTTAAGCTTGGCATTCTGTAAAAACACTTTTCGCACACATTTACTTAAAATATACTTTTTAAATATATAAGAAAAAAGATTTTTTCCTTGCCAGATAGTATGACACTGTTCTCGGTATTGCAGCAGCCTTCAATGGTCAAGAAGTGCAAGTACAGGGAAACGCTGTAGCCCCAGGCTGGATCGTGCTTCCCCGGCATGCCGTGTGCATTGGCCATCCACATACCCAAAGCTGCAAGAGAACGAAACACCATCAGCCACTCTGGAGGTGGAACAGGCAGAGCCTGGTGGGCAGCTCCTAATTTTCCAAAACATTGAACACCAGACCTTAAACCCCAAACACATGTGAACTTCGATATTTCAGAAATTCATAACTTGGTCACATTATGGCAAATTTTCCCAGAGATGCAGTTCTTTGGGCTATCGGATTTCCAGTCCATGCCTCAACAAAGCAGCTTCCCAACAGAGCTGCTTGTAAAACACGGTGGTGCTGCTAACGTGGACAAAGCATGTTCTTCCTTGTTCACAATATCAAAACAGACTTAACCAAAACTTTTCACTAAAATGCCAGCCTTGGCTAGATGTGCGCCATGAAATGTTCCGGCCTAAGTAGTTCTAAGTTTTGCAACAATAAAATTCAGAAAAACAGTATCTCACAGTAGGAAAAGAGTTGTTCATTCATAAGTATTAGAATCACTTATTTTTACACAGATTGAGATTAATTTCATAATATCATTCAGAGGCATTCGTATCACATTTTGATACGGATTATGATTCATTTCATAGTATGGTAAATATACACAATTTTGTTCATACTTTCATAGAGGCACATCAAACTGGAAAACAAAAAACCTGTTCCATTTTCAAAAGTTCGAAGTCTTGCGTCAGCAGCCCCTGCCTCTCCAGGAACCCCAGTCTACGCGGATGTGCCAGCCCACGCGGGGCTGGGGACGCAGTCGTAACTGTCGTGTTTCAGCCATTGGGGAATTAGGCCATTGATGGCACAAACAAGATCATGTGGTTTATGAATAATAAGATGGAGAAACGTGAAAGGACTTTCAGGAAAAGGGTTAACAGAGATTAGAGAAACCTCTTTCCAGAAAAGTGTTTTAAGACACAATTTAAGCATAGGTTTAAACTTGTTAAAAGGATTTTAAAAAAAAAATTGTGAATTGAGGCTGCTGTTACTTTTGAAGCCGTTTAGTTCAGTTTTTAAACTATTCCAGAAAAGAAAAGGGGATAAATTCAAGATGAATGTTAATTGCATCTAACAGCTCAACTAGAAGAACTGGTTGAGCTTCATTTGCTGATTTTTAAAAAAATCATTCATTATATTGTTGTTTAGCATAACAGCACTTTATAGTTTCAGATAAGATCAGAGATACACTGCATTTTCTGTTGTGTCAAAAACACACAGAAACACAATTCCCATCCTCAGATTGTAGAGCAAAGGAAATATTGCACATAAAATCCTGGCCCTGTTGAGTCAATGGGAAAAGATATTCTTTTTAGGTTTCCAAACAGAACAGCACATTTTTATTTCCCTCAAGAAGAGATTTAAATTCTGTTTCCTTTTTGATGGAACTATAGTTGATTTACAGATAGAAGGAGAAACAAGTAATTTTCAAGGGCCGTATAAAACTAGAGAAATCAAATAGAAAGATATTGAAAATTTAAAGCAAAGAAGTTCACAAGCTGTGTGTCACTGTGGAGCACTTTCACACGGCCTGTGAAAGAGCTGTGGATTTAAATGCACATCTGTTAAGTGATATGCGCTTGCTGTGTACTTAATATAATTGCGTTAGAGTTCCTCTGAGTGGGTGAGAGTCCATCAGGCACAGTTTCCTATTTCCCAACAGCAGATGCCAATGAAAAACAAGAAACTGGGTAAGTCTAGGGTGGTATTTCCACAGACATACACCCCTAGCATTGAGAGGGATGCGTTGCCGACCTAGCAGTCTCCTAGCACGGAGAGCGGTGAGTTTGCCTGCTTGCACTTGTGTCTAAGTAAGAAATGTCAATGTGGCTTACTCCCACAAAAAAAGGTGGAAGGTTCCTGGGTGAAGGAATGAAACAGAGACTGAAGGCCATCATGTGTGTGGTCCTTATCTGCACAGCAGCCTCAAGTCTGAACTTGTTTGCATGTGTGCAGTTACCCATGAACCGTGCATGGGATGGGCCTATCAAAAATCTATGTACACCTATGGAAGATGGTCCTCCAGACATTACCTTCTGGTGCACTTGCACAAAAGACCTTTAAGGTTTATAACAGTTTGGTTGTGCTCTTCTTCTGAGCTACTGTATCGATAGATATAACCATTACACAAAAGACAACAGTTAAATTGGCACTACACAGCACTGAACATTTATATTAGTAATTGAGTGACCTATCTTCAAAGCAGGTTTGCCTGAGTGTTGGGAAAATGTTTATTCCTTTATACAGGATCTTATGCATACCACCTTCTCTTAAGCACATGCAATTAGAAAACTAAATCATAGTGGTTGCCTTCAGCAGCTACACTGAAACCAGTTTTCATCATCTTATTAATTTTGAGTAATAATACTTTGTTCTACAGGTAACTTCACAGCTTCAGAAGAGTGAAATATGCTGTATGTAGTATAAAAGTGGTGTACAAGTGTAAGTACTCCTACAGTTCAACAGTAAACCAAGTGACAAATCTGCATGTAAAATGGTTTCCATTAAGATAGTGAATGAACTGATGATTTGGTTAATTCTAACTAAGTGACTGCATTGCCACAGCTTCACAGATCCCAGCAGACCAAACATGAAACCCGCATTACATTGTGATTTATTGCCCTACTTATTCTAGAATGTCAGAAAGATTATTTGCAGAGAGAGCTTGCTAGAGCTCATTAAAAATACATATTTTAGTGTTAGGAAAGCTAACCTGACATCCAGAGTATGGGAAGCCCTGTGTCCAGAGAGGAGGATTGCACAGGAGGCTCTAATAGGCTTGCCTGAAGCCAAGCCTAGCTCTTAGGACATTTTCTTTAGACTCTTCAGTCTGTTCCTCAGAGGAGATGAGGATTTGCTCCTGCCTCGCAGCTAGGTGCTTCTTTTGATGCTCTCCAAGGCAGGGTATTTACACCTTGCACTGCATACATGTAGATGAACTTCAAGCTGGGACTTGCCAAATCAACACACCTGGGTGGGTAGGACACGAAGTGGAGCTCTTGCCCCTCCAGGTAGGAGAGGTCAGACCAAGCTGCAGTTGCACCTGAGAACAGGAGAGTGAAACACGCCATGTGGGTGCTGGAGTTGTGGCACGAGGAAGGGAAAAGTAAGAAATATGCGAGTTAAAATGAGAAGAAATACAATAGCTTTTTAAGTGCATATTTAATAACTGAATGGGAACAGAAAAAAATTAATAACTCAGTTAATTGATTATTTAGTTATGTTACTCTAACCCATGTAATATTATCCAAATATTCCTATGCAGATTTTTTTTTTTTTTATTAATGTAACACAAAACCCCAGATGCTGATATTCTTTTGGGTATTGGATACAACACTAAGCAGTTTTGTATCACACAGGGCCTGACTGTGGGCACACTGCAGATGAGGGCTGGCATGGGAGCAGAGGTCAGAATGGCAGGTCCCCAGTGACTGTTTCATTGAAATAGTTCAGTTTTACAACTGATCATAAGATGGGAGGAGAGTCTTTGTCCATAGCTCTACTATCACTTCAGCTTGGATCAAGAGGGTACTTTTGGAACACGTCTTTCAGTTGTTTCCATTTACACTGCTGATGTTCACATCGAGGAGCCTTTCTGCAGCACACACACTGGCTTCCATCTCAATCCAGCAGTGTGCCCAGGTGGCCAAGAAAGCCAATGGCATCCTGGCTTGTATTAGAAATAGTGTGACCAGCAGAAGTAGGGAGGTGATTGTCCCCCTGTACTCAGCCCTGGTGAGGCCACACCTTGAGTACTGAGTCCAGTTTTGGGCACCTTAATACAGGAGAGATATCGAGTGCTGGAGCGAGTGCAGAGGAGGGCAACGAAGCTGGTGAAGGGCCTGGAGAACAAATCTTATGAAGAGCAATTGAAGGAGCTGGGACTGTTTAGTTTGAGGAAGAGGAGGCTGAGGGGAGACCTCATCACTCTCTACAACTACTTGAAAGGACATTGTAGAGAGGTTGGTGCTGGTCTCTTCTCACAGGTAATTAGCATTAGAACGAGAGGGAATGGCTTCAAGCTCCAACAGGGTAGGTTTAGACCGAACATTAGGAAAAAATTCTTCACAGAAAGAGAGGTTAGACACTGGAACAGGCTGCCCAGGGAGGTGGTTGAGTCACCATCCCTGAATGTGTTTAAGAGACGTTTAGATGTGGTGTTGGGGGATACGGTGTAGGGGAGAACTTTGTAGAGTGGGGTTGATGGACTCGATGATCCCAAGGCTCTTTTCCAACCTGAATGATTCTATGATTCAATTACACTGACCTGGAAGACATTCTCCAAAAGCACACCTAACACCCACCTGCTCCTGTGGGGCCAGACTAGTGCTAGTATCAAGTAAAGCCCCAGAAATTTATACAGGGCCAATACCGGGTGCTTGGCATCAAGTGTTTTGCTCTGTCACTCAGCTGCTAGTGGGCTGCATCATTCCCTAATGCCTGGGAGCCCAGCCTTCGCTCAGCACAGCCTGTATGTCATATGCTGCCCTCTATAAGCCTAGCAAGTTCCATCCTGAGGGATAATAGGCGTTTTTTTAGCCCAAGTTGTCCTGACTACAAGCCTCTTCCAGACACCCACTGCTCCACTGATTAGGAACACTCCAACACCATTTCAGGAGCCTGCTTCCTTAGGGATAGATTTTGAAACTTAGTGCAGAGCGTGTAGAAAATTAAGTCAGTACCTCTGTTTCTTCCCATTTTTAAGCGAGTGAAAATAGAAGTCTGGAATGACTCTAAAGAAAACCACTAGTAACAGCCATCAGTTCGTGACCACCCAGTAGTGGAAAGGGGGAGGTGTAAGTGTGGGGAGGCTGTTTAAATCTGGAACTGATTGCATTCACTTTAGCGCTTCCCTGCCTGTTTGTTTCTATTTGCAATGTTAAATTCCAGTTTTTATTTTTAGCCGGGTGGATTTTAATGGCTTAAATGAACAAATTGATTTATTTTCTAATTGCAAGCAATAATGATCATTAAAACTGCATCTATTAGGAGCACAGCAATTTTAAATAAATTCATTACATATCCAACACACAAAAATACACAACCATGTAAACATTAATGAGAGCTTGGGGTTCTGGATATAGGTGTGAATTGTTTTGATTAGAGGATTAGGGTCCTTAAAGGTTGGGGAGAATTTCAGGTTTCTGGGTGGGCTGTAGCAGATTGATGGCTTTTTATCTGCAGACTGCTGCATTTGGCCAATATGTTCAGCATACTCAGTCAGTTTTGTCCTTTTATAGAGGTTCCCTTACTGTATGCCATATTTTTCGCTTTTTATTTCTCTCCAGGATTGTTTCTTCATTCATCCCTGGCACTACTGCAGTCTTTCTCAGCAAAGAGAAATACCAACTGAAGCACAAACAAAAGCTGAAAAAAACAGAGGCCCCAAATGGATAATCTCATAGATTATTCCATGATTAATTATCCCAGATTTATCAAATGCCACATCCAAATAAGGTCAAACGTGTAATTGTAATCTTCCTCAAGACACGCAACCACCCCTTTGCACAAGCCTTGATTTCTATCACAGAAAGTTTAAACTGGCTTCCATTAATAATAACGATAGAAAAAAGAAGTAATGTTGATACATTCTGAGCTACGTACTCACCATGTCAAGGAGATCATTAGTGACTGACACCAATGATGTGCCACAGACAACAAGATGTCTCTTTTGTGCCCGTCCTTTACTGACATTCCTGTCGCATCCTATTCGCCAACCTCGTGTAGGGATCCTCTCGCGCTTTGGATCAAAAAATTTCCGTGTTATTGTTAGTGGTTTATGCGTGTCACCATTTTGTTCTGTTTTTCACTGTTATTTTTGTTTCTTTTTTAACCACTTGAACGAAAAAGGTTATTCACAGCAGAACAGTCAGTATTGCAATATATCTATATCTATATTTATTTATCTGTACCTGGTTGAATATCATCTTTTTAATATGTTATAAGACCTAAGTCCCAGAGGGAGAACCACAAATTCACTTCATTTCCCTGATTTCACATTTAGGTCTCCACATTAGCTATAAATGTGTAAAACCACATGGAGGTAGTTCCTATTTACTAGAGGGCTGAGGAGGCACACAGCTCTTTTTTCTTTCACCATATGGCCGAAGTAACTCGCACACAAGCAGTTTGTTCTGATTCAGCTGTTTCAGCAGGAAGGATTTGCAGAAGCAGGATTGGGAAATACACAGGATTGTCTTTCACTTCTGTGACAAGAGTTATATTTTTAATTAGCCCCTGTTAGTGTCCCGAGGGCAGCTTGTAAAAGTTTAATTCTATATCTCAAGTTTGAGTCCCACTTGATAACCCATTTTTATGTGTATTTAGGGACCAGTTCTGAAAGCATTTTCAGGTTTTTAGAAAAGTTAGTTCCTTGGCAAATTGTGTTGACGAAAAGTAAGAATTTTGGATTTGCTTTTCTCCCAGTAGACTTAACTTACATGAAGATTATTGAAGATGTAGGGAGCAGGAGGTGGTGGTCAATATGCTCCTTCACTGAAATCTTAAGAGAACCAGCTGTTGGGAAGATCTTATACAATATGTGTATATTATTTTAAATACCTGAAGGCCCAAAATTTGTACATTGGGAAAGAATAAAAAACTAGGTTGACTAATAGTGGACAGAAAAAACCTGTAGATTAATGTATTCCCTCTTACTTGTTTACACAATAGTATCATTAAAATCAAAGCAATTGGATTATCTGGCAAGTAGAAAGAAAAAACTGAAAAGGTGCATTTGAAATAAGTATTAGTAAATTAAAAAATAGCACTTAAGTATAAGCATTGACTAAAAACTATAACCAACATAAGAAACAGAGAAAAAGGACAGAACATAGACCAGCCTTATTAATTTGCAGTGACGCTCTGAGATTTTAAAATAACATCAGCTGAATGAATATGGTGTTGCACATGTTTAGGAGGGGGGAATACAACATCCAAACGACTTGTAAAATGTTTTGAGTTTGTAATTTAACATAATACATGGGATAGATTTGGTGATGCCTTAAAAATTCAGCTCTAATACAGCATCCTGTCAGCAGCGCTACTGCTAATAGCCTGTGAGAGAGCGTCCCTTTAATGTCATTGGCCCTTCAGCTTTCAGTTTAATATTTAAGCTGTTTCTAATTGTGTTCAGCTAAAACTTGGCATACAGCTTATGGACATGGATGTAATTTTAATCTCAGTAAAAAAGAAAAGGGGAGAAAAGAGGCAAAATTTTAATCTGTTCTGTTGCCAGAGTTATTCAGTGGTAAACGAGGTAAAAGTTTTCAATATTTCATTTTTCCCAAATTTGTCCACGTGTTGATTTCTTCCCCTAAACACAATTTTAATGCAGTGTAAGATAATACATACACATGCATACATAGCCAAGAACTAATCAAAACACTCAACTTCAACTTTCTGCAACAGACCAAGAAAACCAAATTAGGATCTTGTTCATGGGGGGAGGTGTGCATGTGTGTGTGTTAATGATGAGAAAAGGAGCTCTGCACACATTTCAGGAAATTGCATTAGCTTTCATCAACGCCAGAAAACTAAAGTGCAAAGTCGATCTGGAAACTAAACCCTAATGTGGGTTTTAGGAAAGCTCCTGAACTGCTGTCAGTGGATATGCTTCATCCTGCGTTTCAGACATCACTGACCCCCCAGGGCACCTCCGCCGGAGCCAGCTGGCCTCCCTCACCCTTTTCCTAGCAAAGGTTGCAAGATGTACGCTCCAGCCTTGCGGGCTTTAGGGGAATAAAATACCTCCGCCTATCTCCAAAGAGACAACGGGATGACAGGGAAAAAAAAAACTTGGGAGAATCTTTCACGTTGTGATTGTTATAGCCATAGCTGGCCCCACAGAGCTGGAGGTTGGGGAAGAGGAGAGAAATGCGCCCTCCTGCCCTCTCCCCTCCCATGGCTGTAATGGTTGGCGGAAACGCATCTTCTGCCATCTACAGACCATCTTTCGCTGAGGAAGGGGCTGCTGCTTGAAAGATCCCTGTTGGAGGAACAGCCATCCAGCTTATCTTGAGGCCAGAAAGTGAGGCCATGGAGAGGAGCTCAGCAGAAAACTGGACTTCATTAGCACAGTCAAGAGAACACTAGTCATCCAGCAAATCCTTTAAGGCAGGAAAACTGGCATTCTTGGCTTCCTGGAGTTTGCCTAGACTTCATGCTTCTGCCTAGTTTGTATCAGAGGTCCCAGGATAGCAGATGAAAAGATATTCTTGAATATCAAGAGTACGGGGCTGTGGAGGTACAGCCTGTAATTGAGGAGTATGGTCGGTTGGTTGTATGGCGGGGGGAGGAGGCATCTCCCCGCTAGTCGTCTGTGCTGATTTTGCTGATTGCAGGAACAGTGGCCTTAGGGACATTTAATAAAAAAATGATTAAGGAAGAGACAGGACTGGGGCTATATTACTCATCTATTAACCAGCTATGCATGAGAAGAGACATTTCTCCCCCTGAAGCAGTGTAGCAAGGGACATACAGTCTTTGCATGGGTGCTCTGCTCTTTGTGTTGTCTGAGAGAACTGCACCTTAAAGATATAGCACAGCTTTTACCATTTTTATGGCATCACTACAGTTTGTTTGGGTTTTGGCGCAAATTGCTGTGTTCTAAGACAATTCTGTATTACGGCCACTTTAAGGCTGATGTAATTTAGCATGAGCTGAGTTATTGCAGGGAATACCAAGTTGGTGTATAATACCCGCTTGCTTACTTGACTGTTGCTAAATTTCAGGGTAAGACTTTCTGGATACTTTACAGTGAGCTTATAATGCATCTTACTGAAATGCACAGCCTACAGTAGTAATTGTGAGAGCCAATTTAGTTCTGGCCTGAGCAAGTACAGCATGACCACTGAGATGAGCAGAAGCTGATCTGTCCTAGGACAAGGGTATCGCTATATAACATAAATTCTTTCAGTAAGCGATTGGCAAGTTGATTTATGGCAATTTCTGATGGAGCCGCTCTATCTTTAGGGATAATTAAAGTAGGTAGACACATGGTGAAGTTTTTCAAGACCGCACCTGACGTTCCCCAAGGGAACTTTCAAAGTCCCAGGTGGTGGTGGGGTACTTGACTCCTGTCGACTCCGAACTTTAATCAGTTCCCATATTTGCCAGCTGTAACTTTAAAGTTCTCCCCTCCGATTTCCCAGAGGCGTGAGCAACCAAATGTTCCCAGTGAATTTAGCTGGGAGCTACAGAGAACCGTGAAAATCAGTCTAGGCAGTTAGATGCCTCGATGAGAACTGAGAAACGTGCTCTGGCCAATTTGGACTTGTCTTTCAGGGGTGTTCACCTGATTACTTTCTCTATCCTGGAGCACACCCATAGTCACGGGGAGGAGGGGAGTTAACCAGAACCCACCAAGTTTTCTTGTAGAAATGTGGTTTACAAGCAATACTTTTTTACTGAACCACTGTTATAACAGTAACCATTGTCATCAGCTGCACATGACCATATTGACTATTTCGTGATAGAAGGAAAACTGCTCAATAAATGACAAGTTCTGTTTTGCAAAGAAGGAGAGGAGGAAGGGAAAAGAGACCGTTAAAGACCTGCACGCTCCTGACGATAATGCTATACATCACCCCAAAATCACTTGCAGGTGTACACGAGTCCCACCGCTCCTTCTAGCCCAATTTTTGTATGCAAGGTCATCCTCCTGGTGCTACCTTAGAAACTGGCCTTATTCTATAGAGGACATTGAATGATAACACTGCGAGTCAGCTGACTGCTGTGTCACAGAGCTGCTGCTTTCTACATTATCGCAACTGCCAGAGCTCTTACTGCTGCAGTTTTCTAGTCGCAGTGCGGCAAAGCAGACGCATAGAACCAGGCATAAAAGCAGCATAGGTTTTTTTTATTCTTGTCTTTTTCATACGAGGGAGATTTTCCTGGTGTTAGCGTAGGAACAGACACACAGCCTGGATGTGTTGGCTTCAGCCTGGCAGCGTTTTCAGCTGAGCAGGGACTGCGCGGAGCTCTGTACCCAAATTGCCTCTGCGGAAGAACGCCTGGTTTCCCACTTTGTGTACTAAGATGGGTTTTTGTTTTTTTTTTTTTTTTTTTTTTAATGCCACGGTGATATACCTGCAGCAATAGGACAAAGGAGATGGTACTTGTCACTGTTTGTCCGACTGGGGCCTTTGCAGGCACTCCATTGCCGAAGCTGTGCCAGCGTCCCAGGGTCATATAGATTGGTAATACAGGTTGCTGCAATTTCTTACATCAGTTAGAGCAAAGCTCAAACAAGAAACCAGACTCTCTGACCTAAATCAATCCCAGTCCTTCTGGATACAGGGGCAGCAGTCGACTAGCAATGACACAACCAGCCATCAAGTGGAGAGTCTCTGGGATTGCAATCTGTATCAGTTGGAGTCTGAGAGAATGAAACCCTTTCGGTTATCCAGTCGCTTCTCCTTCTTCTAATACTACAATTCCTACAACTACTACTACTACTTCTGGTTTTCTTGCCTGTAAGAAGCTATTAATTGTGCTTCGTCTCTGAGTGTGTATTTGCGTGGATTAGTCTGTCTATAACGCAGCCCTTATCTGCTCCTGCTGGAAATCAGGGCACGAAGTCAGCCTGCTTTAACAGTTGTTTCTTTCTGCGTGATGCTATGCAACTAGAATGGGTTACACTGACAACAAAGGAACAAGCACAAAGCACCACTTTCTTTGCTGGACTGTTACAGGAACATAACTCTTCTTCGATATGACGCCCTGGTCTCTTTGCTGGCTTTTTTTTTTTTTCCTTTCTTTACTTCATCTAATCGAAGAGCCTAACAGACACCATCGTGGATGTGGTTTTTAATGATTTGGAAAAGACAGCCTGTGGAGACTGCGATTTGAGACAGCAACACATTTAGGTTATTGCCAATTTGAAATACTTGGTTTGTGAAGCACAGCCCTAAGGGACGAGCTCAGTAACTGAGAAAGAGATTGTAGATAAAGAAATAAAAATGACAAGCGTAATGGAGGCTCTGCAAAAGAGACTGTCAGAGAATCAGTTCATGGATGGCAATTTCACCAGTCTGAATCTGAATAATTCATAGATTGAAATTACCCTGCTTTCACCTTTCCATTTAAACCGGCATGATCTGAATCTCTAATAAATTTTCAAGATAAAGTAAAATGCCAATTTGAATCTGAAGAGCTTTTAAAACCAGATGCTACACCCTGAATCTTTCGATACCTTTCACAATTATCCTGTGAGAACCGTACTTCATCACGAAGCACCATTACCAGTGAAAATTACTGTGATTACAATAGCAACAATAGAATACCATCAAATGATCTCTAATTTACCTAATTTACCAAGGCTGACTGTGTGCCCATTGTGTTTCACTACGTCTGGCATTGGATCAATATCCCAGTGGAACAAAAATGCCTTAGTGTGTGCTTCCTTTTGGTACCTTTGACAGCACAGGGGAAAAAAAAAAAAAAAAAAAATCTATCTACTGTTAAATGTTTTTACAGCCGATCTACACGCCTGCTGTAGGATCTGATTGATTCGCCATGATTTTCTATAGTTCCTGAGTATCGGATGTCATTGTGTTACTAACGTGTTTGTAACGTACAGTCACGCACAAAGACTGCAGCAGGCGAGTACCAGCAGAGAGACCCTGCACTGCTGCTGCAGGAGCAGCGCTCTCGCAGGGGAAGCCAAAACCAGTTCGGTGCCTTATGTGAATAATTACTCGTGTCTGAGTTACAAACGCTTTCTAGCATCACCGGTCTTGGTTGTACTACATGAAAAATGTAATGCAAAAAGCCATAGTCAAGAAAAACGATTGTGTGTAATACTAACAAGGTTTTTTTCCCCCTATTCAGCAATTAGCATGTGGTTGTGAGAGACAGGCTGCGGCTCCTTCTGTAGATGTGTGTATGTAGGTACGCACACACGTACATAAATGTACAGATACTGTGTTTTGGGAATATGTGCCGACCACTGAAAGTAACAACTTTTTCTGACGAGCCAGGCGCAGTGTTTTGCCACAATCTGCTCAGTTGTAACAAATCCCTGTTTTGGAGGTGTAAATTTCCTATAGGATGATGCATGACTTCTGGAACAGTAAGTACCGTTTAAGCAATGTGTTGGTGCCTATAGCTACGATACAGAATACTATTTTAAGCATAGTTTGAGTCCTTGTAGCATAACTACAATGTGGAGAAGTGAGAAACATATACAGAAGGCTAGAAACAGGCATCCTTCATGGAGACGACTGTATCTGCTGTCTGTATGCGAGTTGTACACTTCAGGCTTGTTTTTCATTTTATAACCAGATTTACTCTGCCTTCAGGGAATAGTTTCTAAGGGAGGAAGGTAAGCAGTATTTCTCCTTATTTATATGACTGTGTCGTGTTTCTTTTGGGGAAAATGCATGTTTATAGCACAGAGTTATGTAATATAGCATGATCTCATGTCATCTCTTTAAGTGTTTCAGTATTTGTTCATGTTAAAACTGGAGAAGCACATTTAAAATATGGGGTTTTATTCAAAATACACTTGTAGAAATGCTATGTAAAAAAAAGAGAATTTAAAGATTGGGTTTGCATTCAGCTTTGACTCTTTAATATTATTAAATAAGAGCCTATTCTACCTAAATAATAATGTTCTTGAAACCTTTGGATTTTAGATATTTTATCTTCTTTAAACACGATTCACTGTTCTTCTAAATTTCCTGTATATGAGTGGAGACTATTCTCTAGAGGTAGAAGAGGCAGAAGATTTTACAGCTTGAGCTGTGATAACAAAGGATTTTGAAAGGGTACAAAATATGATTATACAAAAATCTTGGATTTTGAATTACTCAGTAACATGATTTAGCAAACTGTTTTTCTTAGAAAACATACTCTCGAGTTACTACACTATCTGGAATTAATTAGTCCACTCAGTGCTATATTTATATTCTTCATTTTCACATGGTATTCAAAACTTAACAAAGAAAAATCCTTGTACAGAGCAAAGACTGAAACTCTGGTGAAAGTATAAAACCTACATTCTGTTACTGTGGTAATAAAATCAAGAGATTCAGATCAAACTTTTCTAGAGAGAATTAGATGTTTTGGCTTAATTGTTTTACAATGAGCATTTTATGGTTTTGTGTAAACAAATATAGCATATACTGATATAACCACTATACTGCAAGGATCATGCAAATAGGAACGTGAATGTTTTGCAAAATACCATACAAATACCTGCTAGCATTTACATTATTATTATTACCACCATAATCTTCTAGTATCATATACTGTTTTGAAATCATGGTCTGTTAACCATTTTGATTCTGTAGAGTATTTGCAGTCAAGTTTTTTTTACCAGCGTTATCTGCCACAACAGTCTGTAGGGAGTTGCTGGCCATGGGGTGCTATGGTGTCCTCATTAACAACTGCAGAGCAGATCTAATACGGCGTTTAAATGCTCTTGGCAGTTTCATCTAAAGGCCCGATCCAAATCATACTATGGATCCACTCTGGAGTCCTCTAACTTGCTTTGTGTTTGTATTACTGAATTTTTAATGTGCCGCTGGCTTTCTCCCACTGCTTCACACTGACCTCCCATTTCAAAATATGCAATGCTGGTCAGGCCTAATACTTTTTCTCCATGTAAGTCACTGCAGTAGTTGCTAGAAGATGTTATGACAGTGCCCTCAGGAGGTGAGGTTATCTGCCTGTGAGACTCTGTTATAAAGTACTCTGAAAAAGTTTTAAAACCTCAGGAAGGTTTGGCTGGTGTGTGTTTCAAAGGTGGCAGGATTGCAGTCTGCCAGCAGAAAGGATTGCATGAGCAAAGGGGGGGAAAAGCATTAAAACCTTTTCAGCCACAGGATCAGAAAGTGGATATTAACAGTATTATCTCATAAAAAACATTAAAATAGAGTCAGCTGTATCATCAATGTATTTTTTGATATGGCTATAGCTAATCAGGTGCAGCTACAGCTGAACTGTTTAAGCTGTATACTTGTATACAAATAAACAAATGGCAGACTGCAATATTTAATTTCTAACATAAAGCCACTAATTTTAGCAACAGTGATTCAACAGTTAATCTACATTATATTACAAGATGTATTAGTCTGGTTTTGTGCTTGTGTTTCACTGCGTTACACCTGTCTATAAATGAATCTGCAATGGCAAAATAAGGGTCAAACAACCTCTTTCCATGAGCTCCCAGTTAAAGGGAATTATTCACTTGAGTAAAACTCCCTCTATGCATTTGATGGACCCATGCCCTCATCTGCAGCCAGACAGTGATCGTGATGCAGTTGCACATGTGAAAAACATGCTGGAGTCCATTCTACTACCACTGAAGTTAATAGCAAGACTCCCTGTGCCATCAGCATAAAAGATGGATTAATTAATTTCCTTCCACTACAGCCCTCCTCCGAAAGTTGTTCCTGTTTTATTTGTTTGGTTGTTTTTTTTTTTTCCCTCTTGATTGTAAGAATCCAGTATAGTTGACATAACATTGAACAGAAGATGCTTTCTGTTCACCAGGACACATGACCTGAGCTAAACATACACTGAAACCAGCAACCCAGGATAGGCTTATTTGCAAACTGAAGGGACCTTCTTGACTGTAGTTTTGTTGATAGCATTTGTGCTCACTAGCTTGACAATTCTGCATTCTTATCAGCTGCTATAAAACACACAAGTTCTGATCTGTAACGGTTGTATCTATTTGGACCAGAGCCCTGAGGACAGGAGGGTTTGTTGTGGGTTTGGGTTTTTTTTTTTCACTTCACATTTGCTTTGAATTAATTGTAACTGACTATGGAAATATGATCCCCTAAGAATGTAGATAAATGCATTATTGATAAGTATGTATAAAGTATCTCTAGATTCCTCTGCACTCTGGCTGCTATGAATTTCACACCATTATTCCCAGACAAAAATGTTAGGAGGAAAGTAAGACTGAAGTAACATGAAAGGATAACAGCAGCATTTCCAAGCCAACCCTTTCAATGCAGGAAATTCAGAGTTAAACAGAAGAAAATCCAAATGGGTTCATAGATACAATTAAAATACCTAAGCAGCTTACTCCCTTTTTGATGCCTTGTGATAACTGCAGGATGTGATAAAGGTAAACAGTTTTGCCATTTCAGTTTGTTATACAGATACCATCAAAAACCACCTCTGGCTTTAGAAGTATTTGCATTGCTTTTCACAGTATCAGTGCAATTTATGGACTATAAATGTACATCTGCTCTGTGCTTTTAGCTGCACAACTGTAATGTGACCAGAAGTTACATTACAATTGAATTATTTCTGACTGACCGAAAGGGGGAAATGAATTCTGAAACAGGAATTGCGCTGTAGGCAATGAGTTTCCCAGGTCTCATGCCAACAGAGCTTCTTGTTGTGGGTTTTCTAGATCAGGTTAAACTCCTCATTGCGTTAGAACTTGTCTTAACAAACACAAAGTTAAAAATGAGTGACAATTCAAAATATGGCCCCATTTGTGCTTGAAAACTTGCCCTTTTTTTAAAACTACATTTAATACTATTTCTGCCACAGCCCTTATCTCAAAGTTTACCAGGGAATTATATCCAATAGCATACTTGCAACAGTATAGCTCATCCATAGCTAGTGATGCATAGCCTAGCACACACAATGAATTAAAACCTGTGGAAAACACTAAATTGGAAAATGCTGTTAAAATGGAAAAAAAAAACCAAAACAAAACAGAAATTGGTAGACTTGATTTGCCATAGATTGATTGCCATTGAACTGTTCACTTACACTCGGCATTTCACAGAGATTGTGCAGAAGCGAATGTAGTTAAATTATACTCTGTTATACTCAGCAAAACATTCAATAGAAAAGCCTTTTCTCATACTCACTTGTTTCTGTTTCTTCTGTCTCCTGTGTTCATTCAAAAACTGTCTCCAATGGCACAGCAACCAGCTACTCCTCTGACCTGCACGTAGTAAGTGATGGTAAGAAGCTCCACCAAGAATGGGAAACTGATGAGATCCCACATTCTCTTCTCCTAAAGGAATTCCCTGGTTGGTGGGGCTGGGGGAGAGGGAAATATGCAGAGGGACCTTGAGGGTGGGAGACTACTTACATACAATATACTTCTGTCTCCTATACTAAAGCACAAGTGGAAAAATGTCATTATAAAGTAATTAAAGAGGAGTAGGAACATCTTTAGTTTCCATGTTTTCACAGGCAGCTCAGCTCTTCTGTAAACTTGTCATATTTACACCTAGCACGAGCACCATGTATCGAAACTCCAAGTCACCAAGAAAATTTAACTTGTCAATCAATATTGTGACTGAGGAAAACCCAACACACTACAACAATGTTTATTCATATACATACACATAGTCCCAGCATTACTCTTCAAAAACAGCTTTAAGGCCTCTTTATTTGCATGTAAATGTAGCTATACATGCCACTGCACCTGTAATATCTAGAAGTTGGTCATATTAGCTTAAGCAGCTACATCCCATTTAAAATGGCATTTTGGTAATGGTTTTTTCGGGTCTTTCTTTTGAGTGATATAGCATGGCCTGTATTATGCATAGAATTAGCATGGATTATTGTAATTCCTTTTCTAAAAAGGAATTATTTTCTTCAAATCTTTTCTGTACTAAACTTATCACCTACCTTTTCATGAGGGGCAGCCTCTGTCTTTGGCAAGATGATGAGCTTGATCTGGGTAAGAATTGCTTACAGCTTCAGCTTTTCTGGTATTCTATGCTAGTTTTATTATATTTAGGAGTTGGAGTGCACCCTTTTCTCTGCCACAGAACTTCATGCTAAGCAATTACTTAAAACAAGCTTTTTAATGACGTGGCCTTCATCTTCAGAATGCCCGACAGTTGTGCATGACTTGCTCTATTACTGAGCTCTCACGACAGTATCTGATCCATGGGAGTACCCGTAGGATGGATTTCCCTGTAAAGGAATAAAAAAATGTAACTTTCTGATGCTTCAGATTGTTTGCCCCAATTTAGACAAAACTTCTGACCTTAATCTCTGGGTCTTTATTTTATTTTCATAAATAAGACTCTCTAAACACAATTCTTTCACCTTATAATGCACTTTATGAAAATAATTTCATTAACAAATGTGAGTCAGATAATGAATAGATAAGTGTCAAGGGGGAATCCTGCTGGAAATTAGTGCTCCCATCATCCGTGCTGTGTGTGGTAAATTAGGAGCAGGCTCTTCAGGAAATGAGGACAAAAAGACTGAATTGCTGCTCACTGAGAATTTGTCTCGAGCACAGAACAAGTTTTGCACCCTATGTTGTTGGTTCTTGTGTTCTCCCAGCATTTTCCCATTTTGGAAAGCACCCGTCTTGTCACAATCTCTCTGCCCACTCAAGCCACCTTTCCCCAGGCTTCCTACTCTTTTCCTAACAGCTTTGCTTCCCCACCCTAGGTCCCCTCTTTGGCTAGTCAATCCTAATCCTCTCCAAATAGACTTTCCTTTGCTGTCTCACTTTACACTCCCCTTCCTGCCCTCCAGTTGAGCTTTTTTTTCCAGCTGCTTGGCATCAGGCAGGTTCTTTTTTGTTCCAGCCTGTCCTTCAAAGTACAGGCAGCTCCAAGCACCCAAATGTGGGTGGATTTCCACAGAGAGAGCAATAGGCACATCTCCCAGAGAGAACGCCTCCTTTGTCGTTCTCCATCTCTGCCGAGTTCTCCGAGGCACACAGGCACAAGAACATTTCATGTATTTTTAAACAGGGGTAAGGCCAAAAGCTTACACACAATGGAATAATAACAATAATCAATAACAACAACAACAATAGAAACAAGGAGGAAAAAAAATCTTCTGATGCAAATGCCCCATGTGGAAAATACCAGCTGAATGGTTAAAGCCCGGCAGGATGGTAAGCATCAGAGAGCCGGGTCACATAAATAACTGCTGAGAAGCTTTAACAGAGTTACCTGCATTTACTTTCTATGCCACATGCAGATCTCCATGTGTATACCTTCATATATTTGGGAATAGAACGACTTCATTATGCATATTGCTTCTTTCAGAGCAGTAAGAACTTCCCAATTCTGTATTTGGGAAATATAGGTATATATAACTTGGGGGAATTTTAATCACTATATGATACACAAAGGTTATAAAATTGACTACTCCAAAGAATTTTAAGTTTTGGTGATACTTCAGGAATGCCAAGGGCAAAAAATGTAATATAGTTGTCAAGGGGTATCATGAAAGTGTGAAAAAGACTGGGTACCTAACCATAATAATAATTTTTGTTTATCTATAAAGCATTAAAATGCTGTCTTCATTTGGTACTGAAAAATTCCCAACCTTCCTTCTGTGTTGGCAGAGGTTCTTTGATTTTCCACTACAGCAGTGGTCCAGCGACTCCTGGCAGCTGTATACTTCCAAACAGAGAGTTTATCTTCTCTGTAGATGAGTAGTCCACATTCTTCTACAATTTCTGTGCATTCATAACAATAGGCTGGAAAATATTTGCATTACTATATATTTAGTCACAATACCTATCAAGAAAAATCAATGTCATTGTGCAAAGCACCGTCTGAATGGAAAACAAAAGATCTACACTTTGGAGTTGATTTTTATGAGATTGAAGAACAGTCACTAACCATTTGAGAAAGCAATATGCCATTTTGAGATACTCAGAGCAGACAATTTTTAGAAAACACAAAAAAGAATTAAAAATAAAGCTATAAACTACAAGCTGAAAGATTCACATTATATATGCAACCCAGTTTTTTGAACGACCTCATTGCAATTCTCTTATCTATTTTTATCAAAAATGCAAATGTACTTGTAGTGGCGAATAGATAATTGCATTTAAGAGAAAGTGTGACTCCCCCCCTCCCCAGATAAATAACTGTGGTTTCAGGTTCTGATTAGGTGTCAGAAAAATTAAAGATTTAAATAATAATAATAAAAAACCCCTAACCAATCACTCTGGGAGCATTCATAAATTTACATGTAGCAGAATGTAATTTAATTTACACGTAAGTCTTGAACAGATTCCCATCTGCCAGCACCAGTTTTTAAAGCTCCTTGTGTCTTCTACAAAGATTAAGAACTTATCAAGCCTGGGTTGGAGTGACTTCTAGAAATATTCTGTATATTTATCAGCGGTCACTTAAGTATAATGCAAACAGATCTTTTACCTTCATGTACCAACCTACCATGTAGACAGAGAAGTTTCTGGAGTTTCATTTAAACAACTCACAGTAAGTTGCTCATTTTCATTACCCACAGACAGAACACTGCATTTTTAAGAGGCAGACTTGAAATAAGGAAATCTAGAAAATAAACTAATGTATCCTGGAATATCGTAAGTAGATAAACTTGTTGGTTTAGACAGACATGCAATTTACACCATAAGAATTTATGGATATTCCTATTATGTGTGTTTGGGTTTTTTTTAATTATTGTAACTGTAAATGTTGGGCTGGTTTCTTGTTTGGTTTGGTTTTGTTTTTTTTTTTAAAAAATGTGATGATGAACTGCATCAGGGCTGTGAGCTCATTTAAATTCCTTCACAACCCAGGTTTATTCAATCAATATTGCTGTATCTGCATGAGAAAACTGTTTAAATGAGTGAGCTGAAACTGAAGTTAGATGAAGGAACAATGGTGGCTTTTGCACAACTAGTAATGCAATTTTCATTGATGATGGACAAATATCTAGTTATTTTAGAAGTGCCTGACACTGAGTTTCTTAATAATATGATACATTTACTCTTTTCCCCATCTTTAAAGATTTACTGCCATTTGCAAAGTACTTTCATTTAATATTCTTCCCTACTATCAAAGAGATTTATCCAGTTTTCTGACAATCAATCTATATAGACACTACAGAGGCTACTGAAACTGTATTTAATAGCTTCTCAAATATTAAATTTTCCTGTTGGGTTAAAATGTAATCCATTGGGAAAACTTACTTCAAAAATCAGCACATCCAACTGGCAGAGACAGAAGAAGGACCTGCCAGAAATTCAAACTAGTCTGACACAAACATAAATCAGAAATCATGGGTTATTGCCTCTTTGTCATGCTATTTTCAGTGTTGATGACCACTAGAGCCTTGCTACTGACTAATTTCATTCTTTGAAGCTCAGTTTGCTAGTTAAATCATTAATCCTTTCAGGGTTGGAAAACTACCTGAAGCATAACTTCGGATCTTGCTCCCTTTGCATGACAGCAGAGACTTGAAAGGTCTCAAGTAAAACCTGGAGATTATAAATTTAGATAAAATCTAACTATAGTAAAGACAACAGCAGGAGTGGAGCATGGGGTGCAGGACTGAGACATGAGGCAGAAATTAGAAGGGATGGGCCTAAAATCTGGTCTTCATGGCTTGTTAAAAATAATCCTTAGCAAGCTACTCTACCTAGTATAAGCTCTTTGAATCCCTGACGATGATCTAGTTTCTGTTCATGACTTCTTTGCCATCAGGAAAGGTGTAAAACGTTAACTGAGAGACACCTTTGCTTTCAGCTACCTGAGCTCTTCTGAGCACTGATTGTACCTAATGTGTTAAATGTCTTCCCATGTTGTAGCTGCCTTTTCATTGTTCAACATTCAGAAACACACAATAACCTGGCACTTAGAGTAGTTTTTCTTTGTTTCTCCTCCCTGGAAATTGTACTTTCGCTTTCAAAAAGCTAAATCAAGAGCTATTCATCTACAAGCGATAGTAAAACTTTATGAAGTCCCACCTGCTGACTGGGTGCGATTGGGATGGGCAGACCAGACTTCACAGAGGGGAAGCACATTCCTCAGCGGTCCCTTGTCACTTGTTCAACAGACAAGTCATGGTGTCCTCCTACGAGCTACATAGAGGGAGAAGTAACAATTCCTCATCAGAAATGTGTCCTTCTAAATCAGACCGTAACGCTCTCAAGAAACTCACTTGTACTCCCCAAACAGAAGTAAAAAAGTAAAGAAAAAAATAAAAAGAAGTAAAAATTGGCAGCTGTCTCATAAGTGTCATGGCTGGTATCTGAGCAGCAACTTCAGATGTAAAGAATTTGAAACTATTATTAATGATGTGAGTTGCTTTTATTCTTAAAATCTTACTGAGGCCTTCAGGCTTGTTGTTTCAGTTAGCTGTTAAATGCAAAACTAACAGCAACTACAAGTAAGAAGGGGTTAAAAAGGAAGAAGAGAAAGAACAGTTTCATACAAAGGTGTATTAAAGAGAACCGAAAATTGAGTTTCATACTTTTGACTATTTTGCATTATTTTTACTATACCTTTGCATAACTTCATTTTGGTCAGCAACAAAACTGGAAAAATATGGAAATGGCTATGCTTGCTTGTTTATCTAAATTTCTCTAATTTGGTTCTGTGGCCATTGGGACTCTCATATTTTTTCAGCAAATGGAGTAAGGTCTGTTACAGCCAGCCCACACAATAACTTCATCAGCCAGTTCCTTCAGGACTCTGGGATGAAATCCATCCCAGAGTCCTGAAGGAACTGGCTGATGAAGTTGCAAAGCCACTTTCCATGATATTCGAAAAGTCATGGCAGTCAGGTGAAGTCCCTGCAGACTGGAAGAAAGGAAACATCACACCCATTTTTAAAAACGGTAGAAAGGAGGACCCTGGGAACTACCGACCTGTCAGCCTCACCTCTGTGCCTGGGAAGATCATGGAGCAGATCCTTTTGGATGCCATGCTTGGGCACATGGAGGACAGGGGGATGATTCAGGACAGCCAACATGGCTTTACTAGGGGCAAGTCCTGCCTGACTAACCTAGTGGCCTTCTATGATGAAGTGACTAGGTCAGTAGACAAGGGGCGACCTATGGATGTGATCTATCTGGACTTCTGTAAGGCCTTTGACACGGTTCCTCACAACATCCTGCTTGCCAAATTAGAGGGATACGGATTTGATGGGTGGACGGTTCGGTGGATAAGGAATTGGCTGAATGGTCGCACCCAGAGGGTGGTACTCAAAGGCTTTAAGTCCAGATGGAGAGCAGTGACAAGTGGTGTCCCTCAAGGGTCCGTGCTGGGACCAGTACTGTTTAACATTTTTATCAAAGACATAGACAGAGGGATTGAGAGCACCATCAGCAAGTTTGCAGATGACACCAAGCTGTGTGGTGTTGTCGATACACCAGAGGGATGGGATGTCATTCAGGGGGACCTGGACAGGCTGGAGAGGTGGGCCCAGGTGAACCTCATGAGGTTCAACAAAAGCAAGTGCAGGGTCCTGCACCTGGGAAGAAACAATCCTCAGTATAAATACAGACTGGGGGATGAGGTATTAGAAAGCAGCCCTGAGGAAAGGGACTTGGGGGTGTTGATGGACGAGAAGCTGGACATGAGCAGGCAATGTGCTCTCGCAGCCCAGAAGGCCAATCACATCCTGGGCTGCATCAAGAGACGTGTTGCCAGCAGATCCAGAGAGGTGATTCTGCCACTTTACTCTGCTCTGGTGAGACCTCACCTGGAGTACTGTGTGCAGGTCTGGAGCCCTCAATATAGAAAGGACATGGATCTGATGGAGCGGGTCCAGAGGAGGGCCACCAAAATGATCAGGGGGCTGGAGCACCTCTCCTATGAGGACAGACTGAGGGAGCTGGGGTTGTTCAGCTTGGAGAAAAGGAGGCTCCGGGGAGACGTCATAGCGGCCTTCCAGTACCTGAGGGGGGCCTACAGGAAGGCTGGGGAGGGTCTGTTTACAAAGGCCTGCAGCGACAGGACAAGGGGCAATGGTTTTATGTTGGAGAAGGGGAGATTTAGATTGGATATTAGGAAAAAGTTCTTTCCCATGAGGGTGGTGGAACACTGGAACAGGTTGCCCAGGGAGGTGGTTGAGGCCCCTTCCCTTGAGATATTCAAGGTGAAGCTCGACGAGGCCCTGGGCAACCTGGTCTAGTTGGGGGTGTCCCTGCTGACTGCGGGGAGGTTGGACTAGATGACCTTTGGAGGTCCCTTCCAGCCTGGACCAATCTATGAATCTATTTCTCTTTGAGCAAGGCAGGGAGGTTGTATGTGCCCTTTTCCTCTATGTGGCACAGCCATATTCCTCCAGTATCTGGTGAAGCACGCTTACCTATGTGATTTCTCATATATTATTATGTTTTGACATATTATCCTAATATTTGATGAGCAAGTACCAACTATAAGCTATGCATATTGCAGTTGATAATATAGTTTCTTCCACAATAAATCTTTTTTATTAAATTTTCCTCCACAATTAAATCTATAAATGGGTTTACAGAGAATATAAATGCTAAATAAAAAGATAAAAAATACATTTAGAATTATATACGCATGTGTGCACATACACTTGCAAATATGAATTTTTAACATGACTTCAAAGTACGCATATGCAATCATTTCACTTTGTTTTCAACAGGGTTCTGTCACTTGTTTGTGTTTTGACACCCATAGGGGAACACCTCTGTTTTGCCTTTGTAATATTTTGTTTTTCTTTCTATTGCTTGGCTTTGCTGATGAGAGAATGTAGATTATTTTTTAAATAACTGTAATTCTCCAGATGGCATATTGATGTACCGCAGATCTGAATTTCAAGAGCCACTACAGTGTTGGGTGAACCATATTTATTAGCTATTAATAGTGAAACTATTACAGGCATCAGAGGCTGCACAAGAAAACCTTAGGAAGTGTTTTAATATTGAGTCTCTAGGCTAAACTCCTGACTGCAATCTCAGCAAATTCTTTCTGTGTTTGTGGAAATTAGTTTCATAATATTTTCCTTATTTTCTTTGGACAGTCTTCCTGAATTTTAAGTTATTCTTCTAACTCAAATATGTTTATTTTATGTTTGCTTCTTTCTCTCTGATATCCAGATTCCATCTTTCCACGGTGATCATCAGTTTTTTTGTTTTTCCTGATACTGTTTTAGAGGAACATCAAATGCTCACTTGAGGAACCCAGTAGCCAAATTTGGCCGGACTGGTATAAATAAAGAGGCAGACATTATTTTCCAGCGGTCTCCCATTGCTGTCCACACATACTGATAAAACTGTTGTCTAGAACTTTAAAGACTAAAAGAAGACAACAAGGCAAAATAAAAGTAGTAGAAAGATACACTATAAACTCCAAAAAAATTATCATGTGACAAATTGCATCTTTTCATTAGAAAGAATTAGCTTCCAACCACTGAAGTACAATGTGATACCTCTTTATCAACTTAAATTGTTTGCTTGTTGCAAAGCACAAAGTTAATTACAGAGATCATTTACATATGGATGGCATTTTCTTAAGCAATAGTTCTAATACTGTATGCCTAACTATGATTTAATTTCAATTTTTTTTTTTTTTTAACCCATGCTTTTAGAAAATAGGCAAACATAATGCTGGAAACGGTCTCCTGGATGACCAAAATGCAGTCCTTTACTTACACAGGGAACTGTGCCTGTAGCATTTTCCATGAACCTAACAATCCTCACCATTAAACAGCTTCAGTTGTTATTTTTTTTGTCCCCGCTATTTGTATTAAAAAACTACTCTAGAACCTCACCGCTTTTATGGTCAGAAACCTTCTAATTTCCAGCCTAAATTTATTCATGGCCAAATTACACCCATTTGTTCTCGTGCCAACATTGTCTGCTAGAGTAAATAGTTCTTTTCCTTGCCTACTGTTTACCACTCTATTGTGTTTTTAGAGAATAATTATTTCCTGTATCAGCTTTTGTTTCTGCTAGACTAAACAAGAAAAAAATTTGCAGCCTTGCTCTTAAAATGAATTCTCTCTGTTAATCTCAGCAGCTCTTTTCTTTACCTGTTTCACCTTCCATGAACAAGAGGAAAAAAATCTGTGTGAGATCTCTCAGGTGCCTTAAGCAATGGCACAGATATTTTCCTTTTCTCTGCTAAGAAATAGTTTAACCATTTAACTGCCTTTGGATAGCACTTGCTTTTTCATGGCTGTAACCCACTGGCAACTTAATAACACTGCAGTCAGCTAATATGCATACCTAAATCCATCTCCTATGTTGTTTACAACTGATATGCTCCTAGTTTATAGCAGATATTGTTATTAATCCTCAAGCGCACGTCTCCACTGCCAACACTATATATTTAAGAATGAGTTTAGCAGTGTGTATTTTAATGTGCTTTTTCCAAAGGTAACAAATGTTTTGGATAAATTGATGGCAAAGATAACAGAAAAATATAAAGGAATGATGTTGGGAGACAAAGGGAAAGACTCAGCACACTGATAGCACCAGCTGCGATGTATTAAGGAATAAGAAAGTTTCACAAGTGCTACAGCGTAATATAATAGAATGTAATGGTTTGAGTGCTGTACAGTGTGCGCAGCGCCTCGGGAACTTCTTTTTTGGTCTTGTGTATTGACAGCTCCTTGAATATTGCATTTTAGTTGGGGAAAATGTTTCTTGGATGCATTAGAGCAGGAGCTCCCAAAAGGTACCTGCAGAATTTTTCAAGATGGCCTGACAGGAGCATGAGGAACATGCAGCCCATCACCTCCTCCCCAGGGAAGCTGGGGAAAAGGCCTCTGGATTGCATGTGCTGCCCAAGAAAGTGAATGTCTTTTCTGGCGTGTATCTGAAGCTCGGCATGCAGCTGGCAACTACTGCTTCTACCACAGTAATAGAAAAGAAATTGATGGTGGCATCAAAAGCAAATTAATTTGGATAATCTCTGTAGAGGTAGTATCATTCACAAGCCATTTCTTAGAAATCATGCCATTACAGATTTTTTTACTTGGTTTTGATTATTTTTTGAAGTTAGCATAACAATTAATGACTTGAATGACTTGAGACTTTACAGAGTCTGTATCTTTGATGTAGAAGTGCAATATTTTCTTTACATGAGTGTTTTAAAATAATGAGGACTGTTACATCAATACTTCTGGAGTTGTTTACAGTTAAAAAACTTTCATACTACCTGGCGGTAAAGGCTCCATCTTAAGAGCCATACACTTTGGAATGAAGAATACAAATGCTTCTATTAGGTTTCAAAAGACATTGAGATTTTCAGAAGCATCTTAAAGATTTTGGACTGCAAGTTCCACTAACTAGGAATTTGGAAACTTTGAATCCTTTAAGAAAGGATTTAGATTTCTTTATTTTGTCACAGAAGCCAGCAATTTATAAACCACCTTAAGTTGTATAATTATAGAGAGCAGAAGACTAGTGTATTCTCACACTTACTAGCAAGAGCTTCACCATTTATTGGAAAGATGAGTTAGGTTTTTGAGTTTTAGAGGGAGAAACATTATTCTTTTAAAAATCATGTGATAGATTTTATTTTTATTATTATATTTATTTTATTATTATATTTTTATTATTTTGTTCTGCGTAAGAGTGCTGGAATAAGAAAAATTATTCAAGAGAGTTATCTGCTAGGACATGCAGCTTTATAGAATTCTTGAAAAGTCTTTTTGTCAGTTTTAAATGTGATGGGAATCTACGTATTGGGAGGAGGATCGGTATCTATTCAGGAATATTTTATTAAGTTATTAAAAGATAGTTTCATTTAACGTGCCCTCCTTGACTGTTGCTATATAATACTTTCTTTGATGTTGAAGTGGTTAAGTGAACATATTAACTTCTTGCTGCATTATTAGTAATATTTAATATGTTGTATTCTGTTTAGGGGATCCCTGTGGAGCTGATAGCTGTGGACTACTGACCGGTATACTAAACAGGTAAGCTCTTAACGTCTTTCAATGGTAACAAAATGACTTTCATCAAAGGAGGAAGAAGTCTTGATATTTTTTAATTTTGTTAAGCTGAGCTTGGAAGGCTTTGATTTTATAAATCCCAAGATCTGTGACTTAAGTAAACCTAGCATATGCAAATAGTTGCTTCAAAAAGTAAATGAACTGATATTTCTGTCAGAAGAGTTTATTTCTCTTGACCCATAATTCACTATCATTTTAGAAACAGCTGAGACAAGTTCAGCCATCAGAAACTTGGAGGCCTCCACTGCAGTGGGACGCAACCAAATGATCATTCTGACTTGACAAGATTAATTTTAAAGCAGTTCTTTCCCCTAACTCACCTCTTTCTGTTTTGCTACTTGTAGTTAGTAAAAGTAGTTGTCAAACCGGGACAAAGCTTTGTAATTAGTCTCTTCTCTTTAGACAACGATTTTGTTGCTAAAGGAAAGGGATTTGCAAAGTACCTTACAAAATGAAATGTCACAGAAAGTAAAACATGCAGTGGATGCTAATACTATCCTACTGATTTTTGTCTGGTAGACGTGTTAGGCTAATTAAGAAAGAATTAAACTACATATGACAGATAGCAGTCACATTGCTTAATATACTGCTGGAGGATACATAGAACCACAGAGGTAATGAAAGCATTGCAAGAACATATATAGAAGAGAAATAAAATACAGTTGCTACATGCAAGTATAGAGGGTTTTGCGGGTAAACACAGTATGCTTGTTTGACAAGATGTTAATTTACACAGTATAATTTTGTCATTAATATAGATTCTATATAGAAACTATTTGTTGCTACTCAAAATAGCCAGAGGGGGTGGTCACTGAAGAGCAGGGAATCACCCCTCAGCAGTTATTTATATGGAAATGTTTGCATTATTCTCTTGATATAAAATAATTATTTTTCCTTTTGTGACGTACCTTCTGGTGCCATTTTAAAATGAAAACCAATATAATTATTCCAAGCAAAAATATTTTCTATGCAAAATGGAAAGAGTGCTTTTTTCTCTGCTATTTTGTCTCCATTTCTTGTTTTGGGTTTCTTTTGATTAGATTTTTTGGAGCTCTGACTCAGGGTGATATAAATCCATTGTTTCCTACAAGAAGACTTATTAGTATGGAGACACAGAGAAAAAGTTGTGTTAAGGCATACAAATTTTTGGTCATCTTCTGCATATCTTTATACTGTTTCCATTTCTTTACAAACTCAAGGCACATAAATCTGTTAGACCACCTAATTACATACCTCAGTATCATAACATCGGTGAGATTACTCTGTTTCAAGAGAAGAGGGTTAAGGTGTATGTACAGCAGAAGGATACGACAAGTTTCAATTTCACGTTGTAAGGAGCGCCATGTTGATTCAAGAACAAAAGTGGAAAAAAAATCCACTCCGGGAATTAGGAGCTGTGCATCAGCATGGATGCTGCTGTGCCACACAGGCTAACGCGGGCACGTGGCAGCTGGTAGAACAGCCCCCCTGGACCTTGCCCCAGCACTGGCTTCTGCTTCCCCTTCGGTCTGAGATGGGAGTGGTTTAAAATTATAATAGAGTCTACAATATAAGGCTTTTGGCAATTTGTTCCTGCTTCAAAGTAGTTTAATGCTTAGCACAACTCTATAGCTGGTGAGGATTTTCCTGTCTTTCAGGTAACTCCTTAAAATCAGGTGTTCCAGGGCATATCTTAACTTGTGGAGACGACTGGAGTGTTGCACGCGATTAATTGTTGACTTGCGGATTAGCTGAAGAGACGGCAGTGTGTGTACTGTGCACGGTACATGGACGTGACTATCGAAATGACGCAGCAGATCACAAATATGCTCCCACATCCACTACCGACACGTTTCCTTCTTTTTCACACACAGAACTCCAACAGGCAGGGCTGGTTTAGGAGGTGGTTTAGGAGGCTGTTCAGGATCTTAACAGAGCAAGTAGTCCCAGGTGGAGCCAGGAAGTGAAGGAAACTCTAGCAACCGTGAGCCAAACAGCAGTAATGCAGGAGCTATGGGGAAACACTGCAGCTCATGAAGGTTTATAATACCATAGGTCATTGTAATTACTAAAGAAACAGGAAATTAATAAGCAATTCCTCCCTTAAAAGCACTTTATATAAGCATACGAGACATCTGCAAAATGGTGGAGTTGGAAAGGAGATAAGGATGTTCATGCTCTGCACTCGAGCTGGATGTGGGTTATTCCCTTTCAGGTGTGTGGTCTAAGCTTCAGGTGATGGGAGTGGCTCCACCTTTTTTGAAGTTTTACTTTTTCTTCTTTTTTCATCTTCCTCCCAGTGTACCACTCTGCTTTCTCATGAACAGTGTCACTAGTAAAGCAACAACCAGATGTCTCAGCAGGGCTGTTTTCATTTTGCTACCACAGTACATGCTTACCCTGGCTCACCATGCTTGCTTTTGCATTATGTTTTCCCTGCTATCTGAGCTCCAGCTGAACAGTCTGTTCACCTTAAAAACAATACCCAAAACAAGAGAGAAGAAAAAAACTTACCCTTACAAATCACTTGCAAGCCCACCACCAAATTGGAAGTTGCTGTTTCTTTCTTTCAATCCTGCTACTCTATTTTCAGCTTTGTTGAGTCTCTGCAAGCTTTGTGTCGCTTCCAGAGTCCAGGAAAGTGGATTACTATAAATAAGAATAGACTCTTAGAGGCTTTCAGTGTGAGTATCCAGGTTGAAAGTCCTTTTAACGAATTTAATCAGTTTAATTTAGAAAAAAAGAATCTTCAAACCATTCTGCCTTTAGTAGCAGCACAAAAACCCCCAGGTGCTCAAACAAAAGGAAAACAGCAAAACCACTTATTACTTAAAAGCATAAAATGTTAACAGAAAGGGTACTTTTTAAGTAGTATGTGTGAGTATTAAACACACAAAAGTTGAATACACATTCCCTTAAAATCATCTAGTAAGGAATTAAAATATCTATTTACATTTTACTCTTGCATGTAGGTTTATTAAGATAATATATGTATCTTTTTGTATGCTGAGCCATTGCTTTGCCTCTGCCTCAGCCTGTCCAAGGTGTATGAATATTGACTGTTTAATGTACACCCCGTGGTGTATTATTGCTTACTTAAAGCATAATACTGCATGACCTTGTTTTTTCTGTTAATTATATTTTTCCCTTGTAGGAAAGTAAGTTTACTCATTCTGAATCGTGCCAAACCGCATAATCTGGAAAGGAATACTGTGGCTCTACTTGGAAAGTACTAATTGGGCTTCAGCCATCACTGGGAAAGCTGTACAGTCTTTTATTATTTTAACTGGCCAAATGCCCTTTGTTACCACATTAACAGCCTCCCTATGGTGCCTGTAACTTCGATATTATTTTCACTTTTACGCTAAATTTGACCAGATGAAAGACACAAACCCTCCAATTTTGAAATAAAAGAATACCATGTTTTGTTAATCCTGTATTTCAGAGGGAAAGCCTGTGAAAATGATAACCTATGTCTGCTGGCCAAAGTTTTTGTTCAGTAAACCAATCTTGCCAGCTGTTCTCATTGGCAAGAGGAAAGATAATATTTTGGTATCTTTAATTTCTCCATTTTAGAGCAGAAGTTTTGCTTGTGTCATCATTTAAATCATTTATGTTAACATCAGTCTGGCAAACAATACTGTGCTTTATAAAGACCTCAGTTTGGATGGTATCACTGCGATGTTGCAATAAAGCCGTTTTAGGCTATTAAATACAACTTAATTCTCTTACTGACTACGAACCATTGCAGGTGCTCTGGGCTGTGCTGCTGAAGAAGTGCTTTGAAAGTCCTAAAAAAGACATTAAAGCAGATATATAGGTGCATTTTAGTCCAATGTTACTGGGAGCTAAAGACGCAAATTACGTCAAAAGACTGTGCTCTCATGTGGCTGTGGTCCTCATCTCATGAGGCAGACTGGACAAGGATCAGCAAATGGCAACACAAGTCCTGTTCTTAGCAAATGAGGAGAGATGGCCTCCGGCAGGAGACAGGGAGACATTGGCATTTCTAAGTGACAAAAAGCTGTCACCTAAAGCACCAGGCTTAGCCAGATACACTTCCTACACTGAGAATATCTGATTCAAAACGTGCAGAGGGAATGTGCTCTCCCCAGCTTGATTGCTGACAGCAAGCTTTAATCTCTGCTGAAACAGAAAGGGTGTTTTCATCTTGTTTAAGAACATTTAAGAAAGTCTTTCTCAATTTCCAGGTAACCTGAAGCTTGAGTGGTTACAGGCGTATTGGATCCCACACCTTGGCAGAGGATTATTTCTGCATATGTTCCGGGACAGCTCAACGCTGAAGACTTACAAGTTAAAAAAACCAAACATCTTGATTCTGCAACAATTAGTTTGGATCCCTTGAAGGTTTCAAGGATTTCTTAAAGTCCCTAAGGGGCAAGACAAGCAAACTGATCAGGATAAAGCTAGGTTTCAAGTCCTTGCTTGTCTAGACGTAAAGCCTCTTTCACTAAAATGGAGCATGGGGGAAGACAAGGAAGTCTTTTAAAACAAGAATTTCATTCATTTGTGCATTACTGTAATGATGCTACTGTCTTAAATACTCTGAGGCTGATGGTGCTTGTGACCTTCCCAGTAAGTTTTGTAAGGGGGACGGTATAACCTTGCACTGCCCCAAAACAGAACTGAGCCCTTCCATCTATCAAAGTTGTATTCAATTCAGTGAACACTGTAACAGCTCCTTTATAGCCCTCTACTTGTACCTGACAGTGTAGGGCACATTTCAAGGAAAATGGGGACAGTTCCTGTGTTTTGCCTACTTACTGCTGTTGTAACAGCTTGATGTAAAAGTTGATAACAAAATAGATGGCACATTTTGTTAGCAGGGCCCAGCCCAACAACCCCACTAATGATACCGTAATTATACCAGGGATGCAAGTTTGGTTTTGAATACATTTCCCCTGGCATCTCCAATATGCGAATTTAGAAAAAAAAAGTATTTTTTCAAGTTTTAATTTCCTCCATAAGCATATAATAATTCACTGCCTTTTTCTCTCAGGTTAGCTCTCATTGCTGCAGATACAGCTACAAGTACACAACTTCTGGCTGAAGTTTTGTTGCCTGCTGAACCACCAGAGCCTTTCAGGGTACATTTCAGGTAAGATAAATCCATTAATCAAGTACAAAAGCACTAGGGAAATATATTTTAAAATGACAAATACATTTGGGTAGCATTCTCACGAGTTACTTCCCTGAATTTGGCTTTTTTTTTTTGCAGTTAGCACGCCTCATACAACAGCCTGCCCAGTTCCCACATGTCTCTAGGTCATTATTAATGTGTGCAGGTTCACAAAGGAGTTCTGGATGGCTCTTCTCCCAGAGAGTTTGATCAGAGGGAAACTGTAAACCCTGGCCTCTCTGAAAGTCCAGCATTCCTAAGCTCCTGCTCCAAAATGTTGCAGCGGGTGGCTGAGCACCCCATCCATCCCATGCAGCATGGCAGCTGGTGGGGCATCACCAGGTGATGCACAAGCCTCTGCCCTGCGGATTACATTACTGGCACTCACCAGCTGCTACTTGTGTGGAAGAACTTGAGCGCCTTCCTCTTATCTTAGAAAAGACAAATATTGTAAATCGTAGCAATTATACCAATAAACAAAGGTAATGAATTAAGAGAAAAAGTAACATCTTCTGGTTTTAAACTTTGTTTAGAACAACTTGAAAAACATAGACAATCACATCATCTTAAATTAAAGGAAAAATAATTGGGCAAAAAACCGTCCACAGTATTTCAAACAGGCCAGGAGAGCCATCTGACCTGTCATTTGAGTCCCGTATCAAACAGCTACATTAACAGTAACTGTAATAAAATCAGACTTATTATGCATACATGAGCAATAAAAAACCTAAACAAACAAACAAACAAGCAATCCACTATGGCAGGGATCAAGTTTAAGAAAAAGAAAGTGGAAGCTTGTAAAAGATGTCTCAAAAGTGACAGTCCCAAGAGGAAGATAATTCCCAGAAGCTTGAAGTCTCAACTTTAAAAAAAGCTGCCATGGTTAAACAGAGGAAGTTTATTAAAAAAGATTACACTCTTCAAGAAGTTGAAGGTGAAAAAAAGACATAAAATACAAACACATCATATTCCCTAAAAGACACTGACGGCCATCAAAAACTTGCAGTTAATCCTTTTCTGTAGCAAGCAGCACATCTGTTGAAGAGTTAGCAGGAGGAGTAGATTGCTAAGATATAAAAGGAGCACACAGGAGAGATAAGGCCATGGCAGTGAACTGCATGAATTCTCTGCATCCCTGTTTGCTATAAACTCAAGGACGTTCCCTTATTGGAAGCCTTCTTTTATACAGCATTGTCCTGATTTCAGCTGGGATAGAGTTAATTTTCTTTCTAGTGGATGTTGTCTTTCAAGTTTGGTATGAAAGGAGTGTCAATAAAGTATATTGGTTTCGTTGTTGCCAAGTGATGTTTATATCATTCAAGGACTTTTTCAGCTTCCCATAAAAGCTGAGAGGGAGCACAGACAGGACAAGCTGACCAAAGGAATATTTCATACCATAGACATCATGCTCAGTATATAAAAGGGGGTTTGCCAGGGTGCAGGGGTCCCCGGTCACTGCTTGGGAAGAGCTGGGCAACCAATTCACCAGGTGGTGAAAGTGACTTGTGTCGTATTATTTTATTTTATATATTCTTTTATCATTATTATTATTTTTATTTTCGTTTTCTGCTATTGTTCTATTAAACAGTCTTTATCTCAACCCATGAGCTTTTTTTTTCCCTTTCCCCTCTTTTTCTCCCCTTTTTCCCTACCCTATTTGGGTGTGTTGGGGGTGGGGAAGGAGAGAATTGAGAGAGCCGCTGCTTGGTCCTAGCTGCTGGCTGGGGTTAAACCACAACAAGCATAAATTGGGGAGATCAGTGAAAATTATATACCCGTAGGTTTCTAAGAAATAGAGAAATTAAGCACTAACAATTTCAAAGAGCAATCAAAACTAGGATTAGTGTGCATGGAAAATGGAAGATAAAGAGAGCTCTCTAAAATCATGAGTAGCAAAGACAGGTCAAATAGGGAATGGAGCTTTTGGTACCATGAAAGGCAGTGAACAAGGATGCATCAAATCATTCAGTTGGTTCAAAACAAATAAAACCAGTAGTATTTACTCATACAGCATGTTGGTAACTTTGAATTTCTTGGCCACAAAATGTTTTGATTTTCAGAATTTGACATGAGTTAAAGCTCTCTTGGACAAACTCATCCATCGGGACCTATTAAACAGAAAGACTCTACCTCTGACTTTGGAAGTCATATCACTAGAAGCTGGGAATATAAGGCAGGTACCTATCACTACATGCTTGCCATTTTATAATAATCTTTAGTAATCATCCTCTGTTTTTCACCACTTTTCATCACTTTTGGAGCCAGGATACTGGGCTAGATGGATCTTTTTTACCCTGAGCTGGGACAGCCCTTCTTACACCCTGCTTTTAAGTAGCTCCTGCAGTGGAGAGCCTTCTGTGGATTCATTTAAGTCAACCTGAACAACAAGAGTCAGGTAAAGGACTCCAAACAGAATAAAGACTGAAAATACTAGAAAGAGGTAACTAAGAGAGCAGGATCAGCAAATAATGTAAAGAAAAGATAAAGCAGAATTAAACTTGCATATAGTCTTTAACTCTTTAAGAGTGGCACCACACATGAAATGACAGAAAATAATTCTTCATCCTTGTAAAAGAAAAACATACTTTCTTCCTCCCAGCAGGTGAAATGACAAGAAAATTGCAATGTGTCCTTAAACTGAAAGAAGCTTAATTCTCAGATCAAATCTATATCAACACAATTTAAAAAAAAAAAAAAAAAAGAGAGCTCTGCAAGTGGATGAATAAGTATGCATAGAAAATGAAGAATATATTAATATACAGAAGTGCAAAAATCATAGAAACTAACCATTATCTATTTTTATTTAAACTTCCTGAAGTAATTCCATAGCTGCATAACTCATCTAAAAATGGTCTTGGTCATGTCAGTTCCCTGTCATGAAAAATGACAAAGAATATAAAATGTTCTTTCATATTCGTTCTATAAGTGAAATCCTCACATAATATGAATTGCTCAGGGTTCACTGACTTCCACAGAACTGTGACAAGTCACAGCAGCTGAGGATCCGCCCAGTGTCTACCATGTTGGCTGACACAGCAAAATCACAAATCCAGCCTTGACAAAATCAGAGTTTTCAACGAGCTTACTGCACATGAGGCTGTTAATTGACCATTTACTGATATTCTCGTGCACCAACCTCTACCAGCAGGAGGGAAGGAGAAGAGAGAAGCAATGGTGCAGAGCCTGCAGTTTCCCTTTCCTGCAGCCCTTTGCTCAAAGAGGGGGCTCCTAAGACCCACAATAAACCAATAAAGTAAGTCAGTGCAGCTCTGGGACCTGCAGCTTTCGTATTCATGGCTAGTAGGACACTATTCAGCCCCCACTGTCTTGGGGCTGAAGTAACCCAAAGCCTCTCTGAACCTAGGCTGGGAAGGGAGGAGTTTCTCCCACTACCAGCACCTATGAATGAACATTGTAAAGCCCAGTTGTCAGCCTCTTCTTTAGTGAAATACTGGAAGATTTATTCACAGTTAAATCCAGATGTTTTCTAAATTGACTGTCATCATAAAATTATCTCAGCCAACAGCAAAGGTAGGACTGAGCTGCTGTCAGGACATACAGCTAGAGAGAAATTTTCAATTGTAATGCAATTCCCTAATGAACCATAGTTAACATACTACGTTTCTTTCTGTGTAATCTTGAAAAAAATACAAAAGGTATTTCATTATGCTATGAAAGAGATATATAAACATGCAAGTGTTTCCTGTTGTTATGAGTTTTGAGGAATGACTTCTGTAAGCATTTATCTATAGTATATCTAAATTAAATAGCCCTGCTAGAAGGAAGAGAAAACATTTTGTATTCATTTAGTCATTAAACAGAATCAGGAGCAATTTCTAAAATAATGGATCCCGATTATTCATTACCATTATGCTTTACTGGTTGGAATAGAGACCTGATAAGAATCGTATCAGAACTATAGCTGCTAATGAATGAGTAAAGGCTACGGAGCAGATGCGAAGGGAAAGTAGAACAACAATACCTCGTTTGTTTTTTTTCTAAGGATGCTTCATTCTCTTCTACTGAGTTTTCCTTTCAGATATCTACAATATAATGGACTGAACTAGGACTGGACTTGGACTCTTTCCCATCTCGCTTTCTTAAACTGTGACAAAAAAAATTTCAAAATCTTGACAAAGTTTATGAACTAAAAATAATAATAATGTCCAAAATGTCAATGGAAATATTTTATTTAGGTGATTTTAAAACATTTGGATTATACTAGAATTAGCTTGTGTTTTGTAGCTAAAATAATTTTACAGAAAACCAAAATCTTTAAATTGAAGCATCAAAACCGTGTTTTATCAAATTTAATTTTTCAGGGTGTTGAAATCTGATTTGATTTATTTCCTACAAAGTTTTGGCTTAGACAAATAGAGCCATTTTTTTTTTTTTTTGGATGAAACTAATTTTGTCAAAAAGCTCCAAGCTGGCTTTGCTGTCCATGTACATGTAGTCCATACAAATATCACAGGAAACTTCTGGTATATGCAATGGCTTAATCAGCTGAAACTTGAATAACATGCAGACATGTAGCTAACTGATCCCCAGATGACTAGGAAATCTGTGTCCCATATGCTGCTTAAAAAGGGAGGTCTTAAAATTTAATCAGACGGGAGAAAGAAACAGAGCTTGCTTTTTTTTTTTTTTTAATCATCATTCAATTTTTTCACTTTACGTATGTATTTAAGCTCCATCTATTCACCTAATGCACAGATTGCTCTGCAACTGCTTACAGGGTTTGTCATTTACTACCTAAATTCACCTAGAATTCTGTTTTATTTGCAACCCAAAAATTCAGATCAACTTGAGAACCCATGAGATGAGTAAAACCATCATGGACAAATACACATGCTTGCCTGCATGGGAAATTAGCATGCAGTCATCTACGGCACAGAAGTGTACTTCACCAAATCAGTATCTTTCAGTCTATATCAGTCTGCAGGCTCCTGGTTTTCTTTTTCTTCCTAGTGGAAGTACAGAGCTTTACGAAGCAAATCAAAGCTCCCTGACTCTTCATAGATAAATTTTCACAGACCCCTTACAAAAACCTCACAGACCTCCAGGATCCATGGACTACATGGGGAAAGCAACAGCAGCATCAGTGCTCCAAACTTGCTCCCACATAGAAACTTTTTATAGTACACAAAGACTGTGAAGTACCTTTGCACTGCTTTCAGAAAGCCCAACTTTTTCAAGTTCAACTAATTTCCGGTTACACAGACGTGTGTTTGTAAGTGACTTGTCCACGTGACAACGGGAGATGTATGGACTATCATTACAAAGCTGATTGATTATTTAGTCCCATAGTCCTATGTTTTCTGGTTCTAATTCACGGGATTTTGCCCAACCAGTTTGAGAAAATTTCCCTCCTGCTCAGTAAAGAATTGTGCTTGTGGTACAAAACAGAAATGTTACTACATTTCTTGAGCATAATGAAGTGCTCTTGGCACCAGCAGAGACTCTGACTTTATACATAAGCCTTATTAACACTTAGTTACCTTTTAAGGTGGTAGGAAAGCATAGACCACGAAGCGCTCTGCCAGAGCAGCTTTATCAAACCCTGCAGTGGCAGTTCAGGGGATTACCAGCCGCAACTGTCTGCCTTCTTGCAGGGGGAGATGCCAGCCCTTAGCTGCTCCCGTGGCTCTCCTCACTGCAGAGCACGTACAAACGCAGTTGGGTCTCCTTATGACACCTGCACATAAAAAACAAGAGGAAAATTCAGTGCCTGGAGAAGATCATCTCACCGACTGCAGGGCACAGACAGTTAGTTGTCCTCCAGCAAATCTAGCCACAGTCAAACTGGTTGTGAGGGTCAGCTCAGGTTAAAAATAATCAGAGCTTATTTGGGGGTGTGGAGGAGCAGGCTTTGGATCCAGGCGGTTGCAAGGCCCCATGAACAATCTTACAAGAACAACTGAAGGAGAGCACAGGCTGGGAATGAGCAGCTGGGGTCTGATAAGATGGCACTGTCAGTGAATGGCACCGCTTCCCCAAATTCTCACTGAAACAGAGCTTGAGCATTTAGATAATCAGCCACGACATCTGAGATATGGGAGCGGTACCGAGCAGATGGGCCAATACCTGCTTAAAGTGCTCTAGCTCGAGTCACTGAAAAGGACATCTGTCTCTGCTCTCAGATCGGGTGCCTCAGTGACCCCACTACAGCTGGGCAGCAAGAACTCTTCTGTGTGTTTATGAACGGGTATTTTTCAGAAGCTTGTACTCCGAGTGGTATTTTGAATGAATTTTCACATGGCAGCCAAAAAAACTCCTGCTGTCAGATGTAGGGACTATCAAGTCCTTGCTGAAACACACAGAGGTACTACAGCTCCTCAGCAAAACAGTTGCAAAGGTATTGTTAAGATGCCAAAACCAGCAACCTTTTCCCTCAGCCCTGTTCAACAAAATAGTTTTATCTGAAACTTTTCACTGAGGCACACAATAGTTTTGGAGATTTCAGCCCCCAAAATGAAAGTTTAGGAAGTTAATGGCATCTGAAAGTTGAATTCCTGAAGGCAAATGATGGACACCTGTGGCTACACTATACTTTACTCTAAAAGTACCATGTTACTCTAAAAACTTACCATGTCTCTTCTTTCCTCTATTCTTGTATTAAACCCCAGACCATCATATTTTTCCCAGTAACACTTGGGCCAACATACAACGCTAAAAGCATATAGAAATGATTAATATGAACGGGCTGAATATAAGGCATTTAAAAAATAAAACAGAAATAAATCATTACTTAAGAATAACTGTTTTGTTTGCTTGTCGTTAGACATCTGTTCATAGACACTGCAAATGTTCCACTTTGTGTCTGGATTTAATAGTAACAACTTTGCAGGGATGCCTTCTTCTTCCTCCTCATTGTTTTCACTTGGTTTCTAGGGCAAACAAAATCTCTTTTTTCAGCCCTTTAATAAATTAAAGCTGCTACAGAGTTAGAAGTAAATAACTGCATACTATGGAAATGTAAGCCCAGAAAGCCTCAGAATGTATCAGAGGTCACTATATGCACAGTATCAAACTCTTTCTCACTCCCTTCCCCCCCGGTAATACCCAGGACCTCTCTGCAGTGACCGAGTAGAATTCAGGGCAAAACTTGACCCGAAAAATGTAGAGCTAGCCCTCCTCTTCCTCCCCTCTCCCTGTCATCTGCTAACATTTCCAGACAACAAATAGCATACTGAATCTGAACTGTTTATTTTGCTGGAAATGCCATCTGCGTGGTGGCAGCTGGGGTGGGAGGGAAGGCACATAGACGAATGAATAGCAATAAATATAGACAGTAGACAAAATTAGAGAAGTTTTGCTGCTTTCCAGTGTTCTGGATCTTTGCATGCTTCTATTAAGTGGATACAGCTCTTCTTAAAATGGTGTTTGAACATCTGGATTACTTAGCAAGACAGCAAATTCAGAACATTTGAACAGAGATGTCAAACAAGCCAGTTTGGGCAAAATGCTAAGACTACTGAAAATGCTGAAGTCATTTATGGTTATATTCCATTTTTAACATATTGCAGTGTACTGGAACTAGCAAGGGGAAAAAAGAAGATGAGAGTAAGTATTGTCAAAAGGAATATGTCATAAATAATCTAAAATGAAAAATCAATGAAGATCTGATGTTTCTTGCAGACAAAACATAAAATCAATGTCCAGATCATTGACAACTGAACTCAATTCTACAACAGAATTGCTGGTGCAACATTTTAATTTCCCATTGCTATTCAAAAGGACCATTTACATTTGAATCATCCCTTTTCGCTGTATTGCAGAAAGGATAATTCAATAATTAAAACCTCATCTTAAAGAATTCAGTTCTGTAAATAAGATGATGTCACAGAAAATTTTAGAGATTGAAATTTTGTTCATATCTCCTCACTAGCAGATTGCTAACAACATCCTGTCTACACAGAATCACAGAAGGGCTGAGGTGGGAAGGGACCTCTGGAGATCATCAGAACCCCCTGCTCAAAGCAGGGTCCACAAGGCAGCAGGTTGCACAGGGCTATGTCCAGTTGCATCTTGAATTATCTCCAAAAATTAACTCCACAATCCCTCTGGGCAACCTGTTCCAGTGTTTGACCAACCTCATGGGTAAAAAGTTTGCTCCTCTGTTTATATGGAATTTCCTTTGTCTCATTTTGTGCCCATTGCCTCTTGTTCCTTCTCTGGATTCCAGTGAGGAGAGACTGGCTCTGTCTTCTTTGCTCCCTCCTGACCAGTATTTATATATATGCATAAGATTCCCTCTAAGCCTTCTCTTCTCAAGGATAATATATTAGTAAATATAGTAAAACATTTGTAAAATATTTAAAAATATATGTTTACTTACTGTGGAAGTACCTCAGAAGTTTCTTCCCTGATTTGTCCATGGTTTCCACATGGAATACAGCTCCCAAGATACATTTTAGGGTAAGTGCTGCTGTTAGGAGTTTCATCGACTGCAGCAGGAGACCCTACCTCAGCAACATTGCATACTTTCAAACTATACCTAGGTAAGTCATTTGGTAAGACATTCTCTCTTCCCTTAAGTGTTTAATTAGAATAGACACACATTTCAACCCGTGTTATCTCACTCTTGGGGTTTCTTTAAAGTTCATGAAATTTAAGAGCGATCAATAACAATGAGGGAGCCGAGTCCTTGAGCAAGTCTACAGCTGCACTACACCTGAAGGAACTAAACCACACAGAAGCCTTTTAATGCACTTTAATTTATGGAAGTTGGACTCACATCCCTAACTTGATTTGCCTTAACTTTCTTGACTGTCCTTATTTAGAAGTGCCTGGAAATAAAGGCTTTCTGTTCCGTGCCGCAGTTCTCCATGTGTAAGACAAAGAGAAGGAAAGGACATGTCATAGTGGTAAACAAACTTAGCCGATCAACATCCACTTTAACAAAATCTATGTAATCAAAAACTACATACACATGTCAGTTATAATAAGCTCATTACTCTATCTTCTCTTCAGATTTCCTAAAATGTAGTTCTATCTTGCAGTAATATTTGCCTGTAGTGCAAGATATGACTTTATCTGTCATGATAATGCCATCGTAAGATGTCATGATAAAGACATCTTATATTTTCATTTAAGCATTAAATCTTTCAAAGCTGATACCCGATGCTGATAAACAAGTTTCTCAACAGACAGCATGAAGTTCATATTACCAGCAGTACATACCTAGGCTGGGTGTGGAAAACCACACAGTAGCTACCCCTACAAGGTTGCAGTTCCATGTCCCACTTCAGGTGACTTAACCACGAGGTGACAAGCCAGCTCCCTCCTCCCACCTTCATCTTTTCCCCACCTTCAGCACTCACCATCAAGACATTTCTGCATGGCTGCCTACCAGAAAACATCCAGGTCTCTCTCTGCTGGGTCAGATTCCTGCCAGCTTAGCACACCGAAACAGTTCAGTGACCCGTGTCAGCCAGCGCCGAGCCAAGCCGCAGTGTCAAGACCTAACTGTCACCACACTCTGGATGACACCCCTGAAATACTCCAGGGGTGTTGGGAAAGTGAGGAGGACGTGCCTTGGCTCAAAAATGGGTCCCAAATACCTGGAGAGCGAGCTGAAGCAAGGGGATGGCATGTTAACAAATTGGTAAATTGTAAACATTGGTAATTGTAAACATTGTTCAGTTTATAAACAACCTGCAGTGTTAGAGTAATTTCAAAGGATCTGTTTATTTGAAATACAAGCCACATATAGATTTTTATATGTTTTGGAGGCTCATTTCTGAAAGGAAATCATACTTCCAGAATATCCTAAATATATACTATTATACATAATTCTCCTCTACATGATGTATGAGTAAACAAATGGGAGGTAACACACATCACATAAAAATGAAGACTAACCAACACTGCCCGTCTTCTATGGGAGATATATTACAGCCATTCAGCTAATTTCCGTGGGCTCAATTTCTGGCCCTTGTGCAGCAATTCTCTTTGTCCTTTGTAGTTTACCTTAAAATCTTCCAATTAACAACTTCTTAATTTTTTTTCTTGAGGAAGAACCTGGAATCACAGGTCATCTGCAATAAAATGGAAAAAGGTTTTCCATCAGCTGCAGTGATGGTTCACAGAACAGCAAATAAAGCACAAGTAGGCTATTATGGTACCGCTATTATGATACCTTAAAATATTGAATCACCTTGTTTTGCATAAATTTTCACAGAAATTCTTAAGGTCTCGAGTAAGCATCTGAATTCCATTTAAATAAAATTAACCTTAAAAACTCAACTGTGTTCTTAGTCTCATAATTTTTTTGATATCTTGAGATTTAAGACCCCCACCACTACTGAAAAGTTCAAATACATTCACAAGAATTTGAACTTTATTGTCCCATCTGAGGTTACATAAGAAAACGTAGAAGATACACGACTCCTGATGTGTAACTAAGGGAGAACACAGTTCACATACTCCCAATAATGAAAATGGGGCCAACGCAATGCATGAGGATCCTCTTCTGGAATAACCTCCGGTGAATGGTCCAGTTTCCACCTCAACCATCTAAAGTTACTTACTTCTGGGTAAAATGCTCTATGTGGTTGTTAACTGGAAGGATAATAATCTTAAAAAGAGGCAAATTGCAATTTTGAACCTACTTTTGAACTTTTTAGGGGAGTAGTATAGCACTGCTGCTTGCACAGCGTTCCCTCCTCACCATAATTTTGTGTGCTGGAGGAAAATAAAGCAGCATTTGTGTTGTAGGCAGAGATCTTTAAAAGAAAAAAAGAAAAGGACAAAAAACCAAAACAACCTAAAACATCAGCCATTCTTGCCACCAAAAAGATCTTGGTGACAATATCATTTTCCTGGAAGAAAATCTGCAATAGCTCAGGATTTCCAGAAGTATTTTGGATTCCTGGGAAAGACGGAGGAAAGTTGTTGAGTTTGCTATGGCTATCACAGAATCACGGAATTGTAGGGGTTGGAAGGGACCTCCGGAGATCATCTAGTCCAACCCCCTGCTTTGGCAGGTCCACCTAGAGCAGGTTGCACAGGAACGTGTCCAGGCAGGTTCTGAATGTCTCCAGAGAAGGAGACTCCACAACCTCTCTGGGCAGCCTGTTGCAGTGCTCTGGCACCCTCAGAGTAAAGATTTTCTGCATGTTCAGATGGAACTTCTTGTGTTCCACCTTGTGCCCATTGCCCCTTGTCCTGTCACCAGGCACCACTGAGAAGACTCTGACCCCATCCTCTTGACACCCACCCTTGAGATATTTACAAGCATTGATGAGATCCCCTCTCAGTCCTCTCTTCTCCAGGCTAAACAGACCCAGGTCTCTCAGCCTTTCCTCGTAAGATAGCTGCTCCTTTCCCTTGATCATCCTTGTAGCCCTCCACTGGACTCTTTCCAGTAGTTCCCTGTCCTTCTTGAACTGGGGGGACCAGAACTGGACACAGAGCAGGAATGCTAATTTCTTAGCACCCCTCTTTAAATGCAGGAGAATATTCCCTCCCATACGCTTGCAGGGAAGACAGGGAGCAAGAAGTGGGATGACAGCCTGTCCCCCTCCTGCTAGTGGTGCTTGAGAAGCAGCCACGGAGGACAGCCATGTCTCCTGGGATGGGTTACAGAGGTACACAGCACAGGAGCCACTGTGGATATGCAGAAAGAAAACTGAGTACATCTACAACTGAATGCCTCAGCCAGGCTCTTCCTGCCCTTCATGGCTCTGAACCGTGTGCGTGAAGTGCAGCCCTACAGGCACTTCCATATAAAGCAGTTTTTCGAATTAAGGGAATCCATTAGAGGCGGATTTGAACTTTCATTCGTCCTCCTGCCACTGGTGAGCACTGTAATTGCCAGGCATAGACAACACAGTCCACTTGTCTCCATTTTCTTCCTTTATGAGTCGGAAAGTGCGTATAATGTGCTAGTAGTAGTCTAGAAGTGGTCAGATTGGTGAATGAATAAGCTTTTAATGCAATGAATAAGCCATCATCCAAAGACTGATTTTTAAAAAATATCCTTTTCCACTACTCAGTGAGCCTTGATAAACAGGCATGCCAGAAAACAGCTTAGACTAGAAATTACTTCCAAGCTGAATTTACGACTTCACCAGGGGGTCGCAGTTTACAGAGAAAGCAGATAAATAGGTTGAAAGAGAAAAGATGGCAGTATGAACGACGACTGTGGGAAAACCAACAACTATGAAACATAAATTCTGTAGTTCAAATTAATTACTCTGTTCTCTTGGAGGAACACTCATTGAACCTAGGCAGAGATGCCTTTGGTTTGCCCGCTAAACGTCTTCTGAAGTTTCCCCTCTACCACGTGGAGAGGAACAGAGTCCTCGGAGAGGCAGTGAGAGCAGAAGCCTGGGGTAGGTGTGACGAACACTGCCTGGAGGAACCTTCCTCTTCACACACTGTTGAAAATTAGGATGCTGCCTGGCTAAGTGAAGTACTTCATGTTGGGTGTTCCACATTAAAAAGATTCGTTAGCATTTTAAAAGGGAAGATATCAGTGTTACCTGAGAATAATTATTACAGAATCCTGGAAATTCAAATTCTTGTTTTTACACATATTCATTCATGCAAATGTGGAACCTGACCCAGAAATTTTATTCAGGTGAGTAATCTGCCTTTGACTTCAACAGGATTCTACTATATATGAACAAAGCAATCAGGTCAGGTTTTGCATTTGCACAGTACCCTCCATTTGACTTCAAGTGGGACTGTTATGTTGTAAAAACTCCCAAATCGTGCCAGTTTGTCCAGACAAGATTTCAAGCCACCTTTTGAATATTCAGCTTCAGCAATACGGAAAGCAACACTGCCAAATATTCCATAACCATTCTATTGCAATTACTCACATTTTGATTAGAAAATTCTCATAAATACCATTTCTCAGGGATGTTGTCACCTGCCCTGTGTTAGATACATCATCTCCTCTCTGCAATTAGTTACACAAACATTGAAAAATGAGTTTATGACCTGGAATGGAGTTGTGATAAACCCTTCTGAAGACATACCTGAAACACAGCCCACGAGAATCCTCAACAGAAACAAATGATTTATGCACATATAAGCAACACACAGCCTCCAAACAAGCTAAAGACCTGCCAGGAGGAGCAGTAATTCAATATCTGCTTTAAAAGGAAGAATGTAAAAGAGACCATGACTGAGGAATGAGGCACTCAGTCCTCCAACTGGGGAAAGGTAAGGAGAACACTAATAATTTGGGGGATTTACATCATCCCTGTACTTCCTGATGTGCAAAAAGGCAAGGAAGGTGCACAGAACAAGAATGGTTTGGACAACAGATGTGGAAAGCTGCACTTCGACAGTGTCCTTATTTTGGTATTTAATGCTTGGTCTTCTGAGCCACTGGTCCCACTCGCCCATCACGTGAGCTACACCACTATGAAAACAGTGAGCGTAATACATTCCCTTTTGTCCTCTTCTTCTGCACAGTCTATCTGCTGACTGTCCGGTACCTCCCTTGCACCTGGGTGACCACTACCACTGTGCTTGGGCCAACACTGGTTCTCCTGTGGCTGAGGTTCTGGCTTCAAATTGCAGCAAAACTGCCATAGCAACCAGCTGCCATGAAAAGGGGTGTCCCGCCACATGCCCTCTTGCATGTCATCATCACCTCCCTAGAGCCAACGGTGGTCTGGCGAACCAGTTCAGGGAGACAGACAGCAACAAGCCAACCCTCCCCGAAGAGGCTGTTCTCAGAGTGGTATCATCTTAGCCAAGCCAGTCGTTAAAGAGCAGCAAGCACAAGCAATTGCTAAAAGCTACCTCTGCATTTTCTCACATGTGGGCTCGAAAAGAAAGAGGCTGTGGTACTACTATAGGAACCAGGAGACCCCAAATAGCCAGTATGGAGAGCACCATTCTGAAAACATTATATTTTCTTATTCCTTGGAGCAAATCATTGGGTGCATCATACTGAAAAAGAAATATACTAAACAAACAAAAACAGTAGGTTAAGAGCTGGAAAACAAAACCAGCTAAACATAAATAAATCATGGATGTCTAGCAACATACTAAAATTCTTGGGCATTGTCATCTGTTGCTTATTACAGTTTCATTTACATTGGAATTTTCTTTGTTTCCCTGCAACTTTTGTGTATCCAAATAATTACAGTTGTATTACTGTATTATTTTTAAATCTAGTCAGCAGAGTGAATAGAGGAGCCTATCTCTGCATTATTCTGGCCAATATTATATTCTATTACATAAGAAATGGGAATTAAATCAATTTTAATGCACCACTTTAATAAGACGACAACCACAGTTCTAGATTGCAATTATGGAGATAATTACAATTTCATTGGTACTGCTTAAGATTAAGAATACAAAACTTACCTTGGATGAACAGTTCATTATCTAAGATGAACGCAAGCTATTTTTCTTCTAAATCATATTTTGGCTTGTTTTATTTCTTAACTTTGCCTGTTTATTTAATAAAGGCATAAAGAATTTTACAGGTAGAGTATATCAAAACAGGCTAGCTGGTTCAATGTCAAATTCCTGTATAGTGATCCGAGAAAAAAAACATTAATTTTGAAACAGCTCTGCAGGCTGAGTATAAAGATTATTAAACATAAGTTTTATATATGCAGAAAAATTGCTTTTGCATGAATTCACTTTTAAAATGTTAATATATGCATAAGAAAATTGTGTTTCTTAATCTCTGAAGAAACACTTATCACTAGGAACCGCTTAATTCTTTTCCTGTGCTTGATTTATTAGCTTATGAAATTATGCTAATAGTTTGCATGTTAATGGTTTTGGGGCTCAAATGACCTGATTTTAATAATGAAGTAATTTATGCAGTAAATGTAATCAGCATCTATGAATCTCACTTAAAAGAACATATCAATGATTACCAATGCTAAAAAACAAATGATTGTCAGCATGGTATACACTATATGTTACGACAGGGAACAGGGATGTGTTCAGCTTAGCGTGCTCTTTAGGCTGGCTGAGTCCCACCTCGACAAACCACACTAAAGCCTGCAACTGCAGCTCTAACAACTGGTCACAGACCTTCTTTTGCAGGCTGGCTTCCTCACATGGTCATCTTCTATGGAAAAAGACACGAGGAGGAGATGGACAGCACCAGAACCAACGTCTAACCTGGAGCCAGTAGGAATTGCTCCTTGAGTAGAAGACCTCTGCAGCACAGAGACCTCACAGACCTGGACAAAGGAGATTGCAGGAAGAAGGGAAAGCATGTGTTTGGGGAAGAAGTTGTAAGTTTTACAAATTACAAGAAAAATGGCACTTTTATTAAGGATGTGACCTGCATAGCATATAAAAGATGCAACCCCCTCCAACATTTAGGAAGAGCAGATCCTTCACAAAGATTATTTCCTAAAACATCTGTATTTACAGACCTGCCCACTGTCAGGATGTATTTGAACCGTGCCTCTGTTCCCCTGCATCGTTTACTGTGCTGTTCCCCAAGACGAGAAGAAATTCAAGACTGGGCTTTGAAAAGTAAACAGCAATGCTTTCTTTGCAGTAACGTAAGCTTGTGTTTTGCTAACCTGCTGAACACTGGTATTCACTCTGGTATAAAAAAAAAATAATTTCAAAAATATATCACTAGCTGCCAAAGATGATCTAACTGTTCAAACACCCAGACAGAAGCTGAGGGAGGTCAGGCTGGACATTAGCCAAAATGTATAAAGTCAATGGAAGAAACCCCATTGATTCAGCAGAGCTAGATCATTTCTTCCCCAAAGAAATGCCTAAAGGCCAGAAGTCCTCTCCCCTTTAAAAGACCAGGACTGAACAACTATATTTTGTAATTAATAAATACCTTGCTTGCAGCATCTCAAGCACCTGATACAAAACTGGCTTCAAACACCATTTCCAGAGTTGTTCATTTCACAAAGCAAAAAGGTGATGTGTTCTGGAGCGTGGCTAATGCTCCGTACTGCAGAATTCAGACTATCAGCTTTATGCAATTTATTTCATTTCTTAAAGAGGAAAACAAACAGGCGTACCAGACACTTCAGCATTTTTTATGTTTTATCCCAGTCATAAACAGACTCCATGTCAGCCCAAGGCATGTATGGGTCATGCAAAAATAACTCAGCAGAAGCTATTCAAACCTTGCTCTTCAAACCTTGCTCTTCCCACAGACCATGGAGGCCTCGCTGCATGTTCAGGTGTGCACAGCGTTAGGGCAGGGCCTCTGAGAACCTCGTTTAAGGGGGTTGTGGCAGAGAAGGCAACCTAAAGCCCAGGCTGCTGCCTGCACATAGCTTCAGAGGACGGCGAAGTTGACCCTCCGCATTAGCCCTGGACAGGGGCTGGGCACAGCAACAAGAAACCTGGTGAAAGCATCCCTGTAGAGGCAGAGACAGGGCTCCTTCCTTCTGCAAGCTGCAAAGTCCCCAGCTCCCGAGGAGCCCAGGCCGGGCTGAACTCCACGGGTGTGATAAGAGTAAACTTGATCAAAGCCTGTGTGTTTGCTTTAGATGTGGATGCCATACACGCTGTTGCCATAGAGCTGTGACAGCTTAATGAGCTATCACCCGTCAACCCAGTCGCAGTTACTATGTGCACACTTCTACCCTGCCCCCTCTCTCCAGAGAAATGATCTTCTTCAGTCTCAGGGAATGTCTCTGAGAGGAGTCCTGGCTGCACGGAGCTGCCTGCCCTGCCTCAGTCCCTCTCCCAGACCCAGACATCCTTGTCTTGCCAGACAGGATTTCTGGAGGTGAGAATTTCCCCTCCTCCATTTCCCTGTGTTGTGCCTGGAGGACGCTCCCCTGACAAGAGGGACCTGCTGTCGGCGGAGGCAGGGTCAGGAAGGCAGAAAATAAAAGGAGAATTTTCAAAGTTCAGACAGTTTTCTTGGCAAACTCTAACAGCTCAAAGGGGTAAGTATCTGTCTGCTGTTTACTTGGAAATCTGACAAGAACAACTTACCGCTGACAAACTAGGCTCACAAATGCCACAAGCCGAAGCCACAGAGCCCCGAGTGCTGGCTCACGCTTCCCACCAGACACACACAGAGACACCCGGATAGCCGGCATCCCCGTTTCACAAGCAAACAGGAAAGTCCCAGCATAGAATCATAGAATGATAGAATGGTTAGAGTTGGAAGGGACCTTAAAGATCATGGAGTTCCAACCCCCCTGCCATGGGCAGGGACACCTCCACTAGAGCAGGTTGCTCAAAGCCCCATCCAGCCTGGCCTTGAACATTTCCAGGGATGGGGCATCCACAGCTTCTCTGGGCAACCTGTTCCAGTGCTTCACTACCCTCACAGTAAAGAATTTCCTCCTAATATCTAATCTAAATCTTCCCTCTTCCAATTTAAAACCATTACCCCTTGTCCTGTCACTACGCTTCCTGACAAAGAGCCCCTCTCTGGCTCTCCTGTAGGCTCCCTTCAGATATTGGAAGGCTGCTATGAGGTCTCCCCAGAGCCTTCTCTTCTCCAGGCTGAACAACCCCAGCTCTCTCAGCCTGTCTTCACAGAAGAGGTGCTCAGCCTCCCTGGCCAGGTGAGGACCTGGGGCCCTGTGGTCTCTCCAGTGGTGAGAGGAAAGGGAGCGCTGCCATAGCTCTGCTCCCAGGAAAGGGCTGGGCGCTGCAGAGACGGTGGCTGGGGGTGCACTCGCCTGCCCACCTTCGGCTGTCTGGCAACGCGAAGGTGCCGTCCCAGCTCCTTCTGCAGTGGTGGTCCTTGGCATTAGAGGGATGGAGCACCTCCCCTATGAAGACAGGCTGAGAGAGCTGGGGTTGTTCAGCCTGAAGAAGAGGAGGCTCCGGGGAGACCTCATAGCAGCCTTCCAATATCTGAAGGGAGCCTACAGGAGAGCCAGAGAGGGGCTCTTTGTCAGGAAGTGTAGTGACAGGACAAGGGGTAATGGTTTTAAATTGGAAGAGGGAAGATTTAGATTAGATATTAGGAGGAAATTCTTTACTGTGAGGGTAGTGAAGCACTGGAACAGGTTACCCAGAGAAGCTGTGGATGTCCCATCCCTGGAAATGTTTAAGGCCAGGCTGGATGGGGCTTTGAGCAACCTGCTCTAGTGGAGGTGTCCCTGCCCTTGGCAGGGGGGTTGGAACTGGATGATCTTTAAGGTCTCTTCCAACTCTAACCATTCTATGATTCTATGATTAGGAGATGGATATTTGTCTTGCTGTGCTGCATTCATTCTGGCTGAGAGCTTTCTGCAAGGGGGTGTGGTGAATGGAGGCTCATGCGTCCATGAGGGAAGAGTGTGGGATCTGGAGGGAAGAGCCAGGGGGGACATGTGCTGCTTCCTCACCTGCTGTGGTTCGGGAAGGCAGGCACAAGGAGGAGGCGTGTAACTGTGGCTGCTTCACAGTAGCATGGAGGGAGGTTTCATATGGACCATTTTGGAAAGGTCATTTTGGACCTTTCATTCAAGGCCCAAAAAAATCATTGACACACTGAAACACAGTATTTACAAATGGACTAGTCGGCCCTAGGTATCACTCAAATACCACAATTCCAGAAATTAGCTTGGTAGAAACCACTCTTGTATTTACTTATCTGCATTAAAGCAGAACAGAAACATATCACAACACGTACAAAATGTTAGCTGATTTGAAGCTATCAGACTGTTCATTAGCTAGCTTAAATAACAGCAGACTGTTAGCACAGCCATCTTCATTTCATGCTGCTCTTGTTTCTTACATTGTGTCTTGATTTAATATTAGGCTTTAAATACTTCTGGGCAAGGATTTGTTTCCCTATATACTTGTTCTACCCCTAGTAAATAGGCCCACGTTCCAACTAATGCCTGCAGTTTCTAAAACGCAATCAGCAGTAATATTTATTGCTTTTTTATGTGCCCATCCAGAAAAAGAAAATTGTTACCAGAATAACACTCAGAACAATAACAGGATGCAAATGTGCACCCTATTCTTCCAGCTCGCATGCTTTACTCCAGAATCATGCCAGTTTGTGTGGAAGTCAGTGGGAAACCTGACCAAATGAGGACTTCTGATTTGTGTCCTAAGCATCTTTTTGCTGGATTTATCACAGCTAATGCCCTTTTGTTTGTCTCTCTTCACATTCTAGGAATGTAAGTAGCCCACAATGGCAAATCTGCACATTTGGTCAAAAAAGTTGCTGTGATTTCAAAAATAGGTGTGAAAAACACCATGTTGCAAGCCGAGAGGAGAATAAAAATACGGGATTCAGTGTGTTCATGACTTTTAGAAACAAAAAAGAGAAAAAAAGCCCAACTTTCAGTAACACTGTGGAGCCTTGCCTGAGTCTCGTCACTCTTAATTTTAATTCCTGGAATGTCAACAGCTCAATATTCCTGGATCAGCTTGCGCTGCTACAGAAGACCCTGATCCTGCCTAGGAGTGGTTAGCCACAGGGATACAGGGTTTTGCACATCCTCTCCCTCTTCCTCTCCTCCTTCCCTGCTCCCGAATCAAACGTCTCCTGCCTCCCTCAGCATTGCTTCATGGCTCTTCCACTCCTTTCCTCCGCCTGTGGCCTGCCTCTTGGAGCATCTTTTGTGCTCCCCCCTCCCCAGCAGAGCAGCCCCAGGCCAGGGTGACCTCTCCCTTCGGATCTTTTGTCTGGTCGCCTCTGACAGCGCAGAGTGACAGCAAGCAGCATCCCCACCCCAGCGCATCCCTAATCAAGCAGCGCTCGCACAGCTCACGCGCCTGCCCGCAGGCTTCTCTCTTTAATGTGACATTGATCATCATGACATAAAATGGTCACAGATATCACTTCCTAAAACTCAGGAATGTGACAGCTAGAGACAGAATCGCTAGTCTATGGCCTGAAGACTGTATGGATTATTCAGGTCAGGATAAATCAGGATGGATATTTGCCCTACTTCCATATTCTAGCTATTAATAACCAAAAGCACACCAGATTGTGGCTTGTTCTGTGTGACTGCACAAGGGAGCAACACTCCCTCCCCCACGCCTCCACATACACATGCACAGACTAATATTTTTGGCTAACGTTTGAAAGCCATTCGCAAACCCAGCCTCTGAGCTTGGAGTCAAGCCCCAAGCATGTGGAGGCCCTCCTTCACCAGGCAAGAAAGGGAAGCCAAGGCAGGCTGTAAAAAGATATGGGAGACCTCTCCTGGTCTACTGCCCCAGAAATCCTAAAGAATACAAGCTGCTGCTCTCCCCTGTTTTCTTCAAGCCCTAGCACAGCTCAGTCAGTCAGGGCTCACCCCCTTCGCCAAGCACACTGCCAGAAAATAAATGTCCTTCTGGGAAGACCTGGTAGAGAAGCTGCTGAACACCTACCCAGAGAAGCCCAGCCACACTGCTCCTGGAATGCTTTCTGGCCACCGCGCCTCTATAGGATTTCAGTATGAATAAGCAGCACTTCCTCCCCAGCTCTGAAACAGAGAGATGATACAGTTACAGAATTAAAAGTTGCACCTTCCCCAGCCTTAAAATAGTGAGTGAATTATCCTCCATATCGAGTCAGCACTCACCTTTGAGAAGGATGCAAGACAGAAATTGTACAGTGTCTCTTTGCAGAATACTAGCTTTTATGAGCCATCATTAAAATTTTGGAAGATTAAGCTCTCAGAAGCCTGAAGCTCTTCCACTTTTAAAATAGTCTTTCAAAAGCCAGCTTTTGCTTTCAGTTGCAAAGGGAAAAATACAGATATTTTTCAGTCCGCTGACATGGAAGAACTACCCCAACAGCTGAGACAGCCTCCCTGAATAGGATCCCTCTGCTCTTGGGAGTTGGAAAGCTATTCTCTGCCATCCCTTTTGGGTCACTTATGCAATCTGCTCTCGCAACTGGTGCCAGTTCAGTCCAGCTACAGACCAGACAGACTCTCTGGACTGTCTAAATGCCATTCCCTGGATTTGTCTAGGAATAAAGCCTTTATACTTCCCTCAACCACCATATTCATGGCCTATTACTGTAAAGCATTACTACTAGTCCCAGTCCATAAAACGCCACTGGTTCCCATTTTAATTCCAAAAAGGATAGCTCTTATGCAGCAACTGCACCACGCTGCAGTCAGGCAGTAGTTGAGCTCTCTTCTGTGTTTCTAGACACGACTCCATATTTTATTTATCAGCTAAAAGCCAAGCAAAGTAACAATAATGAGAGCAGGTCGAGTGCCAGGAGCAGCATACGAGCCTCAACAACACTCATCTCCCCTCTCCTGCTTCTCCCACACTCCTCCATCCACCATTGACTCTGATCTTACTTCGTTAACATGAGGCCTCAGCGACTGCAGTTCATAATCCCTGCGTCTTTTGTCCTCTGCCGAGCACAGTGCTAGTGTTCCTAAGCAGTTTCAAACAGGCTCTTCCTGCTCAGCTCATTTAATAACTAGATTTGCTAGATCTCTAGCCATTATTTGGCAGAGGGCATAATACTTACTTGCCAAGTCCTATCTGGGGTTACTCTTCCAGAGATTCTTTAGGCTGGGGAAATAAAAAGTGTCCTTCACTTTGTTTCAGTAAGAAAACCTTCTTTTTTTTTTTACCCCCCCTGCTTCCTTTATTTCTAACCATAATATTATCCTGGACAGATACATCTTGAAATAAACAGTGGTTGGAGGTTTCCTGAGGACGTAAACTAGAGAGAACGTTAATAAAATAACCAAAAGCTCATTCAACTTTCCCCCCCTGCATTGGATTGTCCAGCTAAAGTAACTGTTCTTTTGCTTACAAAGACACAAGTTGGACCAAATTGTCCACAGCAGTCCAGGAATCTGGATGTGGAGATAATTGTTCAGAGTCGCATTCTGATTAACACGGGTACCTCCATTTCCAGGAGTACTGGAGCCTCCCCGCTGAAAACAAGAAGAAAAACCTCCAGGCTTGTTACACTAAAAGGTTAGGGAGGAAATCATAGGCAACTCAGGGAAAGAAGAAAAAAAGTGCTCTACCCCCTCTCTCCCCATTACAAACATCATTTTAAATGGACTTTCAAGGAGGTATGAGAATAGAAAAATGAATGTTTCTTTCTCTTTGCATCCCTGCTAACAGATTAAATAACAATCTGGGCTGCTGACTTTTCTAAATTCGGGAACTGAATTACAGCATTAAGGATGGCAGAGGGAACAGCCCCTCAGAGGAAGTACAGAGAAGAGGCATAGGCAGCCCAAGGAAGTAGATAGGGTCCAGTGGTTTTGTATGAAGCTAATCTACCCACAGAGACACAAACTGAGAGGGAGATTTCTCTCCTTATTGCTTGTCCCTATCAGTCAAAATCGGAAGCAGGAGATCTGATGTACCCTTCCAACATTGACCCTCAACATCTCACTGAAATAGACTGTGGCTTAACAGCTATGATAGAGCCTGACACTCCTAATGGGCTAATGGGGTAAGTTTCAGCCCTAACCTATGTGAGTTAAGAATGACTGCTGGCCCGACAGCTGCAACTGTAACAGGGAGTCAAACATTTTGGAGCGAGAATAAAAAAAAAATGGGATTGTGTCCACCTAGAAGTGAGATTCAAACATGGAAAGAGCTTACTCTTGAGCTACAGTCAGCCTCTACTCACTGTAGATGCTTATTGCTGTATGGGGTTCCACATTATAATTAGGAAATGAAGCATCAAATGATGAACATCTGATTTCGTTTGCAAACATACATATACACAAGATGATGTCTCGTCAATGCAAAATACAAAGGCTTAACAAATTGTGTAATTATACATTTCCTGCAGATTTTCTGCTACTTTTCATGTAGTATTTGAACATTGCTTGCCATGTTATCAATAGCTTTTCATTATTTAAATATTTAAGCAGCTGATTACCATATTTCTGCATTACACAGCTATGAAATTTGGTGCTCTCATATAAAAGGTACAAATCTAAAATTGACGTTGTATGCAAGGATCTTTTCTTCAAATATAATACTGGCTTTGTGGATAACAAAAACACATATAAAATGTGTTTCTCTATAAGCACTACTTCTTTTTATTATTCTCTATATTATATAACATGTGATAATATTTAGGGATGCCCGCTGGAGCTCTTATGGAGTTTTTCCTGCCTGACTACCAGTGTTATTTTCCTCTATATATACTTAAGAGAAGTACTAGTCCAATAAAAACCTTACTTCCTAAGGGAAATTCCCTTGCAGCACACTGTCAGCAAGAAGTGATACCAGACAAACAGGAGGAAGACACATCGGAGTCAGCTTCCCAAACAAATCTAAACTCACCCTCATGTTCCTCTACTTAATAAGGCAACAGCTCTGAGCTTGAGCAATGTGCACAAGAGATGCAAATGTACTAACACATTTCCTGGAACGCTACTGGGAGACAAACAACAAATTTGCAGCAGCATGCTATAGACATACCAAATATATGCACATATTTATTACGGCAATATTAAAAGGACAGACTGCTTTTTTCACATGTCTGTGCAGTTTGTGCACAATGGGAGCCTCTTTCTGTTCAGTGTCTCTGGACATACTCCTTGATCCAAAAAAAAAAAGAAGCAACAGCCTCTCCCTCTTTCTCGCCTCCCATGAGTATTTGAGATTCACATGGTTTTGTTTGCTTCACTGAGAAATGGAAAAAAACTAAAAGGAGGGTCAGACACTCACAACAGTCTGCTTTTTTTTTATGAAAGTGTGATATTTACCTTTCTAAAATCATTTTATTTACTCATATAGCAGAAGGTAGGAAGGACTTTGGAGGCAGAACATAAAATTAAATCTGGTTTTGCAGAAGTAATCAAGTAGGGCTCTCAGAAGATAATTCTGAGAGATCAAAAGTCTTGGACACAACTTGGGTGTTCTTACTGCCAAACCTTGTCATGTAATTCCTAGGAGGATTTCATCAGTGTTACAAAGGACAGAAATAATCCCACTTAAAATGCCTTCTACAAAAAGACTTCTTTCACCAAGGAGTTGATTCCCCAGGGAAGTCTCATTTCTCTAACCAGCATCAAAAATCCAAGCTCATGCTCGTCTCTGGTATATGCCTATATATATGTGACACGTACATGCATGCACTTATTAGTTGTAGCTGTCCATATATGCTAATCCAAGAATAATTTATGTTTCTATTGGACCAAACAGGAAATCCATGTTAACCCTGGTATATGGACACTATGTGGTATGCCATGTGCTAAGGGTGAAAAGCCTCTTTCTGAGAAAAACGAGCTTCATTTTCAAAACAGTGGTTTGGAGGTTAACCCACACAGGAGTGAAATCGTCAAACCAAGGTCAATGATGTCATTCGGGACAGCCCCAGACCACAAAGCACAGGCATGACTAGCTTCTCTTAAAGTTCAGGAGTGCCTGGAAGTGCTTGGTGCCCAAGCTGGTGCTTGAATTTTCTTCTAGAGGTAAATTTCAACCACAGATGTGAAAATGATTGAGGGTCAAACATACAGTGAAATGGATATTCTGGAAAGGGAAGGGAAAAAGGAGGAAAAGACAAAAATACTATTAGCGTACTGGAGAGCAAGGAGAGAGGACATCAAAGAAAGCACACAAGGTGGGGCAGAGGGCCTGCATGACTTTAAGCCTTGAAGTTGGGCATCCCAGGAAGGCCTGGATGTCTTGCCTGTGTCTGGTATTCTGAGCTAAAATCTTTGGCAACGGAAAAAAAATGGAAACCCAAACTCTTAATCCTGAGCTGCGCTTCTCTGAAGTTTGGATCAGGATATTTAAAGGGGCAGGAGCCAAACTTTTATGGTTTTAGGCTTTTTTAACCTGGAGCATGAAAGCTGGTCAATGTTCTTGGTGGTTGTGCAACAGATTGCACCACCCCATGTGCCACAAAATCATCTGGTGAGCTGCAGTGCAGTTTGCAGCATCTATCCTGCAGACATCCAAGATGATAAGAGCAAAGGATGGTGAATGATGGCGATAGGTGTCTTAGGAATAGCAAAGGAGGTGTAGGTACCATCTGCCTCTTCTTGTATTAAGTTCAACCCAGCTACTATTAGCTCATCAGGATTATAAAACTTTATTACACTCACCCAAAAAACCCAAGGAATTAAAAAAAAGGAGGGCAAAAATTCTCTCCTGTTCAAATACCGAAGACAGAACAAGAGGAAGCCTGGTACAAACATTTCAGTCAAATAAACAGGGGAATTCAGCAGATGCCAAGAAATGTATATTAAAGAATCTCTCTTAGATTGTAACAGCCTGCATAGTAGGCTTCAGCATAGTATTTTCTTACAACATGCTAAAAACAACCGATGAAATGTCACATTGTTCACAGTGAAAAGAAAACATTAGTTCTTTTTCCACTGTCTTTGCTTTGGTTTAATCTTGCCCCAGCGTATTTTAACTTAAGCCAATTTGGGATGTTAACAGCATACAAATATGCTTTTCCTGTGAGCTGCCAGGGAAAGGTCTTTTTGAGCTGGAATTGTGTTAAGCTGATTACTTCTTTTAATTTCTTCTTAATAATAGAGCATTTTTAATTTTTTTAATCCTAACAGCTGATATAGCTGTTTAGACAATCAGGGAATGCAAATGAAGACTGAGAAATTCTTTCAATATAAAACCAGAACTCTCCTATGCCATGGCAACAGCAATTTTTCATTAAATTATAGATTCCTTAGGGTTGCTTTCTCCTTATTGACAAGATCATTTCATAGGGAGAGGAGGTAAGGGAAAAGAGAGATCTTACTGAAGAAATGGAATTGTTATGACGAGCAATTAACAACATATATCCCAGCATGTCACAGTCGGTCTTCTCCTTTCGTTCCATGAAATAGACTGATTATAAAAATCCTTCCCATTTTAGTGCCTCAACCCTAACGCAGTTTGTATCAGGCTGCATTTTCCCTCAGGCTGAAAAATACTGACACCGACTGGAATACTGGATGTGTTGAACCTGCCATCACCAGCCTGAAAAACCTCTGTCCTCACTATTGCCCATACCTTCTAGTGAACTGCCTGCTAGTGCAGATGGGGCTAACTCAGTTCCACTAAGAAGTCTGCGGTCCCACGGATTCACACTTTGCCATTTCCCCCAAATATTCCCAGTTTGCATATGCCGGTTTTTTTAACATCATCTCTTCCCCTTAAAATCCATGCAAACCAGCTACACCGAAACCAGCCTGCAGAACCTCCACTCCACAGGAAGTTTAGGTAAATGACCTATAACGAGTGGTAATAATGTAAAGACCCATTTACACGACTACATTGTCTGCATTTGCAGATCACATCAAAGGTGATATTGACAGATCTGCGACAAAATGTGACACTAAGTTTTTGTTATTGTTTTTTTCTTATTTTCAGTGCTTATAGGAACTGTTGTGTCTTCCCCTCTGAATATCACTACAAGGTTTCTTAATGGAAAACTAAATGGGTCCTTGTTTTTCCTCTCTCCTTTTCCAAAATTCCACTCCTGGCCATAAGGAGTTATCCTTTATACCAATTAGAGAGTGAAGGTGTTTCTCTTTTAATCACGTATTCCAGAGTAAGAAACGATACTGAGCACTAAGTCGCAGCTCAGTAGTAGGCTTTCTAAAGGAGCTGTGTCTAAACTGAATGTTAGGCAGTGTAACCCTGGAGCGCTAAATGGTGGCCAACGATCTGAATTTTAGTGACAAATCTGGGTGCAGCTACAACTTGTACTACTGGGAGGTTTTAACTGGAGTAAAAAGTTTACACTGAGTCTACTCTATTACTGCTGAAGCTTCTGTCTGCACTGAAGTCCTCTGTCTAGACCTCAGTTCCAGAGGGCTTTCCTGTGGGGAAACGGAAAAAATTAACACACAGAGTTTTCTCTACTTCCAAACTCCTGGGGTATCTTCCACCTTTGAAATCATAGCTTCTTCACGGCAGTTTAAACAGCTGCATAACATTTGTACAAAAAACAGACTGCTGAAAGAAAATCTACCTCAGAATTCTTCTCATTCTGATTTCCCTTCAAATTTTAGGAACATTTAAATGGCACAAACCTAGAAGTGTTACAGAAAGCAGCCACGGAAAGGAGAGCATAACCACTTATTTTTTGGTCTAGAAAATCAATCCTATTTCCAAAATCAAAACTTTAACAAGGCTTCATAGTTTATTGGACTTAGTATCTGAATACACTGAAAGAAAACAGGCCATACTTCTGACGCTGTTGAGAACATGGTAAAAGAAAATCCCACACATGACAACAATCAATGATGAATTATACTTTGCATATCAGGATTCCCAAAAACTAAAGGTGCTTAAGAGAAAGCAGAAAAATAGGATGGAAGGTGCAATTTGATTTTCTGTTTGCAGTGTTCAGATTCTAGTAATGAGCCTCAGTGACGGGGTGGTATTCAAGGCCTTAAATATCCCATGTAGAAATAGTACAGCTAAACTAAGTTTTCTGTCTCTCTCTTAAGATTATCATAGGAAAAAAGGCCTCGTCTTCGAAAGACATTTATCACAGATTTGCCTATAGAAGTTGTATCTTCAAAAGTCACATTTGCACATACTGAAACAGTACCTTTTCTTGCACAGAAAGACACCTGTGACCAATGGGGTCTCTAGTATAAGCAAGTTCTGGCCCGAGATTACAACATATGCACATACACAGAGACACCAAGAGATAGTAAATCTGACGTTTCAAAAAATTTAGACAGGAGTAAATTTAGTTGTGACGCTAGGTAGTCCTTTTTGGTACTACCCTACCCTGGCCTCCCCCACCTTTAAAGCCCCTGCTTACAAGATCTGATGGGGGATTTCCCCCTCATAGCATTTTCACTCTAGCCCTTATCACACAGCAGACAGACTCCTTCCTCCCATAATACTTGTGTGGGGCTGCTCGGGGTTTTTTGTTGGTGTTTGGTTTTGGTGGGTTTGGGTTTTTGTTTATTTGGGGCTTTTCTAAGAGTCTGATCAGCCTGACCTCTTCAGAAACCTGTTAAAAAGCCCAGAAAATGATAGCAGAGTGATCTTGCCCCCACATTTGCCAGCTTCATGATACATCTACTTCTTTCCTGGGAGATGAGTCGCTGCTGCTAGCCAGTCCTGCACGGGCCAGGGCAGAGTATCACAGGAAAGTACAGAATCACAGTTGGTTAGTGGTTAGAAAAACTCAATCTTCAGCTCCAATTTGGGGGAGAAGGGAGAAAGCACAATACTTTGCTGTAATTTTCCTACAAATTCCTACAAATTATGCATAGCAAGAAAAAAACCCAACCAAACACAGAAATAAACACTTGCAATGTGGTTTTCTCTTCCCTGTGCTTTCCAAATGCAGTTCTTCCACATTTTCTAACCAAGCATTCAACTAAAAACAGTTTACTAACAATGGAGGATTTACTGATGCATTCAGAAAGTATACACTTGTCACAAAATGAATTCCCCTCTGTGTTTTCTATCCAGTGGGTCAATTATTTTATTTGAAGGCTTGAACTGACCTCAGGCAGAAGCACACAAGGGCACAACTTCAGTGGCTTTGCCTGATTTTATAGGTCAATCACCCAGTACTTCAGCCTAACACCTACTCAAAATGGTACATCTCATTTCTGCTTCAGGTTATATTTGCTCTGTTATTTCTACAGAGCCACCTACAAAGTTTCTGGAAGCACCAAGTTTGGTGGCTGTCTACTCTAACAGTATGTATATATGTAAATGAGCTGTTTAGCACATAAACTGTTCTTAGGAAGACTCACTGACTAGAGATGTAAGATAAGAGCAATAAAAAATACCTGTTATTTAGATAACAAAAATGGCAAGAGATCTTTGCAAAAGGGTCACTTCTAAAAACTGTTTTCTAACCATCCCACTTACCCAGATACAGGGGGTTTGGCTGCCTGTTGGCACTGAAGGTTGTATTTAATGCTTCAGAAAAATAAGGAAAGGAAAAGCACAAGCCTGTTCCCCTCCATGGACTTATTCATCATGGAGAAAAGCCACTGCAAACGGGGTGTGTTTTTCCCAGACTGTTTTACATTCAAAACAACAGCCCTGTCTGCACTGGAAAATTCCACAGTATGTGGAGACCTAGAGAGGGACTGAATGAAGGGACTTGGAGAAAAAGGTACATGTTTTAATTAGATTGAACAAGGGTAAATATGCTCATGATAAACCTCACTCAGACCTTCTGAAGTTCCTCCAGAAAAAAAGCAAAAGAAAAAGCCAGATTCTAATTCGTCTGATAATTCTAAAATTAATAATACCACCGACAAGCAAAAAAAAATCCCACATGCTTCTCCACCTGTCACTTAACTCTTTTCAGATATTCTTATATAAGAAAAACAAGTTTTTGAATGGATAAGTTGCATAGTTTTACACAGTCTTTCTTGGTGGCCAGTGATTTCAGTGAAAGTTGATTGTGCTCAGCTCCCTACAAAAATCAGCGCCTGTGCTGAACAATGTGCATGTATACATTATGCACACATTACACACATGCACACTTTAACAAAGATACAGATTTATCTTTGCCCTGTTCATCAGGTATTCATAAACTCTTCAGTTCTAGTTCAAGCTGCATTGCTGTGAAATCACAAGCAACTTGAGAAAGGGTTTTATATGAAGTATATGTGCATTCAGCACTCTACAGCTTTCCATAAAACACATTTAGCCTAACACACACACGTAAACACAAACTGTCCATGGGGGAAACATATTCACTATAGTTATTCAGAAAACTCATTAAAAATTACAAGGCATGTACAACTGTATCTAAATCTTTGGTTTGTTCTTACAATTCAGGTGCTAGCAGAGCTGGGAAAACACCCTGAGAGCTGTTAAGAGCATTCTGGGAACTAGACTGAAAGCTAAGCAGAGCTTCCACTTTGCTTCTAGAATAGCCATGTTATAAAAATTTTACTCTGAGTAAAAGAGCCTTTCCAGATGTAGCTTGATAATACTGAACTCTGTTTCCACTAAGAGCTTTAGGAATAGTATTAGCTCACATGGAAATAATTTTTTAACTAGCTGGGAGTGGTTCCCTAACAGTTCCTGAAGCTGTTCCCCCATGCTCATATCCCCTCCTCTCTGGCTCATTTTAGGAGCTACACCCAGTGTGCAAAATGACCTCTGCACCTAAAGAGGCACAAACTATTTCATGCATGGAAAGAAAGGAATATCATGACTGACTGACTAAAAACACCATAAAAGCCAAAGCAGAACTTTGTACAGTTTTTACCTGACAAAAGCCAACAAGATTAATCTGTCTTAATGATGCTGTGATGAAATACTTTAGCTTTACGGGGTCCCGGAACATTATGACAAATGCAGGTTCCCATATGATGATGCAAGAAGCTGAGAACCTTGGTAAAACTAGACTTGTATTTTCTTGAAGTCTGTAAATTTGAAAGGTCCTCTTCATATAGTCTGAGGTCAGACAAACAGAGCGTTATATAAAAATCAGTGATGGTAGAAGAAGAGTCAGTTGTATTTAGACATGACAGCAAAGATTCAGTGCTTTAGCCCATATATACCGAACCAGCAGGATCACTTTTCAATTGATCTTTCTCTCACCTTGTCTCTTAGCAGATTCTTTGGCCTGTTCACTAAACTTTTTTGTGCCATCCATTTGGGTACATTTCTGAGATATTAGACTCCAAAGTATCACAGCAATCAGAATAGTTTATCCTGGGAATAGTTTACAAAGAATGAAAAACATACATGCAAAACAGGGAACGGAGAGATCAAGAACTTCAAACGCAAGTGGAGGACAGCAGGTGGATGACAATCCCAATGCTGCAAAAAGAAAAGGAGAAGCAAGTAAGGGGACCAAGCAGAAAGAACAATTTTCTGCAGAATAGTAAATACACAGAATTATTTGCCAAGTAAAAGACTACTCGGGTAGATAATACTGATTGATCAGAACAACAGAGTAAAGAAATACCTACAAGAAAGAAAGAAAATGGGACCACATTCTCTCTTCAGTTTAGAAATTTCGTAACCACCGTAAGACACGGATCCTCAGCCTGCCTGTCACACACTTAACCCACTTCACTCATCTGTGAGCTCCAGGTTTTACTGCTGCAATGCAGTGGACCAAGCATCTTTCACCCTGCTTTGCCATGAAGTCCAGAAGGTGGAAGAGTCTTAGTAACTGCTCCTGACTCCTGTGTTGGTGTAGACTTCAGTGGATGCTCTTGTGAACCGAGAGGGCTGAGCCTGCCCTAGTCACAAGCAGGAATGGGCATGCCAAAAGCGGAAAGGCGGCAGTTTTATCCACACTGTTCTCTACTTGGGATCTGGATCTTTATATGAAGTCTTATACCTTGAGGAATCACTCCCACTTACCTTGCAAGTTCCCTTCTCTCTGCTCTCCACCACTATAATGGAATTGGTGTTTCTACACTGGTATTTTGTGCCAGATCTCTATGAAGGACCATCACTGTGCGGCCATGGTCTCCCACAACATCTGCATTTCACTACAAAAACAAACCCATTACCAAAGGTAGGACATGCAGCAGTCAGAGCCTACACAGACTCTGGGCTTGCCTTGTATGATTTATTAGTACTGTGACCAACACCGAGCTGCAGCCACAGCACTGACTGACACGTATTTCTCCAGCACAGATTCCCTTGAACACATTTCTATATACAAATAAAACTGACACAAATGAACGAAGTTATTCCTCCTACAGGCTGGAATGGAAGAAAATAAGCCAGTTGTTATAACTATTGTTAAACATTTAGGAGGATTCATCTCCACTTTCAGGATGAATGAATGGATAGAGATATTCAGTCCAGTTATGTTATTAATAATTTACACTATCTTTCAAACTGCATTAAATCTGCCCAGTGCATAGCCTCTACTCAGAATTTAAAATATCAAATTAGTTTATTGATTAACTTAATTTTCTGCTGGATGCAGCACCTGCTTTGCATTTCAGAATAAGGCTTCATTACATTTGTATCTTTGTTGTTTATCTCCCACCATGAAACTGACCCCAGAAATTTCATTATTCTGTAAAAAAATATAGCATTAACACCTATTTAGTCACAATCCTCAGAATGCAAACACAGGAGCTGACACGATGATTTAATTGAATTTTACATGCCAGTTTGGAGTCATTTTAATTTAAATCCAACTTAGATGTGGCTGACAGTTTGAATATCACTACGCTACAAGCCAAGATGACAAACCAGTCAACCACAGCACTGCTAACTGTATGGGTTTCTCAGTTTGCTAATGTAATTCCCTCCAGTTCACATGTCTTGTAAGCAGTATCTTTGGAAGTAAACAACTGCAGTAAACACCCGATTCAAAGATGGCTTGACTCGTTCCCATTGAAGGAGGTGGCCATGTGAGATCTGGGGCCACGTTCTGGGGAGAGCAGAGCTGGCAGGCACAAGACTTTTATTATATCTGAACCCATTGCTTATTTCCCTGTAAGCTGCTAAAGCATACTTACCTGCAAAAAGAATAAATACAAGCTAATGTATCCTGCTGCCCTGAAACTGTACAAGCTGATGACAACTTGTATGGTGGATGACACACACACTGCAGTCCCCCAAAATGAGGGAAGCCTTTGCTTCTCCTTGTCAGAGTGGTTTAATTCGAATATTGATCAGATGCAACCTGTTGAAAAGAACAGCAATTCCTCCCACCACACACCAGGGAATTAACTGCCCCTTCAGAACTACATGTACTAGAACAACCTCTGCTGCCAGTCCCTCTTTTTGCCCTATATTCCACACCCCACCACCCTCCCCATGTTCAAAAACTTAATTTTTACTATTTATTTTAGTGTATGAAACAGCTGCTTCATAGTAAGACAAACTTGGTAAATTTGAGGCATCAAAGCCTGACCAAGTTTTGCAAAGTATGATTTATAGTTCCCTTCTTCTTGTACAGTATGTGGGGAAGCCAAGAGTGAATAATCATTTTGGGTATCAATAATCCAAAAGCCTTGTATCTTAGCCATAGCCATCATGAGGCAACTGGTCTAAACATATTTTTGTTAGATTTTGGCAATGCTGTTTCTTACTGGGGTTCATCTAAACCTGTAGAGATTATAGTATGGTCCTACTTCGTGTAAGTGGTCTATATTGTACGGTAGAACTGGTAGTTCACAAAAATTAGAGAATGCCACCAATGCAACAGATGCAAAACATTTTGTAAAGAGAAACCTGTTTGGTTTTAAAATTAAACATAAAAATAGCAACTCCCATATACACTTGATTTTAGAAGCTGGGGCAAACATACTCATTTGGAGTAATTCCCCTAGCCACACGGCTTAGATTTTATTAGCTGGTCAGGTTTTATTTAAAAAAAAAAAAAGTTGGATTTTATAAAAGCACTGCCTTTACAAGTGTTCATTCATGTTGACATACAGGTCCCAACTCAGTTGCCAAACCTTTTGCTTTCTCTTTTGTTTACAACTATGTCCTTGTTAGCTTCTTTTTGTACTGGTAAGAAGAGACGCAAAGCAATTCCAGCTGATTTTGGCCAAAGAGTTCGAAGACATACTGTATTCTATTTCCACATACCAGAAAATGGTTTACTTTAAAACCAAACTAAGCAAAACAAATCAGCAACTCCAGTACAAAAGCACACATCAAAGAACCAGAATCTGGCATTTGAAGCAATGCTAGCGATTGATTTTGGTATCTGGTGACAAATTTATTTCAAAAAGGGCTGTAAATCATAGATGTCACTCTCAGCTTCCACCAGTGCCAAACTCGGCACTGATGCCACTGGCTCTTCATGATCAACCTTGCTGACACTATAGCAAAAGCACAGCTCACAGTGAAAATAAATACATTAAAAGATTTACTCAGCTGAACTCCATTCTGCAAATACCTGAGCATGTACGGCACAGAGAATTCTCGTGTGGCTGTGGTGTCAAGGGCATCCACCACTCTGTTGAACTTGCTGTGAAGTGTGGCACATTGACCAAGGGAATCTTCTTTAGTCTGTCTGAAAATCTGGGTGGGACACATGAGCAAAGTTATTCTCTGCAGATTCTCAATCAGTTCAGCAGGAAATAATTTCTTAAAATTCAGGGTGCTGGGATTGATTTTAATGTCCCATTTTGTTGACTGTTGAAAGGCACACCTTGTATGCAGTCTTCACCTTTTTACTTGCATACATGCAGAGGTCTTGAAAAAGCAACATGATTTTCAGCGTGGACGGGAGGAATTTTTATGCAACTGGAATGAAAACCTTCATGTTGATTTTCATAAGTAGCCGTTCCAAAAGTAAGCCTGTATTGCCAACAACAAGGAAAGGGATGACACCTGGAAGTCAGACATCCAAATGCAAATTAAGAGCAAGGAAAAGAGCAGCAAAGAGCTTTCACAGTTGCTGAAGAGATTTATGGGAAGAAAAATATCAAATCTGAGTGCCTGTGTGGATGCCGTAAACATATTCTCAGCTGAAAAAAATAAATCAGCTTATAGAGGACAGCACTCCTGCTCTGTCTCTGTAACAATGAACTGAAGACCTGGATGGGCAGAGCTGCACTAACCAGGGTAGATAAATAAACGTGAGAAGACTGTGTGCAGACTAATGCCTGACTTGTTTTTTCTGATTTCCAAGTTACCCATTTAGTGCTTGACAATATCAAATTAGAATAAACACCCTTATAAACCAAGCCCCTTATTAGGCAGGAAAACTTTAAAAAATACCATTTTCTCTACAATGAAACTCTACTTCTTCAGTAAAATGAATTTTGCTTAGGAAGTCAGACTTCACGATGAGAGAAAAGCAGTGGGATGGGGAGGAAATGTAAAATCTGGTCACTAGGGGAATTTGCCTTTAGGTCTTGATTTTCACTGTTCGTGAATAGGGTTTTACACCTTTCTCTGCCAAACATTTAGCAGGGAAGCTGGCACAACTACAATAGACACAGTCTCTCCATCTGAACCTGCAAGAAACACCTGATGATAAAGTATATGAAAAAAAAATGTGCGAGTCCACAAATAAGACACAAAGACTCTCTCATTCCCCCCTACACACACACAGACTTTGTTAAATAATTATGAAAATAATCAGTTATTCTTTGTATCACAAAGCTAAGACAGTTTCTTGATCAAAGAAAAGGATCATTTCTATGGGAAAGATGGGTAGAGTAAGAAAAAATAAATGAAAGAGAATAAAAAGAAAAAGATTTAGTTAATTAAAAAAGAAAACTAGTAAAGATCAGGATCAGGAAATAGCAGTTTGTATCAATCTATTTAACTGATGGATAACAAGCTCCAGAGGGAGGAATTAAACTAGTTGTATGAGCCTTCAAGTCTCAGAAGAGAATTAAAAAGCATAATGTCTCATCTTGGGAAGATTGAACCTTTCATTTGGTTTAGACAAAATAAAATTTATAGCTTTGTTTGGCAGCAATAAGTATTTTTTTAAAGACCAAAATACACATTTAGATTTCACATTTGTAGTCTTCATAAAAGCAGACTTTGTTTGGCTTTCTCTCAGCTGATGGGAATACTTCAAGAAATAATATTGCCCTTCATCCTACAGGTATACAGACAAACATACAACTGCAAGATCAGCAGTTGCCCATTTTTCTCAGACTTCTGAGACCACAGCCATTGAAACTGCCCCACAAAACCACATAATTGAGAAACTTAGTAGTGGTAGTAAACAAATTTTGCTGTTAATTTAAGGCCTCTTTTAGAAGAACAGTGTGAAGCAGACTTGGTGCAAATGAGAAGGCCAGTGAAATCAGACACATTTTGCCCCTCCTGAGCCAAATCACTGCTGAGAATTCATCAACAATTCATAATATGCGAAGAATGATGGAAGTGATTCTATACTGTCTATGATGTACAGGTGTCTTTAATTATATTTTCCAAGCATGGGAAACAGCACTCACTGGCTAGATACCATTAAAAGTAAGTAAGAAAAGAAAAGGCTAGAACACAAGAACAACTAAAGTTTGGCAACAAAGAACTCCGGTGTTCCCAAAGAAAGAGGCACTTTTCTTCGTAGTCAGTACTGCCTGGAGAAGTATGTCCTCTTCCATTTAGGGTAGGGTGGGAGGGAGGGTGAGCACATTGCTCTTTTGCACAAGCATTTCCAGATGCCCCTGATTATCCCCCCAGATGTGAGGAATGCATCTATGTGATGTAGAGAAGGATGAAAATCAGGAGGTTCCATAAAACCTCACTGAACTCTGCCACCGGATGAACAGATTTGTGCCTAAATTTATAATCTGTAAAAAAAAAGATCTTGATATTTACTTTTTATTAAGTATCTGGATAGCAAATAATGAACAAGATGCTATTAATAAACAAATGCTGTCTACAACATTTTCCTGCAGTAAACCCCAAAATTAAAAATGCGGCTTACAGAAGGACCTAACATTTTTTGCTGATAAGGGAAAGCAGATTTCTCCTTCAGCGACTTGAATGTATTCCAGCTACAGAAATCAATAGCTTCAGAGGTCAACAATGCAGAGGTGCTGAGGCTGAATCCTGACGTGAACAGGCAGCTAATACTGGAAAAATGCCAAAGCTACTTTGAAATTATTGGTGGCACCCTGACCTGACACTGCAAACAGAGGAGGAGATGTTGGTTAAGCTTTCAGTAAAAATGTCCACAGTTCCGGAAAAATGCAGAGCAGTAGCAGGAAAAGCAAGATATTATTAGCACTTTCAGTCAAATTGGGTTCTGTCAGGGCAACACAACTGCTACAGTCAGAAAGAGCAAGCATTGCTTTTCCTGGCTGATACAATCTGTGAAGAGAAGAACCAAAACATAACAGGTAGTACTTAAAAATTTTAAGCTACAAAACTTACTAAAAACCAGCTGGGTCAAAGAGCAGACAAGCAAACTCCGTTTGAAAGGGTGTGTTTATTCAGGAAAATTGAAAACTAGAGGACCGTGGCAAGATAGACAGCTGAAAATGGGGAATGGAAGCAATATAGACTAACAGCAGTAGAGGGGAAAAAAGTCCTTCCTTTGACCTGGGACTCCTTGACTAAGTAGACAGCAAAGTGTGTCAGAGATGTGTGCCGCTCCACTTTTACAGTGCTGTGTAGGAAAGACCCCACTGTCCTAGTCATTTGGATCAACTCTCCCACTAGAAGATTCTCTCAACAACCTAATTCCCGAGGCCAATTATTATGCCAAAACAGCTATCCCTGTAGGATGGTACTATCAAGCTGTTTAATTCTAGGCAGCCCCCTTACTTCCACTGAGAACATGGAGAAGGACAGTGCCACAGCCTTTTTCCCATGCCATGAAAAAAACCCCTTGCACCTGCCTGCTGTGGCTTTTCCAAACATCCACCAGGTCACCAGCCTTTGTCAGGAAACCCAACAAGCACATGCATGCCAAAACTGTAGGGCAGCCAGCTCCTTATCCAGCAGTTGCCCAAGAGCAAGGGAAAGGACTCAGCTGCTGTAAGCAAAAGAGCAATTCACGCTCCTTCTTTTAGCCACCACCTTTGCAGTTGCTCCTGAGACTTACATGGGGAACGTGAATTGCCTCCCTTTAGCAGGGACCTTTCCTAAGCTCGTTTCAACCCAGCACAACTGGCTGAATGTCCCTCAAGCACTGAGGGAAGGACTCTTCAGGAGGAGGTTGGTGATTAGAGGAAGGTGCTCACCTTCACTGAAATAATCCATTTAATCAGATTATGGAAAGAAGGGGAGGAATAATTTACTCTAGTAGGCCAGGGCAATCATCTAGGACACAAACTGGGCAATCCTGCTGTAGAAGACATCTTCAATTAAGAATGAAATTCAGGGAAAGATGCTTTTGCCATCTTAGTTAAACTGAGCAATACCTGTGACTTCACCAGGATTTCCACTAACACTTACCATCAGGAAGACAGAAAGAGTGGACTAGGACATCCCAGCCCCGTGGGCTGCAGCAATAGTTATGGACGCCTCATAGATCAAAGCAACATTCTACCAGGCATTGAGCAAACAAACCACAAAGCTCACCCAATGAACTGCTACTTGCATATTTGCAGAAACACTGGTAAATACGGATGCCTGGGGAGAGCGTTAGGGGTAACAAATCTGCAGGATAAGCAGCAGCCACAACTTGTAATTGTTAGATCATGATCAAATATTTTTGCATTTATCTTCACAGAGAAAAATTTAATCATCCCTAATTTCCTTTAAATACATATCAATACAACTCTCTCTCTTGCCTTCAGTTTTCCATTTTTAGCCAGTGCTTAATGCATTCCTCTCCCCAACACATCCTCCCTATCCTGAACCCTCTCTTTTCCTGCTCTTCCTCACCTCCCCCCCAACAAAAATATACTCTTTTTTTTTTTTTTTTTAATATTGTGCTAATGTTTCATTTTTTCTTTCTGGTTTCCCCCACTAATGTGCACAAAGATTTCCTCAGAGAGCAGCTCCATTTTACAATCTGACATTATCCCCTACCAAATCAGTCACAATAACTTGGTATTTATTTCACTACTAACAATACAAAATCTGTCCTATATGACAAAAGGTTTGCTCTGTTAATAAAAGACACACGGTTGCTACTAAATAAGCAAAGACTTATTTTCTGACTTTAAAACCCAATATAATTAAACAGAGAGGTTAATATTGGATTCCTAAGTAATACAGGCTCTGCTAATGTCAATTATTCTTTGCAAACAGAGTATGAGTTTTGATTAATGAAACAAATCAGTTCAACCTGCACCAGTGCATAAGCCCATTGTACTTTAAATGACCTTGAGGTGACTGACTGCATGTTCCTTTCCCCAAAGGGTATTTTCATTTTTTTACTTTCTTGTTTAGCCTTTTCGTAACCATGGGCAGCAGAGAGTCAGTTGGAACGGTAACACCCAAAAAGAAAAAGAAAAAAAAAGCACACAGATGGCTTTTAGCTCATGTACCAGGACTCAGACTTCACTAAAAAAAAAAATAGTCTTCCTGAAGCAAAAGACCTGAATGTCAAAGAAGAAAATAATGTATCCTCCAGACTAAGATGCAAAGTGGGAGGCAACACGGCACAGACAACACCTGTTTGTCCTCCTGCAGCCTTCAGACTCTCTGATTATCTTCTCTGATCCTTTTTCTGCTTTCCCTGGGGAAGTTGGTGCTTCATGTGTATTAAATTCATCACAGAGCTTTTACTGCACAAATGGGCCTTGCTGCTAAAGTGCCTCTAGCGATAGTTTGAGGTAGGTGGCTGCATCCTGGCAACATTTTCAACATTACCCTACTGAATAGGAAAGGGCAACATCCATTCTTTGTTTTGGAGGCTGTCAGCAGACTATAGCACTATGCTACAGAAATTATATGTATCTTAGACATATGGCACATTAAAGAGATGCTGTTACTGGGGACATAAGCATTTTCTACATTAAGCTGCCATCAAAGCAATGTCACAAAGAGGTAGAAGAGGTCCTTAATTCGATTTTTTTTTGACAAAGACCAAGAAAATTCTAAAAGCTTTAAAAAACAGATTATTTTTTCCCACCAAATAGTCATACTACTTTGGAGAAAAGAAGCTCACTTGTATGACCGAGTTTACTTAGCACGAAGTTTTAAAATAAGCCAAGTGCCATACCACCCATCTGCTAATCATGGCTACCTGAAGAGCAATATATATTCTGGGACTGACTTGCTATGTAGGACACAGGGCAGATAGGATTACCTGGCTCTTTTCAAAAGCATGTAACCTTTCTGAACTTTTCCATGTTTCATAAAACTGAATTTATTTGAGTTGCCCAGCCAAAACAGTTCAGCAATCTTTGGGAAAGTGCTAAGGAAAACCACTCCAGCCTCGTTGCTTTACCATTTCTCCAGGAGAAGGGAGGGGAACACTTACGCTGGTACTGCACAGCCAGTGCACTGCCTGACAAATTTAATTCAGCAATACAAATTTTATTCAGTTCAGGAACGGAACCAAGATCATATTTCCATTTGATTAGCCAAAGCACATGGAGTTTATGCTTGCCGCAGGAAGACAGACAACAACTTGATCCGATAGTAAGGCAAGCAGTCAAAATACTAACCCCTCAACATTTTGGAACAGATTCAAAGTGCTAGTGTGAGTTCATACCATGTCAGCACTCTGCATTACGTGGCTGAGGCATTTTTGATCTAGAGACTGTGAAATCAGACTTACTGCCAAAGCACAGACCCATATTGCACCCCTACAGCTATTGCTCTTAACCATCTCTTATCAATTTCTGGCTTGGAAAGCTGGGAAAGGAAGTCTTAGAGAGCTTTTGTTCAGACTGTGTTGTTCATCAGCATGTTCTCTATCTGGGTGCCTGTACACCCTAGCAATTGAACCAGAGAACTGCGCTGCACAGTTCCTCTCAACCTCAAGAGCTCCTTGTTCGACTGAAACTACGTTTGACGGTGTCCTACGGACTTCATTCAGAGGGAAAAATGACTCTGCACATTCACAACGCAAGTTGTGCACAGGAAATACCTCTGTTTTATTCCACAAAATCCCAGGCAAAAACATTTTCTAGAGCACAGGGAGAGCCAAAATCACCTACAGGTGAATTTGGCTGAGAGACTCCACAGACGAACAGGGCTCAGTCTGCTGTTCTCTCCTCCCCTCTCCAGGCTCCAATACGGTGCCAGCTGGGCTCAAAATGCTACAATGATACTTTCTTGGCAAGGCTCTTTATAACATGTTTAAGAAAACTAATTATTAGAAACACAGCCCACCTGCTGCATATGCTCTTCCTCACTCCAAAATTAGTTGGGGTATCAGACAGAAGGGAAATAGCAGTAGGATCAACTTTTGACTTGCAGGTAATAACAGCCTCATCCATACAAAGGCAAATAACACTATCATGGATAATTATATGAACCTAGCACACCCCAGTAAAAATCACAAGAACATGTGAGCTGTAATCTTCCTAAAAATTTGTTTCCCGGTGAAATAAAAGCATTAGACTTCTAAATGCTAGTTTAAAATAAAGGTAATAATTTGTTTCCAGCTGGTACAATCATTTAATAAAATGCCTGCTGTGTATCCAGGAGTAATATTCTTCTTTCCTTGGCAATAAACATAATTACCCTCATTTTGGACCACCAGTTAAGTATGTCCCCAAAGCGTTCTCACTCTAAGTACAAGATATTCAAAAAGAATAATTTGCCATATGGAAGACAAGAAATTTTAAAAAAGCATCCTGAAATGTGCAAATGATTTTGGGAAAAAAAAATCTAGCAGAAGCTTGAAGTCACTTCACTATTATAATTAGTCATCTAATGTTTTAATAATAAGAAAAAAAGCAGCCTCTCCCTCTTCTCAACCAAATCCAAACTCCATACTTTGTAGGTGTTAAAATTAGCACCTTCAAGCTGCAAGGAGGTAAGGAGAAGAGAGAGCTTCCGAACAGCAATAGACTGGATGCAGATACTACCTGGAGCTGTAGTTAATTATCTTGCTGATGTTAATTGCCCTTGTTTGTCAACATCCAAAGAAGAACGAGGTGCTAGGTGTTGCTGAAGGGTTAATGTAGCGCTGTCTGTAAGGCTGTTTTCTTTAAAGATATCATTTACATAATGTATAATAACTATTTCTCTTCTCCAGGCTCTAGAACAAATATTTGAGTAATAAAAATAAAAGTTATTACATTGTTGTTGTTTTGTTTTGTTTTTTTTTTTTTTTCTTTTTCCTAAAGCACGAGTAAGACAAGAGAGAGGAGTAAAACTGTCTTTGGCAGAACTGTCCCAGTGGTACAATACATTTTTCAACATTTTGATGAAGCAGTTTGTTTAGACAAAATAGCTGTGTGTTTATGAAACAATGTTATTTAGCACTTGAAGCCTGGAGCTGACATGCCTTGTTCCCAAGCAGTGTGATCAAATTTGAATAGTAAAAAGAACACATTTTGTTCTCCTTTTCCCTGTGTACTTTAAAAAATGAAACATAAGATAAGGAGAGATCCATCTGATGGCATTTCTTGGAGAATCAGTCAACAGCAGCTTCATAATAGCCAGCACGTGGCAAGGTGATCATAGCTCAAGCACACATTCCTAACAAAGGGAATATGCAAGTATGAGGAGGATGGGAATAGCTGTAGGTACTGCAATTCAATGACACAAGAACCTCATGAGGTTCAACATGGCCAAGTAGAGGGTCCTGCACCTGGGTTGGGGCAAACTCTGGTATCAGTACAGGCTGGGAGATGAAGGGATTGAGAACAGCCCTGTGGAAGAGGACTTGGGGTTACTGGTGGATGAAAATCTGGACATGACCTGACAATCTGTGGCCACAGCCCAGAAGGCCAACTGTATCCTGGGCTGCATCAAAAGAAGCGTGACCAGCAGGTTGAGGGAAGTGGTTCTGCCCCTCTACTCCACTCTGGTGAGACCCCACCTGGAGTACTGTGTCCAGCTCTGGAGCCATCAGCACAGCAATGACATGGACCTGCTGGAGCAGATCCAGAGGAGGGCCACAAAAATGACCAGAGGGATGGGACACCTCTGCTATTAAGACAGGCTGAGAGAGTTGGGGTTGTTCAGTCTGGAGAAGAGAAGTCTCTGGGGAGACCTTATAGTGGCCTTCCAGTACTTAAAGGGAGCTTGTAAGAAAGATGGGGACAAACTTTTTAGCAGGGCCTGTTGTGATAGGACAAGGGATAACTGTTTTAAACTAAAAGAGGGTAGATTCAGGCTAGATATAAGGGAGAAATTTTTTACGAGAGCAGTGAAAGTGACACAGGGTGCCCAGAGAGGTGGTAGATGCCCCATCCCTGGAAACATTCAAGGTCAGGGGCTCTGAGCAACTGATCTAGTTGAAGATGTCCCTGCTCATTGCAGTGAGGATGGACTAGATGACCTCTTAAGGTCCCTTCCAATCCAAACAATTGGTTCTGTCAATTCATAGCCCTCAGCAAAAGCATTCATCACTCCTCAAGGAGGAATGTAGCAGCAATGTAAAAGTGGTGGTAAATAAATACTTCAGGAAATTTTGTTGAGCAACAAAGAACTGTACTATAAAGAGGCATGTGTATAACAACACAAAAATATATTCAAACCCCAGCTATTTATTACTGACTGCAGCCTTACTGGAAACAAAAAAAATAAAAAATGTTGTCCTGCTTATTGTCAACAGTAAAGCTTTTGATTAAATAACTGGTCTGACTATTCATGCTCCTAGCAATCTGAGAACAGCGGCAACTTAAAAATTTGCATACGTTTCCCCAAATGAGTAACACCGAGGTTGTCTCACTAGCCCCATGAGAGACATTTGCCTTTGCCAAAGCAATGCTTATTCTCACAGCGTGTCAATGCTGCAGAAAGCAAAGGTCCCCAGGCTGTTCCAAGTCAAGACTCACTGGAGAAAGGTAATGGTGCTTTCTTGTAGCGCTCAACCCCTCAAGTGGTTGCATTGAAGCTGCCCTTGCCACCTTCTTAAAGGCTAATTACAGAAACACAGAAGAGACCTACCTGAGGTGGCCTGGGCTCCCTCTAGCTGGTCCACAGCAGTGCTTGTGAGCCGCAGCTGATAATGGCAGTACCCAAGGCCTGTGGCACCTTGGAGCTCCAGGTACATCTGTCCAGCCAAGACACTGACAGGAGGCTACTCCCACTTCTTGAGCTTCTGCACTGAAAGCAATTTGGGGTATAAATATTCCCTTAAAGCCCTGGGCAAGCTCACTACAGTCTCAGCTGAAGGGATATTTTCCATAGCATAACCTTTACCCTACAATCTCTCCCACTCCATTTCAAAATGAACTTGTCACAGGCCAGTGCCACTTTCGTGCCTTTTAACAAGGACCCATACGCATGCTACCTTTTCCTTTATTTAAATTTATTATTTAAATTCACTCCTCCTTAAAGTGAATAGTATGTAGAAACTCCAATAGATGTAACATGGAATTCCTTTAATTTAAGGTAGAAAGGTCAGTAAGAAACATCAGACCCACAGTTCTGCTTATTCCCAGTGACTCTGTGCTCACCAAGTCTCTTTGGAGTAGAGCTGGCCAAATGGGAAATACTAATTTGGGCACAATTAAAATATTTCATGGGAATATATCCATTTTGTCTAAATTCATAGGAAATTATATAAAAATGAATATTCGTATAAAGGTCAGAATGTTTCCTTTTGACATTTAAGCTCTTTAGAATAAGTGACATATGATTGTGGGGGAATCACAACCAACTGTACTTTATACATATGAAGGGGTTGTTCTTTTCCAGGGAGCTCCAAGTCTAAACAGACAAGAAAAATAAATGTGGATATAACATCCAAACATAGGACTAGATTGTAATACTTTCACTCACATTAAAGAATAATATTTTATATAAATAATCCCACTGATGTCAGGACTACTGATGAAATAAAGGACCTTATTTGCCAAAAAAAGAGGATGGTCTGGCTTAACCCAATGAAGCTTAGGAAAGGAAAATATCCTGTGCAACCTGTGATTTGAATATATTTGATAGCTTTACTTGTTTGCTTCTTTTAGTTTCATCGTAACCCCTAAAGATTCCGCTTTCTATTTACTTTGGCCAACTTCAGCCAAAAGCCTGAGGTTTCATCCCTTCCTAATCTTTCACAAAGTGATGAGGTACAGCTGTGCACATCTGTTTTCCAGAGTTTTGCTAGTCCTCCCTCTACAAAGTCTCTTCTGGACATGATTGAGGAGAAAGAATTGGAATTAAATAACTTCAGAGAAACAAACTCTTCTGGATAGCTACAACTCATGATCACCTTACAGAAGGTACAATAAAAAGCCAACCACTTAGGGAGAGAAGGATAGTCAAATTTAGAATTTGCAAGTAACTTTTCAGAGACACTGGCATCCACCAAGCCTCTCATTCATCATAGGTTTAGAGCTGTTCCATAGCTTTTCACATTTACAGATTTATATGTTCTGCCTTTGATAGGGTTTTCCAGTTCAAGCCAGTGGCCCTTCTGGAGACTGACTGATCTCTTCCAGCAGTCTTTTTCTCTCATGCTTGTATGGATTTGATGCTCGTGACAGCACCAGACTTACAGTTCTTGAGACCAAGCCTCCCTCTTTATGCACTACACAGACATTGCTAGCTCCAGCCTGCTCGTCTGCCTGGCCTGGAGGCGAGTGAAGTCCCCAGTGGTGATAATCTAGTTCTTTAAAGCATTCTTTACACTTGCACACAGTAGGAAGAAATACAAGGCCACCATGTCACTGTGACAACTCAAATCCTTGGGTCTGCTGGTGAGTTACCAACCAATTTCTAAATGAGTGGTGTTTGGTAAAGACTTCTCTTCAGAGGGAAGCAGGCATATACATCACCCTTCTATTTCACAGGGGTTAATGGCTCAAACATGGCAAACAAGATACTATAGCTGACATCCATCAAATTCAAACCTGGAACATACAGAGCCTTTCACATCTAAATTGCTTTTCCTCTGTTTGCCATGACTTAATGACAATCAGCACTCTTTCAGGATACGATTCTAGCTTCGCTGACATTAGGGGTGAATAAAGCAGAGATTTCACTTTTGGTGCTCAAAATCACAGAATTACTGAACACTCAGGTTTGGGAGGGCCTCCTTGGCCTAGGCCCCTGCTCAGAGAAGGGCCAGCTTCAAAGTAAGAGCTTGGTTAGCATAAAATCTTGGCTGTACTAGAAGAAGAAATAAAATGGATTGCTTTGCCAAATTAAGGCAACCATTTATTTATTTATTTAGTTAGTTAGTTAGTTAGTTAGTTCGTTAGTTATTCTCTGTTATCTCCTCTTAGGAATAAAGAACTTTTCACTCCAAAAATCACGCATCCTCTCATTGCAGTACAGCTACCTCCTGAAACAGCCTGTTTTTTTGCACACCCTCCTGCCCCCAACACTCCTTCAGAAGTTGCTTTTTGCCTCCAGCCCTCAGCAACCGAGATCCTGCCCCTCTGCCTGCCCACGGCTGATTTCCTTTTCTGTCCCTCAGGCCCAACGCCCAGCTTCTGCCCTTCCTCACATCACTGCAGAGCCTGAGCTAACAGCAGATTTATTAGGATGGCCCTCTGCTCCGCTCCAAATTCCACTTTTAGCATTAGTGTGCCTCATTAGTGTGCACACGTGGCCAGCTGAGAACCAAAGGAAACACAGAAATCACTCAGCAATCCCATTAAGAGACATTTTAAAATTTCGCTTTAAATATAGACGTGAGGGGGAGGCTAAGGCATTTTATCTGTACCTAAAGAAATCAGTGGCAAAATTTGCCAACTCTAATCTATGCAGCACACAGGTCTGTTATCTACTGCGAAATGCAAGATAAAACAAACAGCCCCCAGCAGAAATGCTGTGAAGAAACCCTCCAGTCAAATGTGTCATGAGAAATACAGAAAGAAAAGGTTTTCCCCAGATGAGGGGAAGGACAGAAGTGTAGAAAACAGAGGTTAAACTTCCTTTTTTGGGAATGGTTCACTGTGGTTTTAAAGAACAAAAAATGTGGTGTGTCAGCCACTGGCAGAGGAAAATGGTAAGTTGTACTATTTTCAGCTATAGATCTAAACCTCTGTTTAGTTTGGCTTTTTCCCCAATCAGGTTACTCCTTAACCTCCTGTCCTCAGCAGTGCTACTCCCTCCTCCTTCACTACTAGACAGCAAGGCACTGAAAGCAGAAGACATCCTGGGGGGGTGTCACGCGTTATGGCCCAGGAACAGCAGTTCATTTAAAAGATACCTGAAGCTCAGGTTGAGTCCCACCTCCTGCCTGCACTTGAGGAATCTCTTCTGAGAGCGTTAGGCTGCCTGTACACATAACACGAAATCCGGGGGATTTCTCATAAGGGCTGCAGGGTGACGCCTCCTCTAATTGAATTTTGAATACTGAGTCTGCTTATGCTATCACAACACGTCCCAGAAATTAGCACCTCTGAATTCTTGCATTCACAAGCCTGGCAAGCATATTTTTGGGAAAATATTACTGCTTGTACCACACATGCAAAATCTGCTGTCCATGGAAATTTCAGCCAGTTTCAGCCTCCGGGTGAAACAAACCAACCTCTTTGTAGGAAAATAAAAGGGAAAAAGTCAACATAGGAAATATTACCGAAAATCACCATTCTCTTGTGCTCTTCCCTGTCACACACACTCTCCTCTGGCTTTAATTGTGTGCTTACATTTTGACGACACAAAAGGGAAGAATTCCTGCTGCTTCTTCTTGCATGTCAATAGCATTAGTAACATCACTGTCTCATCACTGTCTATAATCTTGTCTCGCTGATGACACCAGACGCCACTTTTATATAAGCATTCAATTAACATTTTATATACCACGAAGCCCATAGGTTATTTTTTAATGCAATATACACACATATTCTCTATAAATTATTTCATCTGCTTTTATGGTTGGCTTTGGAGCTATCTATATCTCAGAAGCAAAGAACCCATGCTACAAATTAGCCATGTGTAAACACAGTGAAACCCACAAAAGGACTTTAACGTTAAAAATGCTTCTATTGCCACATTTAACTCCTGGTGTTCGGCTTTCCTGTGGAGCCCTTCTCCTCTCCAAGTTACATACCCTGCTTCAGGCCTTGGCTTTGAAGACAAGCCTCCAACTCTATGGGAGTAAACCTAAAACTCTCAGAGCACTGGGTAACTGGGGGTGACTACGCCTCCACTGTTCCTACAGGAACCTGCTTTGAGAGTTTTAGTGATACTGGGGAGACAGTTCAGTTCTGCAGAGCAGACTTAGCTCTTCCAGTAACAGACCATAGGGGTCTGTGGGTCCTAAAGCAGGGGTCCCACTTCCCTGGCCTAAAACTCCAACCTCCTGCTCCTGGCACCGAGCAAACTTCTGAAGAGACGTAAACCTGCAAACGGTGAGTCTGTTCCTGCCAATGTAACTAACTCCCTGCACTGGCTCACTGTAGAAACAAAGGAAGGCAGCAGGGTAGTAGCCTCTGAAGGCACTAAGCCTTTCGACTGGTTTAACATTATCCCTAAAGTGCACCCTCGACCCTTTGCAGACTTACTCCGTTTCCTCCAGTCAAGGTCTCCATCCTAGGAGCTTTCTACCCAGTCCAGCCCAGCCCTGCAAAGTTAGCTGCTTGGAGGTGGGCAGTTCTAGCGCAGGAGGAGTTTTATGCTTGTTTTTCCTGCAGTGTAATACTGGGTTTTAAAACAGGGAATACATTTATTCTTCATATCCAGGCAGAAGAAAAGACAATAAAAGGAAGGGTACAGTACAGTTCGCTTTCCTTCTTTTTTGTTTTTTAAAATAACCGATGGACAACAGACTTCTTTAGGCAGATGCTTACCACTCTCAGTACCTGTGACCCTTCTCTTTGCTCATTCACTTAATCCACTCAGTTCTGTACCTAGACCTCAGTTTGGGGGCTTTGCACATTGACCATTTGCTCCAATCTCTTCTCAATCTGTTGCTTTCTCCTTTTCCTTAACCTAAGCTTCTCCTGTGCCATTCTTCTTGCTAGGACTGGTTTCCTCAGCTGTCTCTGCAGCATGCTCTGGCGGCATCCAGGAGACACAACAACGCCATCCGCCCACCGTGACAAAGACATGAAGGGGCCTCCACTGCTCCATCAACAGATTAAACCTCAGGAACGTCCTGTCCCCCCGTGGGACCTCCATGAAGGCTCCACATAACTGGCATTCCAGACAACTCACATTTGAGACTGCCTCCCACAGAGCCTGCTGTGAGTCAGCTTTGTGTGGTGAACGCTGGAAATGGGGCAAGGCCTGCATTAAGGTAGCCATGCAGCGTGCACAGGTCTGCAGTTTCAGACAGGCAACTTGCAATGGCCACTGTCTATGTATCCCTCTGAAAAAATCCCAACCGGTTTTAGTTTGGCAGCACTTTTCAGGCAGAAATAGGATTGCTTTGGGAGGGAAGAGCTGTCAAAAGAATACATATAGGCTTGATTCCAATGATGGATAGACAAAGATAGCCTTCACAAGGCTAGGGCTGGTAATCTCCAAGCTAGAGGTGATCCTGCCTTCAGAACAAGATGTATCATGTTGTCTTTGGGAAGGAAGCCATGATGCTGATGGATGTGCATCAAGCTATCATTGAAAAGTGGGGGGACACAACCTCATCACCAATTGAATGAGGAGAAGGGTGTCTTGAACATCAGAAAGGGTGGGGTGAAAAACACCATAAATACCACTACCATCACTGTGGACCACAACCTTAAGACACCAAAGTTGAGCCTGGCACATCTTTACCTCCTTTATCTACCCTTTACCACAAACACATCTTGAATAAACTAAGGACATGGTTGAACTTTCTGAAGCCACCAGAATATGGCTGCATCCACAATGGGGGGAACAGGGAATACATCTGTTGATCAGACAGATTGCTGCACCTGTGGGGTAGCGGGGGTTATTGCATGGGGAAAAGGATGCCAGCCAGAAAGGTAGACGCTGGAGGGCTGATGATACAGAGCTGGTGCAATCAGGACTAGGGTGTATAAATAATCCATGATGATCAGTGAGACTTTAGAGTCTGACAGAAAAAAATCATAATGGTTATTAATAATTGAGGCCATTCTCAAAGTGCCCTGGAGCACTATGTGTATTCCCTCAAGGACCGTGACAAAGTGTGGCAGTGATCCTGTCCTGCACATCTAAAGCAATGACTAACCGATAATCTGCAAGAGACCGGCGCTGGCGCCGGGGTTATCAAGTGAAGTCCCAAAGATAAGGTGGTCGACTGGCCCTGCAGCAACCGCTGAGAGGCTGCTGCTCACTGTGGTGTGTTTGCCTTTCTGCCTGTCTCCTGCTTCTCCCTTTTGCCCGGAGCTGCCTCAGCATGCTGGCACGGCTGAAGGGTGACAGGCAGGATGTGGCATGCAGGTGGTGCGGGCACGGTACCAGGGAGTGCCAGCATCGCTGCTGAGTGCCAGGGGCACCCCGTGCAGCGTGGGTTGCCCCAGGTGCTGCTGGGGTGCCTTGGTAGCTCCTCAAATGGATCTACATGGGGCAAAAAGCAGGGGGTAACTGGCATGGTGTGACCTAAAGGGGCAGTGTGGCCATGTCCACATGCTTCCCATAGCCATGCATCTTTGTTTGGCTTGGTTCAGGAAGAGACCCTCTTCTCCTCATTCGCTCAGTCAGTCTCCCCGCTCAGCCCACCTCTCTAAATGTGTTTATTCCATAATCACTCACTGCCGTATTGCAGTGGGAAGGGCGCATCATCCCAGCCTGTCACAACTAACAGGTAGCACATTACACAAAATAAAATCTGAAGTCCAGGCTCAGTTGAAATCTGCAGAACAACTCACACCTTCATATTACACCCAAAGTTTTCCTCTTTTCTGCCACCCTTTATTAATTTTTCTCCGGTTTTGCTGCTTTACTTGTACATTTTTTTCAGGACAGACACAGTGTTTTTTCACCAGAAAGGGCCATTGTTATTTCAACAATCAGTTTTTCCCTATGTGCCCTAACACCCTCTCACAGCACTGTCATTATCACAACTGCAGCAGCATTTCAGGACCCATGTACAGACATTGTATACTAACAGATTTAATGGTCTTAACTACCAAAAAGACAAAGCTTTCCCCACCCACCGACCTATTTTTACTATTTGTTCCATTTGCTATCCAAATGTCAGCGTTCATTGTCTGCAAAATGACTGTTGAACCAATGATTACGGTGTGGTGTATTTCCTTTGAGTGACAGTGCCTGCACAATGACTTTTCTCCAACACTCTCGGCAGTCAGCATTAAATATTCTTGGCATGTAGCCTGAATAACAACACACATACTGAGACCTGCCAGCATTGGAAAGTCCCTAAGTCCCAGGAGCCGGCTAAATTGCCAGCTATTCTTGAAATTTTCTCACCACTCCACCCAGTTTCTTGGGTCTTCCCACCCACTACAATCTTACAACTGCCTTTGTTGAGTTTCATAAAACTTCCCAAGACAGTTTCGGATGAGTGGAGAGCACTTAAACTCCCCCTTGAATCGACTGACTTCCCATGCCAACAGGGCTTTCCTGGACTTTACAGAGGAAGGCTCGATTGGGTACAGTTTTGCCTCTTTTATTACGATTCAGGACTCTTCCCAAATTAGTTTGCCTCTGAGGGAGGGGGATGGAAAATATGATGTTTAAGACAAAGACAGCAGAAAGCACTTCTGTAACCTGCTTAACCCCTCTTTTAAACCAGGGTATGAAGGCAAGTCCTGTGAGTTGCTGAGCATTATTAACTTTCATTAAGTATAGATGAGATGAGGGCACTTGATGAGAGATTTGTACAGCCTCAGTTCTTCTCACTGCTAAGCCCAAGTTTATGCTAGTGGTGGAAAAACACAGATGGAGTAATAATATCACCTATCTCTTAGCACAGATCACCCTTTTGCTCGGGTAACATTGCTCTCTGAACAACAAAGAGGTTTCACAATCATGAACCACAATCCCCTTTTCACCAAGGACTCTAAGGATGATGAGAAACAGGGGAAACAACCACACGGGAAATGAGAAAGCCCCTTTTCTGGCATTTCCAACTAAAAGGAAAGCAGGAGGTATGAAACACCTTCACATACTTTTCACTTTGGCTTTCCACCCACAGTGGTTAGGATCAGCTTTGAAGAACCACCAAAGTTTTTGATCAAAGTTTTCCGGATAAGACAACTTGGCCCATTAGTGTAGAATGGCTTTTTTTTTTTTTTTTAATGAAAGGTGTGGGTTTTTCTTAAACAGATGCCTGTAAAGGCATCTAACTCCTGAAGGCTTGAGCATCCTTGTTTAACCAGTTTTAGCCAGTGAGTCAGTTCCCTGATAGAGCTTACTAAGAAAAATGCATCTCATTTGCTCTTTCTCTCACAAGTTTCTCTCCACTGTTTCCTAGCTCACCTGCTATTATATTTAGGACTGATATGAGTCAGGAATTCTAACAGAGGCTTTATATTAATCACCAAAAAAGACTGCTATGTTGCCCATTTCTATTTTAGACCTTTGGCTGCAACCCCAGGCTTTCAGCTTTTACAGTGTGCAATGCCAGACTTTTGTTTTTCTGTTAGCTTTTGGTTTTTTTTCCATAGGTGCCTAAGAAGCATTTGCAAAACATTTCGAGTTGCTGCCCATGCAAAACATATTCCCTAGCTACTTTGTGTGTACAATTTCAACTGCCTGGCTGCAATGCTTATAACTGCATCTGTATCTGTACAATAACTTGAGCATCCACACTTGAAAAAACCTCTCAAAATCAAACAAGCAACCAGACATCATCAGGCTAACCTCCATGCAGCCTTCCAGCACAGTTTCCAGAATGGCCTGTGTACGCAAGCAGATGTAGATCTTTATTGTTTTACTATCTGATTGAAATACAATGCTTTTTAAAAATGACTGCTCATAGGTAAGGAGACATAGCCACCTAAACTCTCATTCAGTCTTGGTTTATACTGTGGTGTTTTGAGTACACCATCAAAAGTACCAAATCTACTTTCATCCCCTAACACTTCAAGTTAATGGATTATTAATCACACTTATCTAAAAGGAGTTCCAGTCACAAGATATTATTGCAGCAAGAATACTGAAGCAACTGGGTCTTGATTAACATATTTCTTTTAAGGTTCAGTCATTGAGGTTAAGTTAAGGAAACAGATTTCTTCTTGCGGTCTTCATAAATATGACGGAAAACTACCTACGGATCAGCAGTAAGAACCCTTCACAAAACAGCCAGGGCTTGGAAAGCAATCAGGTTGAAACACAGCAATCAGGTTGAAAAAAATAAATTGTCAAAAGCCAACAGTGTAAATTTTAGAAACAAAACACCTCAAATATTAGCGAACTGATGAAGTCATGGTACCATACTGATTCAAACTACTGGGCACATTCTGGAAGTGGACCAGGACTACCAGGACTAAAAACTAGCATTTTGTGGAGAGCACACCCATTAGCTACCTGCTGGTCGGCATGATGTGTGTTTCAACAGCTTCTGCTATTTTGCAAGTGCCACCTTTGCTCCCTGCAGCAATTTCAGTTATAAGAGGCCTATTCCCTCTTCTCTGCTACCCACTTCAAAATTTCCAGGAAGAAGCAGCAGCACCTTTTTCAATCACAGGCATCCTCTGGCAGACATTAATACCATGGGACACAAGAACCTTCCAGCACACTCCTTCCCTATTTCGGTCCCCTCCCCCCCCCACTATATACCAACAGTCAGTAATAGGCACCATGCATCTAAACTCATCTTTTGCACTTCCCTAAGGCGGAAATTCCTTCTCTCCTCCTCAGCTGGTGGAAAGAGCATCTGAGCCCAGCAGCTCACCTGGGAGGGCAGTGCATGTGGGCGCTGACTACCCACAGGCCACTTGCAAGCAGTGCTCCAGGGGGCAGTGGGTGCCTCAGGAACTGCTCCAAAGTACCTGGCCGTTGCTTATGCTGCATCACTGCCCTTGCAGCATCTCCACAGCACCCCATCATCTTGCTCACTTAGGCAAGATTGTCCAAAGCTATTAAATTAAACCAAAACCAAACCCACCTAAAAACATTCCCAAATATATTTCCATATTAGTACAAGCAATCAATTTTGAAATGCAATATTCTTAAACTAAGCCAATAAACATATCACTTCTTCTACAGTGGCATTATTCTGGGAGAGGTCTGTCTCTGGGGGAGACTTGAGCAGGTTTGGTCAAGTGGACTTGCTTTCTAGGATGGACTCTTCCAAACATCTGGCCCTCCAAAAGCAGGAAAGGCTCGCTTAGAGCCAGGGCATTTCGGGCTCACATACCGCTGACATGGAAAAATGGACCTCGTGGCAGTTCATGCTAGAGAAATGGTTATTGATATGCATCGATGCATTTCAATTTAGTCTTTGAAAAATAAAAGGGCAAAAATGTTCTTTTTTGCCATTTTCAGTTTAGTGGCCATTACTCTCCCATTAATAATCACACTGCAGATGCTTTCAAACCCAAGGTAGAGTACATAAACAGCGTCACAAAGCATGCAACACTAACTTCTCTTGAAATAGCGCTGTTACTGTAGGGAGATATGATTTCAGGAAACTTGATCACCATTTCTGCAATGGAAGATGACACAATCTCCCTTACAGAAGGATCCAAATCTAAAGCAACTCACTACCCATAACTCTTAAGAGTATGTGAATGTGAAGGACAAAAGATTCTTGCTCACATTATATAAAAAATAAAGAATTTTACAATTACAAGCAAGGTCACCTTCTCCCTGTTCAAGTTCTTTGTAAGTAATACAACATGAAAAGAAAGTATGAGACCTTAGAGTCACTTATCCTCTGGCTCTGTTTCTCTCTAATTAACTAAATGGGTGAAAAGCTGGAGCTCAGGGCCCACAGACCAGCATTAGCACAATGCATTTCATAACTGCTCTGTGAGGACAACTCCAAAAGCCAATCACAGGATACTTATTAAAGAGGCCTTCTGATGTAGCCCCTTATAGCAAAAACCTGCTGGATGCCCCATATTACCCAGTTACACCTCATTAAATTATATCAGTTGTTTGTTGCCAGCATATCCTCCATGCAGCCCAATGGCTTTGTAACCAAAGCTGCTGGAAACCTGTTTAATTGCTCAACTGTTTTTTTTAAACTTCTTAGGCAATGCGTGGAATACTGTAATTTGTTAGAAAAGGCACAGAGGATATATTAGAAGAAGAGGAAAAAGAAAAAAACCAACAAAACAAAACAGAAAAACACAAATCAAAAAAATCAGTGCTGTTACATTAAGGTTTTTACTAGGTTTCTTTCAGCTACGTTTGCTTTCATGTTCTTGACCAAAGAGCTCTCGGGTAAGGAAACATTCATAAGTTGCTTCCTGAACAAGTCTCCTCAATTACTTTGCTGCCTCTGCAATTCAAACACTTACAGAATTCTTTCTAAGGGCAGCAGCAGCATTAGCAGAGCAACTGGGGTGGTCTTGTTACTTTAAACCTCTTTGAAAATTCACAGCCTGCAATCATCTCACATGCCAGTGTCCACTCTGGCTCGGAGGCAGAGGAAAAAAAAAACTTGGAGAAGCCTATTAAATAAACCCTGTTTTCACAACAGTAAAATCCCAAATAGTTTTGATTCACTGAAGCAGTGCTCCCAAACAACTCCTTTTGTTTTCAATCACTTTTATAACTGTCTCAGACTAAAAAGCCAGAGCAGAATACCTGTCTGTGTGTGTACACGGATATAAATTACTTCAACAGGCTGATTTTTAAGGACTTCTTGTCAGCATGGAGCAATTTTTTATTTTTTATGTTTCAAGAAAATGTATTTGACTCCAAAACCAGATTTTAATGTATTTGCTCCTCCACACTTAGAGCACTCCTTTGTTAGCATTTCTATATTACTGTGAAGACCCACATCACTTAATGAAAAACACAGACAATAAGGGCCTTGGAATTGTGTTGCTGCAGATCCATTATCAGCCAGACACTCCTTCTGTATTTATTCCAGTTGAGAGGGGGAAAAATAATCTCTAGTTCCTCTTCACTGGGAACTCCAAAGATATTTTTTATATATAAAAAAAATGAAGTTTAGGGCCAAAAGGAAAATTATTTAAAATAGATGGGCACCAAACACAATGCATTCCATTCAGCTTCTGTTCTCATGCTTAGCAATCTCCAGCTGAAACATTAAACACTTAACCCACAAGATGCAAAGAGATTTTGAAAGACCCCTCTTCAGGGATGGAAATAATTATCTCCCAAGCTTTAAGTTCCAAGGGCTTAGAAGTGGGACTGTACAAAGAACTAATTAAAGTAGAAATGGCACCAGAGCATGTTCTCCTGAAAAGGTGAATTTGTGGGCTGCAGTGCATTGCTAGGAAAGAATATGCACTGCTTGTGCAAAAAGAAAAGAACATGCTGCAAAGTGATAGATTTATGTTCTCAGCCCTCAAAACCACCAGTCGCAAACATGCTTGCTGGACACATAGAAGAAAAATGCTACTATGAGAAAGCCTAATTTTATGGGGTCAGGTAATCCTGAGGAAGGAATACAGAGGAAACACCAGGAGACAGCGCTCCCCAAAAGGTTACACAAAGCAGCTGGATGACAGGAGATCTAGAAAACCTTGCTCTGCTGGGTTACAGCTAGTGCTTCTGAATCTCTTTCCCACTTTCCAGGGTCCCAACTGGTAGAGTAGCACTAACAAGACATTCAGGTAGGTGGGAAAACATTGTTACAAAACTAAAAAGTACATTTTAAACATAGGCAAAGGAAAAATGCAGATGTTCAATGGAATGCTTTTTACACCCTCTTTCAAGACCAGGTAGTACTCAGTAAAAATCACGATGTAAAAAGACCAGCAACAGCTTCTTTTATATCCTCACATATATATACGCGTGCAATATATGTGCTTTACTGCAGCACCCATGTAATGAATTAATAAGTGAACAAATTTAGTTCTGTTTCACAAAATGGGCCAGATCCTTAGTTGAGACAGCACAGGATCATTTCCACAGGGTTCAGTATCAATTCTCTGTCTCTGCCACGATCTTCAGATTCACTGCTTTTGTTAAGCGTGACAGGCAAGAGGAAAGAAGCGTCCCCTTCCCTTATCAGCACAATTAATCACGTGCTGCTTAAGTTAATGAAAGCTAACTTTCTTGGGGTCAGGAACTACTGGCCATAAACTCACTAAAGATCACTCAGCTGTCCTTCGTAAATATCTAATAGGAGGAAGCAGGTAAGGAAATGAAAATTGGAAAGGGACTCGAGACTCCTGTGGACTTCCGTGATAAATTACAGGGGAGCATTGCTTAACCAGTGTTTCACAGAAAGTTCGGACATTTGTGTACAGTTAGACTTCCAGCTATAAGCCATGTCAAAATTTACAGCATTTAAGTAGAAAGCAATGTCAAATTTGCTTGAAAATTCTGAGGGGAAAAAACATTGCAGATTGTTACACATCTATGCAGTGAACTATATGTTCATGTGGTATTTATGTAAGATTTCTAGTTAAAGAAAGAATAAGAGAAAGAGCATGTTTGTGCTGGAGACAAAAGCATGTAAAGTATGAATCTGCATGGAGATAGAGGTTAGAAGAAAAGGAGTGTCAGCATCAATCAAGTTACTTTCCAGTTAGGTGAAGTCCCAAAGTCAAATTTAACTAGAAGTCAATAAATTTCACTTTCATCCAAACAGTATGGGCCACAGCAGTTGTGTAAAATCACACACTGGGCACACAACCATAACAGATGCAAATAGCAATTTGCTATCAGCTGGAGAGTAGCCATGAATTACAAAACATGCAAAACAATTTTATCTTCAAGGTTTCACAGAAAGGCATAGCATAGCAGGAAAGCAAAAAACATGGAGTTAAAGTTATGCAGCCTTGTATATCCTTTTGCAGTGAGGCTCTATTTTTTTCTCTACAGCAGGGCTTTGCCACAGATCGAATGGGAGCAACATTATTGAAATAAATGGTGCTCATCACAGGAACTCGATTTATTCTCTGTACTGTACCAAAAAAGCTCACTGTCTGAAGACTAAGTGGTGTCTGTCGTTTGTCTGTACCCACCTGCTTTCTGACTAATTTACAGTGAATGACATTTATACAGTTATTTACCTCATTATCAAAACAGACTTCCAGAATCTCAAGGGTCATCAAAAGTTTGCAGGAAGTGAGTAAGTAAAATTGTTTGACTGAACCAGACTGCCAGCTCTCCACCCAGTCAAGGTCAAATAGCTGGGGGGTTGTGTGTGGCGCGGTGATTGTGTCTTCTTTTCATCTATGCTTTGGTGAAAACTTTTTTTTTTTTCTGGAAGAAAACCCACAAACAACGTATTCTGTCCCTATTACCTGACATGGTAAAAAAATTTAGGTAAATATAGGTATGTACAAAGGACGGGCACAAGATCCTGGACACGTAACAAGGTTTTGACAAGGTACCACTAATAGTTCATGATGAGACAAAATTATAACTCTGACCTTTTAGCTGAAACAAAAGGCGAAAGAATCTTTAGGGCAGCGCGACCACTGATGACTGATAATGAGAAGCACTGATTATTATCCTAGCCTAGGGGGCAAAACTGCAATTCAAAAATTGCTTGTTCTTGTCACAGTAAATCTTGAATGCTTTTAATGAAAGTTTCTTTCCTTCATGAAGTATTTCTGGCTAAAGAACAGGACAGCACATTAATACAGGGCTTAGTTATCTTTAAAGTCAGGTTTAATTGGGGCAATTCCCTCCAGTGAATCAAAAGATGACATTCGTCTTCACTGCCTGGTTGGAATGCTAAACTGAAAGCAGGGCTAAGCAGGGCTGAAATGTCAAGGTAAAATAATGCTAATAATTATTCTGAAAGTTACATTCCCCTTGACCTTGGAATTTAAGAGGCTGAGATGAAGGCCTTTTGTCGAAAGTCAGGAAGTCATCTGGAGACTTCATTGACATTTATGATTAATACAATCTGGCAACATTAGAGGAGAAGATACAAAATATGTTATTAGTTTCCAGCACAAGGGTAATCTCATCTTATATTGTTGTGGGATCTACAGATAAAGATTACAAAACAACAGATCATCTGTAATATTACTGCTAATGTTTTTAGGTAAGAACATGAACATGCTTAATGCAATAACCATAATATCTCTAAAATAAAATTCATAGCACTGCCATGAAAGAGAAGAAAATATTCTCCATTTCATACAAGTAATGATTTCTCGTAGGACACAGAAAATAGGGCACAAAGCCCCCAATCCAATTGCTTCACTATTATGTCTTGTTATCACAGAAGATTTTCTACTTCATTTGCAACTTAACACTAGAATGATAACTCTGTGGGGTGAAGATTTTATATATTAGTGTCCTGAAGCGACTCTTACAGCCTTTATTTGCACCTCACGTGACAGAAAATGCCTCTCCCACTGATTGCAAATGCCAAGCAGGGAAAGCCTGAAGTCTTCCATGGTCAATGTCAGAGGAGACTCAGTGCACTCAGCTTCCATAAAAAACAGTGGAAGGGGGTGGTGCTCCCTTGTACTCCTCGTTTGATCCGATCATACTCCAGGCAAATGAAATGCTGTAAATTGTGGAGAAAGGGAAGAATGGAGGCAAGTATTTGTTAACATCCTTGCTGGCATCTGCAGAGCTAACCCTTGGCACAGGTTCAGTTTCCTAACATTTCAAGAAGGAGATAATTTACTGACACCCCAGGCTTGCAAGTTACTCTCTTTTTAAAATCTCTCATGAAATTTGGCCATTTGAAGTTTATACACGTAGGTACATTTGAAGATATAGCCCTATTGAAGATACTGGCAAAAAAAGTTCTCAGACGAACATGCCCTAAAAATGACATGCAACAGTGAAAGCATGTCTCATTCTCTGACCTGATTCAAAGGTAGACCTTAACTGTTAGGCTTGGAAACAAAATAAAAGGGAAAGTAAGGCAACACAAGTATTCATAGTGAAAATGTAATTTTCTTAAGTTAGTTTGGCGCCAAAATAATTTGAAGTAGTGGAGTTACTTCACTTTGGAGCCTGCCTACTGGGCATGTAAAAACCAACACATTTTCTCCAGCTATGTTTTTAATTGTGGTCCATACAAATCTTAAATAGGTATTTGCATAATGAACTCCTGCAGCTTATAAAGCCCATTATAGACTATTGAATAAATGGCAGAACTTTTAAAGATGGTCCAAATAATGATTCCAGTCCCTAGATGGAGTGTTTATAGATTTTAGGTTATTAAAAGCTCCGTGTGAGTATTCTAAGCCACATCTGAAAAATCTCATTAATAAATTTTATTAAAAGGAGTTTGTAATTATTCCAGCATATTGAGGACTTTTCCATCTGATGTATCCTCTCTCTGTTAGACATCTTTATGAACTTCTTTTGCTAAATGCTTTTCTCTCTCAAAATTTATATTCAACTCGTGAATTTTCTATTAAATGCAAACAAGATGAGACTGCAGAAATGGTAAGTGTGCTTCAATTTGTGAAAAGTGAATTCATATTTTGACTTATAAATTCAGTAAATATTGTACAAATGTTCCAAAAAGAATAGCAATACATTGCCTAAATAAAGCAGGCCAGATTTTTTAAAATGAGGGAAAACATAGGACTACATGACTGTTCAATTTTACTATTCAGTTACTCATATGTACATGAAGGAGCTATCTGCATATGCCAATACAGCGGTAGACACTAAACCAGCCATCTGTATATTCTGTATCCTATTTACATAAGAAATATAGTAATTACCTATTTACTCTCTAGGAATATTTGCATGGTTTTCCACATTCTTTTCTAAAATAATCCTGTATAAATTCAGCACGTAACTGGATGAGTATTTTAATATATGCCGGTCAGAGTTTATAATTTAAAAATTGCATTGAAATATCAATGCTATCAGGATTTCTCCAATGGAGGACCGATCACTCCGAGGACAGGTACTTCTCCAGTTCACGGAGTCACTCAAGAATTAGGCACAAGCGGTAGTACTACCATGTGCTTCCCCTTTCCAGCACTGGCAGCCTGAGGGTTTGGAGTACAGAAGAGGCCAACTGCACCTTCACACTTCATTCTCCAGGAAACTGAGTGAGATCACAGGAGGATGAAAGGATGAGATTAACTGGAGCTGCCCAGAATGTGCTGCAAAAGTCATTAAGCATAGAAAAGAAGTTGGCTGGCAAAACACATGAACTCCTGAGTGAAACGGTCCACCTGGCCCAGTCTGTTGGACATGAAAGATTCCTGGAAGCTACTGCCAAACTGTTTCCTAGCCTCTCTCAGTTGGAAAACGGCCAAAGCAATGCTTTACAAGATATGGCTCTGCCCGCGAGATACTAAAAGCCACAGAACTGCACATTTTTTCCCTGTGACAGTTCCTACAGCAGCAGGGACCACCGCCGGGAAGAGCTTTGATCTCTTCTCCTGCCAGGTAGCATTTTGAACACACTTGTGTGCCATGAGCAGCCAGCTCAGAAACCACAGCCTGGAAACACTTGGAGTTTCAACCAAGACTAAAAGGCAGACACTTGAGTCAATAACCAGTGCCCTAACTCAGTCGTTGCCCAGACTAGAAATACTCTGGGGAGGTGAGGGGGAAGCTGGGTGAGGAAGGAAGTGCAGGTTTAGTGACAAGTGCTCAGCCAAGGTTCCTGAGCCTGCCTTCCTCAATGACTGCCGGGAGCAGTGACTAACGATCCCCATCATCTCTAATTCAAATGTTTTGCAATACTCACCATGCATCCTACATGTAAATAGTTGCAATACCCAGAGAACAGTATCACGGCTACAGACTTTTACCAAGCATCTGCAAGTATGTTTTGACACAAAATTAATATGGGCTTAATCTGTGGTTTTGTACAAAAAAAATGTTAGTGAAGGGACGTGACTGTGACAGTTCGAAGGGATGGGAGAGGCTGATGGGGGCATGAGGTTAAGGTCCTATTATTTGTGTGGGGCAAACACATTGGCTGGGATCCAATTCTGAGAGGGTGAAGTTATGTGACAGAAGAGGGTGAAGGACACCTCCTCATGAACATGCAATAAGAGCAGAAGTCCCTGGGCCAATATCTGTGGCTGCTGCCACCTATGAATGCTATGAGTACCTTTGGCCACTAATTGCAGTAATTGAAGAATTAAGATTGAGGACTACAGGCTTGAATTTACAAAGGTAGATGCTTCAACAACTCCCTAAGCAATCTCTTCACGGGGCTCAAAAGGCAGAGGCAGGAGGAAGGGGAACAAAAAGCATTGGTAGAGCACTTCAGAGCACAGCAAAAGCTGGGCATCACCTCCTCCACAGATGATAATGAGTTCCCCACAGCATGTGAAGAAATAGCTCATGGATTTAGGCGAGTTCCATTGGTTGGGGGACAATCTACATAAAATGAGAACTGTAACAACATTTGGTATAGTCACTCTATTGAGAAATTTTTAAGCACCAACTTTACTACTGAAGATGTCATTCAGAAATTTCTTTCGTGGATGAATCTTACTGAGTTTCTGAATAGCACGCTGGGCCACACTGTTGTAAGAAACTAATGTACATGTTTCATGGAGGCTAAAACCACCTCATCTCCTCAGCAACAGAACACAAAGCACGTCAGTGAGACACCCAGGAAGTGGAGCTTGAATTTTCTGTTCACAATCCTGCACTCTAACAGAGAAAGGACAATTCTACAGCCAGGAACACAACCTTTGGGATCCATGGTTAAACATCTGCAATTTTGATACTGACACCAGTCTGAAGATTAATTAGGAGACACTAGTGTTGAAAAGTACCTGCAGTGGCAGTCAGCCACATCTTGCTTTAACACCTCTGGCTAAAACAGAAAATAGCATTTATACACAAAAAGCCAGGATTACAGAAATGGAAGTTTCTTCACTGCAATCAGTTCCAGAGCATGCAGAAAAGTAAAACCCCAAAATATAATTTAATAAGAAAAATCAATGCAAATAAAGGTATTAAACTCTAAGGAAATGTAGACTGGGGTTTCTGAAAGCTGCTGCATGCTTCTACGAGTTCCCTAAACCATATCTATCCTGGAGGCAAAAACCTGAAACCATTGAAAATATATGAAAAGGAAAACAATGCCTGGAGGGCTTCCCAAACACCCATGCCCTCCATGGTGTCCTCATTGCATCTCCTCAACTGACAAAACCTGAACCTTCACCAGTTCTTCTGGGAACTTCCAAGTTCTTCTCTGCTTAGCCTCTGGCATGGGTTACAACACCCTAGATGTCAAGAGGTCTTACCCATGTGGGTCTGACAGGGTTCAGTACTTCTGTTTCTTCCCTCTGTTCTTCCAACAAAGAGCAAACACCACAGTATTGTCTGTCGGAATTGTAAGAACAGGAGAAAACTTCAAAGAAAAAGAGTTTTAGAGCTATAAATGGTGTCTCTACACAACTCTTCTACCTATTCCCTATGAAGAGAGTTCAGGAGGTTCAGGCTCCTCAGACCTTTCAGTAAGGTTTTTACATGAGGAAATAGCTTCTTAGCAACTCCGTTACCCTGATCTGAAAGACATTTTAAATTCTTTATAGTCCTTCTGCTTTCCAGTAAAAACAAAACAAGCTGTTTAACTTCATTGCAGCCTGACAGTTAATAGCTCCTGTATTGTCTCTTAATCACACTGAAATGTCTGTTGAAGGATGTATCATTGTTTTAACTTCCTGCTAGTTTTTTTCTTACACAGCCTGCCATTAAACTAAATTAACTGTGTTCATATTATAACCATAATTTACAACTTTTTAAAGAGACACGACACAGATATTTAAAGTCCTACATGGCCCACAAAGAAGGTGAATGAAAGAAGAGTTATTCTATGTCTTTCAAAAAAAGAACTAGGGGAGCATCAATGGAAAAGGTGGATTAGAGCTTCAAAGCCAAGAGAAGGGGATGTTTCTTCACACAGTGTGTCAAGACGTTGCTGCGCTCTCCTTGCTGCTGAATGTTAAAATTTTCCTGGCTCAGAAAAAATCAGGAAAATTAATGGAATAGAATTTACACAAAGACCTGCTTTGGCTCAGAAAATCCTTGAACCCCGGGTCACTGTAGGCTGGGAAAATATTGCTGTGAAATATTGCTGTATATGTGCCTTGCTTATACACTTTTCTTCCAGCACTCACTAGTGCCCACCCCTCCTGTCATCCAGTCCTGTTCCCTGGGGCACTGCATCGCTGGGTCAAGGCATAGAGCAAGCTCCAAGTCCACCTCCTGCTTCCCACATTCATTTAACATCATGTCATAAAATAGAATCATAGAATTGACTAGGTTGGAAGGGAACTTTAAGATGATCTAGTCCAACCATCAACCTAATCCTGATAAAAAACCAGCACTAAAACATGTCACTAAGCACTATGTCAACCTGTCTTTTAAATACCTCCAGAGATGGATACTTAATTTGAGCTAAAAGGCTGAGGAGGGTTGTGCAGGCAAGACAACAAGTTACTGTAAGCCAGCACGGCAGTTCCTACAGTCTCATCATTCCATGCCCTGTCTGTCTCCGTGAAGAAAAGCAAGGACGTCAACACAAACAAGCCATCACTCTATACTAACGTCATTACCAGTGCGAGATATGAATGAGTGGAAGAAATATGTGTCATCGTTTTCCCCCCACGTTTTAAAGTGTGTAAGATTGTATTTTATCTTTTGATAATTCCTTTCTTGATTTGCTAAATTTTGTTTCCATCCTAACTACTAATCTATTTTGCTTCTTTTCCTTATTTTTCCTCAGTTCTACAACATTGGGACACATCCTCCCATTCCCTCAATGAATCTCTCGACTGTTATAAACACGGCTTTCCAAGAGCTCCTTCAATCTTAGACCCTCCTCAGATCAAGAGATTAATATATTGGGCCCTTTGACATCTGCATGAGATTTGTGCTGTATTAATCTGATTTTATAACTGAGAAGTTTTAATCAGGAAAAATAAGTGCCTCATCCAAAGTCTGTGATATTTGTAGAGGAAAAGAAAAGCAGGCCTTAAACTGCTTGTCCTATGCTCTATCTATAATATATTGCTGCATCCTTCAAACTGGAACCCAAAGAAAAATCCTTCTGTTATTTTTAGTCTGAAGGCAGTTTCCTTCATCCCCTTTCCTTACTGAATAATGCTAAATCCAGCCATTCTAGGTTCTTGAAGAAAGTGAATAGGCTCAATCAACACGTCACATCCTTCTGGGAAATATTATTTAAAAAACCCTATACTTTTGAGTAACTGCTCAGTGAAATATTACACATATCCTAACACCATGGGTCAAAGCAATAAAACGCAGGAACTTTCATTCATACACTCACAAATGCTCCTATATTCAAGGCTGAAACAAATGGTCAGCAAAGATAGGACACAGAAGAGATCTGGGGCATCTTTACTACACACCAATGATGTTGTGAGCCACAGGCAGCTGAACCTGTGACCTCCATACACCGCAATCCCCCTTGTGGAAATGACATCATTTAGCTGCATGCCCTGTGAAACTTGTGGTGCCAAAAATGTACCAATAATATTAGTTCACTTCATCTTTTTGGTATCAGACAGTACACACAGCATCAACTTTGTACCAGATTTATCTGTAAATACCCCCTTGACATTCCTTTTTTGAGATTCTTCTCTACCAGACTGAGTCGGAACAATCTGCAGATGGTGATTACCTTTAGAAAAATCCTGATAAGTACCAGATATCTCCAGCCACTGTGCCATTTTCATTAAATGAGAGAAGACAAACATCCAATTTAAAAGAAAACTAATAACTTTTGAGAAAAAGTGAAGGGCTTGATGAGATGATACCATAGTATAAGCTTTTGTTGTGGGCAAACAGAATCCTATAGTTCAAAGTCATTATCTCATCAAGTTCCACCTCATTAGGATTGAAACTAGACATCATAATGAACAGTGGACTAATAATTCACCAATGAGAACTTGGTTTTAGTCCAGCTTGCTATCTTTTTTGTAATGTATTTGTTGATTTCAGCTCATCAGCTCCACCTCCACCGGACAAGATGACACACCTCTTCATTTTCTATTCATCATAAGCCTATGGGTGAATTAGTAAATTAGATTAAAATTTCCTTTCCCAGTGCCAGAGGGGCACTGGGAAATTTGCATAAACTCCCTTCCCAGGACATGGCACGTGGAGAAAAGGGAGAAGCAGGAATTGTCAGAGCAAGTTCAGGTTTGCCCCCTGGACCTTCTGCATTTTTGTGGAGGAGGGCAGAATGTATCAACACACCCTCTCTTCCACTCCAAAAAGATAGCGCTATGACGATAAGTGGGAGATCACTTCATAAATTAAAGGTGGCTACCAAATATTTTGGGACATTAAGTACTATCTGCAGCAGGACAACTCTGTTGTAGGTGGGAAATGACAGAGTAGAGATTATGGAGACATTAGTCATGCTATCGCTCAGAGGATTAAATCTTCTTATCCTTCTCCCCCCTGTGATTTTTATTTTTACCCCTGCACCTGCCCTCTAGATATTAGATAACCTGAACATGAAAGAGAAGAACCTTTTTGACATTAAAGCTGAAATCCTCCTGTTTTGTCATGCATTCAAATGGGAATCAGACCAACCGAATCCTGACCTACTTATCAGGCTGAAACTCCTGCTGGGAAGTATCAATAAAAAGGCCCACTGGGAGGTTATTCAGACTGGTCATGGTTATTATGGGAATTGTGAAAGAGAGGGTAGCTATCCTAACAAAAATTCATTTTTATATAGTCTTACCTCTTCAGTATTTACCTATCCAAAGTGTGGAAACCTTTCATTGCAGTTTTCCTATAAAATAAGCTTCCAGGTCAACTTCCAGTGACACTAAATAAGCCTGCTTCATGAATCAGACTAGAGCACTTAATGGACTGCTTAACAGAAATTGTTTCTCTGAGGGTGGCCCAGGGTCTTCAATGGCAGTAAACACAAAATGGCTGAAGATCTGCACAATATCCCATCATTTTACCATACTCTTTAGAGTAGGCAAAGTGGTTACAGGCTTTTTAAAAAAAGATTTTTAGCCCATATAAGGTAAAGTAAAATAATCTCCATGGAGCTTTCACTAAAACCTTTTTGAAGCAAAAGATAAAAACCTCGCAGCTTCAGCCCAGCAGAGATGCAACGGGTAGCAAAGCAGGCGGCTCCACACTCGCTCCTCAGCACGCAGGCTTCTGCCCAGCCTTTTCCCACAGTAGGCACCGGGAAGGAGTTTTCAACTTCCCTGCAAAGGGCTGAGCACCTGGCCTGCTTCTGCCTTTTCAAAATGAGCCCCAACTGAGAAGTCTCTGTCCTACATTACATTTTTGGCAATTTCTTCAGGGTGAGGCAAGTTGTTCCTCCCTGCAGGCCTCTAATCCCTCCCTGTGCTGACTTAATATGAAGTATAAACACTTCACCAGAGAGGCCCATGATGAGTTGCACGTGAAGGTCATGCCACCTTCTGCCATCCTTTCCCTCTCCCAATTTTCCTATGAGTCTATGTATCCTTTTAAATCTGAGGTCATCTCTATGGTAGTGCCAACTATTATTACAAAAGCAAACCTTTTTAAATGTATGTCTGCACTCACACCTATGTGTTTTTATTTATATATATATATATGCATATTCTGAAAACAAAACATAAATTAAAACTACAATCTTCCTTTTAACAAAGAGCCAGATTTAGGCAGTTGAACACACTGAAGGATCAAAAGAAAAAAAAGAAAGGAATAAATCTCTCTCCACTTTTGAAACCTAGCCCAAGGGCAGCAATCACTGAGTTAAATTCTCTGGTCTGCGTTATGTAGAAGGTCAAACTACATGGCTGTAATGGTCCCTCTTGGCCTTAAATACCTATGAAAAAATATGGCACAGCTTTGCCTTTGCAGCGGATAGTAGGACATTTGCTTTACCCCTCGTGTTGGGAACCTCTGCCTGAAGTCTGCCAGAGCAACAGATATTTTTATTAGTAATTTCAGATTAAAAATATTAAGCACAGCAGGCAAGTAATTCACAGAATCATTCAGTGTTGTTTTTAAAGCTCTTGCCTATGATCTCATCGTTGCTACTAAAGCTGATGCTGTTTCCATGGCATTTCTGATTAACCAGTGACCCAGCTTTTACACCGTTTAATTTGTTATTAATATAAATTGAAATATATTTGTGATTTAAACCCTTTTCACTCATTTATGCTAACGAGAGCTTATTTAGAAGAAGTATCCTTCAGTTTATTATCTGAGAACACTGTATATGCCTCTAAGGCACCAACACAGCTTCCACAGCAGGAAGCACATTCTTCATTCTTTGTACAACACAGGTAATGTCCTACACATCCCAACTGCTCTGTCTCTCATGATACACGTCTCGTGTCGGCAAAACTGGCTTAACTGAGAATGTCCCAATAGCATCTAATGATATTTGTTTCACCTTATAATTAAAATGGTTGTTTTGTGTTCTGCCCACAGTGCTGTGGGGTCTCGAAACAAGGAAGGTTTTGATGGAAAATCCAAATCCAGCATATTTCCTTCCAATAGGGCTCTAGTGGCATGAAACAGCACTGCTGGCTTGTGATTTGCCAACACAATTTCTTGATTTTGAGTGATTTTAAATACACATTACATAAAGATTTATCAGCATTTTATCAAAGGTTTATAATTTTGCACCTAATTTTAAACATCCTCCTCCACTGTGCCCTGCCCCAGAGGCACGAGCATACCACATAAAGGTAGAACTAGTCAAATAGCAAGAGAAAACACCACAAGACCATACATAAACCACAAATATAAAAGTTTTTTGTCTCCGGGAAAAGTGGGAGAAGTAGAAGTGATAAGACCTGCACAGGGGCCAATAGTTAGTTTAAAACATTTCTGCCTTTCCTTTGGATTTTCAGAAGTGGGAAAAAATATCCAAAAAGGCAGGTACGGGCTGTGTTATCTGAGCAGCACTATTTAAGTGCTATCTCTCAAGCAATATGTTGCAGCACAAGGTAATGGAAGACATTCCAGTAGTATCGAATCATCTTGAAAGATACTCAAACAAATTTTTTGCCTGGAACTTGGAAGGTAACATACAAATGGCTATTAACATATTCAGTCTCAGGTCAAAATTCTCCCAGGGAGAGGATACACCACTTTGAGCATCGAATAATGACGTCTTTGCATGAGCTTTACTTTTTGGTTATATATGTATCTCCTTACTGTTCTTTGTGAAATAAAGCTGATGGTCAGGGCAGATCTTGAAGTGATTTAACACTTCATCTAGCAGCATTACCAACTCCTGGCATTCACATGTCATGAGTCAGTCTCTCTAAAATTGTAAGATTTTATTAAATGTAAAAGGTAATTACTTTGTGGGTTTGTATTTTTTTTTGTTAATTCACTTTAAAAGAAAGGAAAGAACTCTTATGTAGACACTTCGGCAGCGTTTCCAAGTATTTCTTGGCAACCACAAGGCAAAAAAATCTGCTTCAAGAAAATGCAAGCTAAGATCCTCATACATTTAGGTGATAGGTACTCGGACATGGAGTCATCCAAGCTTGAAAGGAAATATGATGCAGTTACAGAAGGCAATAACTACAAAACTCAGCTCGTCTAGCACCCCTTGTCTAGCAAAGAATGCAATTTCTTCTCTTATCCCAGCTAAGCAAACCCCCAAACTCATCTCACAGGTTATGGCACTTCTGTCCCCATACAAACGCCCACAGTGCTGAGATTCAAGCAAATGGATATGTCCCTGACTCGCTGCTCAGAAACCTCACTCACCTTGTCAAAACAAACTTTGTAAAAATTTCTGGGAACTAGGGATAAACTGCAAGTACCCAAATCCTAAACCCAACAGAACTGCAGTGGCAATTCCAGCCCGAGCTTCCCTCACCACCAGGAAGTACTACAGTGAGGACAATACAGTACATTAAAAATCACCACTCAGCAGCAGGCTAATCAATGACACTCCTAAACTGCTTATTGAGGATGCCACAGCAGCCTTCCCAAATGGAAAGTGCAGCACATAGGTGCACAGAGAGCATCTCCTTTTTTTTTTTTCCCTTATTTTTTTAAAAAGACTTACTGAATTTTCTATTAAGAAAGAATTTTCTATTCTATGGAGTATTGAAATACTCCATTTTTTTCTACTTCTATTTATTTTAACCAAGTTACAATAGTTGAAAAGACAGGATAAAAAGACAAATTAACTCCTAACACATAGGAGCAATTATAGACTGCAGTTTTGCTTATTGACTTAGAGGATAGCAAACAGGCTGTTCTCAGGGTCATACTGGTTTTCTGGTTTTGATTTTTTTTTTTTTTTTAAGCAAACTGCACAGTGCCGGTGGGGCTTCCCCCCTCACAGCTTTGTTCCCAGTCCACCAACAGTAACTGGTTGTTGGTGCAGAATTTTCCAACACCTCTGGCAGACGCCGTGCCTGTGAGCAGGACTTACTCACTAGTCCTCCTGGGCAGGAGGCAGGGAGTGCAAATTCATTTTGAAGACTGTAATGGCATCAGCCTGTTAAGAATATTTTTTTATTTCTCTCCAAATCGTGAGCTAAGGAAACATGGGAGGAAGTAAGGCTACCCTTTCTTCTTCAGGCAAAGGAAGGATCTGGATAACACCACACTGAGACTCAGAGGAACAAATCATGGTCTGTTCTGCTCTCTTGAGAAGAAGACTACAAAATCAAGTCACCTTTCTTACAACATGAAGTCATATCTTTCAGATGTCAGAAGAACAGGGAATCTCTGGAGGATCAAATACGCCTTAACTAAGTCTATTGTAGGTGGACTTCCCTGGGGAAACATGACCAGGAGTAGAGCCATAACCACTTCCTCAGTGCCACACCACTGAAGTAAATAGGTGAAAAACAGTTCTCTGGAGGAAAGCTCAGCATTACCATCATGAGGCCTCCATTGCATAGGGAGCTGAATGAAATGCAGGGATGATGATCAGAAAGGCCATTATAGCACGGGGAAGTCAGCTTCACAATGCCATTCAATAAGTTTTACTGACTACAGTATAAGAATGATTATGGAAAAGATATGAAAGTAAATCTTAACGAAAAAAATGAAGGCAGCTTTTCTGAACCATTATTTTTAGAAATCTGAAATGGAACCACAAACCACTGTTTCAAGCGAGCTAACAGACTGGAGGCATAGATGGGGAAAGCAGAAAATACCTAACCCAGTTTCATAGTCAGAGAAAGCCTCAGCTTTCACTGACAAGAAACATATATCAAATCTAGTGCCAGAGATGAGGAGAAAGAAATTGGAAGCACAAATCTTAAATAACCCAAACTCTAATAATGACAAATCAAAAGGAAAAATGTTTATCTTTAAAGCTATTTTCTTGTGATTATCTTAAGATAGCATCATATCCAAGCAAGTTATTTTTGAACACAGAGCACTGGCCACAATGTTGATTTAAAAAAAAAAGAGAAAGGAACAAAGGTGAATTTTTCATAAGATGGCGTGTTGTGTTTCTCCTATATTCAAGACTGCATCTGTTTCACAGATCAAAATGGGTGTTTGATCTCCACACTAGCTGAAACTCTGATTTGTAAAGTGTGAAAGAAATCTTGGTGAGGACCAAATGGGTTCCTGCTGGTTCCTGAACACTGCTGAAAAGCAGTGGGGACACTGCTGAATCCTCGTGTCCCCAGTGCAGCGATGCACCACGTGTGAGCACCACGTATACACATGGCTTGCCAGGGACAGACTCTACAGTCACTTTAATATGGTAGTCCATGATAAGTGTTCCTGCTAGACATTACTACTGTCCTTCTATTTGTTAATTTGATTTGGCCTCGCTTTCAGAGTGTAAATGAAGGGCTTTGGCTGTACAAATCCCAGGTTTTTTGCCAGGCCTGCTCCTGTTCCCCACGCCCCCTTCCTCTCTCTTTTTTTTGATATTTATAACTGCAACACCCATTTACAGTTGCATAAGTGTAAAGCAGGGTGTCTTTCCGAGTTTTCATACATCTGCTCACATGAAATGACCACATTAGTAATTACCTCATTGTTTAAGTCAAAATGCAGCGAACAGAGATTGCCTTTGCAACCTTGTAACTTCAGAATGCCTTAAGACAGTATAAAAAGATGCATACCAGTAAAACGTGTTTTCCAGAAAAGGAAACTGTTTTCCTTGCATATTCCTCACAGGAGCTTTATCTCCTCCTCCATTTAGCAAAAATGACTATAAGATAAGCACTTTGTCACTTACTGTTTTAACTTACATTGAAATATTGCATGGTTCTCACCTTGAGAATAAAAAATAGCTTTTGTCAGATGAAAAAAAAAAAAAGTTCATCTGTTTTATTTCTTAGAGGCTTTTTTAAGATACTGAGAAGCCTAACCTTGTGCTATCACATTTCTGCCCAGTATGGCTGCAAAGAACATACAGGCTCTGATTTCTAACTTGTTTATACATGTTTAACAGAGAAGAAAACGGAGGAGGCAGAAGTAAAAAAAATGGTTTTCCACGGCCACAAAAGCTGGTCATAGAAGCACAGCTGGGTGTCGGATCAGGATCTCTTGGCAGCCAGCCACAAAAGATGCACAACAGAGAAAAAACATTTCCTGTAAGGAAGCATTTGATTTTCAAAGTTGTGTGAAGTGTTCACAAGAAAACCATGTAAATGCCCACTGGATTGGGGGAGGGGCGAGGATTTCATTAGAAACTGGAAGCCCTCTCTTGTTTCACCAAAAGATTTGCTCGTCACAAGCACTGCCAGCTCGCCTGAGGCGATTTTCATGTTTTGTATCAAAATCAAGCAAAAAATTAAGTCTCTAGCAGTTTCGATGTGATTTTGCTTTGAAGTTCATTTCAATGCGACACTAGTCAAACTACACGGATAACGAAGGATTTCAGTTCATACAGAAAGAAGGCAAGATTTCCCCAAGTCTCTGCAAAAGGAAAGGGCTACTTTTTCTGAAGTGCTAGTGAGTACAGGGGTGCTGTAGATACAGGCTTACACTGCATACAGCTGTGAGGGCTAAAGACACTACAGCCGCTCCTCCTCTCCCACACCGCGGCTGTTTGCCACCACTCCACTGCCAGGATTTACTGCCCCAAAGGCACCCCAGCGGGTCCCCCAGTCTCCAACCGTGCACTCCCAGCCCAGCCAGTTTAAGCAACCAATAAGGTAGTTTGAGAGGATCTGATGAACCTGCGCTGAAATAGATGTAGGAGTGCTCCCACCATCCTTTCCATCAGCATAGCGGTGGGGCCAGCCGCCGAGTCCTTAACCGCACTAGTTATATTTGGAAGTGCTGTGTGCTCACAGGTGTCTCTCCCCATACATGGCCCAGCCAGAGGTGTCCTTCAGGTGATGTCACTAAAACTCGCATCCTCAGGTTTCTGCATAAGCTACGTCAGGTAGGAGCAGAAAGAGATGTGATCTCTTTGGAGTGTGGATGAGCTGAGTGTGGATGTAAACATATCAGCCACTCTGCTCTTCTTCTGGACTGCTTATTTCACCAGGGGGAGGGTGACAATTTTACTGAATTATTACCATGTCACTCATCTCTCACAGGTGCCCTCCTGCTGCATAAGTATTTATTACTGAAGCGTGTAGGAACCCTTTTCACAGACCACATTCCCTATGTGCTATGTGCTGTACCTGGGCGTGACAGTCCCAATCCCAAAGCATTCATCACCTGAGCATAAAATGTTGGGGCGGTATGGCCAGGGAAGGGAGTAAAATAAGACAACGTCAGCCAGCACATTAGCCATACACAAAGTCTTTTAAGGGGCAATGTGGAAAGGAAGAGTCTTATGAATGGATACTAACAGCCAAATGAAGCTGCTTTGCAGAGCTTTGCAGGATGCTCCTTGCAAATATGAACAATGTTTAAAAATGGAATGAGTGCTTAGAAGAGGCCAGGACTGTGTGTTATTAGAGGTGGAAGCTAACTCTTCAACACTGGGGAGATGATGATAGGTAGGAAGAAGACAAGCCATGATAAGCCTTGAAGTAAAAACAAATAGCTTAAGTTTCTAGAGCAAGGCAATGGGAAACCACAAAGAACAGACAACATGGTTAAATGTAAGCGTTGGGAAAGTTATCTTTGCAGAAGCACTGGGGATGGATAGGGTACATCTGTCAGATTTATGACAGGATGAGTACAGTGATTGATCCATAAGATAACAAGAGCCGAAGTTATAATAGCAAAGTTGTAGTTGTCTGGGTGGACAGAAAAGGATGTATTACATAGATGGCATGCAGAATGAACTTATGAGACTGGGTTATAAAGGGAAGGGGACGTCAAAAAGAGTGAGGCTAAAAGAGGAAGAGGTACTTCAGATTCACATCATTCCTAATGAGGAAGGTACATGGTACTCTTCATGTAAAAAAGATAACGTGCCTTAGTCACGCAGGAGTCGCTGTGGCTGGCCCACTCGAACACAAAAGAGCCAGTGCCGAAGGAGTTCTGTGGCTCTCGGGCTGAACAGCATGCTCTGGCTTCAGTGCCCACAGGGATGAAACAGGGATAAGGGCAGGGAATATAAGGAAATACAGAAGTAGAGACACTGGCACATGGAGGGGCCTTGAAGGGAAGCAGGTCAATAACCCTGTTACGGACAGTATGAGTACAGAGATGTAGAGGAGAGGTGTGGAGCATAAGCAAAGGAAGGGAGGAAGATGGTGCATCTGCTCACTTGGCCTTATGAGAAATTTGCAGAGTCACTGCATGTGATCAAGTACACGGACAAAGGGGCCAGGATCTAAAAGAATCTCAGTAGCAATAAAAATGCTTTGCCTGTATAATGTGATTGTAGTCCTACACCTGTAAAGTGCTCCTAATGTAAGCTTACCTTAACCTCTCTGTTTAAGACTGTATCTATCCCAGCGTGCCTTTTCCTGATCCAGAAATACCAATACATGGCACAGTGTACTGCAGGACGAATGCTGCAATAAGGGCAAAGCTGCATCTCCTGTCGACTCAGTACCACCCCTTACCATGCCAGCCTTCCTTATATACAACCAACACACCCCCTGGTAAAAAGAGAGTGCTCCTCAAAGTTTTTTCCACTTTCTGGGTATTAGTGGTACAGCAGTGTCCATCAGAAGTGGTACCGTCACAGCCCTGTTCACACTGGATCGCTAACAGCATCGCTCTGTCACAGGTTTCACCGCGTTGTGCTGATGCCCTTGCCTCCCCACACCTCCTTTCCCACAGCCGTGTGGCCAGGCTATGCATTGAGAGGGGAAACGCAGGCCCTGCCACCTCCGGTTGCCTTCACAGACATCCTTGGACCTGGATGTGTTATCGCCAGCTCCATCGTATACGTTCCAGCCAAGCGGCTCTGTGCCTGGAGACCAGCCTTGTAGGCGCACCTGTGGGCACTACATACCTCAGGAGTTCATTAGTGCTGTGATTAATCAGGACGCTACACACGTGGTAGTCAGTCACATCAATACTAAGCTGGGGACTTGGTTCTCTGCTTTAAGAAACAGGGCTTCCAGCAATTTCTCCTGTTCCTGTTTTCCAAAGCTCCCAGCCCCCAGCATGATCCCAGGGAGAGAAAACAGAAAAGGGAAAACAACAACTTCTATGACTAAACAGTTTGAATGCAAAATAGAGAGGTTGCACAAGATTTTACTTACCTCTTGGTTAAAAATAAATAAATAAATAAAAAGGACCAGAAAAAAAAAAAAGGTCTGAAAATGGAAAGTTTTTAACCTCTTAGGAGAGCTATCTCTTGATAAACCTGAATCCACACTACTCTTGGATGGAGCACAGGCATACCTGAGTTATCTGCACCTTGGCCCGTGTTTCCCCAGCAGCCAGAACCCCGCTCCCCCGAGTTCTCCTGCTACCTCCTGCAGCAAAATGGCACCAGATGACACCTGGTTATGCCCAAACTCCAACTTCTGCCGTGAGGACGGGAACGCAGTACAGCGCCAAAGGCAGTCTGCTTATGAAGGACAAGAGATCTTTCTTTTGATTGGCTTGTATTTTTGCTGGGGTGTGAAACAGAAATCTGCCCATGCCTGTTCTGCTTCCTGCTGTTAGGAGGCTGCTCAATAATTCAGTTATCTCCCCCCGAAGGAAGCTCCGCTGGCCTGCTGCTTGCTCAAGCCAGTTACTGCTGCTCAGCAATGAAGTCTGAAGCGCCACAGACTTCCAGGGGCCCCTTTGGCACCAGCTCTTTTGTATTCCAGTGGCCAGCAGCGGCTCCTTAACTCTTCGGCAGCCAAAGCTTATTATCATTTTTATATAATTAAACAGTGCTGCTCGTTCTCCTCATTAGATTATCACAGCAAATTGATGGTTATTTGAAGGAACTGCCACAATAGGAGACAAAACACTGGCAACAGATAAAACAAAAGGATGCATACAAAGCTCTTTAATTAAACTCCGTGAAGGGATATGAATTCTAGCAGAGATTTTAGTCACCCTGCTGAGCCTCTTTCTGATTAGCTACAATGCATCTGCTGGCTTTCCTAGTATCCATCTGTACCGCTAAAGAGAAATTTATTCTGGCTACAGAAGACGACCTCAAAGACGTCAGTTGTGGATAGTCTAATAGTTTATGTATGTTGACAAAGTGGTTCTGAGTTCTTCTTGATGTGCTGACATGAAGAACCAACCCTCTTTCCATATAACAATGTGCTTAATACGCGCACGCACACATATGTATGTATGCACACACAAGTAACAATGAGAGGCTAACATGAAAGCCAAAAGAGGCAGGAAAATTCTGAGGGAAAGGATTCTTTCTCCAAGTTGCTAAAACTCCTTATCACCACAATGTCTTTTTCTTTTGGCATGCATCATCTGTTCTCCCCAGCCCTCTCCTTCCCTTCAGCATCCGGGGGCAGAAGCTACAGTCAAGGCTAAGGGAAGGGACAAGAAAAAAAGGTCATAGGATATATATACTGTAAGGTATATTAATCATAAATTAGGTTGTTACTTTGAAGTTTGATTTTCTAAAAAAAAAAAGAAAAAAGGAAGAAAAAAGAAGAGAGAAAGAATAAGAATTGAAAACTGATCTGTCATGGAGCATTTGTAAGAGGCAGTGCCACAAAACCCTTGGGGCTTTCCATGCAGGTCATAAGGGATCTGGTTAAAATCGCATTGGTCCTTAATCCACAGGTAATTGACAGCACAGCCCTCAATGGCTCCGTATGGTACACCGCTGCAGTGCTCATTACCACTGCAGACTAATCAGTATATTTTTAGTCACGTGCGCCCTCTTGGCTCTACACAGCCTATGGAGACAATACACAATTTGCACGTTTATCATAATTAATTACCTGCTGACATACTAAAAGCCATTACCATCTAGCGTCCAATTCAGAGGAATGTATTTGATGGAATGAGGCCAGACTATATGATGCACACATACAGCCTCAAAACACTCATGAGAAACAGTTGTTCCCTGTGCTAAATGCTACATGGTGCAGTTTTTTTTTCCTCAGAGCCCCAGGAACTTGGGTGGATGAAAGACCTCTTCCTCATCCCTTACGGAGCTCTGAAAATATCCCAAGTTCTGCCTAATTTATACACCCCAATCCTCAGGGTCTTCCTCGGTTGCCAATGTCCTACTGAGAAGGCTCCATTAAATCTTTTATTTATTTGTCCATAGAGGCCACTGAAGAATGTCACAAGGTATTTCCTTTTCCAAAGTAGATTAAACCGAACATGAACGAGGCCCTAGCATTATTCTGGATAAGGGCGTGCACTCATATTTTGCCAGGCTACTGACAGTCTGCAGGGAGTAAGTATTCCCGGGCCTGATTTCTGACCACCTTGCGTGCAAGCGGGTGCAGATTTGTTACACTCATGACTTGGCAGTATTTTGCATTCATGCTTTGTAATGTCAGATGCAAATGAACATAAAGTTCAAAACACTGGGGAAAAAAAGTATCCTACCAATTGTCCCGGCATGTACCTCAGCCTCTGCTGTCCCACTGAGCAAGCTGAAGTCTAAGACCAGATTATTCTTTTTTTTATAATTGTAATTGAATAGTAATTAAAAATTGAGAGTTCCAGCACAGTGCTGGCAGTGTGATTTCATTTTAGCACTAAACAGTACGCTTACTGGTAACTCAGACAACTGTCCACCTACAAAAACTTTCTTTAGCTCAATCATCCCCAAGGATGTCTGTCCTGAGCGATGTCCAAAAAAACAGCTGAACAAGAGATTCTGGCCAGTAACAAGTACCACCAGAAAGGACTGAATATTTTCCCACTCTGAAAACCCAACTCAAGAGGATCTCTATTTTTTAATAATCCCATGCAATTCTTATTACAAAACTGAAGTTGGTTTTGCGTTTGACTCAGTCTGGGTAGAAAATGCAGTCCTCAGCTGGTAGTGCTCTGCTGACCCAAAAATTAGCAATTCAGTTCAGGTATCCTACACAGCCAACAACTCCACCGCTCCCCCAAATGCCTTAATTGCATTTAAGACATGTTTTTAAAGCTTGTCTCCTTTGCAATTTCTTTCTGCAACTTCTTTCTTCTTATTCTTTAAGTTACTTAGTTTTTGACACCTCCTGCCTCATTACCTATAGGAAGTCCAATGTCTGAAGAAGGGATTTAGGCCCTATTACTGTAAATAGGTGTAAGCCAGTACGATGACTGGTTACTTGTATTTACTTGAAAGTGTTGTTTTGTAGCACCCAAAGTCTGTTGATAGGGACAAGCACTGCGTTTTGCAAAATGCTGTAAAAGCAAGCAGAGAGAAAGTTTCTGTTGCTGACAATATTCTCTTAAACTTGGAAACTGATAAGCTGAGTGGTACATCTCCAGGTCACAGCAACCTTCTATAACAGCAGGAACTCGGAGGATAATTTTCTCACATCGAGCAGTTTGAGGAAAATGAATCTTCTTGTTGATCTATTTTCAGCATTATGAAACCATCATATAGAAATAAGCCAATAAATGTACGTAACCCACGAACATGCTTGTAGTCTGGAGCAGCTGAAGTACTTGATAAAAGCACCCGATGACTTATGCATAATGTAAGTAATACACTTTCCATTATAAGCTTTAAAAATCAACCCATACTGCTGAAACAGATAATGGTGTAGATGACGTACATGACTAGTGGCCCGGACCTTCCTCTCGGACAAATCTCCTACTGCTGTTGAGTATTACAAAATCCCACGAGCTGTGAAGGACATGAATTGTCCCTTGGACCTGAGATTCTGTGGGATGCTGTTAACAAGCTAAACACATTAGGTTTTGCAAACTCTGAGAAGCAGGATTGCGATGTATTAGCCTGAGAGGATTTTCCAGAAGGAGGTTTGAGTGTTGCACTGCATGGGGGTCTGAAGAAAGGGTTCACCCTGTTGTTCTGTTAGGTTATGTGTCTTTCCAAGAGTGAAAGGAAGGGAAAAATGAGTTCAGAAATGATATGACATGGTTATCTTCTTCCAGCTACAGCACGCCAGGTCTGAGTACTTCAGCTAGGTGAAAGACTGTCTGAAAAAGCACTTTTGGGAGGCTTGTTCAGTAAATTGTTTTTCCGTGTCTTTCTGAAGAAGAGTTCCTAGTACTTCCTAAAAGTTGGCATGAGAGTCCCCAGGTACATCGATACATTCAGTATGTACAGCTAAAAGAGCTATGGAAGGCTTTTTTCTATAGAAATTTGAGTACCTGAGGCAACAACTGCTCTCTAGTTTGGAAACTAAGCAGACACTTTTGTCTGTGTTTACTCCTAAGGGAAAGTAATGTGACCATCATAAGTCTGTGAGTTACATCAACTTTAAAAGATATTGCTCTGAATTAACAGAAAAGTGAGTAGGAAAATTCTTCCTTCTGGAAATCTAGTTCTCAGCTGATTATTTATGTGTTGATATTCATTCTTTCCAAGTAAACAAAGCAATAAGCTCTTCTTATGAGCCAAGTGAATCAACATTAGTGGAATGAAAATCACTCTTACATAATTGTTTTTCCCCTACCTCCAAGCCCTTAAAAAAAGGCCAAAAACCCACCTTAGAAAAAAGGTCTGTCTCCAGTGGCCTTATAAATTAAAACAAAAGGAGTGTTACAATGATAGAGAGAGAAGGATTTACTCCAATGGATATTTGCAAATAAAAATTATTAAAACATACTTTAACTGTCTAGCGGGCAAAATAAATATGAAATCAACATACGTACCATATCTAAAAATATGGATAAATTAATATTTTTAAAAAATTAATTTTGCATGCAGTTCTGATGCTGCCTTAGTACTCCAGGAATGTAGTCAATACCAGAACCCTCGAGTCAAAATAAGAGGGAAGCAGGCCCTTAAATCATTATGCTATATTGGAATTAAGTGAACCCACTCAGTCCTGCCTTCAAGATCATCTCATTTTAACACCGATCTCCAGCAGCAGCTGCTGTCTGTAGAGTCTCACGCACAGTGCACACATGGACAAGTCGCTAAAACTCATCCAACTGAACGTAGACACCAAACCAACACCACAACAGTGAAGTCTGTTTGTGAGTGATTTTTCATCGTCTGCAATACAAAAGTCAATAATGGTCCCAGGTATCGCTAAAGTGCCATTTCTAGTAGACACCACCAAGGGGGAATTCACACCAGGAGATGCAGGACAACAAAGAGAAGTGTTCCTCCTCCTAAACCTAAGGGGGGAGGGGAATTGTCCTTCCAAAACATTATGAAATTAGATGGCATCTTAAAATGCCAAACTTTTTAGCATACTTCTAGTCCAATTCTATGATAGCTAATTATGAAGGACACTACACAGTGGAAGCCGTCTGTGTAATTCAGGAACAGTACAAGGCTATTTATTTCCTGTACATGGTCAGAGCAACCGGCAGTGGTATAACGTACACCAGGAAGAATTCTTCTTTTTTATTAGGAACATGAGTGATTTAGGAGTTAGGCAAAACTCCACAATCACTGATCTTCCGTGAAGAACTGTTTCAGCCTAAGGCATTGACAATGGCAATGACAGCCAAAGCAAAGATCACCAGCTCACGAGCACTGTTGTGCTCTTCTGTAATACCTGATCAGCCTGCTGGCTACTGTAGATATCTAAGGCAACTTCTGTTTTTAAAAGGGAAATAATCATCCTTATAGCACTAAAACATAAAAATCTATATGCCACTCTACAGCTTACCTTCAGCCCCGTGTTATGCCCAAATTCTCCCAAACTCCCGAAGAGTTGTGAAGTCCCCTGGAAAGCCTTCACAGCCCAGCTTCACCCAGTCCCACCCCGAGCCTCAGCCGTTCGCAGTCTCCCAGCTCGCTACCTCCACACCCACGCGACACCAGGTCACCTACAACACACGTGCATTGTGGCAGGCATGGGTACGTAACTGCATTTCTGTAGAATTTGCTCAAGTAAAAGATAGAAAGCTCATGGGACCATTAGGATTTTAGGCTGGCTCTGCAGGGAAAAACGATACCTTATCTGGCATAAAGCCTACTGGTAGAAAGTTAGCTCCTCGACATATTTTGAACTAGCAGAGTGAGTAAGCTTACACAAGCTCAGTGCTTTGTGTTTTTACTGTACCACCAAAACACGGTCAGAGAGTACACAAGCCGTATCGTTACTGACTCCTTATCTTCCAAATCTTCTACATGTATTTGATCCAAGTTCTTTAAGCACCCACTCAGTGCGTGCAAACCTGACCTCCCAGGACTGGTGATATTTACACACCACAGAAACAATGGAGCCATTTGTCTCGCCAGCAGGCCTGGGCACAGGGGAGACAGCTCTCTCCCGCCTTGGCCCCAGCTGGGGCACTTGTTTCAAGAAATTGAAACGACTGAATTTTGGAGCCTTAGAACACAACACAGTATCGCTTCTTTAACTCTGTTTTCCTCATGGTAAAACTCACACAAGTTTTCTCAAGCCACTGACTACAGAATGAACAGGAGAAAGACAAAAATATACCACAATACATATACAAGTGCATATACTCTTAAATGACTGCAAGCTAATCCATGGGAAGGACTTAAAAAACATGTACTGTTAGAAATCACAGGATGCTCATAATACTGCATTAAGGATATTGATGATAAACAGCTTTTTTTCGCTGGTGTTTCACAATTTAAATGGCTAGTCACTTGCTTTCTTTGCGAGCAGTGGACAGAAGGCCAAGCAAAGACCATTTCTATTCTCACACATTTCCATTAAGCTCTCAATAAAAGTCACCGTTTTCCTAAATTGCTCCCAGAAATCAAATCTGCATTTAATATCAGTCTGGTACAACTACTGTGTTTCCTCCTTTACACTAATTGTTTTTTTAAAGATGTTTTCATCAAATGCATGACAGAAACTCCTGGAATGTACCCCTTGAAATGTCCTGCTGAGTTTTTGCTAACATTTGGTAACAAATCTCATGAGAGCCTTCAATGGAAGTTAACATCTTTTGCATGTGTCATACTGCAAGTCTTCAAAGCAGAAGTTTATAACAAAGTCTTAATGTGACTTTAAAGCGCCAAGTCCTTTTCTAGATATCTGCTTTATGTTTGCTGACATTGCTGACTGCCCAGAATTTGGCTGGCTCTGACCAGATCTAAGCACAAAGGCAAACTGAAATGACGCAGAACTTACTTTTTCCTCCTTTGTACTTCCTTAACAAATAGAAATTTAGGAGCATGTGCATAAGGAAAGTAATGCAACAAAAGAAAAGAATCTCCAAAACCACAACCGACCAAAACCACCCACTCACATGCCAGATCGTTTCTAAAGCGATTTCTACAGCTAACAAAAGGGACAGATTGGGAGTCCTGAAACACGAAGTCTGTTCTACCCACATAAACAGCCCTTCCCTGGGAGGCAACCAGCACGTTGTGCTTCCATTAAAAAAAAAAAAAAAGGAAAATAAAGAAAAGTCATATTATGTATGTACCTCTAGAGATCAAAAGGAGACTTACCAACCTAAGGGAAAGAAGGGAAAGGACAGGTTGACAGTAAGTTTATGTGGACTTTATGATCTACTAATCTTGAGCCAATCATAACAGATCACGCAAGTACTATGAAACCCTATAGTTCAGCAACATCCTGCCTGACCCTGCCCTGTGGGCTGTGACCTTACCTCTGAAGCTGCGTTGAGGTCTTCAAACACCGACTTTATGGCTCTGCTCTACAGGGCTTGCACAACGGTACTCTGTTTTCAGCCACCTATTTGTGTGGCCACAGCATGCTACTGCAACTCTGTAACTGAAATAAAGTGGTAGAATAAGAACCTTCCCAAAGCTGAACCAGCGAGCAGCACTTTGGCCTGTAAGACTCACACAGTCCTTGTCTTTGGCCCAGAGCGTGGCCCTCTGGCAGCTCAAGCCAACGTAAAGCAGCCCTTGCACTGAACCAATGCTCATGCAACAGCACAGGGAGCCAGTTAGCAATGTCAGCCAGCTCAAAATGAACCCTGTCAAAAAAACCTGTTCCAGTTAGATGAGCCACCCGAACTTCTCCTCAGGCAGTCTCACAGCACTTCTTCTGGTGCGAGCAAGAGCTGTTGATAGAAGGGGGTAGGAGAGAAAGGCCGCAGCCTTAGCTTCAATCTGCTTGGGCTGCTGTAACCACTCCCTGAGGCTGCCACAGTGATTCTAATTTCTGGGAAATTAGCTTCAGTCTATAGAAACTACTGTGACTCAAAATTTGGTTTTGTTTGTTTTCTTTTTTCTTTTTTTTTTTTTTTAAAAGGACCATATGAGCTGCAGCTATTGTATTTTAAATTAAAATGTTTAATCTGCCAAGAACTGAGGGGAAACATAAGACTAAAAAAAGAAAAAGAGAAAAGTGAGCAAAATACAATAATTGGCCTTTTCATGGATATAACTCTTAAAACGCAGCTTACTTTAAAATCACACTGCACGACAGAATAGGGTTGTTTATTTAAAATTCTTTCTTTGCTTAGGTCTTTGTATTATTTAAAGCTTGTCCCATATTGACAACTACAAGGTATGGAAAGAACCATCTATACCATTACTTCTCCATAAGGCCAAAACATTTACTTTCCAACTCTGAAGTGCTTAAGAGAAGAAAAGTTTTATGCTTGTCTTTGGCCATCACACCAGCTTGCTTTTACTGCCTGAAACACAAATAGCATGTCTAGACAACTGAACTCTGACAATTGGAAAATCGGACTAGTTAGTACACTGCCATTTTTTTTAAGCAAGGAGACCTTGTCAATTCTACCTGTCAAGTGAGTTTGGGCCAGATTATTAAACATTTCAAGAAAACAGAATAAAACTTATTCCCTCCATGAAGCAGGCTTTCATTTACTTTCCTTGCTCAGAAGCACACCATTACATACCACAGTGCAAAACCGTCCACAGGAGTAGACTTTATAGAATCATAGAATCATAGAATGGTTAGAGTTGGAAGGGACCTTAAAGACCCTCTAGTTCCAACCCCCTGCCATGGGCAGGGACACCTCCCACTAGAGCAGGTTGCTCAAAGCCCCATCCAGCCTGGCCTTGAACACTTCCAGGGATGGGGCATCCACAGCTTCTCTGGACAACCTGTTCCAGTGCCTCACCACCCTCACAGTAAAGAATTTCTTTCTGGTATCTAATCTAAATCTTCCCTTTTCCAATTTAAAACCATTACCCCTTGTCCTCTCACTACATCTCCTGACAAAGAGACCCTCGCCAGCTCTCCTGTGGAAGGCTGCTATAACGTCTCCCCAGAGCCTTCTCTTCTCCAGGCTGAACAACCCCAGCTCTCTCAGCCTGTCTTCACAGAAGAGGTGCTCCAGCCCTCCAACCATTTTCATGGCCCTCTGCTGGACCCGTTCCAACAGGTCCATGTCCTTCCTGTGTTGAGGACTCCAGAGCTGGACACAGTACTTCAGGTGGGGTCTCACGAGCGCAGAGTTGAGGGGTAGAATCACCTCCCGTGACCTGCTGGCCACACTTCTCTTGATGCAGCCCAAGATGCGGTTGGCTTTCTGGGCTGCCAGCGCACACTGCCGGCTCATGTTGAGCTTCCCATCCATAAGCACTCCCAAGTCCTTCTCCTCAGGGCTGCTCTCCAGCCATTCTCCGCCCAACCTGTATTTGCGCCTGGGATTGCCACGTCCCAGGTGCAGGACCCTGTACTTGGCTTGGCTGAACTTATGAGGTTCGCACGTGCCCACCTCTCAAGCCTGTCCAGGTCCCTCTGCATGGCATCCCTTCCCTCCAGCGTGTTGACTGTGCCACCGATCTTGGTGTCGTCGGCAAACTTGCTGAGAGTGCACTCTATCCCACTGTCCATGTCTCCAACAAAGATGGTAAATAGCACTGGTATGACTGAAACTATTCCAGGTCTTTTCCTCAAGCTACTGCTGCGAACGGGAATCACTAGAATTTCAGTTGCATGGATTTCCTGGCACATAAGATAGTACTTAAGAGTTGCCTCAGCTTTCCTACATTTGCACCAATATGAAGTAGGATTGGCAGTGACCCAATTTCATTATTCTTAGTTAGATGAGTCAATAAGTGTGGAAAGAGAAATGAAATGGGCAGTTAATCAACACCAAAAAAATCAGATATTCTGTGGCTAAGAAAGTATTTATATGCTGATGACTCAACTTCTGCAGCTCTGTATGTAGCAAGAACAGGAAATATACTATTGAACCCTCTTATGACAACAACTTTGATGTGAAAGGCCGAAATAGCTTGTTCTCCCTGCTGTGATTCAGAAAGCTGGAACTGTAATCCTGGACTTCGGCAGAATACACTCACAAGAGCTTCCAAGCTCATTAAAGGACATCAGTGAATACACAGCTTCTGCAGGATACATGGTAAGTAAATGTCTTTCAATGACTATAGAAAGGAAAACACAGGTGACAAAAGGCTGGCCCTAGGAAGCTGTGCTGCTGTTTGGCATACCACGCATCTAAGGCTCCTCCACCTCTACAGTGGCAAACCACTGCTGCTATGAGGTAGGGAAAGAGAAGAGTTCCTCCATCCTTCCGTAACGGCATGAAAACTTATTATGTTTCATAGTGATTTTACATCTTGTTTTAAACCTGTTAACCAAAATGCCGAGTTTACGTTGGAATTATGTTGATAGCTATTCTAGAACAAACTTTCTGAACCCAGAAACTACAATTTACTATACCTTCTCGTGAATATTTGTCCAGAGGCACAAGACAGAGACTGCTTTACAAAGTTTAGGAACTTCCTCTTATCCGATGTTTATTATTTACTTTTCTTCTTGCATAGCAGAGGTTTCATGGAGGAGGTGGTGAGAGCAATGCATAATACTACTGTCCTGAAGCAGTAATTCCTACAGCAGATATATGCTATGAAATTACCTGTGTGCCTGATATTAACGTCACCATAAATTGGAAGAAATTGAAAATTTATCAGTGCATTTACATTAGTTAGCTTCAGCAATTTTCGGCATGCAATTCTGGTAAGTCTGTAGACAGAGACAGTAAATATAGCACATTGACTGCCAGCTAGGCTTGATTTTTTTGATCCTCTCAGTAGTGCTCCACAAGCAAACTGAAAACTTTCAGTTTAGGTTCAAATCAATATAAAAATCAATCCCATCCCCCTACAAGTAAGGTGTCAGTTGATTTAGGCTCACAGGCGATGCAACAAAATACAAACAAGCTTCATCTTAAAAATAAAAGTGAATGATTTCGTTCAGTATTATTTCAGAGCCAAATAAAATAGGTTTTTGGAACAAGAACATGTGTTTGCAGAAAAAAGATCCCAAATAAAACCAAACCAAAACAAGGAGGTCTCTCATTTTAGAGCTGAACGGGGAGGAGATACGGAAGTGCGAGCGGTTCAAACTTGTACCTAATACTTTCTTTCTCACAGAGCCAAAGCTGATCACTGCTGTCAGGCTCTACTTTATCCTTCTGCTGGAGACTCATTCAGATTGCCCTTTCTGCCTACTAAACAATCCAAGCAGGACAGAAGCAAATTAAGGCCACTGCAGCATAATCAAGCTCTTATCTGTCTTTTTTTATTGCCTTAATATTACTGTAATACTTAGAGATTAAGCTGTCCCTTGAGTGGGAACATCCTTCTCTCCGTCACTGGTTACCTGTGTGGTTGACTCGGTAACTCGCTCACTTGTTTCCTTCTGCTGTCTCACACTAATACTCTGCAGCCAGTGTCACACATGGCCCTTTATAATCTCTTGTATAGAGCTCTTGTAGTTAATGATTGCTAGATGTTGACTTTTACGGCTCATAAAGCCACTAGCGGATATCAAATTTAATATGTTCAACTGACATCAATGATGTATTTTATCTCTTGCTTCAAATTACTAAATTTCTGGGGTTTGCGGGATTAAAAAAAAACAACCCATAGCACAACACAAGAGGCCTTTTAATACTGCTTACTAGAAAATGGGAGTTTCTCACACAACTCAAAGGCTATGGCAACCAGACCACTACACTACTAAAGGAGAGACACTGCAACAAAATAGCTTCCAAGCACCGATACCTTTGGCAAATGAGCTCCACAGGAAAAGCAGCATTCTTGTTTTCAGGGAAGAAGCCACCGTGCTCAGACTGATACTTACCCTTCTGAAGACACATCGTCTTCCGTAAAACAAAATGAGGTGCTGAGAGCCTGGGCAAAGCAGCTGGAAGAAAGGATGAGAACGTAGGCTCACAGGGAAGGAATGGAGGTACTTCAAAAACAAATAGTCGAACCTTGCAATCATTAAATAGCACGTATTATTTACTGAACGCCATTGGACCGAGTAGGTTTCTTTGCTGGTCACAGTTTACCCATTTTCCCTACCCTGCAGTAAGAAATGTAATGATTTGACAAAAGTGGGTAGTAGGTGACAACTAGTTGGAGTGCCCTCCTCTGTAACACTGTATGTACATGTCCTGCTCGCAGCCAGAGGCCAGGAGAACTGGGCTGCCTTTCTCCTGCCGTGACACCAGTGCGCAGTAGCTGGTGTGGTGAGACAGGCTGCTCTAACACACCACAGCAGCCCCAAGAGCTGCGAGCAGTTGGGAAGGGTGTCCGTGCAGCAAAGCCTTCCAAGCACCGTAAACCAGTTTTACTCTTCAGATTATACTATAATGAGATCCTAATTATGCAAAGTCAAATTTGCCATGATGTCATGATTTCGTCACATTAATTTCTCTCAGACTCCCAACTCACAGTATGTGCCAAACAATTGTGACCCTTTTTTTGGTGCTTTTTATCATCTCCAGGCTTCTCCTGTAATCTGTAACCCATTGCCAACTAAACATTTGTATAGCAGTCCCCACACACACCACCCAGGAAGGGAGTAGAGACAATATTTTATGCTCAGTTGAGCACAACTAGCCTGTTCTCACACTCAGTGACAGACAGGACATTTAAAGCATGCAAGTTGTAGGCACAAATCTGCATCACACTCTGCTCAGCCACATGGAATTTCATTCCATTACCTACAACCAACATTTAGCAAACCATGCAAGGCAGACCGTGCTCTATAAAACATCATGCTAACACCACTTTTCAAGAAGAACAGCTATCACTGCTAAACAGTTTCCAATAAAATCAAGATCATCGAAAAGATACTCAAATATTATTCTTTCTCCATTCATGGGACGTGATTCACTCGCCTTGCCTCTCACCCTCAGCGAAAAAAGTGCTACATCACCACAATCAAAAAGCAGACTTTCCCCCATTTGATCTGGTTAGGTTTTGCCAGGGGAATCTCTGTCCCTCTGGAATGTAGATGAAGTATTTAGGAAAAAGAAGCAAAAGATGCAAAGAAGAGATTTGGGATGTCACTTTGTAGTATTTAGCTTCCTTCTGAACTGCTAATGCATTTCTCTGGTGACGCAGCTACTAAATAACATCCTCTCACACTTAAACATAACTAGTCAAGGTTGGGTTTTTTCCTTCTTTTTCCCCTCTCCTCTCCTTTTCAATGGTAGCTCTCTGCACATGGCAGGATTCTGATACCTGGAATTTGCATGTTAACAACTAGAACTCCATGAAAAAGTTCATCTGTGAATACCAGAAATGTATGAAGTTGCACTGGCTTCGGTTTTTTAAGGACTACATCTTAGTCTACATTACTGCTGTACTTCAGTCTGCCCTAGCAGATATAATTTAGTCACTCCGGATTTTTCCAGCAGTACATAGAAAATGCAGTTTACTCTGAGTGATAATACAAGAGGGAGCAACTAATGATTACAGTTAGACAAAGACAAGGATGCACACACAAGACATCTATTTTAGGTGATGATGTAGCTTTCATATTGTTGCACAAGAGTTTCTCATGCTCTTTGATCATCACACCACCTTCATCAACGGACTACATATCCTTACCTTCCTTTCCTAAGAGGATCACATGGAAACTTAAACACATTATCTAACTGTTCTTTAAAATCCTGACACTGATAAAGGAGATTTGAATGAGACAAGAGCGAGAGAACAGAGAGAAGTCTGTGCACAGATGGTGAAAAGGCGTAAAAGAGAGGTGTGGAATAAAGAAACAAAGAGATCTGAAGATCTTTTCTGCCATCAGCTTTGACTAGCTTTTTGACTGGAACACAGACAGTTCCATGACTTTTCAAGCACCCAACTTATCACAACATAGCACAAGGAGATCTACAGCATAAATGATCCAAATCCATAACCACAGCTTCCCAAGTGCGAGTTAACAGGCTTTGGGATACCAGCAGGTGCAGGGACATGATTATTTGTTACAATTTTATTTCATATTGGGCTTCTTTAAAATTAAAATAGGACTATTCATAATTCATACCCCTCCACCTGCTACTGAAGCGTCTTTATTTAAAGAAAAAAGCATTCACTTCAATGTTAAGTGCATGCATGAAGGAAATATGCAACTAAAAGACATTTAATGATATCTGCACAAATACTTCCCAGCAATCATTCTAATTTTAATTATCTGGTGGATGAACCCTGCCTCTGAAAAACTCAGATGGTGTTTTGCAGCCAGTCCCTCACTGTGGTCTGTGTTTCCTGGTTCAAACCTGCTTTGCAGCTTTTGCACTAATATTTTTCATTTTGCACTCTAGTTTTACAGCCTCTCAATTTTTTCCTCTATTTTTGATTTTCAAATGCTCTTTGTTTCTATCTATACAATAGAGTGTACAACACAGCGTGCTCAAAATAAAATGTGGGAAATAAATATGTGAAAATAAAATTCGGGAAAGTGGCAAGCAAATTTTCCAGCAAAAGATAGTACATGTTCAAAAACACATAAATAAAGATTTTAATAAGCCTCACACAAACAGGCACATGCCTTACTCATTCCTCCAAATTCTCAAAGCTCATGGAAAAGACTTCTTTTGTATTTGTCTTAGTCCCTCAAGTTACACACATCTTAAAGTTAAAAAAGATAGACTTGTTAATAGCGCACAAATGTTCATAGACATAACATCTTTACAGATATCCTCTGTGAGCAGATCAAGCCACTCTCCATATGTATTTAAATGTAGTGGAAGGCTGGAGTTTTTAAGTTGTCAGATCTGTGCCTGGGTAAGAGGGGCTCTATTTTCACTCTTCGAGCAGTGAGAGATTAGCAGCTTGAAATCACTTTGACAGTTTCAGTTACTCTATTGCATACCGCAGGGAATTTTAATTCCAACCTGTGAAATTGTAATTGCTTCTCAAGAAGAGCGGAAGGATTCTGGGTAATGGACACAGCCAAGCTCAATGTCAGAGTTGCCAGTTGCTGCCACTTCAGATATTACTTGCTGTTATTCAAAAATCACTCCAGCTTTCCATATGGGAAGTTGAATTGGGGAGTGAAACTGCATTAACAGAAGCTGTCAGATGTTCAGAGATGTGCAGGCAATGATGTGACAGAGGTGGATGAACTCTCCTCAAAAGGTACCTTCTCCTTCTTTCTGTCTCCTGCTTTATAGAACAAGCTTTACATAAACCACTTTACATCACCTGGCAATGTGCGCTCACAACCCAGGCGGCCAACCGCATCCTGGGCTGCATCAAAAGAAGTGTGGCCAGCAGGTTGAGGGAGGTGATTCTCCCCCTCTATTCCTCTCTTGTGAGACCCCACCTGAAGTACTGCATCCAATTCTGGAGGCCCCAACATAAGGACATGGACCTATTGGAGGGAGTCGAGAGGAGGGACACAGAGATGATGAGAGGGCTGGAGCACCTCTCCTGTGAAGACAGGCTGAGAAAGCTGGGGTTGTTCAGCTTGGAGAAGAGAAGGCTCCAGGGAGATCTTACAGCAGCCTTCCAGTACCTAAAGGGGGCCTTACAGGAAAGATAGGGAGGGACTCTTTATCAGGGGGTGTAGCGATAGGATGAGGGGTAACAATTTTAAACTGAAAGAGGGGAGATTTAGGTTAGATCTTAGGAAGAAATTCTTTACTGTGAGGGTGGTGAGGCACTGGAACAGGTTGCCCAGAGAAGCTGTGGGTGCCCCATCCCTGGAAGTATTCAAGGCCAGGCTGGATGGGGCTTTGAGCAACCTGCTCTAGTGGGAGGTGTCCCTGCCCTTGGCAGGGGGTTGGAACTAGAGGGTCTTTAAGGTCCCTTCCAGCCCAAATGATTCTATGATTCTATGATTCACTTACTTCATATTCTTTTTCTAAACAAGTATCCTATTAATAGAAAGCTAAAATGAAAAGATTAAATGACAAAGTCCTCCAGCATCCAAAACCATGCACAAGTAGGACATAAAAAGTGTGCATTTAATGCTGTTCAGAAGAGATTTAAAATGTCTTTGCTATTCAGGTCTTGTGGTTTGCAAGATTCCTCACTGAAAATAGCCAAAGAGAACTCAGAGCAACCACAGACATTTAAGAAAAATAGTTGAAGCTTCCTTGATACCAAAAGGAAATCAGATTCTTTTCCGCTTTAAAAAAAAAAAGGCATTGGATTTAGATTGCTTATTAGCAGACACATTCTCTAGTGATGAGTGTTTTCACACACGTGTAAGAGTGAGATCAACTGACTGTGGGGAAACTTCTCATACAATGACATCATTAACTTGGAGTGCAGTAGATTTCTTACCCACTCTGATGGCTTGTAAAGACAGAATACTTGGTGGAAATAGCCTCGACCATAATGCCGATGTAAAAATTAAAAACGCTGCCTGGCATGGCAGTTAGAAGTATTCGGGGAGCCAACTGGGAGCAAAAATCACAGATCAAATGTGTTCAGGTCACCCCGTTCCATGAAGTAGACATACTTCTACAGTCCACTCTATGCTCAGAGGTTTTCCAGCCTTCAACAGTAGCCCCGTTTGGCTTTTGCCTGAAGGTCCAGATGAGCAGTTTGACCAGAATTGACTTATTCAGCTCAGTGTCTTTGAAAGCTTTCGTTGTAAATAAACAGGAACAAATGACAAACACTCTACTGCTCGACAGTACAAAGTGTCAAAAAGCCCTCTCAAAATCTAAAGGAGCATAACAAAATACTTGATAAACAACACCTCCTACTTATCAGGTTAAAGCTCAGTTTAAGAATATACTGCATTTGTGGGCAATGTCATTTACAAAGTCTTCCTCACTCGCTTTCTCTATATTGTGTTATTTCCAAGAAAATAAGCTGGTCCCATTAAAGTCAATGATGCACAGAATCTAAATCACAAGCTTGCTAAGTCTTTGTAACAGCTGATGCAATGAGTCTGTAATTGCTATGATTAGATAAGCTAGAGCGGCTGACAGAGTGCTAGAGGCACAGAAAATATCTGCATAGTTTATTCCCATCAAATGCAAAAATTTGGCTCAGAGATAATGATTTTGTCAACTCACAGTTTTCCTGAGAATCTTGTGATATGTGGTAATTTCCTGAAAATTTCAGCTTGCAGACTCAAGTGGGTTTTTTTTTTTTAATATTTCAGATTTGTTAAAAATGTAAATTACTGATTGTCACATACTCATGGTTGTAAAAAAAAAAAGCCTGAAAAAACAAGCAGAAACAAATCAAGAGCACAGTTTTTTAAAAAAGTCTCATGAATTTTGAGTCTTGGCTCATGACCTTCAGTGGTTGCAATAAGAAATATAATATTAAAGTCATTACACAACTAATTTCCTGAAGATAGTTACATTTGTTGTTATAATTTACAGGCTGTACTGAAAGCATCATGGTGGAACTTCCTGATTAATTGTCTGTAACTACTAGGAATCCTCATTTTATAAAGTACAAAGCATCCTTCCTAGGGGATTATTCATCTGCACTGTAGAGCTGCTGTATTGGCTTTGGCTGGAATAGCGTTAATTTTCTTCATCATAGCTAGGATGGGGTTATGTTTTGGTTTTGTGACTAAACCAGATTCGATAACAGGGATGTTTCAGCTGTTTCTGAGCAGTGCTTGCACAGCACCAAGGTCTTTTCTGTTTCTCACGCTGCCCTGCCAGTAAGTATGCTGGGGGTGCACAAGAAGCTGGGGGGGACACAGCCAGGACATCTGATCCCAACTGACCAAAGGAATATTCCAGACTATATGACATCGTGCTCACCAATAAAAGCTGGAGGAAAAGAGGAAGAAGGGGGAGACATTTGGAGTGATGGCGTTTGTCTTCCCAAGTCACCGTTGCACGTGACGGAGCCCTGCTTCCCTGGGGATGGCTGAACACCTGCCTGCCCATGGGAGGTAGTGAATGGATTCTGTGTTTCCCTTTGCTTGTGTGCGCAGCTTTTACCTTACCTATTAAACTGGTTTTATCTCAGCCCACAAGTTTTCTCGCTTTTACCCTTCCGATTCTCGCCCCCATGCCATGGCGGGGGAGTGAGCGAGTGGCTCTGTGTTAGCTGCCTACCAGGGTTGAACTGCAACAGCCATGTAGGCAGCTCAGCGCCGTCTGTGCTGGATATGACACAAACTACTAAAAAAAGAAATACAGTTCCTGCTCTTAAGATTTTAAATATACTTTGCAAGTGAAAGTTTGGATGAAGATCCAGAAAGGTGACAAGGCATGAACGAACGAGCGAATATCACACAGTCAGCTGCTGGCAGGACTGGGCACAGAGTCCAGTCCCTGACTGACCAGCACAATCTCAAGATGGGTGGAGATCCTGTCATGACAAAAAACGGCTTGAAGAAAGTAACCAGAAATTTGCAGTGTGCAAAACGTAACCTCCCCACTAACACAGCAATATTGTCTTATATACAACGTGATCCAACGCACATCTAATACTAGATTCACATTTAGTTCTCTGAGCATTATACTAAATCTATAAAGACTGCATTAAATCCATCTTTTAACAGAACTCTACCACCAGAACTCCATCTTCCCATTCAATGATAAAAACCCAATACCTTTAAAACTATTTCTATGCAAAAAATAATTCTTGTTGTCTTAACAAAATCTAGTAACACATTGTGAAGTTGAGAGAGGCAAGATGGCAGGCCAAAAATTCTTTTAGACATAACAGCAAAATCAATACCAACAAATGACAAACTTTAATGGCCCAGCAGTGTTTGATTCTAATGTAAAAAGACACATATCAAACCATCACACTGCATTAAGCAAAATCTTTAAGAAAGCTTTAAATGTTCTGCCCATAAAAGATCACCAACATCACTCAATGGAAAAAGGTCTTATAAACTTCATGAGTTTCCTGCATGCAATTTTACCTGCTACAGCAGTTACAAAAACAGTAACCAATGCAAACATTGCATCATTTTAGAAAAAAAGAAGAGCAAAGATGCAACAAACTGTTCTGCCAACCAAGGATCTCAAATTTTGGCAAGATACGTCGCCCTAGAGCTTATTAACATTCTCTCTTATGAATGACAGGAAAGGCATAGGGTGAGTACAAATTATTGCTCAATTTATATTATCTTTTTTTTTTCTTTAAAAAAAAGACTTGTAGGTAAAAGTGTTTCCTTTGAAGATTTTAAACAGTAGTTTTATTGTTTTCGCAAAAGCCTCATTCAGTTCACAGCTCTGTTTTCATTCCTCCGTAGTAAAACATAACAAGAACTGCCAGTAGAGCCAGGCTGACAGACAGTATCTTCAGTCCACCTCCTTCTTGTTGCCATGGGAGCTGCAAAGCCATCCATGAGCTGAGTGGTGTTCTTACTGGGATCTCAGCAGAAGGCTGTGCTTTCCAGTTTGTGCCATTCTGTGGTGCATGCCTGAACGCCTGTGAAGAAATGCACATATTAAGATTTAAAGGGTGTTAGGTATTCCTGATTGTACATCCCAAATACAAAGAAAATCTTCTCTTTATATTGAGGTCCAAATTAATATCTGTTTTCAAGACAAACAACAATTCAACCTGCACTGCAGCAGGTCATCAGTTTTTCATACAGAAATCTTACCAAAGCCACACAAAGTAAATCTTTCAAATGAAATTAAACTGCCAAATCAATGAAGAAACAAACCTCCAGACCTCAATGTCATCAAAGAGAGTTGTTTCATGATTATTTTTTTATTTGTTTGTTCTGCTGCTATCTTACTACTCTCCCATTTTTGGCTTCTTCAAAAGAAATGCCTAACCAGTGATAAAGGGGACCACAACACAACAATCCTTTGCACAGCAGGGCTCTTCTAAAGTCAATCATCGTCTCCTGGTGTGCCAGCTCAGTGGTGCTTGAAAATCCTCCCACAGGGCTTTTCCTTTCCCCTGACCCTCAGGAAGCAGCTGTGCTAAAACACTCACCTTCTCATTCAGCATATTGAATCCGAGTTCCCTGCTGCGCCTGCCATTACCATTCTCAACCTGACTGCAAGCACCAAGATCCCCCACAATATGAGGACTTTTAACTGCAGCACAAGTTATAGACGTTGAGTCACTAATTCAGCTGAAAATCCAAGTGGAACGAATAAGAAACTCTTCCCTCTTGCAATCCTGTTCAGTTCAGCACACTAGCATTGTAGATACTCAAAAGGAAAAACATCTATTAAAACTGTAATCTGATGACATTTGCAAGAGGTGTAAGTGGTAAAGGAATAATTAAACAAAGGTGTAACGATGTTACATCATAAAATTCAGTATTTCTGTTCTCCATTTCTTTTTTTCATCCTCTATTTAAATAACGCCTTAGGAATTCAACTGAGCTCAGCTGGAGTTTTGATAGTTTGAAATTTTAAACCGTAAAAATTAAAAACCTTAAAAAAGTTTTTTGGGTAATCCACTGTATTTTTTTCCCTTCACATTTTGCATAAAACAAGTCAGGGATGCAGAAAGTACCTGTTTGGATAATCTTGTATTTCAAGCAGCTGAAACAGGGTCATGTGAAAATACAGACCAGATGCCCAACTCCCTCTTTTACCAAATGCATTTCTGGGCAAACTCAAAGAAATACCAAGGCTCCAAGAGAGGTGCCTGCCCATGAAAGTGTGACAGCACAATTCAAACTGTCTGTAACTGCCTCCTGTTTTCCATTTCGGGAATCAGCTCCATTACAGTAATTGTAGAATGAAAATAATGATTACTACTGGTTAAGTAAGTAAGTATCAAAGGGGTGAATGACAGCCTGGTGTAAGTGCCGTTCCAACGCCTGAGGTATTGTTGATTTAGATCACAATTCACACAGGCAAAGGGTTACTGAACAAATGACCTATAAAATGAGGACGACTTCTTATTTATACGGCACCCAGAAGACCATCAACCAGATAAACAGAGGAAAAGGAAACAGGTAAGCAAATTGGGGTGTAGTTCTCTGCAGTGTAAGGCACAATAACAATACTACTCCAGGACTTCAGTCTATATTGTGCAGAATATGTTAGCTTCATCAAAAACTATGAAACTGCTTCATATTGTTAAGTTATTAATTACAATAAATTGCTAAGGCATCTTAAATTTTAGTAACTGGCCATAGCTATTTTATCACCCCAAATCAAAGCCGATTAACCTTTGCCTGCAGAATAAACTGGAAACCACATAGTATTAATAATTTTTTAGATATGAATCAAAACTTCTTTGCAAATGTATTATTTCTAGACTTTTATAAAGCCTTTCTTTTCTTTGCAGATCTCACAAATCTCTACCAATTTGAGCATAATTTATGCTCATGACCTTATTTTACACCTATCATTGGTATGTTAACAGTAAGGCTAAGGTGATTTAAAAGAAAGGATAAGACTGTAAAAATATCAATACAATTGAAGACTGACTTCTTCTGATATTTAATATTCAACAATTCATGACTTAAAATTTGGCTGACTAAAGTCAGACTCCCAACTCCTTATTAAATATTTCTACACAGTTTGATAATCAGTTAAGTCCTGAATACTTACTTGTACGAGACGAAATGCTGTCTCTTAGAAAACAGATAAAAAGGGCCAGTGCCTCATAAAGGACTTTGTAAGTCACTCAATCCCACTGTCCAGGTCACCAACAAAGATGTTAAACAGTGCTTGACTCAACACCGACCCCTGAGGAACGCTGCTCGTCACTTATCTCCAGTTGGACATCGAGCCGCTGACCACAAACTCTTTGAGTGTGACCATCCAGCTGATTCCTTATCCACCAAGTGGTCCATCCGTCAAACCCGTGTCTCTCTAATTTAGAGACAAGGATGTCATGCAGGACAGTATCAAATGCTTTGCACAAAGCCAGGTAGATGATGTCAGTTACTCTTCCCTTATCCACCAATGCTGTAACCCCTTAGCAGAAGGCCACCAAATTTGTCAGACACCATTTTTCCAGCAAAACACTCCAAACACAAGCCACAACTTGTACAAAGTTTTGAGGGGCATTTTTTTCCCCCTGTTTTACTAACAGTTAAACACATTACTGTCATGCATTCATTCACATTCCTCTGCAGTAATTTTCAGTAGTGATTTCACTGACACTTCATTTCTCTTTTACAGGTTTTCTGTTTTCCAACATAAAACTAAATAGTCTCATCTTGTTGCTATAATTTCCATCATAAATAGCCTATACTGTTATTTTTGTTATCATATTGTTTTCTTAAACCTCTACTGCACCATGGAATGCATATGAATTAATTAGTGCTGCATACTGCTAGTAGGACAGAATGGCAAAAGAGATTTTAGCAAGGTTTACAAAGTTCTGGTGGTGGGGAACTCATTGGCCCCATGGCCAGTTGTCACAGTGCTATTTCATCTCAGGAAGTCAGTCTGTAAAGTTGCAAGCCCCATTTTCTTCCTTACTTTATCCTATTTCCCATAAATTAGATGATCATACTGATACACTGAACCCATTTTTTATGTTCCTTCTGTAGATGAAGTTTTTTCTTACAGTATTTTCCTAATGCTGAGACTCAACTGAGTTGGAGGTACAATTCTCACAATTTCACTATACTTGTTTTCCTTCTATCTTATATTTTTTTTTCTACTGGTAGCCACGTTTCCTAAACTGCTCAAAACTTTCAGATTTTTGCAGTATCTCAGATCATGTAAGAGACTGTCAAACACTTTATATCAGAAGCTTTTCTTTCAATAGATGCGTACTTGAAATACTACTCCTATTACCTTGCTAACCTGAATTCTTTACCTGAATTCAGAAAAAATTCTGAATTTTTCTCATCGATTACACTGTTCTTGGACGGAAAAAAAGATCACCATTTGCAAACTAAAGTGACCCTTTTCTTTAAGATATACTTCACAGCTTGTCACTTAAAACACTGCTGCCTTTCTATTTGATAACCTGTATCTCTTCAGATGATACTGCCAAATATTTTCTTTCCAGAAAAGTAATGAATATGTTCATCTAATCCATGTTTTCTAAGAACTATTCTCTAGTTTGCCCCAAAATTCTGCCTTGCAACACTGATACATGGGTAATACCACTGCCTTCCTTGAAAATGTCCGTCATCATTGTCACAGAAGACACATTTGTAAAAAAGGGTACATCTGGTTCCCTGCAACTGAAAGGCTCCTTTAGAAAATGGCGGTCCTTTATCTGTTCCCCCCCCTCCAATTCGTACAACAGCTTTTAAAAACAGGATAATCTCTCAGAGACACCTGCAGGCAGGTGCCTCTTCCTAAGAGTCTGCTGTGCAGCTCTGTAAGACACAGCACAAAACTCAGAGGGAAGAGGAAGAGCTCTGCTAAGCTGACTCTCTTCTTGCACTCTCTCAAGCCTGAGCTAAGGGCTGAGTGGCCCTCACTGCAGCGCCTGCCTAGAATATAATCGGTTCTTACTAACATACCAGTATCACATTAGCAGCTGTGCTAGTGAAAACCACTGTATATATATATTTATTTGGGAAAAAAGTCCTTCTGTAGACTCTGCGGAACTAGTTTTCAGGTAAAGTATACATTGTGGCATATATTGCATGCACAGAGAAGGAGGGGACAGGATGAAGTTACAGAAACTAAAAATAAATTAAGCCTTTTAGGGTAGATAAGGCAAATTACAAGAGCTTCTTTGAGCTGTCATATGAGCTTCAGAGTCTGCAGTGCTGTAGTGCTATATTCTGAGATCCTCTCATACATGTTCTCTTCCCTAAAGCTCTCCATACGCTGTGCCTTGAAGAGCTGTCCAAGACACCTACAGAAAAGGTCTTTCATGTTTCACAGGGAGGGGAGCTCTCCACAGAAAACTAGGTTTATTAGAGCTTTTCCATGCACCTGTGGTGCAAAAAGCATGTGTGGAGGCAAAGATCTCATTTGTTGAACTAGCAGTTACACTGGTCCACTCCCTGCGCTCTCAGTTCATAGCAGTATTAATTTGGAAAGGCCCTTATTTGTATCTCCAGATAAAATACTGGCGGTGCATTAGCCTTTCAAGGAAATCTTCAAGGTGTTTCTGTAATACTCTGAACTGAGATAATTGGTGATATTTACTATACACAATTACTAGTCAGAGTACAACAGTTTCTTAAACTAAGCTCAGAAATAACAATTCTGTAGCTGCAAGACTCAGGAAGATTAACATAATGATTCAGTTCAGCGCAATTCAGAACTAAATCCAAAGCCTCTTTTACCCCCCAAAAAATACTTGGAGGAAATCCTAAGGTAAAGAAGTTTCCACATAGATGTGTTTATACTAATTTAAGTCTTGATAGGCCATAAACTCTTTGGTAGATTTGTTTTTAATAAGGAGCATTGCACTCACTAAAAAAGACCGCAATGAAAGAAAAGGTACTCTAAGATTTAAACCTATATACTATTAATCAAAATGGAGGAGGATGGAAAATTATCAAACTGAAATGCAAAGACAGACACTTTGAGCTAAGCATCTTGTATTTCCATGGAGGCAGCCTTTCATCTTGTTTTGGCAGCCACAAAGTAAACACAAGACTTTGCTAATAAGGTATAATATAAATTATTAAACCATCTAGTGTATGATCAAATGCATTTCAGATTATTTTTTGAATAATTCTGCCTTGACGACTGCCAGGAGTAATATATTTTGTGTACTCTTGCACAGACCCATTGATTGCTGTCTTTCTGAAGCTCCAGTCCCAGACTTAAACTGCTGTGCATGAAAGAAATATATAATCGCATCAAAACCTAAGCTTTGGCATCTGTCGATCACAGCCCAGCTTTTTGTAAGATCCCACTTCATGTTAGTCAACAAAGACATGAGAGCAATTCTTTAGCTCTGAGCTGAGGTTTTAATAGATTCAAAACATTTCTTACATGCAAATTTCTTTTATGGCTCAGGGGCACTGTTAGAGCTTGAAGTGTTAGCTAACTGCTGTGAAAAACTACTTGACTGAGCATATCTCAAGATAAATTAGACTTCTGAATTTTTTAGCCCAGCCGAGTACATCTTACACACTTTTACTACAGGTTTAGAAATATGGACTTTTATATAATCATGCACAACAAGTCTGTGTGACAAATTAAAAGAAAACATGTTAAAATATGCATTACATATCCTACTGCGCCATTTGAAACTCTGGGCTATTACACTTTGGAGGCATTTTTTCAGATTTAAAAAACAAACAGTTACTGAAGGTCACATAGATTACACATCCAAAAAATATGTAAATTAAATTTTATTGAATAGTTCCGGAAGACACATTTAGTTCTGTAGGTATTAAGAGAGCTTCTTTGATTTATTAGTTATGAAATTCTACCAGCCTTCTGCAAATGTGGAATGCTGATCTTAAAGTAGAAAATAAATGGCATACAAAATATTTTTTTCTAACAGAATTAATGTGATAATTCCCCTAAGAAGCATCCCTGCCACCATGTATTCCAATGAATGCACTGTGCCATGCTTTTAAGAGAAAATGCTGTCTACAAGCCTGATTGTGTCAGATGTTATCAGCTGTACACTGTTCCTAGGAATTCACTGATTCCAAATACACATGGAATTTACTTACCCATTCTAAGAAATGGGAAACCTTGAAAAAACAAACAAAGCAGCCAGGAACTTTTGAAAAGGGTTTTCACATTGTTCCTCCTTTTTTGTGTGCATATATACATATGTGTTTGCGTTTGGGTGTGATGTATGACTGTACGACTTTATATATAAATGAGGGGACAGAACTGAGCTGAAGGATAAATACAGATTTATTATTAATTTCTCAGTAAATGGTCAGAGTCTTAGCAATAATTAGGATTCTTAATCTGTTAACCGCAAATCATTACCACTGAAGTTATAGCAAGAAAATAAATTAATCAAAGCATTTTACAAATAGCTGCAGTCACTAAAACTGCCTGTCATAGGATCCTAGGATAACTCAGGCTGTACCTGGTCCATCCTCCTGCTCACAGAAGGGTCAGCTATAGCCTAGTTTGCTCAGGGATTTAATTAGTTGGGCTTTGAAAACCTCCAAGGATGGAGACTGCACAGCCTCTCTGGGTCTTTGTTCCAGTACTTGGCATCTTCATGGGAAAAATGTTTCTCTATGTATCCAGTCTGAACCTCTCGTTTCAACTTATTCTCACTGTCTCTTGTCCTTCTACGTATTCCATGGTGAAGCACTTGGCTCAGTCTTCTTGCTAACCTTCCCATAGACACTGGGGGGCTTCTGTTAGGGTCTCCTGAAGCCACTCCTTCTCTAGGCTTGAACAAGCCTGGTCCCTTAGCCTCTCCTCACTGACCAGGCGCTCCAGCCCCTGACCATCTCTGTGACCCTACAATGAACTCGTTCCAGTTACCAATTTCTAATTTATACCAAGATCACTATGCATGACCCAGTCAAGTCAGGTCAGCAATACTCCTAGCAGCTGGACCAGGATCAAATGCAAGCATAAAATACATTTAATAATGGGAAGATATAGAGATTGATTGACCTTAAGCTCAGCTGCATCAATTCTGACAGTTTCTTCCAGGTTTGTCATCCCTTATGGAGATCATCTTTTAACTAGAGCCTACTCCTGAACTGCATAGCAAGTCAGCAAAATCTTTTTTATTTCCCAGTAACACTTGCATGGTCTGTCTGATTCCTTTGCTCAGTGTAGAAAAAACACCTTTCCCATTACTCAATGACGTCTAACCTCGATTACTACTACAATCTCCTCCTATCTGTCCTGTTTTCCTTCTACTTCCCATTTCTCTCCTGCATCATCTGACCGTATCACCTTTCCTAATAAACAAAAGCAGAGATGCCAATAGGAACGCAAATTTGGAGTGACATGCCATATCATGACTTTCTGTCTATGTCACACAGATGGACCTCCGGAACTTCCTCCTCCTCCATTAACATTAAATGAAAACTTTAATATTCCCATGTAAAAGTATAAAAGAAACCAATTCTCTCTCTGTAAGTCCCTGAACTCCCCACCATCACTGTAAAGCTCCACTGGTATTTTTCTTGGCACACATCTCTCTGCTTTCTTTCATGTTCTTACCTAAGGGTAGGCTCTTTCCTCCCTACTTCTTTTTCCTCCCCTAAGTAGTCTTAAGGATTACTACCTCAATGAGCCCTCAAAATTCATAATGCAGTTAAAAGCTAGACAGAAGGCTGAGTAACCGGCGCTTATTATATGACTTCCTTTTTGATGTACACTTTGAGGAGGAGGAAAACAACCAAAAAGATCAACTAATAAAAGAAACAAAAAGAGAAACAAACAACTCAGAAGACACAAGCCAAAAACACCTCAAAAACGTTTAAAACACAGTCTTGTACTGCTTTCCATTATACTCACTTGTTGCAGCTTGTTTCTTTATATTTACCTAGAAATGCTTCCAACCAGCAGCTGACTGGTTTTTTACATATTTGTATTTTATGCTGCTATTAAACTTAGTGACTCAGTGTCCGCCCACTATACAAATAACGCATCATCGAAATAATCTGTCATTCAGGGTGAGAGGCAACATTTTGAAAAATAGTGTGATGTCTGTATTCTGAGCTTTTTTTTTTAATTTTTTTTTAAATAAGGTGTGAGGGGTGTCAATCACTGCGCCTGAAACAAGCAGCATGCAGACCAGCATTCCAGCTAGCACTTGCAACCGCAAGAGAACTGAGAGATCTTTTAAGTGGAAAAAGTTTGTGATTCAAAAATCACAAAGTCGTCCGTGTAATGACTTGAAATGAGAATGAACCTAGCAGCACAATGTGGACAAATTCAGGATGGGGATCTGTCACTATTTATTTCCCTGTGCATAGCACAGTTTTATGAAGGAGATGGCAGGTGCTTGCTCTGGGCACATATCTGGTAATTAGTTGGCTAACAGACAAATCTGTTTGCTAGAGATCACCAGCACAGGCTTCACGGCTTTGAAAATACATTACAGTGAATTACGGGATATACATTTACTTGTAATAACACTAGATACCATTTTTCAGTGTGCAGACTATGGCCTGTCTTAGCAGGTATCGTTTCACAGGAGTCCAGCTTGCTCCTTCTTTAAAGGATCATAGACATGTTTTTTGTAATAAGTATTTTAAGGTTGTGTTTACAATACAACAATTTTCCCAGTTTATTTTTTTAGATGATGAAAAAACGACAAAGAGCTAGCAGTATGTGAATGTTCAAAGACTGTTCTACAAATGGGATTATTAAATGAAATACAATATACTTTTTTTATAGCACAAGCCTTCAGAGACAAACACCTTTTTGCTTTCCTTTTAAATCTTGAAATAACAATGACAATTATATGGAGGTCAACGGTAGCTACAGGCAAAGACACAAAAAGTTTCCATCAGAAAGAGTACTCCAGTAAAATGAATAGCTAGATCTGAAAATATATATTCCTGCCACTAGAAATAGCACTAGAACTGAATGATATTCACATATCAACAATGAAATGAGAAATACTGCTTTTACTTGGAAGTGAACTCTCTGAGTATATATTAAAACACTATCTTTAAGAGGAATTCTATAGTCCCAAATGGTAGAAAGCATAAAATAGTAAAAGCCTTTCTAACCATTGTTATTTGCAAAGACCACTGTGATAAATATCCAAGAAATATCTCAAGGGACATTCTCTCTCAAAATCAGGAAAAGCTTTTAAAGATCTTTCACATGGAGCAAAGTAGAATAAACTGATAAATGTACATATTCTTAGCTGAAGCCTTCCCCTTGATCCTAGAGTATGTCATAATCCTGAATTTATTCCTACATAATGTTTTCATTTATTCCTACAGAACTGAGCATTACAAATGGAATGTTCCATGGAGACTTCAACATTGTATTATAAGACAATCACAGAGAAAAAGGATATGGCCCTTCTTACACCTCAGCCTCACAGATAATAAACATGGTATAAAATGAGCATTATTAATATTTAGGAATGATACTAGTTTCCAGAGTTTCAAATTTCACACCAGTAGGTAGCTGTGGGATCTAGATGCCTCTCACAAACAAAGAAGACTGAAGCGTCTCCAGCGCCGTAATGCAAGCCAGAAATAAGGTCTCTACAATTCCTGTCTTAGATTCCAGTTGTCACCAGAAGCCAACATAGCCTCTAAAATCCTTTATCTCTATCAAGCTTATGTTTTAAATACATCTTCTTGAAGCTAGGTGATGCTCTAATATGTAGTCTCCTGACAATTTTTCTTACATTCAGTTTCACAGACTTTTCTGTCCAGTATTAAACACTTCCAGTTCCTGGGACTACAGATGCTCACCAAGCACAGCTGAAATCAGATCTTGGCAAAAAGGTGCACTTCATGCAAGTCTGACATTTAACAGTTAATAAAGTGTGACTGATCTTGTCCAATTTTGTGGGTTCAGTGATAATACAAAGGTTTTCTTTTTATATTGTCATGGCCTCTTTCTTTTAAGTATCCTTAGTTGTTTTAGGAGGTCTCCCACAGTGCCAGTTAGCATACTTCTGAGCACCTGAGGGAGTGTCTCGAAATCCGAGTCTCCTTTTTAATTTCACACTCAGTCAAGTTCAACTGCAGTTAATGCATGCAGCTAATGGAGGACTCTCTCATGGAAACATCAAACAATGGTTACTTTCTGTGATTAGCAAGCCTAACTGCTCTAACATAATCTCTGTATCCCCAGTCTCTACAAATGATTCGTCAGCCCTTCTCCACAATAATAAAGATTACATGAGAAAAATCTTTCTTGGCTTGCTGTGTATTTTATGCTAGATAATCATGATAGCACCTTGGCGCTCTGTCTAAGACATCAAAGAGCAGTACATATCCAATCTACAGGCTGTAACGAATATCTGCCCTCAGGAGAGCGTTTGTATGGTTCAGAGGGTGGTCTGACTAGACAACCAACTTCTGTATCTGTAAGGGATTGAAGTGCATAAGCATGAACTTGCGCACTATCATGCTCAAACGCTGGCAATTTGTACCACAGCTAAAAGCCTCCAATGAACCCACTGGACCTCAGTCTTCTCCCACACAGGTTTAACATGGTGTGCTCTATCAGGTTGTATCTGATAATTCCTAAGATTAGCTCACAAGGAGAAAATCAGTTCCTCTGGTATTAACCATGAAGTAACAAGTACTAATTTCCTCTTTTTCTTTGCGACTTCATACCCTGGAGTTAGTTTCTCTTAAACGCTGAACAGTGACCACTGCAATTTGCTTGAACACATGCTACAAAATTTTAATAATTTGTAAATATACAGTTCCAAGCATTTTAAACTGACCACCATCAAGTTTGTTGACTACACTAACCTTCTAGCGGACACTTTGAACATCTGCCTCATCTTCATCAGTGAAATGGGAAAATGAAAGCTGCATTTCAGGTGAATAATGTAAAAATAAACTTAATAACTGTTTCTGAAGCACTCTGATATTTAGTTATGGGGGTCACAGGAAAGGTTAGAAAGAAATTAATAGCTCCCTTGAGAGTGAGATTTAAACAGCATGTAGCAAAGAACACTGCTATTACACAATGAACAATGAAGAGGAAAAATATCTAACAATAGCTTATTAAATGAATAGACTCAGCTCTGTGCACAGAAGGAAACAAATCTGTGTGTGTGTGAAAAGAGAGCGTAAGCACATAATTAAAGGTTGAAACATAATATAGTTGGCATTTACATGGAGAAGAGGAACTGAAACTCTAGAAGTTCCTTAGTTCAGAGTACTTCACTTTACACTCCAAATAATTTGTGCACACATGCATGTAAGAAATAACATTCTTAGTTTCTTTTGTCTAGCAGTTAGAGTCTATATATAGTCTTCAGTGTCTATATATAGTCTATATATAGTTCCATAAGTCTTCAGTGTCATTGCAGTGCTACACTTTTTCTCTATTTAGAAAAGGACACTGATCTGTAGAACACAACCCATAATATTTTAATACAGCTTTCTTTGGTGTTTTGTTGTTCCTCTTGTCTCTAGGTGAATACAAGTATTAACTGAAATTGACTTCTGAACATACGGTGTCCTCGATTCCATTTCATTATCTCTGCCCATCCTAGTAACTTTTGAACCTACTCATTCACCCCAATGATGGAAGAGCAATCCGCTAAGTTTCATATAAATGTCAAAGGCTGGTAGAAAAAATAGAGATCTTAATCAGTGCTCCCACCGAGGGAAAGGCCAAAGCCCAGCCTCAACAATCTGTTTTTTGCCATCACGGTGCTGACCAATCTGTATTCATAAAACTCTGTATCACAGGCAATAGTTGCACAGACCACCTACAACACATTTTTGTCCACAGGGCAATCAGAGAAGATAGAGAAGATGCGGAGAAGCAGCTGTGGGTTTTGTTGTAGAAACATGGAAGGAACCAGAGGACCAAAACCATGGGAAACCAGGCTTTGTTAGTTCAACTACTCACTTGTTCATTCTCTAACTCTGTGAATGCAGCTTCCCTGTACAAAGACTTTCTCTGCTTCATAGTGCTTCAAAACTAAATGCAAGACCGGATGAAAACTGGATAAAAAAATAAATATGAAAGGGAGGTGGTACTGCTTAGCATGGGTAACAGCGATTCAACAAACCAGCTTGCTCATAATACAAAGAGTCTGTAGTTCCCACTTCCCCCCACCTCTTCACAGCCGAGAAACCTATCTGATTGGATGTTACCGTTGTACAGCAATGCAGGATATGAGAATGATTTTAAATAATAAACTGTTGCAAAGGTATTTCTTATACTGTTCAGATTTGCCATGTTAGGCCTAAATTAAAATGGTAATGAGTTTTTATCAGTGGTTGTAGGCCATGTCCTTGTAAGTGAGGAAAAGTTGAGGTTCTTATGACAGATTTGCAATATTTGAAAAGAGTTTCACTCACCTCTATTTCCCTGAAGCCCATAAAATCTTTCCTACAATAAGGTAATACTAAAATGCACTACTTTCAGTGAAGGAAATTAAGAAAATCAGAGATAAACACAAATAAAACCAAAGACAACCTGAAAATGGCAAACATGTATGAGGATCCTACAGGGCTGAGATATGCAAGCCAGCAGATGACAACTGTGGGACTTAACCTAGTATTTAACAAATGGATGGATGTGGATTTTAAAATGCTTGATGTCTCCATACTACAAACTACAACAGTTTTTTTATCACACAAGATACTTTCCCAAGCATAACTCTAATTCATTCCTTTCCAGCTATTAAGAGCTACACATCTGGCTTTCCCCTGTGGTTCTGTGACAATCTGATTATGCTACAGAATCTTAAGCACTCCTCACTGAAAAAATAATGAACTAATGTTTCTTTAGACAGAGATACATGTTGAATAGTTGAAAGAGGAAAAGAATTCCTGTCATTCTAAGCACTACTTCCATTACTTTACCAAATTAAAGTTCTTATATTTAGGAAAAAAAATATCTGTGTCAGAAATGGATATTCACAGACATCCTTTTTGTATGATAATTATGTTATCTGCACTTATCAGAGATTTTGTATGTGAGAATTGCAAAATAGTTTCCATACGGATAAGATAAAGCACAGTCAGACTGACTGAAATGACTTACAATCACATATGAAGTCATGTCAAAACAAGGACGAGATTTAAAAAAAAAACCCTCTAGTCCTGATAACAAGACCCTTTCTTGAGGACCAGAAATCCATCTGGTCGGTATTACACATAGGTAGTTTTTGTAGCTATGCAATGTTTTGACAAAAGAAGCTTAAATGTACTGCCTACACATCATTGTTCCATCAAAAGTATTTTCACAAAAATTTCCAAGCCACCCCAATCTGAAACGGAGCATTTGTTCAAGTTCTGCCACAGTACATGCATATATATATATATATATATATATATATATATATCTATGAAGAAGAATCCATCAATTTGAAAGCTAAGACATTTAGTGAATAATTTCCTCATATAATATTATTTCAATGACTCCACGGTTATGCCGAGACTAAAGAAAAAGAATACTAATTTTGATGTGGCTTTTGCTTTTTGTTTTGCATTTGACATCTGCCTCTCCAGCCAGTCACGTTTCATTCCTTTTGCTATTTATCAATCACACATCCATCTCATGTTGCAGTACATGGGTAGTCAATCCTTTTTGATAGCCCACATGAGTCTACTGTGATCCTTACACTGCCATGCCTTGCCAGACCCACAACCAGACATAAATTCATCATGTGATTAGTAGCTACTAGCTCTCCTTCTCGGCATATCACATATGCTCCAACATTTATGACCCTCATCCGGAAGCCACTGGAAAAGAGGGTATTGGATAGTACCTAGTGAGGTGGGTGAACTCCTCTGGTGGCTGCAGGCTGTCCCACACCAAAGGCCAGACATTTATGCACTAGTATAATGACAACATGCTCAGGCACCCGTGGAGAGGGCTTCTTTACAGGCCAAGTTCCACAAAACAGTGTTTCTATTTGTAAGGCCAGGTAAAAAGGCAAAATGAGAAGTGTCATCAAGAAGACGTTGATAGCCCAGCAACATCAACATTCATTATAGCATTTGTTGACTTACGTTGAGCCAGAAGCTGGGAAATGCCATGTTCTTATGGAATGATGAGCTATGTAGGTCAAATATGGTCTGTCTTCAGGCCCTTAATTATTCTGTGTGATTGTCATCACCAAGAACAATTTAAAATGCACACTTCTTTTTAAGAAATGTTCTTCACTGAAAATTTTTTAAATTCAAGTTTTTATTTTAAAAATGATTTGTCAGCCCTTCTCTACAATAAAGACTACATGAGAAAAATCAGTATTATTTCTTGCATAACTTGATGGTTCAGATGTAGTTCAACTTTGGTTTTGACTCTACACCAGTATATCCTAATTAAAAATGACTTCATGCCAGTGCTTGTGACCACAACAAATAAAAGCTGAAGCACCACTGAAGTACATTTATCTTCCTCACCATAATTCCAAAGTCTGAGGTTTTTATGGTATCTAGGGTGGAAGAAATGTGTCCTAGTTTTTCCAAGATCATAATTTTATTACACCAAACCTGGGTTGTGGTCCTGACTCCAGTAAAAGAAATTAAAGTAAATATGCTGAAATTTGAGCATCCTGTGGGCTTGAGTTTCAAACACGGGAAAACTGTGCTTGAAGCCCTCTGACTCCTTTGGAACCTCAAAACACGAACTGTTTCTGATGCACACCTGCAAATCTGTTTAGAGCCAACTCCCAGTGAAAATGATCAACGAGCTTTGGAATCTGTTCTGATGAAAAAGAAAGGCATAATACTGAAAAGACCATACAAACAGATGGATGGCTAATTTCAGTTTAGTGGGAATGTATAGGAGATTTGGGCTATCCACACTAACCATATCATACCACAACCACAACCTCTCACGCTATACTGACTAGATCATTCACTGCAAGATTTCTCCTTCCCGATGCTGGATAAGACAATTACATCAAATCTAGTCATACTTTCCGGATTTTAGTTCGCATGAGTGACTTCTCCTGGCATTGGAATAAGTCAGTAGAAAATCCTTCTACATCTTTAAGATGGGTGGGGGAATATTTGAAGTAATTCAAATACACAATGGGAAGCAGTTAGGGGAAGGTTATCAAGATTGGTGTACTGTACACTAACCACAGGTAAAGCTGTCTTTGAACAGCTTTAATGAAGTGCTTATATAATTAGTTACTTTTCTACATGTTTCTTTTACTTAATGGTCTTTGATAAAGCCCACAGGAACAGCTTGCTTTGGAACTTGTTACAAATAAGAACTGAACCTAAAGTTAAATAAATTTAAGAGTCAGGTCTCATGAAAAACTTCAATGTAATAGGCAATGAGCCAAGTTTCTTAGCGGTAGAATGGAAACTTTAAAGTGATTATTCCTCTTGTAGTTTGAGGAGACTCCTTTAAAAAAAAATCTTAGATTGGGGGAGAGATTATAGTAGGAGGGCAAGGGTTTATTTCTGTTGTTGTTTGGTCCAGTAAATCTGCAACAACATGCTTTAATGGCTGATGGTGTGATCAAGACTTTGATCTGATTACATGACAAAGGATCTTGAGTGAATGTTAAACTTGATATGGAACACAGCCTGGACAAACACAAAGTTACTGTATGCAGCCTTTGAAGAAGCACTAGTTTACTAAGCTTGCTTAGATACTACAACTTTCTGTGAACTGTCTTTAAGGACACAGTCATACTAATGTATTCAACAGGGTCACAGTAAATTATTTGGATATTCTAGTGTAGTGAGGAGTATATCTTTGGTGGACTAAATTTAAGGCTCTGAATTTCGCATCCAATTCACTGAAGTATGGCATTTGGATATTTTAAGATAAATTTTTTCCAACGTAGCCACCAAATAGAACCTCATCCTTATTACTCAACTGTAATTTCATTTCAGTTAAAGATATAGCCACTGTAAATTTGCCTACACAAAATATAATTTAATACTGATAAAAGCTTAAAAATTCATTTATTTCTCCTACTGAAAGGCCTTTTCCCCTTTTTGTTTACCTTTTTACCCTTGACACCACAAAAAAAGTCCAATCTGTTATTGACAAGTGTATTAAAAAACTTAAATGTAAATAACTATATCCAAATATTATCAAAGTCTGGGTGGAAAACTATGATTATGAATGGATATCAGGATTCTATTTCAACTCACAATTAACCCTAATATTGCTGCATCAGTTCAACACTGTTTTAATAGAATTGTCAGGAAAAAATTATTTGCAAAATTTATATGTATCTTAGTAAATTCTCATTATCACAAAGAGAATGAACAAGAACACAAAGGATGCTTTTTAGACTATTAAAAAACCATTAATCTACTGAGAATCTAATACAAATTTTGAACATTTAATAATATTAAGGGATACAGAACAACCTAATTTGCCTTTAGTATGGTTTGCTAATTTCTTTGAAATGAGATACACTTTTTAAAACAGTTTTAAGTAAAAAAAAAAGCTTAATCTCCTGACTGTTATTTTTATTTGCCCTCAAAACAATCTCAAAACTAATGAACCCTCTTATTTCAATGGTTTTGGAAACAAATATATTTCTAAGAGGCAGAAGTTCAACATTCTAATACCTCGTATGCGTAAAATCAAATCTTCTACTGACCTTTCATTTAGTGATGGGGAAAGCTATATCACCCTTCTAAACCTCTATTTCCTCTCACAAGCTCCACGTGCCTTTTTCCTGCTGCCCCTTTTAAATATTCATGTAGAGAGTCTACTACGATTACAGCTTTGATAGATGAGGAACAGATAGAAAAATCATCCATCCAAGACATAAATATCTTGTGCCTCTGTGTCTTTGCTTGCGGGGAAAGGAGAGAGAGGGAAGAAATGGAGAGACTAATACTGCCTATGTGAGCTTTTTGGAGATCTAAAGAGTAGTAATAAAAACAAAAAGGGATGACTACTACATGCAAAGATACAATGTATACATGGACTGAATATCCTTGGCACCTACCTTTATATTAAACTCTAAGTCAAACTTACAATGACTTTTGCCGGCACAATGAGTTGGAAACAGATGACCTCCAAATCAACAGAAAAATTGAGAAAAGTTGGGGCTGCTGCATTTTTTTTTCCTGAAAGCCAATTAAAACTTAGTGAATTTATAACCTGGTACCTTAAATAATAGAGCATTACTGAAAAAAAAAGCTTATTGATTCTCTCCAAAGAGTTTGTTTGTTAAAGCTCTGATTGAAAAGAAAAAATATTTTAAAAGAAACTCCTAAATATTACAGGGAGTGTCACGTAACTAAAATTACCATGGCTACACAATTCCAATTTGTCCCTATGCCAAGGGAGAGCAGAACCCACCCACTCATCCTGCAGCGCAGCATCAGCAGGTCAAGTACTTGCAATTATAGACAAAAATGGCAGAACTATTTTAGCACTTGGAGTTTTGCTTCTGGAGGCAGAAGGGGAAGAACATTTCTGTTTAACCTTCACTCATTCTCCAGAAAATGACTTACAGTTGAATCATTCCAGTCATTACCATTTCCATTTATTGCATGCACTGTACAGGATTAACATAATTATGTAATTTAAAGTGATTAGACAGTGACATTCAGCCAAACAACACTGTCTGTTGAGGAAATGAAAAGTAAATAAACTGAAGTTCACCTGAAATGGACTTAAGAGAGCATTTGTTTGAGAAAGGGCTATGTAATATGTGTTGTTTCAGCTGAGACGGATCACTATAGTTGAAATTCAGCCCTGCTGAGGGATGGGCAGAAAGACAACATGGCCATTAAATTGAAGACCTCAGGATAAAAACTACTTGGTGAAGGTCTCATGCTGGCTCTTGGGTTTGCTGCCTTAAATCATCTCTATGTATTTTTACCCTCTATGCAGTGCAGAGAAATCCTAGAATCAGAGAATGGTTGGAGTTGGAAGGGACCTTAAAGATCATGGAGTTCTAACCCCCCTGCCATGGGCAGAGACACCTTCCACTAGACCAGGTTGCTCAAAGCCCCATCCAGCCTGGCCTTCAAGCAATGAGCATCTACAACTTCACTGGGCAACCTGTTCCGGTGCCTCATCAGCCTCACAGTAAAGAATTTCTTCCTAATATTTACTCCAAATCTACCGTCTTTCAGTTTAAAATTGTTACCTCTCATCCTATTGCTACACTCCCTGATAAAAAGTCCCTTGTGACCTTTCCTGTAGGCTCCCTTTAGGTACTGAAAGACTGCTATAAAGTCTCCCTGGAGCCTTCTCTTCCTCAGGCTTAACATGCCCAACTCTCTCAGCTTGTCCTCGTAGGAGAGGTGGTCCAGCCTGATGATCATCTCTGCGGCCCTCTGTTGGACCTGCTCCAACAGGTCCATGTCCTTATGTTGGGGCCTCCAGAATTGGACACAGTACTCCAGGTGGGGTCTCACAAGAGCAGAGGGGCAGAATCACCTCTCTCAACCTGCTGTCCGCACCTCTTTTGATGCAGCCCAAGATGCGGTTGGCTTTCTGGGCTGCCAGCGCACACTGCCAGCTCATGTCAAGTTTCTCATCCATGAACACCCCCAAGTCCTTCTCCTCAAGGCTGCTCTCCAGCCATTCTCTGCCCAACCTGTATTTGTGCCTGGGACTGGCGTGTCCCAGGTGCAGGACCTTTCTCTTGACCTGGTTGAACTTCATGCGATTTGCACGGTCCCACCTCTCAAGCCTGTCCATGTCCCTCTAGATGGCATCCCTTCCCTCCAACGTGGCAACCGCTCCACATGGCTTGGTGTTGTCAGCAAACTTGCTGAGGGTGCACTCTATCCCACTGTCCATGTCTCTGACAAAGATGCTAAAAGAGCACCGGTCCCAGTACCAACCCCTGAGGAACGCCACTTGTCACTGGCTCTCCAGTTGGACATCGAGCCACTGACCACAACTCTTTGAGTGTGACCATCCAGCCAATTCCTTATCTACTGAGTGGTCCATCCGTTGAATCCACGTTTCTCCAATTTAGAGACAAGGATATCAGCAGGACAATATAAAATGCTTTGCACAAGTCCACGTAGACAATGTCAACTGCTCTTCCTTTATCCACCGACATTGTAACCCTGTCGTAGAAGGTCACCAAATTTGTCAGACATTATTTGCCTTTAGTGAAGCCATGTTGGCTTGGATCAATAAACTGAATGTTTGGATCAATGAACTACCTTCTATTCCAGTTTGCTAGTCGTCAAATAATTGTTGGCTAAATTAAAACGTTGATAGAATTACAGATGATAAGGTTGGAAACAAGAAGTTACTTAGCTGCTACCCATGACCCAATGCAGCTCGCCTGCATCTCAAGCTTTTTTCACAGGTATTTGCTAAGCATGTTCCTAAAGACTAGTATTGATTAAAATTCCCCAAGCACTACAGGTGATCCAATCCAGCACTTATCTAAACCCAGCAAGAAAAATCTATTTTGCCTGTAAGGAAGAATCCATCAAATCCATCCTGAATTTCTGATTCTCAGCTGAGAAATGTTGGGCTTTAAAGTAGAAGAAAAATTCAAATCAACTCAAATCCCCAAACAAACAAAGCCAACATGGTGTGCAGATAATGTATAGATCATGCAAATCTGTTCTAAGGAACAGCACATTACAAACGTTTATCCTTTTTTTCTGGCAGAAATGAGACTTTTGAAGGTCCTTTTTAAAAACATCCATAGATGGCATTGAGCTCCACTCTTAGAAAGGAAATTTCTCTTCTCTTACATTAACTTTATAGTGACCTTAGTGAAATTACTGAAGAAAACATAAGAAAAAAAGATTAATTAAGAAAGATTTAACACCATCTTATATGACCTCTATTTACAACCAGCAGGGAACATGAGTAACACATTAAATAAAGCAGATTAATTCATGCAAAAGCACTAATTGTATGCCTCGCACCGCAATCAGTTTTTTCAGAGAAAGAGGGAGAGAGCGTAATTGAGACAACAAAAGGTATGTTCCGAAGAACGCAAGAGCACAGAATGCAAGAGCACCAAATATTGCACCATATTTTTATGAAGTATTACCTGAAAACTATTTTACACAGAAAATTTTCCTTTATCTTTCAATATATTTATTTTAAATAGAAGCTTCCCCATATATTTTTCAAACTTGGACATTGTGATGCAAAGATCCCTTTGTAAAGTAGCTTTCCAAGAGAGGTAAAAGGTGTATTTTGTTTTACTTTATCTTTCTACTTTGGAAATTCCAATGTTTCATTAGCATTTCTCATACTTTCTATAGTTTCTGCTTCTGTAATTGTACAAAATGTTCCTCTCCTCGCACCTCTATGCCATTTTCCGATCCAAACTTTTCTTCCTCGTTCTCTTTTTTCCCTAAATCTCTAATCTCTAGTTCCTGTTCAGGAATCAAGTTTCCACCACTTTGAAACTCCAGCGTATGTAAAAACTGTGCTTAATAATTACTTCAGTTTTATGCACATCTTCCACATTTCTTTCCAAATCCTTGAAGGAAGTTTCCAGCACAGAGATCTCAATTCTGCCATGATTTCTTTCATTTCTGTTCCAGCAGAAGATGCTTTCTTCCCCCTTCTCCATTTTATTTTGCCCGCAAGTGAAGCACCCTTTCTACCTGAGATCAGAGAGTTCCCTTTAAGTTATGCTTTGTTGATTCTTCTTTCTGGCAGACTATAAAGAAGTGTTTGATATATGCAGCTTTCCTGTTTCCTAACATCAGAAAAAAGGGTGGATGATGTCTAGAGGTCATCTTTTGCTAACATAACTAGAAAATACCTATGGCTAACTGGGAGACCAGGAACAGAAAGCTTCTTCAGTAGTACACAGAAGTACAACGCTACAGTAACCTACTGCAAAAAAATGAAGGCAGGTTGGAGACAAAATAGAACAAGCAGACTCACCAAGCAATAGCTTGCTAAGTGAAAAATCAGTGGCTCGCTCCTTGTTTCCCCTGACGATCCCAATGACTTGAATTGCTACTAGCTTAATGGGCCATCTGTGGATATTATCACGGCCTGGGAGCCATAGAGATGTGCACCAAGATCCCACACTCGCAAAGGGAGACATTGCAAATGGGGGCTGAGAGCAGGAGTTGTTCACAGGGTGTTAGACGTGGAGAATTTTATCACATAAACCAATGGAAAACAGATAACTGAGAGAAAGATGTGCCTATATTTGCTTGAAAAGAAAGTCATAGATGCATTATAGAAACAGGAATTATGAACATAAAATAATCATGACTACATAACTAAATAGCCTGTTAAATTTTTTTTTTTTTTGCCTTAGTTTTCCATCTGATGAAAATTTCCCACCAAAGGCCCTCAGACTTAGAGGGCTTTGATTTTTGGCAATTCGTTACAGCTCTGGCAGGTAGCCAGCCTTTTATTTTTATCCCTCAGTCCTTTGGTCTCTTCTTCATATATTTCTCATCTTGCAATATTTTTTTTCCTCTAGTCACAGAACATATGTAAACAACTAGAATTATTTTTGGAGTACAGAAGCATAACATACTCTGTTTCCATATCTAACAAGATCATATTCTTGCAGATTCTTGGCTTTTTTTTTCAATGATTAGGTTTGGGCAAACATTTCTCTGTAAACAGTGTATATTTATTAGGTATTTTACTTTATGCTGCTGAGAAACTGTCAAGATCCCTAAACATGGCCAAATAAAATAAATAAAAATAAAAATAATGTTATTTTAAAATTGAATGACATTCAGACTGTTCACCCACACTGCTGACTTTTCAAAAATATTTATTATCCAATGACAATGTACTCAGTACTATGTGCATTGCAAACCCACCTCAAAAAATCTCAAAAGCTAGTTTACCAGAATGCTTAAGAACACAGCAGACATGCTAAATTGCTTTACTGAATCTCAAACTGCTGAAGTATATCCTTATTGCTTTGTCAACTCCAAGCCTATCTCAGTGAAAGGACATCACATCTGCAGTATTTACGTGTTGTTTTTTTCCTGTGAAACTTAGTAGAACTAATTCTTGATCAAAGATTTGAAATATTTATTCACTGTTATTTGTAATTGCAGCTAATAACTCACGATATGCTTGTTTTGTCTAAATGATTTTTAATGTTACCGTCAATAATTTTTAATGCCCAGTCCACATATATCCTGTTAGATTCACTACAGTCAAATATAAAAATACCTTTACACACGTGTTCATGTATTACTGATTTCAACTTTCACCTATATATTCTCTGCTATGTATCTGCTAAACATTGTTCTATTACTGAATCAGCAACTCCGCACTTTAAATCCAAATAAATCTATAGTAGATTTAAAATTCTGAGTTAATTGAAATTTCCAAATGTATTTGTCCCCAGAATAGCGCTCCTGTAGAATTGTGCAACTTGGAGATATCATTCACTTTTGAGTGGCTTTTATAAAAAAAATCATGCTAAAGTTAAAACTAAAAAAATCTTGGCAAACACCTGTGCATTTTAATATTTAATATGTCCACTACAACCAGTAAGTCTGATCGCTTTTGACAGCTTTTTAACCTGGGCTGCTGACTCCTACATTCCTCTGTCCTTCCTGTCACAACTTCTGTCACAGAGCCTAATGTTATCAAATGTCAAAACCTTATTCTAAGCCCATCTACTTAGTCACAGTTTTTTCCTTAGAGAATAGAATAACTGCTAAGAAATTCTACATCATTAGTATCTTAATGGATATACATATTAGGCATGGTGTTTATATATTGAAAAAAGCACGATAAAAAGATACGCTAGAAATATCCCGAATTAATTCTATCAATATTTGCCTGCTTCTTATTTGGCACAGATATACAATGCACGAATATTTTATGGAGCCTGCAAATTGCCCTTTGTGTGACATTTTACATTCCCTCTTTTCTAGTCAAATCTGTTAATTCCAGTTGGTGACTTACTTCTTGTATTTCTTTGGACCGATTTGTCACCCCGGTCATGCAGTCAAAATGGTTAAAAAAAAAGGCCTACAATTATTCCTTCAGACACACCATGTTGCTTGTAGTGCTCCCTCTGAATTCATCAGAAAAAAATTATTGAGGGACATATAGAAGACGAGAAAGAGAGCACACAATGCAGATAAGCTCTGATTTTTTGGAGGTATTACTCAGCACTTATAGAAGTTTCTTCTTGCTTAGCATGGGTGTGTGGCTTGTTTTGACATCCTCATATTATCATGCTCTCAATTGTTATAACTTTATTTTTTTAGCCATATGAATAATTTCCTTAAAAACTGTACAGTTTTGAAAGCTTTCACTTCTCCTGTGAACAGTCTTCATTAGAGAGAAGTACAGCTGTGAGGTACTTTGAAGTATCTTTTATTGTGTCCCATGTAAGCTAATGAAAATATTGTTAATAATAGCGAGTGATGCCTAGGATTCACTACAAAAATAGCAGCTTTTTAACTGCTGCAAACTGTTTACAACCACGTTACAGCCTTGACTCGGCAATCTATCCCTCTTCATCATAGTACTTGTGCAACATGCTGAACTGTAAGATGTGCACTGCAGCCCCGGTGATTTACATGGTCATTAGGAAAGAGCCAAGTGCTGTGTTGAGTGGGAATGGACTGAAGCATATAAATGTTTTACTGCAGTACAGCCCATTATCACACTCTTTTGATCTACATTAGCTCGATCTACATTTAAATTCGTGTGCTTCTCTGAACTAGCTCTCATCATGGAGCAGCAAACATAAAGGAATTGAGAGGAAGTCCTACCACTGACAGAGTGAGACTAGAAGTCCACCAGAAACTTCCTGGGCACCTCAGCACGCCAGCTACAGGATGCTGGTTTGTGCCTAAAAGGGCTTCTCCCCTGAGGACAGTCATGCTGAGGAACAGAAAGAACCACCTGGCAGCTGACTACCCGACTTTTCAAGCCTGGGAATATAAAGGAGGTCCTACTTCTTGCTCATTTGTGTGCAAAGTGGGAAGGAGAAAGTCAAAGTGCCACGTTTTCATTTTTTGCTTTTATAAGTTGTTTTAGGTAACTGATAGCTTGACTTAACATAAAAGTTACCCAAGGTTTTAGTTCTGCATGCTGCCCTTTTGAAAATCTGGTGGAGACCTTTGGGATCTTGTTGAAGATCCAAGATCTTTGGCTACTTTTGAGGGAGTATGTGGATAGATACACTCCGAGTCGTCTCATTCTTCTTTCCTCAGCCTGCCACCTGGGCACATAACAAGCTATATAAAGGGTCATATGACATACATTGTCCCTTTGATCTTGATCATAAGCATCTTACGTTCGAATTACATGTCTCGAGCACATCTAGCAGGAAAAGTTTCCCAGCAGTTCAACCATACAAAGCAATATAAAGAGCATCTTTTGTCCAGCCAAAAACCAATGGTGACTTTTGTGACAAACTGACTTTTTTTTTTTTCCTCGGAACCTAAAGAAAGTTCCTGATTTGCCACTTACATATGATTTGTCAGGAGGAACTTCCCACTAACAATTTCAGTTCATGTTCTATATATTATACATTGGCCAAGCATGATTAAAACCTTTCAGCTATAGCTTCCCTGTACAAAAGATGTTCCATTTACTGAAGTATTGAGATTCTAGTTTTTTCCAGAAAGCTGAAGTTCCTAACACGTCCAGTGGACCAAACATAAGTAAGATACTCCCTTGAAGGAGCACTGGCAGCCACAAAAGTCATGAAAAGCAATTTGCCTTATCATTCGCTTGCTGTAGCCATTTCCTTGGACATTCCAGGTACTTGTTCATATCTACTTACAGGGCAGGAGCGGATCTATACATTTCAATGAGTTCTTAGAGAAAATAACAGTATCCTCGATTTTAATACTTTTATCTCTCATTTTTAACATACAAAACTTCAGTTAACAGTCTGCTTGCTTGTTCCCATGCTACAAGCTTCTGGCAGCACGTACTCAGTTTAATGACAGGCTTGGTTCTGTTCCAAAAGATTATTAAAAAAAGTGTTCTGATGAAAAAATCAGATGCGTTTAAATAGCTACATAGTCCAGTCAGACAATCTGAGGGTTTTGGCTGTTTTTTCCTCTTACGGACCCTTATCAGGCCAATATACACATACAAACAGACACTATTCAAAGGAGAGTTTAGCAGTGTGTTTGTCCTTAAGTTTCATGGTCTGCCAAACACATTATAGGAGGTGCATTATTGTTGCTCTGTGTTTCCACAGCCAGGTTTATTCAGGAGACCAAGTAGCTTAGCTTAACACTAGTCACATAAGGTATGCATTGATTATTTCTTTTAAATATGACTACTTAGATCTTTAACAAGGATGCATATATACTTCAATACTTGTCAACAATTTAGTGCAAAAGCAGCAAGGTGCTTTTGCAAGGTGCCAATTATCCTTCTTCCATGTGCTAAATTATTGCTACATATTTTTGGAGATCCTAACAACAGTGCTGGAGAAAGGACATCAAATGATGCTTAGAAATGTGATACACATTTTCATTTCACACTCCATCAGTTTTTACAACTAGAGCTCCATGAAATGTCTGAGAATACTTGGCTAACAGCCATATCTACTGAGGTGTAAAATAAGGATCAGATCTCTTTTTAGGAGAGTTTCATTTTCTTTACATGACTAAATCAGATGTTGACCTTTTTCCAAAATATATTGTAAATATTCCATACCCCTACCCATCAATTAATTTTGAATCTCTGAACCCAATTTTGACCTGTTTTAACAGACACATAATCAATACACATTTTTTAAAATGACATTGTAAAGCAAAATAAACAGATTCATCCTTCCACTGAACTAGAACTGAAATACATTGAATTATATAATCACTGGTGTTATATCTTTTCAATTCTAATAAGTTCTTTCCTCAACAAGAGGAACAAGAAACAAGCATATTACTCCCTTCACAGTCAGCAAAGTAAAGCTATGGGCATCAGCAAAAACATCTTTTAAATTCAGATTTCAATCTGTCAGGAAAGATTAAAGCTTCATGCGTACATAAAAGGGGAACTATAAAATGATAACAGATACATAGCATGGAATCATTATGCTTGAACAGCTGCTGTTTCACCAGTGTAGTAAAGCAGAAAATGTCTTTCACTCACCTCTGTTAAACCAGAAACTTCTCCTTTTGCTAACGGTCTGGTGATGGATGCAGTGTAAACTCTGGCATCTGACACGGGTTGCCCCTTCATAAAATGTTTCCCAGCTTCATAAATATTCACTTCTACCATCTTACCCATTAACAGAGGATCCTTTGGCACGAGAACCTTTCAAATAAAGATAAGGACATAGTTACTACATAGTAACAAAGGACACCAGTGTCTCCAGCTTCCACTCAGAAAACAGACTTTTGATAAACACCAGAGCAAATCCTAAAACTTTAAAATTTTAGTCACCAGCACACACTATAGCCCTGACACAGTTGACCAGTAACATCTCCAGCTTGCTCTCTTCAAGAACTTTGCAGTGTTGGCTCAGGTCTTTTCAACTCCAACTGATTCCCTCTGTCGTGTTTTTTACTTGATGAGAAAGTTGGGCCGGAGTTGGAACATTCGAATCCAGACCCAAACAGTTCCCAAAGGCACTTGTACTACACAGTTCTAATAGACTGCTGTAAAGCTTCCTATTTTCATATCTATCTCATGATCATAAAAAAAAAAAAGTACATTTTTAAGTCTGTAAATGCTTCTGGACAGAAATTATGCCCTTGTTTCTGTTTGCACAAGCCCTTATTTTGATTGTGCAGGTTCTTTGCAGCTGCGATTGACAATCATGATTGACAACGAATGCTTGTAAAAATGGATAAGTGTGTTTCTTGGGTCAGCAACTAATGCTAGCCTTTCCTGAATTTGCACCACCGTGATATCAGACAGTCCCATAAGAACTTCACAAAAAGACACCACATAACAGATGTTCCTAGGTCATGCATGTACAAAAGAAAGAGCCCCACATACAGGAGCAACATTTTTTTGCTGGAAGAATAAATGGCACAAAAAAGCTCTAAAACTCAAGAAGCAGTTAAAAAAGAAACGTGGAGTTTGCTGATTAAGCAATGAAAAACTGAATCACAGGGACTTATACAATCACATTTACCTGAAGCTCATACACACACAAATGCAAGCTTTTCAAAGGTGATAAGCATGTATGTATATCTTGATTTTTGGATGCTGAAACTGAACCGCCTTAAAATAGCCTGATTTTTAGACAACACGTGCAGAGGATTTTCAGAAGAAAACTCTGTGCCAACCACATTTGGAGAGCATTTTGTTACCAAACAGCGCCTCTCCATTTTCCCCTATTCAAGCGTTGGTTGTCCCACATGGAGGAAATCATCACCAGTAGTTTTCCTTTTTCCCTGAAGGCTCAAGGTGTTCATGACTTTAGAAGTTTCCATTCTAGAATTCTGCTGAGCTTCCTAAGCATTCTCCAAGAAAAGCAGGCATCTCTGCCTTCCATAAATGGGCAAGGTGAGACTAATTGGAATTAAGTAGCAAACACAAACCCAAGATCCTAATGCTGAGACAGTATTACAATGCGACTAGATCACAGTTCTTCCCACATAATTAATCTCAGGCAAATTTAAATCAAAGGAAAATTAGATAACTGATTATCACTGGGCCTGTGACCTCTAAATCTTGGTATCTCCATACGCAAAATGGCAGTAACTAAGTATAAATCCTACAGGGACAGACATGGGTAAGTGACTACTAATTCAGAAAAAGAAAGAGGTTAAATAAAAATATCTGGGAGGTACTGTAAGCAACCAAGCAGCCAGGCTTGGCATACACTCATACATTTTTCTGATATAAGTATTTGCTAGGAAAAAATCCCCAACCATATTTTTAAGAAACAAGGTTATAGCAACAGAAACCCTCATCTTGACTGTTGTTCTGGCAAAGCACCCTTTGGTCAGTTTAGAATACTCCGTTCAATGAACTACCTTAAACTGCATCACCAAAGCCTCCACAAACCTAGGCTGCAGTTCTACCAGGAAATCTGTCAGTGCAGCTCTGTCGATGTGGCTTTAATAGCAAACTCTTTTAACAGAGATGAGCTTAGTGAAGAGAGAATAGGTTTGGTAACTATTTGATTAACAGAACATTACACCAAGACTCCGAGCTTCAGCTTCCAAAGTACAATACGATATTTAGTGACTCCAGAGTGGCTTTCAATTTACTATCATTAAATTTACTGCTATTAAAGTTAGTCACTAGCACCAAGTCTTGTGCTTACCTGGCTGAACAGTAGGATATCACCCTTGTCAAACAGGCCACACATAAGATTTTAGCGAAAAGATACACATTTTAGTAATGGTAAGTATTTATTCCATAGTATTATTTAAAATGACCCCCTATGTTATTATTTGTATTTCCTGTAGTCTTTACCAGTCCCAATCAGGAGCTCTATTAGGTGCTTTACAATCACCCCATAAAACGTCAGCGCTTTTTTTGCACATACTGCTTTTCCCTTAATTAATGAAACTTTCATAAAACAAGCAGTGAACACTAAAAAGCCCCAAGCAATTTCTTCTTAATCTCTATATGGAAAACCACGTTCCTCAAATCTGACTGATAAGCTACAAAAGCAAGGAACAGTGATAGACAGAGGTTAGAGGTGTAATAGCAGAAAAAAGAGATTTATCAAGAAAAAAACCCAAAACCTGAGGAAAAGAAATAATTAGTAAACTAGATATCTAATAGAAACAGGTATTTTAAGAGCACTAATGTTACTCGCTACTAAGCAAAAATAAATAAATAAATGCTGTAACATAAGCTGGAACCAGAAGAAAGCACTATTGGTGACTTTATAAGCACAGTCATCACCAGTAGCCTCTCCAGGTTCAGACAGCTGACTAACTAAAGGTAGCAAAGGCAAACTGTACACAGCTCAGTGTAACAAAATGAGGAACAAGCCAAAGGCAAAACCAGAATGAAATCATGATGATTCAGAAGACCCAATTTTATTGGTTTTCAGCAAGTCATCTGCTTTTAAGCAAAAATAATAATTGTGTGAAATAGATGCTGTACTTCCTTCCTAGTTCAAGGATAATGTTTCTGTGGGGAAAGAATTAATTTATAGAAAATGCACAGAAGGAAATACAACATATCAGGTTGAAGTCTTAATCTAAAGAACTTTCTGGCCCTTCCTACTATTTGATTTCTTTTTTTTTTTTTTTCAAATTGCACTGTCTGAAAAGATTTTCTGAGAGACGCATGGAAATTATCAAGGTTCATCTACTCCAAAAACAATGCTTTGAAGACACAGAAATTAAAATTACCACAATGATTAACAGCTTCTTAAACCATTCAAATAATGTTATTTGGATATATAGCACGTATCCTCCTTATGCTGTATATTCAAAGAGCCACCTGACATAATTTCAGGTAAATTGTATTCACAACACAGGAACAAAATATCTCATAAACAAGTCTCAATGGTAACGCCTTTACTGGAAAATGTTCTTATTTCTTTACTTGCTTTTTTTCACTGCGTCACACTGTGTTGCTCAGATTATCAGAAAGCAAAGATAAAACAAAAAGATGTTATTTTGGTTATTTAACCGTACCTGCTCATAGAAAGGATTGTGAGCAACATAGTAATTGGAATCAAAGGATTCTTCTGTTACCAGAACTCTCTGCCTCTCACCAACCTGGAAAATAAAAGACAAGAGAGATGACTCAGAAAACAAAAATAATGAATTACAATCAGAAGAAAGCTGCGACTATAAACAAACACTCTTAGCAGAAATAATGAAATTCCCTGAGGAAACTCTGTATCAGCAAGAAAGCCAGGCAGAGAAAGTCCTAGTTCAGACTGTCTAAAATTTATAGGATTAAAAGCCAGAATTGAGGGATAGAACTGTGGTACTGTAACGGCTTAACATGAAAATCCAGTTTAGAAATATAAACTGTTTTTTACTTATTAATACAATAACGAATAATAACGTCAGATGTGCACAGAGTCCATTATGGCTTCATCCAACTAACGAAAAAACTCCCCTTCAGCGTAAAACTCTGCAATCAATCACAAAAGGATAACACCTCTCTCCCCAACAGCCCTATGACAAATAAAACAAGTAGCAGCACCTGAGAGAAGCAGGAACTGTAGGACACTGCACAACGTCAAGCTCATCTGCCTTGTTTTTTTTAAAAGCCACACTTATTATTTACAATGATAGGGCATCTCTGTGCCCCTTCTTGGTGATTTCAGTAAGCTGTACCTGTGAGATCACATTGATTTCCATGACAGTGGAGTCAACACTGCATATTACAAAGACTAAATGAAGGAGAGTTTTTAACAACTCACAGACATAGTGATATTAAAGGCCAAATAAATACTGGGCTAAAAAGCCCAGTGTATCAATTATACCTCCCAATTTCCGAATGCACTAACACAGTTTAAAGGAAGCTCCAGTTTTACAATTAGTTAAATGGAAGACCCCAAGACAAATCAGTTGCATTTAGTTGCCAAGTAGATATGAAACAAAATCTGACTTTCCCCAAAGTTCAAAATCCCCCGCACAACACCTTTTGATTTTGTCCATTACTGAGCTGTGTAATGAAGTTTACAGCCTAATTTCTGCAAACCTGGGAGGACATTTAGTCTGAGCCCATCTGTATTTTTTTTTTTTTTCATCTAAATGTGCCCTGGATTCTTTCCAAACTATTTGACAAATGCATTCTGCAAATTACAACTGTCTAGCAAGAAAAATTTACTCACTGCTTTTACGCAGCCACTATTTTGAGAATCAAAAACGGTTTCACATTTTTCTCTAAACTTTTAATATCTGTGAGCAAAGCTGCATTCAAGACCCTCTCCCCTCCCTGGAAGACTTCCACCACATCCTAGTGGCAACTGTTATGTAGAAGTTTTAAGGCCTCCATTGCAAGTCCATGTGAATTAGCAAGAAGATGCAGATCAGATAATAATGTTTTGATTCTTAAAGGTATAAGCAGTTAAAGTAAAAGGGAAGATTAGGATTTTCTCTAACAGTCAGTGGGAGAAAAAAGAACATGAAGAAATATGAACAGCTATATCACATCTACATTACGGCATAGATATACTGTATATATGTATATATATCTATACACACACGCGATACAGATACAATTCTCCACTCGCCAAACAGAAAGACTTCATGGAATAACTCTTGCCTTCCCTTTGCTGTGCATGTACCTGAAGTACTCCTGAAGTAAACCCTGGAGAGCAGGCAGGGAGACAGCGAGCACTCAGCTCGTCTCCCCACATGCAGTTAGAGTTAATTCCCCATGACCACAAGCGTGGGGTACGCAGTAGAAGGGGCACAAACCCCAAGTTACAGACCCAGTAACAGAATCCTAATGTATATTTTTGCATATTTTTAGGAGTTGCTTATAGTACTTTTAAAATTTCCATTCATGTTTCTCTGGGAAGTCTGCAATTACAAATAACAACAGATATAACACATTGAAATTTTAGTAATCTAACTCCAGTGTAACCGTTTACCATTCCCCTGAACAGTAAGATTTTTTTTTTTTTTTTTCTTTCAAGAAAACATTTATTCAATTCAAACCCCTAGAAGAGTTTTGCAAATACCTGTCAAAGCAGCACTGGAGATAACCACGCCAGTAATAAGATTACAGGGTACATTTCCCCGGAATGGAGAGGTTTTGTTGTTTCTATAATATTTGAGACCATAGCTTTTAAAATCACAATCCAGTATCTGCTGTAGCACTACAGTACCACAGTTTCAGATGTCATGCAATATCATGAAAAAAAGTAGGATGAAATGTTAGCTAAGCGATGCTTACCCTTGGGGGGACATGCTACCACTGAAAAGCACACTGAAAGCCCAAACTCCAACTCATGCCCTCACATTGTATGAATTATTTAGCAATACCATAAGTTAGCAAAACTGGCTCAAAGCAATACTGGGTCTGTAACTCACTTCACAATTGTCTTGTGATTCCCCATTTCTCTCTGGTCATAACTTTCTGCCTTCATCGTCTCTATGAATCCTGCCTGTGAGGCAGTCTAAGCTACACGTGTTATCCTCATACTCTCAGATGACAGAAAAACAAGCATGACATGCAAAAAAAAAATTTAAAAAAAAAAATCAGAGGGAAGAAGAAAAGAATACCTGTGTTTGATCATTTGATATAAGCAATGGTTTCTCCAGAGATACATTGCCAATTTTTCTTATCTTTGCTTCCATGAGCAAAAAGAGCTTAGATCTCTATGTCTCAGACAGAACTTCTGGGCTCAGAATTTCTTGAGAATGGGAGGAAATCAGCAATTCGTCACATAGCATCAAAACTGTGGCATTAAAATTAAAACTGAGTACAAGAAGTGCAGAGAGCCAAACAGCCTATACCAATTTATAATACATACATACATACACACACACACACACATATATACAGGACTAAAATGGCAAACTCCAGGGAGTACAGGTAAACCCAGGAATTGTTCACTTGCTCAAGTTTGTAGCCTTGGCCAAGGCTGAGCTGACAGAGAAAGATGATATTCAGCTGTTTGCAGACTCTTTTGCTACAACAACAAAAAAGGAGAATTCCATTTAATGAGTTAGGCCATGGAGTATTCATGATCTAGAAGACTAATTGGCTACATGCATTTCTAAGACAGAAAATGACTATCTATCCTGCATCCAAGTATAATTAAGAAGAAATATAAGTACGCAGAATGCAGCTTTGGTATTGAAATTTGTTCAAGAAGTGGAATATGTCATCATTTCTGCAATTATTCCCCTGGGATCTCTAAGTGCCTAAGTTTCACCTCTCTCAGAAAGAACTTAAATATGCAGAAACCAGACATGGTATCTAATAACAGTCATAATTATAATAACCTTTGATGATTTTTTTCAGGCATGTACCAGCAGAAGTAATTCAGTATCTTATTTTTACTCCTATTCTTTCATCTGCTTCCACAGGTATGCATGAGTTCCAGCTCTCAGGGAACTACAATTCTGACAAAGCATCTGGAACTGAGGAAACTCAGCCCTGGCATCTCAGTTTGGAAAAATTCCTATAGAACGAGGATATTTTTTCTTTAGGGAGGATAGCATGAAAATAATAACGAATGATAGCAAAAAAACTCGCCTGGCAACCTCTCCTATCCCAAGATGGACTGGTAACATCATTTACACAAGAAAAATTTGTTTTCAACAAAAATAATGCAACAAGCACTGCTGGTCCTATCACTTCCTGCACTGCAACAGTTCCCAGGTAGTTTGTAAATCTCAGAATTTGTGATCAAATCACTTATTAACTTTTATTTCATTTTCATTTATCCTACAGGAAATTCTGACATGATAATTCTATAACTCATTTTTTCCTTTACTGAATACCATAAAAAGCAGTTTTTCCAGCTGAATGATTTTCGAAAATGAATGAGCGGTAAGAAATGTCAAACATCCATCTTGGTTGCAGTCAAATCAGATTTGTTTTTTAAACCAAAACTGACTGAATTACATAAAACACAAGACTAATTTTTAAATTCTACAAAAGCATAGGTGCAACAGATGGGTCCTATTTACATGCTTTGATAGAATATTGCTACGTAACGTCAACAATGGCCTGTTATAATTATACTTAAATAACTTATGCTCCTAATCTTTTTTTTTGTAGTTAATGAAAATTGTAATTGTTTCAGTTCGATTCATTACTTACTACAGCCAGAGCACGTGGTACATTATCTTTCTCACAGTTTCCTTATTGTTTTCTTCTCTGAATCTTAACAGTTTTAAGAGTTTTTCTTTGGGTAAAAAAACCATCAATAACCACTGCATTTCTATTTCTGTGCCTGCCATAGAAGGAGACACGCTGCACACACAGCCCTCTCCATTGATTTAGAGATAGTTGCCAAAGGCCCCTTTCAGGTTGAGTTCAATTCATAGTGGAACCGACGAGCATCTTGCCACTCTCACTGAAGGAGGCTGGCTTGGATTCTGACCTCAGACATTGTGGAGAATACTTAGTACAAGGCTTGGAAGCCACACAAAAAGCTACTTTTCTTTATTTGTTATTTAAATAAATCATAAAGCAAGTAATACAAAATACACACTGTCACAATTTATGTGCGTAGGTTTTAGCAGATTATTCTGATGAACAGAACATTTCTGGTAAACTTGCATATTTTGACCTTTACTAAGTATAACGAAGTTTAAGCAAAAGTAATTTAGAAAGTGGTCATTCTGCATCAATTTTGGTATGCTTCTCTCCTGATTTTTCAGTTGTGGTCTAAATATTTAAAATAAATTTTAATAACTATGCGGAGGATGTGTCCTTCCCTATAAAGCAGAGAACTGCTGGTCTTACTTTTCACGAATCATATTAATCCTTTGGGAATTAGAAACCAAATTTCTCGAAAATTATAGTTAAGCATTCTCTAAGCCTTCTATTTATACATTGTAGGTGTTTTCTCCTCCTGACAGACAAGTTTGGTTGTGCCACAATCTCCCTGTAAAAGAAGACAGTTTGTAGAAATTCATGACATGGTCCCATTTTGATGAAACCAGAACCCTTCTCCTTCCAAACTCTCCTTTCTACTGCTTTTTTCTGCTGTTCAGCACCACCCCTCCAACATTTCGGAGGGGCATCCTCCCATCCCATTCTGAAGGTAGTACTGGAGACAAAGAATGGACTTGTCTCAGAGTTTTTCTACAGAGTTGTTGGGGTTTTAAATGTGGAGATTGGAAAGCAGTAACGTTAAAACAGTTCAGCTCCTGAGCATGGCAAATTTTATGCCAGGATAAAAATACTTTTCTAGCATACAGCATAGACAGCTGCCACTTTACTACGGCTTATGCTACCACTGCTGTCCAGTTCCAGATGGGTGAGTGCCTCCTTTTTATTATGTTTAGTTCATAACCGTGTACAGAAATGCGGCAACAGAGAATTAATATTTAGAGTCCTGTATCTTTTACATCATACAAGCATCAATCAGATTAATCTTTTTACAACATGTGTCTGTCCCGTTTTACACATGAGGAAAGAACCAGAGAACCTGCCCACTCCCATGGTGCAGAGTAAGTGGCAGAATTCACCGTACGGATTTCATGTATTCCTACTTCCTCCTCCCAAACCTACACAATGCTGCCTCAGTCCAACAATGCCACTAATTAGCAAGGAAAACAAAATTCTCAATCTCTTACATAGATCACAGAGCTACATACAAACTACAAATAAATCTGTTAAAACATAGTGGATATCACTGGTCCCACCATCCGTATCAGGCTGTTTTGTACTTATGTCCAGTGCGGCTAAATTTTACCGTGTCCCACTTGCTATGAATCAGTGCTTTTCCCTTACTTTCATTGCTCAGTTTTTTTGCAGCCTTGGAAACAGGCTGCATTGGGTGGTCATCTTTGCACGCACAAAAGTACTTAGCTCTTAACTAGAGAATTCCAGAATCCCAAGTGAAAAGCAGCCAACATCCATCAAGGTGTCTCATTTCACTGTCAACCAATACAGCTGACTTCATTAAACCACCATTATTAAACTGCCCATCTTTAAACAAAGCTGCAGGAATTTTATTTTAAAGGGATAATATAAAATGTACGATTTATAAAATAATATCTAAGCAAACTGTATTTTTTGCTGTCATTTTGTTTTAGGCACACATGCTTCAGACGCACCGCTCCTTCCACAGCATAATTCAAGAATTCAGGCAACAGATGCCCACAGGACAAACTCTTTCAACAGTTTTCCAGGCTGACTTGAGCCTGTGCAAGCAGGAAGGATTAGGTACAAACTAAGACAGCCAGCTCTAATAGTACACAATCAGCATAATAAAAAAGTGCCTCAGACCTTCAGCAGCAGGCAATGCAGCTCATTAAAAGAAAGCAAACACCTTCTCTTTGGTTCCCTTATGAATTTGTTGGCATAGCTATGGGGGAGGGAAAAGGTAGGAAGAGAAGGAGGCGAGAGATGGAAGTAGACTGCTTCTGCTTTCTTGGCCCATTGCTCATGCTTCAGGGTAAATAGATCCTTTCTATTACTGTGCACCTGCATCTGACTGCTTCATTTTGATTTGGTCTCCTGCTGTGAAAATGTAGCTTCTTCCAGCACATACAAACCCTGCCATGCAGCTCAGATGAAAATTATATTCAGAGATGTGAGCGGTGACCTAAAAATGACAACTGGTCCTCAAAATATCTGATTCCTTTTAAATTCTGTAAGTTTGCATTTTGCTTGTCTCTCTTTTTCATTGCCTAGAAAAGCGGTAACAAAAGTAGCATGTTGACAACTCTGTCATATTACCTTTCTAAATTCTATTAACTGTGTACATTATTATAAAAGAAAAATAAGTTTTCTGAAATGGGAGATATCTATTGCATCTTAAAGCAGTCTCCCTCTTTCGGATCTTTCTGTTGTAAACCTGAGCTAAAGCAGTAAAAGGATGAGGTGGCAGAATTGGATTTTATTCTGGATCCGGCACAACATTGCTATGGGACTGGCTGCTTCCTTGTGCTCTCTGAAACTGTCTTTCCACATGTGCAAAATCCAATTCTGATTGTTACACAGCTCACAGAGTAGTGACCACAAAGCTGAGGAAGTTGCTATAGCAATGTAAAATACTCTATGCAGAACTGGTATTTGAGAGGATCATGTAGCATGAGCACTCAAGCAACTGCCTTAATGTAAATACTGGCAAAAGCCTCTCCCCTCTTTTTTCAGATGATCTAACAAACCCCATAAAACTGGCAAATATCTACAGGAAAAAAGCCTAAATGAAAAGATCAGTTCAAAATAGGAACAAGAAACATCTGAGTAGGTAAAGGATGTTTAAGGTCTTCCTTTTGTACCCATAACCATTCACGAACAAAACAGAAAACTAGACAAACAGTGTGCCCTCAAGGAAACTTGATTATTAATGCTGATCTTCTAGAATGGAAGATGGAGTTCAGAGGAATCTTTCAAGAATACTTGTAACTTCCAGTCAATTTGGCAATCGCATGAGTTCTGGTGGCATGAGTAAACAAGTATTTGCGTTCTTTACATTTTATTTTGCTTTTTTTAACAAGCCAAGCCTGTGGTGAAGTTAGGCTACCAAGTTTAAAAATATGACAGCCTTCATTAGGAAAGGCCATCCTTTCAACTTCTTCAGTGCAATAATTTAAAATGATTTAAGATCGGTTGTTTTTGTTGGAGTAATTCCTTAAGATACTCTGTATATTTCCAAGTGATTTAAGTACAATATGAAGTGGCAGTTGCTAAGGCAACAATATGCAATTCCCATTCCAGTGATCTCTTTTAACAACTGCATAAAGCCCAGACAAGTATCAGTTATATGAGAATTTATAAATTATCTTGGTAAATACCCTATCAAATAACTTCTCCAGAAATTACTTAAGGAACTTACAATACCAATCTATTTTCTCAGACTAAAGTCTTGTCTGCACTAAGAAAACTGCTCACCAGTGGCTCTGTCAGAAGAGTGTTGATGTAGCACAGACCAATGTAATACCGTGTTCAGCATAGATTCAGCTTCACCTGTGTTGGAGAGAATTGCCAGTAATAAAAAAAGGCCCTAACATAAGCGTCACTTCAGTTAATTCCAGGCAGAACTGCATGTTGCTTCCTCATAGACAGGAGAAAGCAGGAAAAAGTTGGGAGTAGGTGAAAACACCAGATGCAAGAAGAGATGACAAAGTGAAGATAGCATCAGCACAAATCAACAGTCAATACCATCCTCCCTGACATGACACTGGAATCCCCACAGTAAGACTGGATGCTCTTAGAATACATCTATAGCCTGGTATTTTTAATCAAATGCACCAAAAAGACTGCTCCAAAAGTTGGGCTTCGCTCCAAAATATCAACATAATTTTTCTGCTCATCCTACAACTGAAGCCAATGCTCTCCGTTCATCTCATCTGAGAACAAAGGAAGAGCAGATGGGATAAAACAGAAAAAACAAAGGTCCAAAATGACCCTGTACACAAACCCAAAACCAACTCTTCCCCAAAATCCACTAAAAGCTGTATTAATACATTTATCAACACATAAAATATGTAACATAACATTGTTGCAAGCTAATTAACTTAGAATACAAAATGGTGGCACTAACTGAAAGAGTTAAAAAAAGGATATAAATATTTATCAGCTCTCTTTTCAAAAGAATAATAAAACTCCTTTTGCATACATGAATCACAGGCTACTAACAAAAGCACCCGAACATCGTCAGAAGCTGATAATGTTAATGAGGATAGGATAATGATATTATTTTCTTTTATTTTGAAGGTAGCCAATATATGATCAAAAATTACACACTTCAGGGGTTTTCTTCAATCCAAAGCAAGGGAAGACCCCAGAACTGCTGACACTTCTAGAGGCGTAGTGCTGAATGACAAATAACATCAAGGGCGTACAGAGGGACCAAAGTGAATGATTCATCAAAGAGTGATAAATGTAGTGTGACTTCATGTTGCTTAGAATTTAATAGTCACTACTGTCAGACTACAGTTGTGATGCATTTTACTATTTTAACCAGTATGCCAATTATTTGCATATAAAAAAGGTAACCAAAAGAAGCACCTCTTCATTAGCATACTAGAATAATAATTCTGACCAATTCTTTATTATCCGTTAAAGGAAGCTAACAGAGATCAGGTCAAGAAAATCGTAAGATAAATCACTTCTGTTCTGGAAGAAAAAGAAAAAAAAATACTGTGGACTAAGTTTTTCTTTCTAACATCTTCTTTATAACCTACTCAATTCTCAAGGCTATGCACAGTTTTCACAGAAATCTCAATTGTGTGCTGTTGTATCTGCCTCAGTACACTACCTTTTGCATGACATCAGAAACAAATATATCAAATGAAACCTTCTAAGTTCTCTTCAACACCTAGACCACTGTGTGCGACCTTCTCTTCTTTAAGAAAAGCCCTTACTTAGCCCAAACAATAAGGAATACTTAAAAACTGGAAGACACTAGGGGTTTCTACAATCTTTCAAACTATGCAGCAACATCCTATGCTCTAGTTGAATTTTAACAAGACACAAAGTGAAAGCTGTACAATCTAATTGCAAGTGAAATTAATTACTGAGATGGATCAACAAGAAACCCACTATAATCTCTAATGTAGGTGTTAAGAATGTAGTAACAACCTTTCTAAAAAAACTAGTGTTTAATAAAAAATTACAGCTGATGTCAATATTTTGGCTGCAGTCCTGTGCATATCACATCACTAATCAGACTACTACATTCTCACCTAGCAGATTTCAAATTCCAGACCAAATGTATTGGTTACACTATCAATAAAACCAATACAATGGTTTGGATAAACACACTAAATAATACAGTAGCTAAGACAGGCCTGACACTTCTCATGGTACGAAGTCTTTGCTAACAGAAGAGTAACAGAAAAAAAAAAAAAAAAAGGTTCTTCAGCAATTGTGTGACAGATCTTTTTATCCCTCTGTTGGGTATGGCAAGAGGACAATTAGACACTAGATTTAAGCGTCTTCAGCGTACAAGCACATGAGGGTTCAGACGGAGTTTTACACTTTGCTCAACAGTCTTGAATAGTCAAGGAAGGAGCAGCTCTGCCTGTTTTTACAATCTTTGCCGACCATCCCCAAAGGAGGTTGATAGCTGTGAAACAGGGCCTCAGGAATAAAGGATGTTCTCACTCCTCTGTGACAAAAGCCTGCACAAATAGAATGTGCCATGCAAATACAACAGTTCTCCAAAGAAAAAACATTATTTCAAATTTCCATTTATGGTTATTCCCTTTTGTAAGTAATCTGCAATTAATCACAATCAAAGTGCAACATAAAATCAGAGGCATAGGAAACAAATCACCATTCACTTAAAGAAATATATTAATGAATAGGGCACACTAGGCAGAAATCACTGTTTTATTCCCATAACTGCTGTCAACCCTGTATTCTAATGTTCTAAGCCAGACACGTGAACGTACCAAAACTATGTGGAAATGCTTGTGAGAAAATTCCATACATTTGTTTTTGCCATTGCCTTCATTCAATCTTGGATTGTATCAGAAGGTCAATAGTATGCAGCAATTTATTTTCCTCCCCTGGTCTTTTTCCTCTCCTGCCTTTCCTCCTTTCAGAGTACTATTTTCCCCATATCTGACTTGAATGAAAAAGCTGAGTAAGACTAAACAATACTCCCACTCCTGAGCAAAACTCTTCAGCAAGTTTAGACTAAAAACTCAAGAACAGCAGGATTTCTCCTTGCTTCTTTGCTCCTTCTGCCTACATCTTACTGAACTGCCCAACACGTAATTTTATCTTACTTTTCTACCACACCCGGCTTGAGACAATTGTTCTTTTTATTTTCCCCGAAAATTGCTCTGCTCCTGAAGGGACTCTACGAAGGTGCCTCATACGTGAAAGAGGAAGCACAAACCATTGCTTTAGTTTCATCCACATTGAGATGCTCCAAGCACGGAGGAGAAAAAGTCACGCCCCCACGAAAAAAATGAAGCTTACTGTTTTCCACGTTCAAAATCTATGCCCCTTTTCCCTTTTACACCTCTCTACCATACACCACTAAAGGCAGTAACACAATAAGCAGCTGGTTTTCAAAGGCAAAATGCTTGTAATTAACCCTAAATTGCCTTTTAAACAATTGACCTAGGGCATAAAATGAGCCAGTCGTAGGTCATCTTAGTCAGTCTTATACTTTAACAGCTAACTGGGAATAATCCAAAGAGAATTCTCGATCAGAATCAGCCTCTCATCATTTGTGTTTTATTTCTTTATGTTAGAAGCAGCAAGAAGAGCATAAACTAGTCTCTGTGAGGTGACCACATGAAACAGTTATGTAAGACAGGAGAAAAGAATGATATTTAGATTTTACACTGTTTTCATGCAATTATGAAGACAAAGTTGCTTGGCATAATAGCTACAGCTGGGTTCATCAGCTATACTGATGAACAGGTTTGGGCTGTTCTTATTGTGCTTCTTATTGCACAAGCAAAAAAGATTGCCAAGAAAGCCAGCATGGGGTCTAGAGTTTTATTACAGCATACTAAAGAAGTGGGAATGAAGCTTACTGTCCGAAAATAAGAAGGCTCCTGGCTAAACTATTTTAGGTTGTGCTAGAAATGGCACCACACTTTACCACATTAAAACACTGTATCATCACATAAATTAGTTATTTCTCTCAGTTCTAGCTAATGTAAAATTTTAGCCAGTATCCCCTGCATCCAACTGACTCTCCACATATTTGCACTGTAGTCCTCCTGTCTTTCATAGAATCATAGAATGGTGTGGGTCGGAAGGGATCTTAAAGATCATCAAGTTCCAACCCCCCTGCCAGGGGCAGGGACACCTCCCACTAGACCAGGTTATGCTAAAAATGATACAAACACCTTAGAGTCAGTCAGGTTTCTCAAGCTCTAGAAACTTGACAGGATTTACAGTAAAGACAGAGATCAGTGATGGAAAACTGTGCACAAATTTAATTTAGAATTACTGGAATTTTTGTTTACATATTTGTAATTGCAGAACTTTGAAACAAAAGGAACTGGCCAATGTAATTGCTTCTTACTACTTTTTTTTTTCCTTAAGATTTTCTATTCTTCATTAAAGATTATAAAAAAATGAAAGACATAATTTCTTTGTGTTTATGTTTGATCAAAGTTGATATTGTCAGAGCAGAATGTCAAAGATTTTAGGACAGAGCTCAATTATAAACACCACATGGCAGTGACTTGATTAGTGGCTGGAACCACAAAACAGTGGTAGCAGAACACGGCAACACAAAGGCTTTGCACCTGTTTTGTGGAATTAAAGGGCAAACCTCACCACCCTCATCACCACCACCGGTTAGTTCAGCAAATCACATAACACTGCCAGCTTCAGATGCAACAGCAACGTGTTGTTAGGGATATGGTAAATTTACTGCTTTGGTTACCAAAGCTCAGATCTTAAATGTCAACATAGTCGGAAGCAATGTGATTGACCATGAGCGTTTTCACACTGTTTCTACCACCCAGGGGCACGGTCACCTCCTCAGGATGGGAGAGGAAAGAAGGCTGTGCTGATTTGAGGCTGTTTTCAGTGAGCCAGACCAGGAGTCAACAGTGAGAGGCTGTCGTAGCAGGGGACAGGATTTCTATGGCACAGTGGCGAGAAAAAAACATGCCATGCTTTAGAAGCCATTGTAACAACGCCTTGAACTCAACAGATGTTGCCTACTACCACAAGCCCCAGGACAACTTCTTGCAACTTTGATCCATTTTATACAATTAGGGCAGGGCCATCTTTTTGCCTAGCTCTCCTATTTGTGCATTGTTATTTAAACTACATAGGCACAGTACATGAATATTTACTACTTGTGTGTTTTATCATTAACAAGCCTGCCTATCACAAGTGTTAGGAAAGGCAGCATCGATATTTAAATAGATTATGGCTTGGAAGGCCTACATTTCTAGCATAGCCTTAGAGTTCTAGGTGAGTATAAATGATAAAACAGATACCTCTCAACCCTTAAGATACTTGGTTCAAAACCTATTATTAGATGAAAAGAGTCTCCTTGCCTGAAGAAATTATGAAATAACAATTTCTGTCCAAACAAACTGAAACTCCATCCAATCTTCAAAACAATGCTTTAACTGTGACTATCAGCAGCTTCATCATTGATTCAATATTAAAGTTGGGCATATCCTTATATTGCTCCCCCCCGCCCCTTTTTCAATATCATAGATTAAAACCGCTTACAGATGTGTTTGCCAAAAAAACCCCATCATTTTTTACAGTGGATTTTACTATATTCCATTATGCTTGAATATCGGTAGAGAGAGTAGAGCTTTTTAGAGGAATATTGTTAAACTTGATCTTTGAAGAGTGCTTCTGATAAAGGAAATATCTGCCCTTTCATTTGTTATATATAACCAAGGACAGGATTTCTTCAGGTAGTATGAGGTAACTGGTCACATTTGTTATTTGAAGCACTTCAAAAATACATTTTTTTTAACTTTTGTCATAAAAATTCTCACCATTTAAAAAAATCTGTCAAACATTTTTCCAAATTCCTTTAAGCTACAATGCAGTAAGAGAAGCTGAGTATGGGCCACAAGTGACCTGAAGGTCCTTTTAAAGGCAGAGAAAATACTCCCAAACCAAGAACTCAATCTCGATTTGTCCCAGGTCTGTTTCCTTTTATCAAGGCCGGATGCCAAGGCAAGAGATATAAAGGCTAGTACTTAGCAATCCTCACACACCAGGAGCCTGACACTTACCGCTCAAATCCGGTATTTACAAATGGCACTAACAAACAAGACTGATTAAAGGAAAACAAGGGCTTAATATAGAACCAAGAGAGCTGAGGGGGCCTAGTAAGTCATTTAGTAATTTCTCTGTTGTATAAAGAGTCCATAGCTAAGGAGGGGCCTTTAGGACTCAAAGGTTTACCTTTTTAGATGGCTGGTACTTTTAATAATTGCTCACAGTTGATATTCCCTCTGCTCCAGGGTTGAAGAAGAGGTAATGCCTCACTTTCTAGGAAATTATTCATGACCCAGCTTCAGTGAAGAAGAGTTTAGCCTCTCAGAGAGGTTGTGATGAGTTATATGATCCAAACTCAAGAGAGCATGAAATAAATGCAGAACCTGGGAGAGAGGATATGCCATTTCATTTACACAAAGAGAAAGGAGATTGAACAAGGAAAGAAGGCGGCACCACAAAATCTGTTATGAAAGAAGCGGATCAAGTAGAAAAGAGTATCTGGAAGGGCTTTTTGCAAAATACAAATCAAATAGCATTATCTGCTTATACTTCAGGCTTCTCATGCATCAAGTATAAATTATTGCATGGAAGAGAACATGCTTTCAGAATCTGTTTATTGAAGGAGTCAGGCTAAGAGTTAGCTGCACAGCTCTCAGAGAGAATCAGCTTTAGGCCTTGTCACATCAATGATTTATAGGGTGACACTAGGGAAATCAATTAAGTTCTCTACGCGCCCCAGTTTTCCCATCTGTAAAATAGGGGCAATCTGTTATTCAAGCAGAGTGCTTTTCCATTTTATAGCCATTCTTCTTGAGTTTGGGTGTTCATTATTCTGCTAGTTTTTACACAAGCAAAAATATGAGTCAGTCTTACAGGGATATATTTTTTATTTTAGTATTAAAATATACCTGTTCTTGATTCATTTTAACTGTAATATATAACAAAATACAGTACCACTATATTTTTTGCAGTAATATCAAAAACATGGCACACAATGTGAAGGGAACATGTATTTTTCCTAGAACAGAGATCCTTGAAGAAGCTATTAAAGAAATCTCAAGATAGGCATTGATAGAAAATCCAAAGATAATGAAGTCAGGGAACTGTGGAAAACTGCTATTTATTTTCACTTTAAATTGTTTAACAGTGTTGCTGCATTTTAGCACTTCAATATTTAATGATTCTTTGAAAAAAATGCATAGAAAAAAAAATAATTGCCAGAATACAATCTAATCCTCTAAGGCGTCATGGAAAAAACACATAGTTTTCCTTGGGCTACTTGTTTCACAGATTTTCTTTGTTCTCTGGTGTCCACAGAATAAGAAATGTACAAGTCATGGGGAACATCTAAATAAACACCTTGCTGAGGTTTTGGCATGGAAAAGGAAAAACAGTCTAGAGCAGCAGTAGTCTTCCTATTCCTACAGATAGACTTAAAATACGCAGGTCATTCGGATATACACAGACCACAGTTTCCTTCATTTTTAAACTATAATATACCGCTTAAAAAATGGGGTAAAAAAATGAAAAAAAGCAAAGTAGTCCAGAATTATTTATGAGTGTCTGTCAGGAGGGCTTATATTTATACAATGCTTTTGCCTGTACTAGCAATTTGCCATTTTGCCTGTAGAGGTAATAATACATTCAATTTGTAAAGTGGGAAGAAAACAGCTAAAGAATGTTTTAAAAGAGTTTCTGTTTCTGTATCGAATGCTGCACTGTCTTCTTAGGAGGAGGCCAGTGCGAATGAGATTGGCAGATACAGTAATAAGGATTTTTTCTGTCCCTGCCACCTGAGCCCTCTCTTACACTGTGACTTGCATGAAGGATAATGATACAACTGCGAGGCCATCAGAGTCCGACTCCAGCCCTTCCATGGTTTTGAAATTCTCAAGCAGGCAGCAAAATTTTCAACAACCAGGTTCTTCAATTATGGGAGGACTAGGAGATTAATTTAAAGTGTTTAGATACTTGTCTTGCCATTGCAAATGTAATCTTCTTACTCAGGACACACCAGCTGCCTTGGGCATCAGAAAGAAAATTATTATTCTACTATGCATGGAATGGTGCACGGGACAGTGGTTGAAAATAAAGAGAAACGATGGTAAAGCAAACATCAGTTTGTGGTTATGTTGAATCCTGGGCAAACGGCAGATGACTCTGAACTGGCAAATCCTTTTATCGTTGCAGTTTTTACAGTAATCTCACATCTTTCCTTTATCTGCTTGTTTTTTGGCTTGTTTAACACAGAGACTGATGATCAGTGAAGCAAAAGATTTAGTTTAAAGGTGTCAGCTAATATCTACAACAGAGCTGCCATTGCTCTTCTAACTGGCTTTACAGATAAGAGTTGCCTGCTCACCGGGTGGCCCCAACAATATTATTCGAGAAAATATCTTTAAGTGTTCATATTGGCAACTGGGCTACAATATACCATGCATGTGTCCAGAAATGTTATCTAAAGTCAGTGAGAGGTTAACAGTAAATATGTACGCTTTGTATACAAGATACTATTCCAGGAGAACACTGTGGTTGGGTGGTCTGATTTAAGCAAACCAAATCCAGTCACGTATCACGGAGCTGCCTTTTTTTTAGGTTGTTTTTTTTTTTTTTTGGCCTTAACACAGATAATCTTTTTAGCTTTGTTGAATATAAGGTACTTTCTGTTTTTAATCCCATGGCACTATATTTTAAAAGAGAAATAACAGGTCTCTGATCTTTGTAGACTTCCATCTAATTGATTTAGTCCCCTTGACTCTCGCCCTTCTTCCACAGGTTGCTCCCTTCACAAACCACTGTGTCTCCTCCTTGGGCAAAGCATTCTGAAATGTTGCTGCAGCTCATCTGCCCAGTGCAGTTTTATATATAAGAGCAGCAGTGTAAATTACAGACAATTAAAGCCAGTCTTGAGTGTAATCTGGAGACCGCAAGTATGTAGTTGACTGGGTGACACTACATGGCCTTCAACAGTTCCTGGTTACAGTGATACCATATTGCACCTCTGACTGCTCCAACTGAGCGCTCTCTGCTCAGAGATCCACACTAAAAGTCACTAATTATCTCTGAGTTCACTGTTAAAGGTAGTTCTTAAAGTACTGTATTATTGTTCTTGTGTGTGTTACTGAAATAACAGACCACACAGTAAAACTTAGTTCGTGCTAACCATTTAAGTTTCAATAACAGTTTTGCCATTTAGGATAAGATGGGATAAGATATCTCAAGTAACAACAGCCAATGTTTTCACAAAACCAGTCTGAATCAAGATCAAAGCAGCACCTACTTGTTTTCACTCCTCTCATTGTGTGAAACTGATTCCTATTTCTCCTGTGTTTGCTTGAGGCAGTTAAAAATAAATTATCGGTTTAAATAAACGATTTGAAAAGGAGAATAGAAAGATGGACTCGATATTCAGAACTTAAATACATTCTGAAGAGAATTTCAGTAAATACATAGTAAAAAACCATAATTTAAATTCATTTTAATTTTATGGTAGACTGATGAAAAAATCAGCAACCTTCCAGAGAATTATTTTCTTTAAAGATCATATTTGTTGGAAAGAAGGTGTGTGATACAGAAGGGAAAATGGATAGTGAGTACAAAATTCTCACTAGGAAATACTATGATCAGGGTAGGAAAACTGTTGTGTCTTTCAATATTTTACATTGCATGCACTTGACATTCAGATTACATAGCAAATGTTCATGATGAGTTTACTCAAAAAGGAATCTATTTAAAAACAGAAGGACATTCTACACAATTATTTGATTTGAAGGGTGTAGGATTTCTCGGTACAAGTGTCCTGGAGCTGCACATAAGCTGTACATATGGATGCAATGGCAATAAATCAGGCACAAAAATGTGACACTTGAAAGTAGACAGATTGCTTCTTTACAAAATGTAATACCACATATTTCCCTGCTTTCCTAGAATTCCACTGACAACTTAAAGCTTTTAGAATAATGGGTTTCACACCTTGAACACATGCCACAGAGGGCTAAGGGAGGCACTGCACACAATTTATTACATAGGCTGGAAACCTAAACATTTAGTTACACCATGTGAAAGAAACACATGTTCAGCAGATCCATCTGACATTTTCACACATATTTCAAAAGATCTCTTCAACTTCCTCATGATTTCAGTCTACATTTAGTTCATTACTAAGTCCTGCAATTGCAGAACTAAAATTAATCAGAATCCCATTTACTTTCTGAAGAGCACTCAAAAGTCTATGATTTAAATTAATTTATGCAAAGAGAAAAGCTCTTGTCTTTGTAAGTATAATTCCAAGCCATATAAATCGAAAGTAAAGCTTTACACCCGTAATGACCCCTTTTCCATCCAGTCTTAAATGGAATAATTAAGCAATAACTTCCTTCCATCTAAGTACATGCAGCAGTGATGGGTGCCTGCTTGCTGACTAAACCCTGAAGCTTTTAATTGACCTGTGGAAGCTGATTATTGCAAGTACAGTCATATGGCATAGTAGCTATCTACTTTTTACTAGAAGAAATCTTTCAAAGTAATTAATAACTTCGGTAATTTAAAAAGATTATGCTTAACTATTCACTATGAAGAGACTTAAGCTGTAGTCAGCAAGCCTGCTACAGATTTTTAAAGATAATAAAATCTGTAGGTGTACTCATTTGGGATGTAAATTTGACTCTTCAGAGTAATAGAACCAAAATAAGTCATTGGGCAAGGGCTCAGTTCATAACTCATGAATTATCCCTGGATTTTCCTGGAGAGACTGATGATAAGGCCTCCCTCACTGTCTGTGCTACAATCTGGTATTTGCTATTTATATCCCAGTAGCAGTGCTAAGAAACTTGCTAGGTAAATTTGGTACACAAAATGAAATTCATGTAATTGCAAACAGAATACATGCTCTTTCAGATATCCTTCATAGTTGCATACAAGTATGGACCAGTATTAGAAAAGGCAGTCTTCCCGAAGCATGCGTTCAAAAGTAATGAGACCGCCAAGCACACAGAGATTATAGTCTCTATAAATAATGTAATAAAAAAGTACTTGCCTTGGCCAACCACCACTGCAGACTCAATGTGGATATATAACTGCTGGAAGAAAAAATCGAAAAAATCTTTCCTACTAAAAGTCACTATGTGTGACAAGAGCCAATTTAGGAGACATTTGTTTGGAAGTTCTCTTCTGTTTAAAGGACAGCAAATAAATTCATTTCAAGTATTGTGTCCGTTGCTTCTAATTAATAGATATTGCCTCCAGAGTATAGGAATCGAAAGCAGCTGAATGTTTTGTTAGCATCTCAGTGCTCAAGTGATACTGAAATTCTCCTCAGCTAGACATTTAAAAACAAGTAAGAAAAATTAAAAAAAGACTGGGCTGCTAGGAATAACAGAGACTTTATATAGATAACTGTCCTGCAAGAAATACTTGAAAAATTACAACACGTAAAAGATTCACAATTAAATATCCAGTCACAATCATGGACTGCTTAGCATATCAGAAAATGAAAACTACTTGGTTTTCTGCCTAAGAATACACCTAAAAAAAATTATCAGATCCTAAAACATCTTGGAAGAGAGGAAAGAACTTGGTAGTAATTTTCAGAAGCAAGCAAGCTGCTCCTATCAAGCAGCTTCCTCTAAACCAAAATTTTCTCTTAAAATAGCTGAAAAAAGATTGAAGGGTCATTGAAAAAACAGTTCAGGAGTCCTCAAGGGATTGTCCGTCCCTTTTCACTAATGCAAGGCCCTCAGATGGAAGTTGATCATCACAAGCAGCTACATAACAGGCAACACTAACCACACGGACTTGGTGGAATTCAGATTATCAGAACTCATGCCTTACAAAAATGAGCATGATCAATTAGAAAAAGAAAGCTTAACAGTCAATTGTTTTCTTTTGACTAAGGAGTGGGATGTGGGAGGGAAGGATAGGGTGGGTTTGTTTCTTTGCTGTTGTTTTATTGCTTTGGTTATTTTTTTAACAGCTATCAAAAATTAGGAGGTAAGAGAAAAGTCATAAGTACAATAAATACTTTGTTGATAAAGCACTTTATACAACATTACATAAATTATCCTTGAATAAGATACTGCGTATATCTCTTCGGGACAAGAATATTGGCATGTCCTGGTAATGGAAAGAGAATTGTTTATAAGAGACAAGCTGCAATATCTCAGGTTTGTTGGAAGCTTCAGATGGAAATCTTCAGCTATCAGTTACACATCCATCTTTATTTAATATATTCATACATGATGTGGAAAAGGGAGTAAGCAATATAGTGTTGAAATTCATGGAGGAAATTAAAATGGAGGGGACATGCAAACACTAGTAAGAGAAAAAATTGAACTATGTACAGAAAAACAAGATCGTTATTTTGAAAACATCGACCAATCTATTTGGAAAAATGTAACCTGAAACACAGATGCTCTCTGGGAAACTTGGAAAGCAACAATGCTGAAAAAGATTGTTGGGAGAACAGAACACTGGACATGAATTTGTAACATGATACAGTAGTGGAAAATAACACAGGCCTACATTATTTCAAAATAAATACGCATAGCATTTATATTGTGAGTATGGTACTGAGCCCTTGAGCCAAAACATTCCTTCAGGGCCCTGGAAAAAAGAATTGTATTTTCTTACTCTCAAAACCAAAACTACTAATACTATCTCACTCCCTGCCTCCCTTTTTGAAAGTTTAACTAAATTAAACCTACACTAAACTAGAAATGTCTGCAATTTTCTAAAGCTTATTTTGCCTGTACTGAAAAGAACAAAGTGCACATAAAAAGGGACAATCAGATGTAAGCAATGTTCTGCTTTGTGGTCACTGGACCTGGGCTAATGCTTTCCCTTCTAGACATAAAATTAAAGATCTTGGAATTCCAAGAAGAATAATTAATATTGGCAATCTGGAGATGACAAGTAAAGGGGAGAGACCACAAGGCTGACAAAGACAAGGAAAAAAAGGATAGTAAGAAGTAATGAAGCTGAACAGGACCTTTGGAAGATACAGCAGGGCAAAACTACCTGTCAAGGAACCTCAGTGTATGGGTCAGTTAAAACCAGACCAATCAAAATATTTGAAAAAAAATCTGTGCCACACAAGCCTTCATTATTGCATGATATACCATATAAAAATAATTCTTTTCCATCTGTAACTTCATTTTGGGATTTAGTTTGAATGGGAATGAAATTTTAAAAATAAAAGTCCTTCTCAGCATGCATTTAAACTCTTTCTTAAAATGACTACTACTTTGGTTACCCCTTAATGTGGGTTTCTGCTGCAGCTCGTTATGCTTTTGAATACCAGGTGATAACGATGCCCCTGAGAAAGACTGTCTGATTTCATCTTGAAATCCACAAAATTGGATTGTTGCATTTTAACGGAAAACTTTTTTTCCTTCTTTCTCCAGTGCCATCAACTTCAACCACGTAGCTCAGTACCTGAAGCCTGTCTACCAATCTTTCAGACTGTATTAGCAACCTCCTTGTCTGCTTTTCATTTTATTTTCATTTTTTAAATGAAAGGAACTTTTCTTTCTCACACTTGAGGAACACTAGATGCAATTGTTTTCATCTCCATGTGAGTTTGTGCAATAATGAAGTGAATTTTGCAGAAAATATCTGTTTATCTAATCTGTATGGTGTCTGGCACCATTTAAGTACAAGTGATCAGGGAAAGGCCTCGGAATTCTGTCCAAAAGAAAATTGGTCAAGACAATTTTATATAGCACTAATTTTTACCACTCTTAACTTGACTTCAAGAGTTTATGTTAAAATGAATCAAATACACTTAGCACGTATCTCAAAAGTTCGTTTAGGTGAGGAATGGATGCTTAATCCCACCACGTTTTGACCTCTCTTCCTTAGCTTCACAATTTATGTGGAGTGGAAAATGTCAACCCCCCTATGCTATTATGTAAAAAAAAAAAGCAATATCTTTTTCATCTTAAATACAGGAGGAAGTTTGGCAAGTATAAAGTAGCAATGAGGTGGAAAGTCAGTGGCATGTGCTCATCTTTAATGACTGACCCTTTAATATCAGTCCTTCTCGTTTAACCATATATTTCAAAGAAACAATCATACGTGAGGCTTGTTCTGAGTTTGCATTACACATACAGTTTTTCAGGCAGTACTGGTTCGTATTCTCTGATATGCTATGAATATACTGTTGGATGACAGGAGCTTTATAAGATGTCAATCAACCAAACTATTCCAAGTTTTAGATCATATATTCATTCAGCTTCTGAGACTATAATAAGAGAAGTAGAGTAAGAAATACATATTCTGGCATTTCTAATGCTAATTTGCTCATCTGCAGCTGCAAAAGTTGACTTTCTGGATTTGGGGGGTAAAGGGAAGATCCAGTCTAGTATTATTTTTCCTCTCTGACATTAGCCAGCACTCAGACAATGAAAGGCTCAAGTTCTCTAGAAGCTAGAATTGCACTTCGGATTCACTGAGATGTTATTGGAAAAATTTGTAAAAGTCATCTTCAACACAAAGTATTCTGTCCCGGCTGATAACCTAGCTGTATCCCCAAGACTTATATTTGTGTACTGTAAGGAGTAGTTAACAGTAATCTTTAGTTGGAAAAAGACCGCAGACACTCTTGGAAAGTTATTTAAGCCACAATTGGCTGTGTTTACTCCTGCCAACTCTGCATTCACAAACCGTCCTCTAGCCCAGATGACAAATAAACAAAGGGAAATTTTGGAACTTCTGCCTGCTTGCAATTCAAATATCTAAAAAGGCCTTAGCACTAGCAAGTATCAATACTATGTTGCCAATTTTCTGATTTTACAGACGGAAAAGCTGAGACATAGGTTGAGAACAGATACCTAAGATTTAAGAAAGAAAGCCCAGATACAGCCTCCCAAGCTTTTGACTCCATAGGTGTGCTAGGCACAGGCAAACTCTGCATCCAAGGACGTTTGCTCTGTGGTGAATGCACCTAACAGAATCACACAGCAGTTTGCCATCCTGAAACACTGAACTATTTCTGAGTCTCACTACCCAAAACCTGTGTCCCAACAAGCCTTTTGAAGATAAACAAAGAAGTTCTTTCCTATCTTTCAATATCAGTCCTTTTAGTCTATTTAATCTCAAACTACAATGACTAAAATCATTTTTAGTATACCCGATATACAGCTGGAATTGTACTAAAAAATCCATTTACTTTGAAGGCAATAGAAACACACTCACTTTGAAGTAGAAAAAGGGACATGGTAACAGAAAAAAAAAAGCAACTTAGAAATGCTTGATTTTTCTTAATTACGTTTCTTAATGATCAAGCCTACGTATAACTTCAAGGTGACTATCTGAATGAAAAGATCATTTAGCTATAACAATAAGCCCAACATAAATCTTCCCATATTTCTTGATCCATACCCTCACATTTCAATTCAGCTTGTGTCTAAATAAGACATGCCCTGTCTCAACACGCCCAACATAAGTTCACAGTTCACCCTCATCTTTAACCTTAAAAATCTAACCAGAGCTGATAACCTCTCTTCCAAGTCAACATGTATTTTGTTGGATTGATCCAACCCCTCTGCCCTTAATAGAACCCAGCAGCAGCTGGTTTCAAACTGCTTCAAACCTTGGGAGATCAAAGTTTGATGAACTCCTGTCGTTCTCCCAAAGAATTAAGGTCTCTGAAGAATGTACTTCCTCAGGCTCAGATTTCAGAAATAAAGAAACTGAAATGAACAGAATTCATTTATTAGAAAACCATGCCAAGCATATTCAGAATGCTGGAGTAGGTATTTTCAATTAAAACAAATAAATACTTTCACCAAAGACGTACAGTCATCCTCACAACAACTTAATTCGCTAGATTCTGCAAGGCAACTGGATTCTTCACAGATAATATTGATGGAAATTACTTACTACTAATAGTTTACATATATAGCATGTGTCTGGCTGTGCAGAGTAATGTGATATCCTGGATTAGATTCAGATTTTATGGATATATGTGAATTGCTCTTTTCCCTTTCTAAATTACCACTCAGTATGTGGAAAACTGACATACTGGCATAAACCACATACAATAATTTGAGGTTTCTCTTGTCAGCCAGATGCTATTTATCATGCTACCTTTCAGCAGTGCTCCATACACCACAGAGTTTTCTTAATAATCACTAGGTTGCCCTTCATCATACAATAGAAAGCACCTACTAACTATTTTGATTGTAACCTAACTAACCAAAAGGCATGACTGCCAGGACCTGAAACAGTCTGATAAAATAAAGAGTGAAGCAACCCCCCACCAAAAATACTTCAAGAAAAAAAATAACATCATAAATTAACCTGTGCAAATGATTCCTGTCTCTCTTATTGGAACCTCTGTAGGCAGGGTAGACATTTGCATTTCTCTGTTCAACTAGCAAAAAAGGTGTTTCATATTTGCTTTTGCTTTTAAATGTAAAGATTCTTTCCTTTAACCCTACAGTTAAACCTATTTCTCCCTCTAAATGCATCTTTCGCTACATGATGACAACAAATGCAGATTTACTGAAGTTCAAAAAATTCAAGGTGATATACTACACAATCTAATTAAGATACATAGAAAGTAACGTCACATTTGCATTTTTAAATTCCAGATTTATACATAACCATTTTTACAAATGTAAAATCTTTTTGCTTTCAGCTACCTCCTTCTCTAAGACATGTATGTGTGTGTGTGTACAGCTGATCAGCCATAATTTAAATTTGCTCTGCCTTATATATATATAGAAAAACGCTCACACAGACATGCACTCTAAATCCTGCCCTGAATGTGTAGCTCTTCATCATCTCCATTTATTTATGATATGGTCCTGTAAGACCAATCTCTCTTCAAGGCGATCCACATACCACAGGCAACCTCCAGTGAGAAAAAAAAACAAAAACACAACCTAGGAAAACAAACAAAAAAAGCCACAAAAAGCACATTATCCTTTAAGGATCACCTTGTAGTAGAAAGCCGCAAAAAAGGAAAACAGGTGCATCAAGTTTTTGTGTGCTGAACATTACCCAGGGCCCTAACTCCCCCTCCTGCATGCTCTGCAGATCCAGTCACCTTAACACAAGAATGGAGTCGATTCATTAGACTGAACAGCACGTGTGAAATACCAGTTCCCTCTTCCAACACAGTGGACTTTTACAAAAAAACTGCACACCCATGTAAGTGGACTTCTCCCCCCGAATTTTTTTTCTCCTTGCAACTATTTAAAGAGAACTAATGAGACAGATGTAGCACATAGAAGACACGTGGTTCACACACACAGTGCCTGATGCGTTGGCTGCTCCGTTCACACATGAAGCAACGGCCAGAGACAAAGTGGACTTTTGGTGGAATTTTTACTCCTTATATGAATTTTTTTCAGTTAAAGGAGGAAAGCCCGTGCTATGGGACACCTAAGCTCCTGGGTTCTTTACATGATAAGTGACGGATTACATTGTTTTTGCTTGGTTTATAAGCTGGAAAGTATTTTTATATGCTGGAAAGTGTGCTATGTTTTGACTAAACTTTGGAATTGGCTTCCTTCCTATAATCCTTAATAGATAAAAAGCAGCAAGAGCAAATCCTACCACACAAACCTTGGCAGGAAACAATTTCTAGCTCAGCATTCTCTACTCAGAGAGACGCAAACAATGAAATCCTTATTTGGGCTATCAAACATTTCTGAATATCAAAAGTTAGCATGCTAATCACTTACACTTTTTTGTCCGGTGTTACTTTATAGCCCCCAAATTTTCACACTGTAGAAAGGCAAAGTTTCCTTCTACATTCATTAAAATGAAAAATAATTATTTTTATATGTCAGATTTACTTAGTTATTTTTTAGAGTGCCAAATCACATTTAACTGTGAAATGTAATCTTCCTCTGTGTTCTCACATCCAATTATTTAATTTTATGGAGCCCTAGAATTAATAAACAAAACATTACATTTGTTGAATTATTTTCTATAATGCATTTCCCATGCTGATGGTGTCTAAGAAGTTGTACAAATGGCAAACTCCGAAAAAAGCGTACCTTTGTCATCACTAAAACTGCTATATAAGTGGAATAACCTCTCAGAATTTCGTAAGAGAACCTCTAATGTTAAACTCTGAGGTTGGATCTCCAACTTGAAGTTGTGCAGCAAGTAAAGATCAACAACGAAACAGAAACTTTCTTTTTTTTGGTGCTGAGCGCATAAGCTCAATATCTTCACAAACCAGGTTCTACAATCATACTGTGTACTGTCAGAGAAATTTTAAGGTAATTCTTTAGATTCTAGTTTCCAAATATAATTTTACTTTAGTATTCTAAATACATAATTACAGTACAGCAGAGTGTCTTACAGATACCACTCATTACCAGAGTCCCATTAACAACCTTAGACAACTATATGACAGATTTCTAAATCAATCTACAGTGAAGAATAAACTCATTATTATCCGTTCTTAGCTATTTTTAAGCAAAGGAATTGTCTGAAACACTTGCTCACAAGCACAGGTTCCATTCAAATGCTGTTTATACTTATCCACATACAAGGCGGTCATATTAGTCCGAGTGGTATACGGAAACTTCAAATTCAGTGATGCTGTCCCTATTTGCATAACCAAGAACAACCTGGTAAATCCCTCGAGCCACGGATTGTTGAAGTCTAGAGAAGATACACAAGTCACCCATTAAGTGCCTTTCTGTGACTCAACATATTAGAGTATTTCACAAGCAAACCGCACAGACAAGTTGATGGGCGGGGATGCAGAGCAGTTTAACGCTGGATGTAGGCACAAGCAGTGCTTTGAGGTGCGGACATTCAGGATGTAAGCTCCCTATACTGCCAGTGGAGGGAGGCTGAGTCAGAGTCTGAATAAGTCAGAACGTCTGGAGAAGATAATTTAGTGACAAACCTATGATCTCAGAATATGCTTGAAGGCACTTGTGTCTTTATGTTTCAGGACAGTTTTATAGCAGAAGACCTATACACAGAGAGGGCAACACTACCAAAACTGGACATGTGCATATAGATAAACTCTGTACAAATGTAAATTAAAGTATTTTTTAAAAATATATACACCCATAGTATTTTTCATCAGGCTAAAGCTACAACAACAGAGAACCTGCAACACTGGATTCCCACTACTTGGTCTCAGCTTGAAGTGGAAGACTTGATGACTGGACAGACATTCCAAATAATATCAGTGGAAAAAATGAAAAAGGTAGAATAGGGCAATACAATAAAACCGAACACTTTAGAACCGGATTTTTCTTTTCCCCTCTCAAAGGTTCTTTGTAGCTTTGTTAGCATGTGCAAAAAAGTTTGTCATCTAGGGGAGGCCACTATGCAAACCCTGTAAGGGGAGAGAGAGGAAGGAATACTGGTAGGGGCATAGCAAAGCCATGAAGTTTCATGCTCTGGAAAATTTTAGTGAAAGAGAAAAGATGGGCCAGAACAGCCCATTGCATGGGAAGTTGGGAGGGTCAGGAAAGCCAGCAAAACAGCTAAGGGACTGAGCGGGGTGAAATCTGATGTCTAACAGAAGGCACCACTGCAATGCAGCACCAGAAGTTACCAACGCCTGCTGTTGCCTGGCTGGCTGCCGTAATCACGACTGCTTGACGGTTTCCCCCTGTGTAATGCAGAGGTAGCATATCAGATCCCTGCAGATGCTGGAAGCTGAAGGCAACAGAAAGAAAAGCTTTGACATTCTGTCATGGAGATGACAGGACAAAATGGCCTGCAATAAACAACAGTTTGAGCAGGATAATTTGATGCATTGAGTTCTTAAGCTTTTCCAGATGCTGAACTCAGCTTGGGATGTGAGATAAGGGGACAGCAATTACTTCATTGAATAGAGTGTGGTTGTGTGAAACCAAGAAAAAGGAACCTTTCTGTGAATGCAGAAGAAATAATCCACCTGCTCCTTTTTTTTTTAAATTTTATTAAAAAAACACCCAACCTTTTCCCACTCATCAGCTTTTAAGAGGATTCATGTGCAGCTCATATGCTCTGCAGACTGAAGCAATCAATGTTTCTAATCACTTTTAATCATTTTATGTTACATTGTTGCACTGCAACTTCAAAACAAACCAAAAACTTCAAACCAAATAAAACCCAGTAAACCTACATGAAAAGGTGGTCTGCTGTCTTGCAGTAACCAGATTTACAAAAGTAGCTTTTTCTTTATACCTTTTTAAATCTGCATAAAGCCCCAGCTGCATATATCACTGTGTCAGTTCAGCATCTCCACACTCACGAATACATAAGCAGAGTTAGGTTGCTGTGGAAATTGGCCCCTTTTATTGGCACACAGGCAGATTCACAAGACAACCCCTGCTGGATTACTTTCCATAAATAACAACTTGTTAACCCATACCTATTGGGTCCAGTCCACCCTTTCTAGGGAGTTATTTAATGATATTCCACAGGCAGGGAATCTGTGTGTAAACATGCAGGGAATCTGACCCTCTGCGATACCACTAACAGAAAAATGGCGAGCCCCAGATTTACAGCACATTTAAAAACATAATGAGCATCACGGGTAATTTTAGGGGTGAAAAAATGATTTTTTAAAGTCTGACAGGATTGTCTATACTCCTGCAAACAAATACCCAAGAGGCAAGGATCATCTTAGTGAATACCTGGACTAGCCTTTGTATACAGCACTTGATATCTAAAATGTTTACTGATTTTACTGGATTTTCTCTTGTGATATAGAATTTTAAAGATGGTTTCCTTCTGGTTTAACATGCTCTTCACATATTTTAAGAGAAAATTAAAAAACATGCAGTGCAAACCAATGTTATCACTCCCTAAAAATACAACTATCCTCTAAAGAAGCGTATCAAACACCTAACCCTATATTGTCATACTGTATTCGAATTTCAGTACAAGAAACGAGATAGACCACATTAACTTTAATGAATTCAGGGAAATATAACTGACATTAGTTGTTGCCTAAATGGCCAAACTTGGAACACATCAAATCCTTGTAGGAAGTTTCACGGGACCAGGTGAATACAATTTAAAATTTCTCTTCCATGTTACAACTGCCCAGCAGTACAGTCACGAGAAAGAGCTCTATCTGCAGAACATCAGCGTTAACATTTTGGCTTTCATTAGAGATCACACCAGATAAATAAATACTTGCTTACATATAGAAAGTTGGAAATTGGTAAAATCAAAATACATGAGAATTCCATGTTGAATAGTGTCAGAATGGACAGACTGCTGGCTTTCCAGCTGCTAAATGTGTTGGCAATACACATTAAAACTACTTGACAGCACAAGCATAATATCATAAATTCATTGGCAATATGTTTTCCAAAATGTATTAATAATGCCTCATGGCCCAACAAGTACTAGTCACAGGTCTTCCCCAAAAAACTTGTTATCCACTCTTTGCTGAAGAAGCCTGCCAGAATTTTCAAATTTCAGCACTTGATTTAAGGTCAAAGCCATTATTGTAAAGGAAATAAAATATTTCAGAGCATTCTGAGCAGAACAGTATTTGAAAATAAATTTTGCACCTCATTTGCCAGGAACATCTTGAAATGTCAATACAAGAAGAATAATTTTCTAGAGATGTTTCTTTCATCACCTCAGTTCAAAATTTCCAGAGATGGAGAAATTACTCATAAGATGAATAGTCTAGCTAAGGCTATGTCCTTGCATACAAATTATTGAAGGAAAAGAACAGTGTCTCCTTTTTATATGGGGATACACATTCCCATATTTCCCTCTCAGTAGCTGTTTGCAACTAAAAAGTTTTAGTGTCATTTTGCAAAATGGTCAATCATTTTTAATTTTTCTCCTGTACTTTTTTTCAATAGTTGAAAATAAATAAAGTATACTGTTCACATATACATCAGGCAGTGTATATATATAAAAAACAGATTATGAGATAATGCAACATGGCTACATTCCCCCCTCAGAGGTCTAATATTCTACTTCAACAGTCCAATGCCAACCTGCAAGATTATATAGTGCATTTAAACTTAAGATTTGAGCAATATTTTAGAGCTTTTTGAAGTAGCAAATATTCTGCAAAAAATACCAAAAGCTTCTTTAATGATTGTTTTAGACAAAGAGTAGCTGGACATAAACAAGTTCAAGAAAATGTCATTTCTATCACCTCACTTCTTAGAACACACAGCCCTCACCTCACACACTGTCCCCCAGAAACGCAACATTGATAGAGACTGTTTGGTTACCTAACATTTTTTAATTACACTGGGGAAAAAAAAAAATAATCAAATATTCAGAAGTTACCTAGTCCACATCATGAACAACACTTGGGGACTGAATCTAAACTACAGAGTGATTTAGAATTTTCTGCTGAACTTTCCCTTCCCGAAGTAAAGACAGCAGCAGAGGAAAATGGTGCTGAGTGTCATTAAGGTTTTTATTTAGTAAGTATTAAAGACCTTATTTAGATATCACTGAGCTTTAACAGATGACTAAGAACCATCTCATTTTCTGCCTACTCAGCAGACAAAAGTGTTCTCCTTTCTGAATGACTGATTCCCTGCCAAATGCCATTGTGACTCACTTCTATTTCTATAAGGAAATAATACCATTTATGCACTTACTTTATAAGAACTCATTCGGGACTAAAGTTCTTTACATTATCTTTCAATTTATAAAATACCACTCCATACACATGCGCAAATAAAATCTGAAAAAGCAGGCTTTGGAAACCTATAAGAGAGTATTCTTGCTCTGAAGCAATGAGCTTAGGCATTTCTGTAAGGTTTGGTCATTAGTTCCCTGTACCTCAGATCTCTGGTTTTAGAGCAACACTTTTCCTCTACTTCACAAGTACTTGTGAAAAATTGTGAAGATGTTCATTAGAAATAGGTAGGAGACCGCATGCTGCGCAAGGGTGATAAAAAAGTAATTGAACAAGGAGTTGGTCCATGAGTACTGTGCGGCCTATGCAGTATGAATGTGATCACGCAATAAAAAGACAGAATCATAATTCAAGTGTACAAGGGAGTAGAATTAAACTTGGTCTTGCTGATTCAGGGAATCAGACTTTGTACAACGTACAGAACCCAGCAGAGGAGATGAACTTGCTGCATCAGTGAACACCTGAGTCAGGCATGTGCTCTCAGGGCTCTTTTTACACATCTCCCATAAAGTGGAGACTCACTAAACCCTGAAGGCTACCCAGTCAAGTGGAATGGTGAAACAGTGGGAAGTGGGAAAAGCTGGCCAGCCAAGTTTGCCTGAAGAGGAGGAAGTCTGGGGTATTGGACTACACTTAAAAGCAGAAAAAACCCTACGTGCTACAGCTGGATCTTATACCTCAAGGGGCCCACGAGACTTAGAAAGAATGCATGAGAACTAAAAGAAAGAAACGAAGCTTAGGCAAGGGAGAGGAAGAGTGGGTCATATTTTCTTGGCAAAGGTGTCTAATCTAAGTGCACATTCAAATAAAGACGAGAGCAACTGGTTAAAATCAAATGAGATAAGGACATGCTTCATGAAAGGAAGAAAAATGAATATGTAGGAGAAACTGCGAGTTCAGTAATATGATTTTTTTCACCCAAGTGTGGTAAAGAAAACGAAGCTGTGAAACACAGGCAGCCATTTACTACTTTGTCTAGGCTTGTATACTACTTACGTAGAGAGTCTGGCATGTGGAACCTTTACAATGTCCATGTGCTTGTTAGATTAAAATATTGTCCAGCCCTGAAGAAACAAATTTTAATAAGAAGCGGCCACAAAGTTGTGCAACCTGAGTACTTCTGAGCAATTAATTTAAGGCATGACAAAGGACTGGTGACATAGTTTTAGTAAGAAATGTATGTTTGTGTTTATATATGATGTTTATATAGATGTACTGAGGAAGAGAAAGAGAAAAGGCATGTTTCTCTTGGCCAAAATCATTATACATATGAAAAGTTCCTTGCATTTGGTATTTTTCATACAAGCTCTTTTGGTACCATTCCCAGGCCTCCATTTTAGGATATTATTTCTGTTACTTCTCCTTACCAGAGATCACATACAATCTGCTTTTACCTTCACATGCTGCTATCTTTTCATCCATTTTCATCAATTCTCTTGCCATTCCAAGAGCTTGTTGTACACCTCTAAGCAAATAATCTTGTTTTCTTCTTTCTCAAAAAGTCTTTCTTCTGTTTCTTCTCTTCCAGGGAACCACCATTACAAAAATACTGAAATAATGAGCAGAACTGAGCTGCGGGAGTTACTCTTTTAGAAGATGTAAACAGGGGTCTGGATGAAAGTGGAACCAAATGACACATCAGGAAAAAGACAGCTTACCAAGCACTCCTCTTCAAGTCATGAACGTGTCAATAGCTGCTATCAATCAGATCTTTCCTCTACAGACAACTACGGAGGTGAGATGTTTATCTGCTAATCAGGTACCACTACTTCAAATTTTCTACCATTTCCCTTCCAATTTCGATTGAAATAATAGGGTTCTGTCCTCCAAAGCCTAAGAAATCCCTTGACACGATCAGATACCTCATTCAAAATTTGTTTGCAATACATAAGGGTTTGAATAGAGAAATGTCATCACATCACACATGCAGGATACGAATGTTTGGCCAATCATGACCCCTGTCAATACTACGCACGTGCTGGCATGACTCTTACTTTAACCATTTCTCTTTCACTAGATTTGTAACTACTGTTATTGTAATTACTTGTTGCTCTCCTTTGATTAACCTGACAGATTTACATAAATCATTTTTCCTAGGATCATGATGCATTTTTCACATCCAGTGAGACATTAGCTATGCTGGCACCTGAAGTGTCCGACAATATACCTAGATGAGAAGGGAAGATATATCTTGCTAAGAGGTTTACGCTGCTCTTTGATCTCTCGGAATAAATCTGGAAGGGCTGTAACTCCATGATAAAAACAGCTTGAGAGCAATTTAAATTTCATTTTAATTAATTTTGTTTTCACTCAGAAGCAGTATTCACCCAATTTTGTACTATAAGCACCTGGTACAGCTCTATGACAAGGTGGGAGAGTTAAACATAGCAAAGCAAACAAAAATACCTTCCCACAATTGCGTGCTAGATCTAGATCTACTGTCAGCCACCATAACACAGTTTTTGTCTGCTTATCCTGCTTGCCACGTCTGGTATCTTTTTCCAGAATATTTTATTAAGCAGTGCTGCAGAGGAGAGGACCAATCTGCCAGGGAGTAAATATTTGAGAAAAGTGAGTAATACATTACCTAGTGAATGGATGGAAGTGAGTATAATGTGAACTAATTACAAATTGAGATTGATTTATCATGCAAGTTTCACCTTTGTCACTTTTCTTGTTGCTAGTGAACTTCTGCACTACTGCAACTGCCAAGAGAAGCTTTAGCAGCCCTTGTCCCGCCAACCCACATACTTTTTGGAAAGGAAAAATGTTTCACATGAGCCTGGCCACAACAGTTTTTTGGGGCCTTCTTACTACTACTGTAAATTTTGGAGCACTACCCAATTACTTCAAGGTTTGCCTTGATGGACAAGGAAGGTGGAAAAAACTTTCTTCACAAGATGTCTTTCTCCATAAGTTATAAACAAACAAGGTTTACATCCACCATGGAATACTTTGGTTTTAGTTGATAGATTTCTGGGGTTTTTTGGTGCGTTTTGTTTGGTTTATATTAAAAGTGCAGAAAACATTACCTTTTAAGTACAGGGCTGAGCTTTTTAATTTTTATTTTTATTAAGTATAACCCTCTGTATTCTGCTAAAACATTCGCTTGTGCATACTTTCACCATAAATGTCATCAGAGTTTTGAAAGCACTTGAAGAGATTTCTATACTATCTGTGTTAGTAAGGACATCACATTTGTCCTGCTGGCTGAGTAATAGTCACTGAGCAGTCTTGCTGCAACCCAAATGATAATATTTATTTTAAGTTTAGTTCTTGCTAATCAATCTGAAGATTTGCTGCTGATAAAGGACTGCAATTTGTACCAGTTATAGTAATTTCTAATTAAAAAAAAAAAAAAAAAGGCACTCGGTATTCTCAAGTACCATATTTCTTCTACAAGCAGAGTTTTGCTTGCCCAAACTGCTCAACGCTATGTCTATGCAGTTCTGCATTTTTCCCCATTCACAATGAGATAAATCACCATGAACTGCTTATTGTGATTTAATTGCTTATGCATGTGTTTGATTTAATTTGTATCACCATTTACCTCCTTGCTGAAATCACTCAAGTCTTTCAAAGTTGTAGCCACCTAACAACAATTGAATATTTCCCTAGCTGTCAGAAAACCAATCTGAAGCCTGCATTGAGTGCTTCAGAGCCGTAATTATAGAGCATCTATAATAGAGCACTGCGATGTATCTTTGAACTGAGGCCTTTGGTTGGGATGTCCAAAGGTGCCAAGGCCTGCCTCCTACCTGCTTTCACTCAACAGAGCCGATGGGGTTTCACCAACTTCAGCGAAGCAGAGCCTTCACAGACAGCTTTAGACTCTGCAGGGAAATTTTCCTATCGGATCATAGCGCATTGAAAGTGAGAAATCATGTATTTTATGATCATTCCTAGTTTCACTTGACAGCTATGAAAACTGCTGAACAAGTGAATGGCGCCCAGCTACCAAGCTGTCAGTTTGCTACAGGAACCAGGATTGCAAACCTCTGGCATCTGAGCCTTTGAAGTTTTCACACAGAAGGGTCTCCCATACAGAACTGGGGAGGGGAATCAGAGTCAGGAATGACTGAAAGACACATGGGTGATTCCATTCTTAGAGATGCAAGAATGAGAACTACCATGCTGCCAGGAAAAACAAAGCCTGTAAGAGTGAAGTAACAGAAACGGAGTATTTAAGCCTGCAAGTGAAAAAGAGCATGGTTCAAAATTAGAAGTGCAATGGTCTGCCTCAAAATATTTACATTAAAACCTTGATCTGCCATTAAATTGCTGCTGAGGATAAAAAAAAAAGACAAACCTTAGAAGTCCTATCTCCCTCTGTCACCAGTAATAAAATAGCTCTAAACAGGAAATAACAGGAATGAGAAATTTAGTAACAAGACTCTTAAAATTTTGTTTCAAGTTTTCCTGAATATTTCAGATTAATCAATTACAAACCCAACCAAATCACTTAGCTTGAAACAATGATCCAAGCTGTTCTATCAGATTTTGTATTTAAAAGGTTTAAAGATAACAGCCATAATGTCTTATTAGACACAATGGCATAATTTCAAGGCTGTCCTATCAACTTCATCCTGACAGCTTTTCTATTTCCCACAGCCGCCTTGCTCACTTATTCCTCAGCACACAGAAATAAAAGTATAAATCCAAGTAATGAAAACAGTCAAGCTGCTCATAAAATGTCATATTGCTCTGAGACTGCACATCACTTCCCAAATAGTATCCTGTCAGTCACATGCTCATTCTTTAAGTGACAGAAGCACTGGCTGGAAACATGCTTGGAAAAAAAAAATCCACTGCAAAACAAACAAATAAAAAGCCATCAGCAGTAAAATTTACAATTTTTCCCCTTAATCCCATGCTGTACAAGACGTTCAATACTCTTTAAAAATAATTTTTAGAACAACCATACCCAAAATGGATGGGCGAAAAGGTGCCAAGACATCACTGTGCTGATTGTGTTACTGACAAATCAATAACTGAGATGTGAAGACATGGAGATACAGCTTTTTTTTTTTTTTTTTTTCAGGACTATGAAAGATGGAGAATGTGACACTTTAACAAATGTCATTGCATTCCTTCAATAGAAACTTATGCTGTCAATTGCAGAGTTCTAAAGGTTTGTGGTTTGTTTCTTTTTTTAATCTTCAGGAAAATGGAGTTAACAAGTATGTAACTGCTGTGACTGATCTGTGAGCTTGTGATTAGCATCCCAATTTAATATCTATGGTATTGCTAAAAAGACTTAACTTCATCATACTTATTCAAAACTTGCAGCTTTACTGCTAAATATGATCTTTAAAAAATTAACTTGTATATCCCAAAGTGACATAAATCTGGTGGCACAGAAAGGCACTCTGAAAACTTGCAAGATTTATGAACCACCCCTGAATGCACCAACTGATCAGTATAACCATAAAAATGAAGTATAACTTCATTTTTTCAGTAGAGAAACATACTCACTTTTAAGTAGGTTAGGGGAATGGTGCACCTGCTGGAAAGAAAGCAGCCCAGGAACAAAAAGTTACCCCTATGCATGCCTAACACTGTCACAGTTTTACACTGATGGGCATAGTACAGATTTTGCTTTGCTGGTTTATTTTACAATTTGAACATAAACGTAAAAGCACCTTAAGGTGAGGTCCAGTCTTCAAACTAGACTCACACAACTGAAGTTCCCTTTTGCAATTTACACAAGTGACAGAAAAATGGAAAGACTAAAGAGAACCAAAATCATCATTTGAGAACACTGAGAAGCTTCAGAGATGTAACTGGAATGACAATGCCTTGTTTTGTCCAGCTTGTAAATCTGCAAAAATATTCCTGTGGTCACTGTTCTCTATGAAGTTCTGATGATCACAGGGTACATACACAGACCTATTACAGGAAAAATTACCATTGTTCTTCTTAACATCTAATTTTTCAAAATTGTTATGTGATTTATATAACATATTAGAAGATACATAACACAGACTCCTTAATATGACAACAAAATCTATACTTCTGGAATGTCTTCTTTTGCAGACTTGATTTCTCACCATTAACACTGCATTAATTAACATCTCTCACATTTACACAATTAAAATGGATGCTGTTAAGTCAGCAGACTCTTTAGCAGCACAGTAGCTATGCTGGCCATTCTGGAAATTCATCAACAAATACCCTGGATTCCTCCTCAATGCTCTGATATTATTTCACTACAGAACAATAGGAAACAATTCATAAAAGGATGCTTATAGCTAAGGAAACAAAACATGCTATAGCCATTTAAGTAAAACAACTTCAGTGGCTAAAATCAGTATATGAAAACTTGATTAATTGTGATTTTAGTAGCAACTAGAAAATTGAGGCTGTAGATGTAGCTTAAGCAGATGCTGCATTCCTGGAACTAACTGGTTTTTCAGACAGAGCTAGGGAGCTCAACTTGATAGCTAAAGAAAACAGTAAACAACATGATTACTTAGAAGAATCAAGAAGCAGTCTTTAAAATGAAGAGTTGTTATGGAAAATGAGTATAAGAATGCAGTACATTTTATTTATGTATCTTTTATTCATCAAATCCCAACACGAGCATCAACGAAAGGTTCGGGAACAACAAAACACGGACTCAGGAATATATTCTGAAGGATATTCCCATGCTGAACTGCTACTTAAATGTCTTGTCTTCACTAGAGTTCAGAAGGGATGAAGGAACACAGATATTTCTTAGGGCCTTAAAATTCACATTACAGATGCTACAACTCTTCTACTCTCTTTTGAGTTTAATTTAGCACTTCCAAGCAGTGTCTATGAACTACCAATGATCTGCAAGGCATCACTTAGTACTCACGTGAACAGAAGTATTTAACAGTCAAGTCTCTGTGTGTGGTACACAGGAGATCCAAATATGGAAAAAACACTTTTTCCTAAAGGTCTGTTATCAGGAGTGCTTACAGTGGGTTTGTATACTGTCTTACACAGGTTTAAGATGACACTTAAATGCATCAGGATTAAAAATAAATGAAAACAGAAATTGTGAAATATAATTGAATGGTTTCACAGTAGCTGAGTTACCTAATGGCCACCAAATGCTTTTATTTATGGAGATGAAAAATAGGCTTTGGCAGATGACCTTGGGCTGTTTTCTTTCATTAATGAAACCTTATCACTTCTGCTCCAAAGAATAGAGCAGTTTGTCATTCAAGCGAGAGTAAAATATATATAAATGCACAATAGGAATGTAAAAGGTCTCTCTGATAATTTTCAAATTTATCTATATTTTAAGATAATTACCATTACACGAAAGAGTCCTTTAACCAGCACTGTAAAAAACCCACCAGAGTTAAAATTTGCCATCACATACAACTTCTCAAGATGCTTCTTTTCTCTTTTCCCTTTTTTTCTACAAACCTTACTATCTACTATAAAATCCACTGGGAGATCCTGGCAAATTATTTTTACTTTTGCTTTAATCTCATTTTCTATTTTAACATCACTACATTCACTGTTTTTATGCAATGTCAGTAAAAGTCTGGTTGTGAACTGTGAACATGCTAATAACTTGGACAAAGCAAAAATCCTTCCAAAAAAAAAATAAAATCTTGTGGAAGTGTGAACCTCTTCCTAAACAAAGAAGCTCCATTGTCTCCACTGCAAGGTATTTCAGACATCACAGGAAAAATTTTGACACTGTCCCACACGACATCCTGGTTGCAAATTGGAAAGTCATGGATCTGATGGATGGACCACTCGGTGGGTGAGGAACTGGCTGGATGGCCACACTCAAAGGGTTGCGGTCAATGGCTCGATGTTCACCTGGAAGCCAGTGATGAGTAGTATTCCTCAGAGGTCAATATTGGGACCAGTGCTGTTTAACATCTTTGTCACTGACATGGACAGTGGGATTGAGTGCACCCTCAGCAAGTTTGCTGACAACACCAAGCCATGTGGAGCGGTTGCCACGTTGGAGGGAAGGGATGCCATCTAGAGGGACCTGGACAGGCTTGAGAGGTGGGACCGTGCGAATCGCATGAAGTTCAACCAGGTCAAGAGAAAGGTCCTGCACCTGGGACACGCCAATCCCAGGCACAAATACAGGTTGGGCAGAGAATGGCTGGAGAGCAGCCCTGAGGAGAAGGACTTGGGGGTGTTCGTGGATGAGAAACTTGACATGAGCTGGCAGTGTGTGCTGGCAGCCCAGAAAGCCAACTGCATCTTGGGCTGCATCAAAAGAGGTGCGGACAGCAGGTTGAGGGAGGTGATTCTGCCCCTCTGCTCTTGTGAGACCCCACCTGGAATACTGTGTCCAGCTCTGGAGTCTTCAACACAGGAAGGAACAGGTCCTGTTGGAATAGGTCCGGTGGAGGGCCATGAAAATTATCAGAGGGCTAGAGAACCTCTCCTATGAAGACAGGCTGAGAGATTTTGGATTGTTCAGCCTGAAGAAGAGAAGGCTCTGGGGAGACTTTATAGCACCTTCCAGTACCTAAAGGGGGCCTACAGGAAAGACGGGGAGGGACTCTTTATCAGGGGGTGTAGCGATAGGATGAGGGGTAACAATTTTAAACTGAAAGAGGGGAGATTTAGGTTAGATCTTAGGAAGAAATTCTTTACTGTGAGGGTGGTGAGATACTGGAACAGGTTGCCCAGAGAAGCTGTGGATGCCCCATCCCTGGAAATGTTCAAGGCCAGGCTGGATGGGGCTTTGAGCAACCTGCTCTGGTGGGAGGTGTCCCTGCCCTTGGCAGGGGGTTGGAACTAGAGGGTCTTTAAGGTCCCTTCCAACTCTAACCATTCTATGATTCTATAATCTCAGTTCTTCAGAACAGTTTAGCTTCCCACTAAACTGTACAGAAAATAGAAATATTAAATACATACAAGCAAATAAAATGAGAAGATGCAAGAGCATAAAGTGCTATTTATCCAGTGAAAACTCAAGTTTGCTAACAACATTCTATGAATGAATAAATTAGGATAGCAAAATATTAATAAGCTTAATTGATCTTAATACTACCTGCCTGTTGGGAATCCATATTCCCTACGTCTGTCACAGAAATTAAATAGAGCACCCTGAAGAATGCTTAGCTAGTTATTATTACTATTGTATACTATCTATAATACTGATTACACATATACATGTAAAATTCTCTATACGTTGTACATGCCCTGCACATAGACTGCACTGTTTTTACTCTAGTCCATATATTTGCACAGCAAAAGATTTTCCTCAGCAATCTTCGAACAGTGAATTTTGCAGGCTACCAGTTAGCCATAACACAACTTACTATATTATTTGCATTCCCTACCACAGTAAGTTATTAACATAGACTCTATAGGCTATAGTCAACACATCAGTGCCTAAAGCTACTGTATTACTGGCTCCGATCCTGCTTGATCCCAAGCTCTACTAGATGGTTTGAACTGCTAAATGTCTTGTAAATAGAGTGACAGAGCACGGACGGACTGCCAGCGGTTTCCCAATACGTGCAGCAATTAACAGAAGATCAGAGGGCTGGAGCTAAGGCATCATTTGGGAGAGTATTTAAATAAAAATACAGTAAGGCGATAGTTGGAAGAAAACCAGGTGGGGATAGAAATAAACCATCCCCACTGCACTCAATCCATTGTAAATTAACTCAATTAGTTTAAGAATATTCCCCCCACACACCAATTCAAACACCTCCCTACATCAAAATAGAAAACATTTATTAACTGATGCTTCCAACTGTGACAGAAATTACAGTCACTTTTGTAGTACAGATGGTGTAAAAAATGCAATCTAAAAATATGATTAAAAGCTCAAAAGATGAGTAACCCAAGTTCATCTTAGAAATGGCTGTTTGGATGCTGCTAAAGAAATGTATTTGGAGTTAATTAGTTTGCTTTTTATCTATTCTTCAATTAAGGACTTCTCACTCTCTCTTAATCATGAAACAGCCATTAAATTTAGCAGATCTGTCTAGATGCCCTTATGCAAGAAGAATAAATTAGTTGAACATTTTTTTCTTAAAAATATGAGACTCATTTTATGAAAATAATGGTACTACCAATGTCCTGGTCCTCGTAGTCTTTGGATCATAGCAAACCAACTCCATATATGACATTTTAAATGCTTCCTGTAACTCTCATAAAATGAGTATTTTGGAACACTGTTTATTGACATATTTCCTGAGAGTATATTAATTCTTTTCGTCCTTTATAAAATATGCAAAGCCAGGTGCCAATTCCTAACAAGTGAGAGAGCACACAGGGGTAAAAAATGCAGTACTTCAGCCATTAACACCAGATTGCAAAAAATTAGCATAATAGGATAAAAACCTCTGGAAGGTGTGGCTAGAGCATATTCCTATATACAAAACAAGGACTCATCCCCTCAGTGTAGTTCCTTTAAATCCCGCTGTGTTGGAATGTTGATTTTTTTTTTTTCCCCCCACTAAAGTCTTCATGTGTCAGAGCAATCCCTTTAGGACTGTCCCCTTCAGGAAGTCATTTCAAATTTTTTGTGCTGCCCTTTCTCCATGTGTGAATATGGAAATAATGAACTACAGAGAGATATATACAAAGCTGTACAGTGATGTTCGCAGATACATGCTGCTTTCTGATATATTTCAGAAATATTTCTTCTTTCAAAGGATAGACAAACCACAACAGTGGATCTGCTGTGCCATCCTCATTCACTCCAAAATTAGCTGATTAGCAGTTGAAATACTCTGTTTAAATTTTAGTATTAAATTGCAAAAATGGCAACCATTTTCAAATTAAAAAGAGAGATCACATTTTCTCTGATCCCTTTTTAAAAACACACTGTGTTGCTGTGTTCTAGATTTGCCAAAAATCATGAAGATACATTGTCATAAGCATAGAATCATACTCCCACTTACGCTATGGGGATGGTAGTAATGGGAGAAAAAAAGCACTGTCATCCTAAACAAAACCCAAAGCTACTTTACCCAACAGGCAAGTAAGCAGAAGCTTAGACGCAGAAGCCAAATTAGGGTGGCTCAACCAGGTTGAGACATACCAGACTGGAGATCTGAGAAAAACTATTTTGCACCTATTTTGTAAATGAAACGCAGGCTTTCATCTGTCCATTAGCCACATCTACTACTTTAAGATTCACTCAGAATGAAATTTCGTCCATCCATACAGCAGTAGAATGGCTGGTTAACACTGATTTAATACAGCAAAAAAATTAACTTTCAAGCACACAGCTTAATAAAATGATACTTTGCACACCAAAGAAATAGGTCTTTTAGGAGCATTGGCACCAATCCTGATCATAAACCCAATTCAATAGTGCTGTAAAATAAGATTACCTTTACGTGTCCCCTAGAAGAAACAAGGTATTAAATACATATGAAAAATGAACTGCCCTTTTAAGATTGGGGTGAAATGATAAAAGAATGTGTCAAGATTTTTACTCTAGATGTCTGACCTCAAGGCTAATTGAGAGTTGCTGCGGTCTGTACTGTCAGCCCCATATTGTACAGACAACAAAAATAACAATGAAAAGACAACAATGGTAAAAAAGGCATGTTATATAGACTTACAAATTTCACCTATTAAACAAGTGCCCCTGTTGATGTTGCAAATAAAAGAACAATAGCATTCTTCACCTCAGAAAAAGTCATGATATCATGCAGCTGCAAATGCAACTGTGCTGGGCATTAGAGTTATACTGCATTGGCCAGAAGGTTAAGAAAGAACAGCTTCAACAGTTCTTTGACTTGTTTTACAGCAGTCCAGCACTGCTGACTATCAAAATAATTCCTGAAAGCATATGATAAATATGAGGTGAGACTCATCTGTCTTATTGAAATCACTTTCTTTTTCTGAACCTACCTGCAGTGTTGTAAGCCTGACTTTGCTTCAGTACCACCTCTCTTACCAATTCAATCAACCCTTTTTATTTAGAAAAATTATAATTATGATGTAATTGTTCAAGTCCCTATCTAACTGCTGTAGTGTTCTGCATATTGACATCTACTCACAAAGAATGTGGCTAAACTGAGTTAAGATCTTAGGATGGTAACATATTGTAGTCAGAGCAAGACCTTAAGATATAAAACGTGTAAGTCTGACTCAGCTCTGATAGTTCATGTCAGGAGAATAGCACTGGGTAACCAATGATAGAGTTCTAAGCCAATAACACTTACCTTTTAAGAAATATGATTGGAAGGAGATTAATACCATCGCATCACCACACCATTAATAACCACTTTCATTCAAAATCCCACTATGGAGGATGTTACTGCTATTATTTTAAACAAATGCACAATGCCCTGGAAACACCTGGATCCAAAGGTACTTGCAAATCCCAACGATTCTATGGAATTTACCTCATTTTTTTTGCTGGTAGCAGAAATAACCGACCAAGTTAACAGGGATGAGCAGGTGAGGTCACATTTGCCTTGCTTCTTGTCCCTTGCAAGAACTGGGCGGATACAAAGGGCAGCATCCTTTTTAGATGGATACAGGCAGTAACAAATACAGACTGTCAATATGGGAAGCAAAGGTGCAAGAATGGCAAGAAATCCACTCAAGTCTCTACACAGAGCAGTGCTGGGGACACAAGTAAGATTGCAGACTCCTGCGTTTCAGTCCAGAGAGGATTTTCTGACTTGAAGCCCAGCAGTACTTTTTTGAAAGCAATCTTCTGATGCAGAAATTTGCTTAATATTCTGGCTCTTTCTTTCCACTTCCCCAATGCGTCCATCCCACTTCTTTCTTCCTCCTCTCTTATCCTCAAGTCTAAGAGGGTAAGAGGAAGTTTTTGAGGAGAGGTAGATGAAAGAGATGGGAATCTTAAGGGAAGACAGCCTCCAGCAGAAAGAATCATGGGACTCTAGCTCTCCTTGCTCTCCTGCCAGGAGCTCAGGACACAAAAAATTGAGTTATGTTAGCAGTATCACATTTCTCCTATGTATTATTTGTGGAAACAAGGAGAAAAGGAGTATATATCTATTACACAAACTCAAGGACAAGTCCCTGCTCCAACCCTTTTTTTTTTCACATTTCTCATGTGATCTGTTTAAAAGTCTCTTTTGAAACCAAACTAAAGCACTGAATGTCCTCCGTAATCACCCTAAACGTTCACCTTTACAGCTTCAGAAGTTGGCAAGTATGAGAGAACACACCGAAGATAAAACATATGGTTTCTAGTCCAAGAAAAAGAAAAGGTAAATCAAGCCAGGTTGTTTCCATATTTTTCAATATGATTTAAATAACAGACCTGTTTTCTAGCCCTGGACTTATCATCCAATGCACATGCTGGTATCGTTTCCAAACTTGGGGGGAGGGAAGACTATTTAGAATCTGCATTCCCTACCACCCTCCCCCCTTTTGAGATTTTCTATCTTCTTTGACCCGATGCCAACATGATAATTTCACATAAAACAGGAGTGTAGGAGGGCATTATTGGCACTAAAGCATGGGAATAACCTGGGGGAGGAAAAGCATTTCTCTTATTCCTTCCTTAAGTATAACTTCTGAAAATAAAAAGGGGTTGGGGGGTCTTGGACAGAAGAAATGGCTTTTTTAGCACAAAAGGCAGAAGATAAAGAGGTCAAATGAGAAATCATAAAGTATGGGAGGAATAAAAAGTTCACAAGAGAGTACTTGGAAGATTAATTCCAAGCAGGAAATTTATCCTAAATTTAAATAAAGGAGAATTTTTTTCCTTTCTTACCTGTAACATAGGAATTAGAAGGCCCACAGGGATTTAATAAACATGGGCTTTAAGTGCATGGTGAAGGGAAGAGAGAAGCCCGGCTGCAGAAGGCGTATGGGAATGACAAGTACAGAGCGTAACCAGGAGCAGCTAGAGCAAAGAGCAGCACTGCAGGGTGCTGAGCCTGCCTGGAAAACACACGTCTTTCCAGAGCCTCCAGTCACCAATGCGTGAGCAGTCCCAGCTCGATAACAAGAGCTCAGTCCTCCAGCTTCCATTGGCTGATAAAAGACAAGTTGAGCTACAGGGAAAAGTTCTTAATGTTGCTCCCATGTTCATACTTCCTTCTACTAATGCCCAAGAATGAAGCTGGCAAGGGCAGGATACGGTGATAAAAAAGAACAAGGAAATATGGAAGATTGCTGACTTTGTTCCCACGTAACACTGAGTCCTGAGCTTCACAACCCGCGTGTGCCTCCCGTCATGTTATATTCTAACTACCTGCAGCTATTTCTTCAACAGACACCAAGAAGAAGCCGCTGCCAGCACAACAGTCGGGATTTTTCCTTGGCACAGTAAAACCCCGCTCCGTGGGGGAAGCAGACTTTTACACAAGTCTGGAAGAAGGCTGCTAAAACCAAAGCGAGGTTTTTTTAGGTGCCTCTTAGCTTTCAGAATACCACCTGTGTATTTATACCACCTCTTCTCATTTCAAGTATTTTCTTGGGAGGAAAATTCCTACACAGAAACATGGGGAGGCTTCCTTGCCCATATTATGAGTTTTTCCATTTAAAGGAGCATCTGGTCTAATGTATGGGTTTTAATTAAATGCAATCATTTGCAGTTCTGAAAAACTTATACAAAAGGCGATACCGAATCAACAGAACTGCAGTCAGTGACATCTATATTCCACAATAAAACAATAAATACTCCACAATAGTATAGTTCTAAGATTAAAAAGGGGAGGAAGTCATTTCATTGAGTTATGATCTGTGGTTCCTGATGTTATTTAAAAAAAATTATATATCCTTTGATCTTTGCTATAAAGACCAAACAATACTTGTACTGCAGTGCAAAGAAAGCCTGGATTTCTACCGATTTGAGGCCGTATTCATTTATTAAAGGAAAAGGTGACTGCACGGAAACCAGTGCCATGAATCATTCCAATAATTCAGAACTATACCACCCAGCTGCATGTATCTCTTAGAACCATATGCAAAACATCAACGTACTTAAGCAGGCAGATTAGCTACAATAATGCCTAGCAAGAGAGACCTCTTTTTGTTGGCTTGAATAAGCTCATGCAGCTTCATACTACGCAAATCTGAGACCATCTTAATTGTACTTGATTGTAGGAGATGCTATGTACGACAAGAGATAGAGTTGCTTCTATTCAGGAAAAAAGAGCCAGTTACATCTATAAATCACAGTACTAATCAGATAAAGAGAATCCAAATATCCCCCTGAGAAAATACCAAATTAACTTGCTTTTTTTGATTAGTGTTTCTCTTCTCACTTGCTTCTAAATGTTTTCCTCCAGTTATGCCACCTTCTTCTTAATTGTCTGACCCACTCTCCAACCTCAGCCTTACACAACTTATGCACTACTCTCTTCCTCGTCAGCCACAAGTGCGGTAGTTCTTCCTTTCACTACTACAAAAAAAAAAAAAAAGGAAAGAAAAAAGCTAAAAATATATCTGAAGTTGATCATATATGCTGTACTTTGGTACTTCAGAAGCAAGCAGCAAGGTGGGAATCAGAGAATCCTCCTTGTTCCTCTAAAACCCAGTTTTGTTATCTTAAGCTACAGCATAGCTCAGGAAATCCAATATGGCTCTGAACATCAAAGTAAATGAAATGAGAAGCAATACTGTCCTTCTGTTGATTTTAAAATAGTGGTGGTGTAGCCACAATGGTCTAAGGAAACAAGAAAAGCAAAGTTCATAGGGTAAACTACTTTTAAAAATAAAATTAGATTAACCGATACAATTGTGAGAAACAGAGGAGCTTTCAACAGCCCGAGAGTTTGTTTGGTTTTTCTAACAGTAGAAATTTGTCTAATAAAAGCCATTATCTCTGCATACAGACTGTCTCTACAAACTTTGAGGTCATCTTTATCCAGAGAGCTTTCCGGAATGGCACAAGGCACATGGCCTGACCAGGATGAGGCTTATTTAACACCAGTTCTACAGATAGGAACTTCACTGGCTTTGATGGACTTTTCCATATTCTCCATCCAAGATTTTCTTCCTGTAGAAATGCGTGGAAATTGTGAGACTACTGCATGTGTCCCCTACAGTGATCTGCAACTCCCCAGTGGTATTTAGCTGAGGTTTTCAGACAACTGTGACCAAACTCAGAACTATGGCTTTGACCTGCATATTTGACATTTGATACACGACTTCAACAAACTTCCTCTTCCATGACACTGCGTTTGTGAAAACAACCAGAGCTGTGCTGTGTTCTTATGTTCTCTGCATGAGGTTTATGACAGGCCAGTGAACTACCCTGGAATTTTCTGATGCAGCAGAGGGTCTAACTACTCATTAAAATATAAAATAGTTACACTTGGACAAGATGGTGCAGAAGAGGAAAACGGACTTTCATGGAAATTTTTCTATAAAAAGAAAAAAAATCCAAGCAATGACTTCAAAGATTTTCTTGTTCAAGAGTCCTTCCAGTTAGAACAAGATTTCACATTATATAAGTCCTAATGCAATCTTCCTCTCATTCTGACCCAGAAACAACATCAATAATTCACTGTGCATCCAAAAAAAAGAGACTTTATATTTATTTTGACCTTGCAAATATAAAACCAAAACAATTTTACCTTGTGTACCGCAGTTAACTGGAAGTGAATTTACTTCAGAAGATAGGAATTATAATGGATTAACTCCTGATCATGCAGGAATAAAAAAAAACAACCAAAACCAAACCAAACTAAAATTAATACTGAGATTCACCTATAAAACCAAGTGTACAAAGATGAAGTTTATAACAAAAATAATATAAACAACTAAAAATCACTCATATGGCTTTAAGTCAATGAAATACAAGCACAGCAGGAAGCCACCTTTAACTACCTAGATGCAGCATGTCAGGGCAGCCTTAACTGTTTTCTATTGCTTTGCAGAGGTTTGGTGCATGCAAACATGGAGATGATTAGGAACAACCGAAATATGCCTGTAAAAAACAGGTAGAGAGATGATGATTCAAATCACATGTAATCTTCTTGGGATTTAGGATTAGGCAGAAGGAGCCAACTAATTAGATATTCTGTTTGTTTTAGCTGAATGAATAATAAAGGTTTTACAGTTGCTACATTCATTACACATTTTTCAGTGTTACGTGGCAAACAGCATTTACGTCTTTCCTCCAAGTGAAGCAGACATTGAGTCTGGTAGGATTGCTTTTTTCTTTTTTTAAGCATTTGTTTCTTCACTTGCTGGTTTTCTCATATGTAAGTCTCTTGAGGTAGATCTGAAGGCACATTCACCTCGGAATTAATAAACAATGTTATATGAGTTGCACCATTTACAAGGGCATTTCCCCATTCACACCACGTTTTCAGGAGAGTGGCCAGACATTAAAAAAGTCATATGTGTTTATTATTGACTACAATGGTTTTATGATTTTTTAACCTTCGTTTTTCATTTCTTTTTTTTTTTTTTTACCTGATTGCATTTGCAACGCTGCTCCTTTCATCGCTAGCACTTTTTCTAGAGTTCCGGAGCAGCGACAGCATCTAAAATACATAGGCACAAATTCTAATCTGGAGAGCACTTTAAAGGAAAAGCAGTAAAAGGTGGCAAGATCCTTTTGTGTTTGTTTTTTTTAAAAGGGAGATCTAAGTGTGTCGAAGGAGCAATTTTTGCTCCTTTGTGGACACCAGAGGGAACTTCTCCATGGTCGGGATGGGTGCAGCACACTGTGGGAAAACGGAAAACCCATCTGGGCTCTGTCCAATGCTGCATGAATGCGGGGTTCTCAGCATCTGAAGGGACATAAGAGTTACTCACTACCTCTACCCCTCATTTTATTCTATCTTATTAAATTGGCTATTTTATTAGCCAATTATTGCTGGTCCTCTTTATGGAGATCCAGAAAGAGCCCTGCATCATCTCTATGTCTCTCTCACCCTCCTTGCTCCACTGGGAACAGCACCTATTGTAGATACACATCTGAGCGTGCGCAGCAAAAAAATCACACCTGAGAACATACCTTCTGTTCTTCAAAACAATCTGCTCCCCCAACAATTCCTGTATGAAATTCTTATAATCTTTTAAAAATTTTCAGGAACAATAAAGGACTTCTTTCACTTGTGCAAGAAAAATACTTAATTATATGAAACAGACACTTTTAAGATGAAAAAGTATTCACAAAACTTTCAGCAAAAAATTCTAAGTGACTGAAAAAAGGTAATGAAGGTAACGATGACCCATCTTGAGTATTTGTGCCATTACAAAAGCTTTCTTTGTTTTACATATAGGGTATCTAATTTGGTAAGATAGCTTGTGTTCAGTTCTTAGGTTTACAGTTTGCTGTCATTTGGTATATAAAACCAAGCACTATATAAATGGGATTCATGGCTTCACACACTGCTTTCATTATGAATGCTCACTGCAATCAGTTTCAGTGTGGGTATCACTTTCTTAAAATATAGTGTTTAAAAATAATTAAGTCTTTTACATGAGGCCACCTTTTCTCAAGGTACAATGTGATCTTTAATTAACGCTGGAGGCCCTGTATCTCTGACAGAAAGACTATGAACGTGTAGGCTTTACGAAAATGCTAAAATTAACAAGTGAAGCAGGTGCTTCAAGTTTCTGCAAGGACAAGTGCAGATTTTTGGTTACAATTTTAAGTGCCTATTCATTAGATGCTTCGCTAAGACAAAGCCACGCACGGGGCCAGCTGGCTTTCAGGGACTTTTGCTGCTGTCCAACGTATTAAACTGTGGAAGTGGCGCAGCAGCATAATTCAGGGACTGACACCACGAGTACACTTACTGAAACATTAACAAAACTGAAGACAAGGAAAACGTTTGAAAATGGAAAAAGCAGCCGTAAGACAGCCAGAAAAATACTACTTCGCCAGGCATTCCAGAAAAAAAGCAATCTACCCTAAATTAATTTTGTTTACATTGAAGAAAACAGGAAGGCTGCATTTGAAAAATTTCCCAGTAATTTCAAATCTCACCATGCTGAAATTAAAATAAATACTACCTGAAGATTCTGCCCACACAATATACCACCAGCAAAGAGGAGTTCAAAATACTGAAACAAATAAAAGCCCACCTTGATGCCTCCTCAACCCCCACCCCGGTCATTAGAATACCTTTAAAGTCTTCAATTGTGGATATGTAAGTTAAAAATAATTACTTTATTGTGGATACAAATTACTGTGCTTGTTAAAAAGTTTTTTTGTTATATATCATGTTTGTATACAGACTTGTATTCGTGGCATAGCACAGCACACATAGCAATAAATCTGTAATATTTATATACACACACTTAGGTGTAAGCCCAAATTTACACCCCCAGAGACAAGGGATATCACTACTAACAGAGCCTTACTTGGAATTCATCCAGTTTTTGAGCTGTAGATTAAGTGCTATTTTTATTTTCTTGCAGAAATAAGGTAAAATTTATCATATTAAGGCAAGAACAGAATGGCAGGGTTCACAAGACAGATGGTGCCTGAGTACCACAGCAGTTGTCACTTTGTTGTTCACTGCTGAGGAAATACAGCAGAACAATAACTTCTGACCGGTATTTGCCTTAGCCACACAAATACATGTCAGCCAAGTCTTTCCCATACATTCATGCATCCCCACATGCCTGATATTTTCCCTACGGAATGCAAATTCCTTTTTCCCCACAAATAAGCCGCTAGTGATTTTTAATTCTGGATAATTTATAGGCTTCAACTTAGAAGTCAAAAGCTACCTTTTGAGACAAAAATAAGGCTGATACCTTACTTTAGATGTCTCAGTGGCACTGGGATTTTGGCAAGATTCTGAAAAAATCAAAAATCACAACTGCCACCACAATACACACACGCACAAATTGGTAATTAACTTCCTCTTCTCATTGGCTTTAGGTTTTTCTTTTTGTGGAATTATGTTCTCAGAACCACAGTAAGCTGTAGTGAAGGAAAAAAAATACACTAAAGCACAAGAGATCTCTTTCTAAAGATAATTCTGAGAGCATTCTCAACAGAAATGACGTATATGCATGTGATATAATGGCATATTATCTACCACTAAGGACAAAATAGCTTTCTTGGCAATAACATCATCCTATTTCCAATATGAATGATTGTATTACTTTGATTTAGATATCAGACATTACAAAGGTTTTACAGTAAGTACTTTCAGTTTTTCTACTTCCACGAAATGTTTTGATGTACAGGCCCAATTCTTACCAGACACACAGAGCTTGCACAGTGTACACAGTTGCCAGCCATTAACAGAGAAATGTATGCTATATACCCACAGGATAAAATCAATAAAGGGCTCCCTCTCCCCTTAAAACTACATGCATCACAAGAAAAGGAATTACTCAAAAACAGTATTTATAAAGGAGTCTAAAAGCACCAAAAAGCTGTACACAGTCTCACCGAAGTAAGAATCCTTTGAAAGAATTTTTAAAATCTTCACATGTATACTCACCAAAATTATTATTCATATAAAATCCTGTAGATTTTTAAATACAAACAAGCAGAATTTTAAAAAATAACTACCAATGGTATCTGTTTTCAAAATCCAAACACCCTACAAAAAGTTGACATTATCCTTTGATACAATTTCACTAATAATCAGTGTAACAGCAAAATCAGGTATCAATTTATTAAATAGCCTTAGAAAGGAGACCATTAAAAGGTTTAGTCATCCCATTTGCTGATTTGTTATTGGAAAGCTTAGTAAAGAATGGAATAAGCATATAGAAGCTGGTAAACCTTAAAAAAATTTAATGTATTTACTCCTTATATTTCTTTCAACATAGGGATGACAGTAAAACTAAAAAAGAAAGTAACAAAAATTCAACCCAAAGCCACAATCCAAAGTCAACTCCCACTGTTTTCCATATTGAAATAGAAACAAAAAACACATTGTGATGAGATAACCTGCAGCACCACTACAGCAATACAGGGCATACCTCTACAGAATTACTTGACTGGCATTGACTTCAAGAAGCTAAGTCATTAAACCTGCACGGACTAGGATAAGATTGACTGGAGTTGTTCCGCTGAAAAGCGTAAGCAGGCCTTGAATTTCAGAAAATTACGGTAATACAAAGTTTCTTCATATTGAGCTGCTTACTGAAAGTCAGCACATGAAAACACCAGTAGTCTGTAACTACCAATGACAAGTTGTTGTGGGCAATTTTTCTAAGCTGGCATGTACAACTTCAGAAAGAGATGAAAACCATCCTGCAGGCACAACCAAACTCACCCTTTGACACTACATCCCAGTGTTTAAATGACAATTATCAATGTTTTTTCAGTTCTCAGGATGACACTCGCAAATACATTTTACCTGTTTCTCCATGTTTTGAAGTGTAATACAGGAATGAATACATCTTGTTCATATCTCACAAAGTTCAGAGGATCCTTTGCAGAATGCTACTATAAACAACTGTCCCTTTCATCATAGACCTTCGCTACCAACAAGGTATCGGGCTGCTCTACCTTCCACAAGCCTGTACGGTGATGTTGCTACTCCAAGTTGGAAGCTGGATAATGAGAACACCAGGGAGCAGTATGCATACTGAAGGCTTCTTCTGAGCTTGAGGATCCAGGCTTTTATGAATAGCCAGCAGGGAGCTCAGGAGAAGATACTGATTATGCCTGTTGGCAAGACTTTAACGTTTTAACTTCTATAATGTCTCTGAAGCAAACTATAATTACAACGATTCAGGCAAAATAAGGTGGGAGTTCTATATGGGGGAGGCGCAAGGCAAAATGACTCAAGATCAATTGTTGATTTACTAGAGAACTGTAATTCAGCACTGGGTGCAGTCTGATCAATAGTGTGGCCATGAAGGTTTTCTTAAAATCCTCCTTGGCGTACAAATGAAGATGATGCTTTTGTAATCATGATTAAGCAGGTTTTGTTTATCCTAATTTTCAGCATCTATACTTCATTTAACATAGATTATTGGTGAATTAGGATTCTCTCAACCACAGATGTATATTTTAAAAAGCTATGAGATTGTAAACTGCCAACCAACCCTTGTCTTTAAAATAAATGTACATGAAAACATGAATGCGTTAGAGGAAGATAATAGAAAAAGCAGAGTTTTGCAGAAAACTGTGGAAACGGACAAATATGATACAGGGTGCTCTCAGCACCTGCACAGTGCTAAACCTTAAGGAGCTTTATATCAGTATTAAATCCAGTAATTGACTTTTCTAAATTCTTCCTCAAAAAACTACTTCTTGATGTAGTATGTCAAACAACTTTCTAACGTGACATTAATTTTGAACCCTAAGTACAAATTTAAATTATAAAAAATTCATGCCAGATGTCTCGAAATAAACCTAATCTACTCCACATAGAGACAGCATGAAGCCTGGTAGAAATAAAATTAGAACAGGAAGTTTTGCTTCAGTTGGTGGGGTTATGGACGAACTTTGCTCCACCTTCCTACTAAGTTACACATGGAATTCTTCTGTACCTCGTTCTTAAGCTATTTTCGCAAGCAAAGCAGAGGGAATAATAAATTAAAAAAGAAAAAAAAAAAAGACAAAAAAAAAAAGATTCCAAAGTACCTTCATGCTCTACTAATGAGAATGTTGAAGAAAAGTGAAAGAAAATGGGGTAAAAAAGTAAAAAGTAAAAATAAAACAAGAAACAAACCCCCACAATTCCCTCCCCAACAATAATGCAATTTATAGCTCTCAAAGAAAAATTGGTGGCTGCGATACTTCCCCACCATTTTATTTTTGAGGAACACCTAAGGAAGCACACCCAGTGTGACCAGTAAATGCTGGACTTGGGCATACAGCAAATGTGCTTACTCAATTTCTTATTAGGAGTATAAATTATTGTGTCTGGCCACCATTTCATGGAGTTATATCCATAGCAGTATAGGCAGAAGTGAATCAAGGGCAGCTTCTCATCCTGTGGCCCTTGAAAATTTAAAAGGTGAAGATTAAAATCACAGAGGCTTACAGGTTGGAAAGGACCTTTAAGATCATTGAGTCCAACCATTAACCTAACACTGCCAAAATCACCACTAAACAATGTCCTTAAGTGCCACATCTATCCGTCTTTTAAACACCTCCAGGGATGGTGACTCCACCACTTCCCCGGGCAGCCTGTTCCAATGCTTGACAATCCTTTCAGTGAAGAAATTCTTCCTAATATCCAATCTAAACCTCACTATAACCTCCTTTCAGGTAGAGGCAGAGAGCGGGAAGGTCTTCCCTCAGCCTCCTTTTCTCCAAGCTAAATAATGCCAGTTCCCTCAGCCGCTCCTCATAAGACTTGTGCTCTAGACCCCTCACCAGCTTTGTTGCCCTTCTCTGGACACACTCCAGAACCTCAATGTCTTATGTAACTTCTGAAAGCTAACATCCAGCTCATGGCTTCAATGTGACAGGGTATACATAGGACAAATTTTTCCCCTAAGTCATATTGTAAAATATCACATAATGAAACCAATCCAATGAGAAGTAGTACAGATAACTGCTTACTTGTAAATTAGAAATCCAAATAAAACACTTAACAATTGCATGTCGGCTGATTAATTCCTACAAACATATTGGGAGACTATTAATTTTGCTAATCCAACAATACAGTAACTTAAATACGCTACTGTTAAACTCCATCAGAAGCCCTCAATATGGTCGATTACTGACTCTTGTATATTGTATGTATAATTAAGATTCTTAAAATTCCCCAAGAAGTGAATTTAAATATGACAATTTTAAGATGTTCTACACATACAGAACTGAAGACATGATGATGTTCTGTTTCAGAAACCACTACCTCAAGCTGGGTTTAAAAACAAGTAAGGAATTTCAGCATATCACCAAAGCAGCAGAACGAGAAATTTTAAGATTTACTTAAACAGTTGAGATGCAACTCAAATGCTTTAGACAAGTCTATTGTTCCTAACAGAAAGCAATGTCAACATAAGGCAGCTGATAGAAAGCAAATAAAATAAAGACAGTAGGAGTAAAATTGAAATATAGGCATTCATAAGTGGAGATTTATTTAGAGACCTAATTATTGCAACACAAACTGTATGACAGGACTGTTGCTCTCTTTTGTATGACTGGAACCTAGGAATTAAATACAAAAACTTATATAGACATGCACTTTTCTTTCCCACATACATGTACTTATTAAAAAAATCCTGTCTAAATTTTCTTAGTTCGGGATATGATTAATGCAGCCTATCAGAAGCCAGATGGTGCAAAACCAGAGCCATCAATCAAAATGAAAAGACCACTGAGTGCTATCCAGAGCGATGTGCTCTCAAATGGAATTTCTGGTCACAGACCCTAACACGCGATGTGCAGGGGAAGCCATAAATATCACAGCACTGCCCCCGAGGAACAGCCAGAAACACATCAGGCTTTGTTAGGCTAAAAACCTGGAGAAGTAGTACTTGCTGCTGTAGGCTCTGACTGAGAAAGGCTCTGCAAGCCAAATATATGTACTTAAAATAAAAAATTAAAAGCAAGCTCTTTAATGAGTTTAATAATGTTTGCACTGATGACGGTATCTGTCAAACTGCGCACTTGCCATTTGATTTAATATGGGATTCTGCCATACATTAACAAAGCAGCTGCCACTGTCTGTCTGACACGTGAATTGGTACTTAATGTCTGCTTCCACACAGGACTTACAAATGGTTCATATTTTTAGCTTTATATTTCACTTTTTCTGAAAACATCCTATGGAAAACAAGGTTGAGGTTTGCAATGTAAACCAGTGATGACTTATGTCTTGTAAGGCTTTGTCCCAAGCAGGCCTTCTATATAAAAAATAAGCTTGTAAAAATAAAAGACGTGAAGGACCATAATTTTCCATATACATGCTTCATAAATGATGTTAGCAATATTAAAGGAGATGTGAAAATGAGCAGCAATAAGAACACATAGGTATTTTTTCCTGGAAAAAGCATGACGGTATGAAATAAAGGATTTCTCAGCATGACTGCTTGTATTTGCAACCTGAAGTGTTTTATCACAATACTTCTCTTGAGTGCTACATATATCGAATTTCACAGAAATATATTTTGGAGAAAAAAAAAATCTCTCATGCTGTGTTTTAAAGACCTTTGTCAATTACTTGCACATCCATCTTTTTTCTATAAGGCTAGATGACTAGGTATGCTTATCGTGATTGTATGAGGAAAGGGTGAAAGAAAAATTAAACATGACCTAAAGCAGCATTTATATGAACTAAAATTCATTCTTAAAGATCAGCCTCTCAGTTGCTTTCCGTGATATTAGAAAATGCCACATTTATCACAAAGAAATTAAAATGTTCCTGTTCCTTTAAGGAGATATAACCCCCCAATTTTTATCCAGATGGCTGATGAGATACCAAACCTTAAGTTTGCTATTGGCCCCACAAGCCTCTTATACTTCAGATACTGCAAATCAAATAGAGGCAGTCTCTAGAATTACAGGAAGAAGCTACAGCTTCTTGGAAAGATGCTTTTTTTCATGTTGGAATCTCACCAAAATTTAAAATGATGAAGTAGATTCCAAAGAAGATGGCTGTCATACAAACCTCTCAAGCTGGAGCCTTTCCCACAAAAAATGCATGGAAGGATGGGTAATTTATTTCATCCATCTTCGGATGGACACAAAATTTTGGATGAAAACTATTTTATGTTCATAAAATACCAGAATACAGAGGAAAAATAATATGAAGAGCATGTCATATTTCAGGAACGAAATACGCTCTGTTAATGTGCATTTATAACAAAATCCAGGTTTGTACGTCTCTTCCTACTGACAGCACCACTCCTTCCTTCTGAAACACTACAGCTCAAGTACTGCTGGAATCAAATCATGTGTTTTAGACGCTGTCTTGTGCTCTGAGCTGGGACCTAAACCTCCATGGTATGTCTACGCTGCAGAGTGAACTCAAAGTCTACCGGCCCTCAGCCTCCAACCTTGAACTAGATTTGGGGGTGTTTCAAGCCTAACCTAATTCACACGAGTAGAGTATGTTAGTATCTGGGTAATTTAACTGAAGGTTGCTGGTTTTCCTGTAAGCATGCATACTAAAACACCGCCGTGCTGACGTCCTTCAGTACTCATCCTGCAATTCTCAAAAAAGGATGAGCAACTGGTAAAAACCACAGGATGTTTTTCTAGTTACATCTGAATACAACCCCCGTCTCTCCCCTAAGACCATGAGCCTTCCCCTCAGACACAGGCAGACTGAGGGTGAGACCACTGAGAGCACGTTTGTAAGAACCCCAAATTTCACATGCAGCTAAGACAGATGCTTTCCTGCAGGTGACAATCACCCGGATTAACTATGCAAACTCCCCGTGGGTAGCGAGTGGATTCTGAGACTCCTCCTTCAGCTGCCCTTCAGAGCACTTGAGCTCACGCTGAGAGTGGGCTCACTGAATGACCACTGTTTTTGTGACTATTTAACTGAAAAAATGTATAGGTGTTTTTAACATGATGTGTGGGTGGGGAGGAAACGGCAATATGTGGATTATATCATCTTATTTCTTAAAACTGTTCTCAAGATCATTAATGAAGATATTTCAGTAACACATCAGTACCTGGGAAACCTCATTAAACATCTAATCCCATGCATCATCATATAGCGTTAAGTTTGTGTATACATGCAAATGTGATTTGACAGACTACTACAATAATTTTTTAGAAAGAGCATTTAAAAAAGACAGAAAAAATATCTGTTTAACCTAAAACAGGAAAAGCCTCCCATCCGGCTGATAATTGAGGTAACAATCCCAAACAATTCAGTTAGCATCAGACAGGGCTCGATGCTTTAAACATCCAATTGCAGCAAAAGTTACTAGCATTGAATACAGTTTTAACCAAACTATTGAGCATATATACACTACCCGTTTGTGTATGGTTTAGGTTTTTTGTGAAACAAAAACCAAAACAAAACCATTGATTTTACAGCAATAAATTCAGGAATTGGGTTTTTTGTTTTTTCATTTTCTGGACGAGGTACACACTTCCTGTAAGATTGGAAGCCCTAATGCCAACATTTCAGCTATAGAATTAAGACAGAGCAGATACAACTTTTTCTATAGAGCCTATTCAACAAAGAAGGAAGCCCCTCCATTGCATTGTTTTCCTTGTTTCTTCTCCTATTCTCTACAAACCCCTGAAACAATTCTTGGTATTTGAACAGCCATTTCTATACTGTCTATATATTAGCTTGCTTTGTGTTACAGATGGCATAAACCTCAATGCAGCTAAGAGTTAAGTCAAAAAAAAAAAAAAAAAGCAGCAGCTTTTCAGGCCGTTAGATTTTCTACACTATCATCAAGTAACGTTCAAGTACGCCATTAGCACAAGGCCACTGCTCTGCTCGTCCAAACAGAAATTGCTTTTCTCTTTCAGTAGTCTTCTTTGAAGCCTCACATCATATCAAGAGCACAAAACAGCTTTATGTAACCTCCTCCAAAAAGCAGTTCTGAACATGAGGGAAGGGAAAAGCGAAGAATGGATGTAGGTTACAATAAGAATATTTCCATAAAACGCGGTCATATCTGACATCTGAGCTATCAAATTAAACCTGAAATCTATTTTGAGGCAGGAGATAGCAAAAGGTTCTGTCTCTTTTCAGCAATAACCTAGAAATCTTTTTCATCTTACAGAAGAACAATTCAAAGCACCTGCTTTAGGAAATTCAGACTATGGCTTATATCACAGGCATTGCAACCTCACAGTTGCCTTATGATTTAGTACAATGCTGTTCCTGGAATAAATGGAAAGCAGGTTAAAAGGATTTTTGTTATTTTCCAGAATCATATACCCAAGCCATTACCCAAAAAATCAGAAGGCTGAGAGAGTATCTCAAAACTATGGGTTATTTTCCTGGCTCAAAAGTAAAACCTACACATTCATGGCACTTCCACCGCACACGCACTTCTCACAAAATACAGTTAATATCTGAGAAACGTTACTGTCCTTAGGAAAAATAACAAGAATTGCTTCTGTTTTTCAGAAGTTCTGAAATTTCCCATTTCCAGAATCCAAAAAGCATCCAAACGTGGTTTACTTAAACATGGTAGGTGCCGTGTCTTATTTGTAAAACAAACCACTGCCTAACGCCAGTGGCTATGAAAGACATCCAGCAACAACCAGAGAAGTAGATGACGGCAAAGTCTGGGAGGTCAGGAACTACTAAAAAAGTACGTGCATAGATTACTGAAAGATGTAAATCTCACCTACCAGATATGTTTAATGCTGCAGCTATGTTTTAGTTGTTCACTAGCTTCTTTTAAGAAAACAACTTTCACAGCAACACTTTCAACTCTAGAAGTGTCCAACATTTCAATTTACATGTCCTCTCATGTAATCACATCATACCACAGTGCAGACACATCTTCAAAAACAATGTTTTCAGGATCTAATTAATAGAGTAGTATGGTGATGCCTGCCATTAGAAAGTTAGCCAACATCAGGCATTTTAGAGTTGTTTCTTTCAGTAGACATCACAATTTTTTTTTTCAATTTTGCCTGTTTGTGAAGGATGCACAGAAGGTCCTGCTTCCTGGAACAGAGGAGAAAAATGAAAGGAAGCAGCTCACTGGTAGGAAAACCAGTCCCAACAGAAGCGTTAAACTTCCCATCTCCCCCTGTTTCTGCTGTTTAACTCGGCAATCCTCAATTTTCATTATGAAAACACAGTTTCACCCCCTCATTACTTACAGCCTCTTTCAATGTGTAGCAGTATCATTTTTTATTTTTTCTGACTTACAAATGCCTCAAACTCTCCAGAGGAGTCACAACCACAGTTTAAGGATGCTGACATTAGATTATTTATTTTCTGTCAAAAACTGGAGCAAGAGCCTGGGCATTATTGAAACAATTGGTTGAAAACAATTATAACGGTAACTCTGTAAGTGACAGCAGTCATTAGCACCTTAACTTTAAGGATAGCCATACATAATCTTGTTATTAATCTTCCTTGAGTCAGTTATGCACACATCTACCTTTATCAAAGCCAACAGAATACAGGACATCAAGCCCTTGAAACCCCCCCCCCCCAAAAAGAAAACTTTTTGTCACTTAATTGTGTGTCTTAATACAATGGTCCCTATAATTTGCCAATAACACAGGCACTGTCTATGGGGTTTTAGTTTTTTGAGTGCTTTAACGTTTCCAGAACGCATTAATACAAAACTTTTTAGAGCATAAAGCTTAAAGACTTGACAATTATTTCAGTAGTATCGCATCAGTTAGAGCACATTTTTAAATAGCAATTTATTTTTTTAATTCTGAGCACTTTCAATGTGAAAAAAGATCTCTAAAAAACTCTTTTCAAATCACATGAACATTGACTTTATTTCTTACTCAGTTGCTAAAATAAATCACTAATACTGTAAGACATGACCTTATTTTTTTCACAGATCATGCCCTATATTCTTGAGCAAAAGAGTCAGGTTGCAAAAATGAATCCAGAGCTGAGGTTTAAGCACAACTCTCAGAGGATTTCTCACTGTAACAGCCCGATGCTGCCAGAGGCATGTATGGACATGCCCTACGGTCTCTCTTTCTGGCTATCCTCTCAAGAAGGCAAAGCAGCAGAACGAATGGTAGTTCTGCTATACTGTGTTTACTATATGTAAAAACATTCTTTTGCAGAGCATAAATTGAGGATTATAGTTTCAAACAACTGCTCCAGGGCTAGACTGAATACTTAACTCATCTGACAAAAACAAGAAAAGGAACTAGGGCTCTGTGCTGCTGAATTTGGACACTTTCTGCATATTGGATCCTGAAGCTCATATTAAGTTAAGCTTCTCAAACCTGTTGTTTTGGCCAGGTAACCTGCTATCACAACTACCTTAGTAGCTTTCAGCAAACCAGGTCACAAGTTTTAAAGGGCAAACATCACTCGGGAGAAAGATGCTAAGGGAGTTAAACATCCACTGCAGACAGAATAAAATCCTTGCTGTGTGCAATGTGGAACCTTACAGTGCACATATAACAAAGCTTCAGCAGAAATTACTTCTGTGCAAACATAATCTTTCATTAAATGAGCTAGTAGAAATCTGGTCAGGTTATAGCTAAGAGTAAAAAGAGAACTCCTCCAGTATCATCTTTTTAAATTTAAATCATGAAACTGTTGTTGTTACAGCTTTATGAGGATGTCATTTTTATCTTATTTTTCTAATGGTCCTAGAAAAAGACAAACTATACATATAATTGGAAGAGCTGTTCTACTGCTAACTAGAAAAAAGTTACATAGCAGTCAGAACTTGACTCCCAAGAAATCCAGACTATACATACTCCTACTCTACATAAACACAGGAAAAAGCAAGTATTTCAGAACAAGGAATGGTTTCGTCTACAAATAGAGTTCTATGTATTTTTAAACATGCTGACCAAAACAAGTTTAAACAAATGGCAATCAAACACCCACCTGGAACAGCTTTTCATACCCGAGGTATATCTCAGCATTTCCTAAATAATTATTGAGTTTTGGAAATAATGAATTTTAGAATATATTTATTTATTTTAACAACAACAAAAGATATCTGAGAAAAGTGAACTTTTTGTACGCGTCTGACATCAAGATTTCAATGCATTTGCCAGGCATTCAAAATTAATGCTACAATGAGCTTTGTCAGTGGTATGGTATCTGAGAGACCCATATATTCCGTAGTAGGAGGCTCTGCAAGTCCTACGGTGACACTAGGTGAAAAAGACCAGGATCAAATCCCCCTGGATAGGACAGGTATCCACCAAAAGGGTAATTAATTGAGATGCGTTGTATGATTTCATCTGAACAATGAGAGGGGCAACTAGATGGTAATTATACATATTTAGGCATCAAAGAATACAGGAGCTTAACTACTCTTCCTCTGCTATCACCAGAGGCAGAGTATCTCCCACTTTTCCACCCCTTTTGCATAGAAGAATTTGAAAGCTCTGCCCCCTCTGCTGCTGAATTAAGGCCTCACTAGATAGAAGAGAAGACTCCACACCTGAAAGTGGAAATAAAAGAAAACCCTTGCTTTCCACCCCCTCCACCCTCCCACCCTCCATAAAAGACCCGGGAATGCAGAACCACAGATATTTAAAATGTCTTTCAGGATGCAGTAACTTGCACTAGAAAGATAAACATAAATTGAGGTAAAATTTTCAGGAATAGCTGCTATTTCTAATAGCTATTGGTCTCCTGACCAAGCATAAGTATTAGTTAGTTTAGTTACTCCGTCAAGACATCACTTTCTGGTTTAGTGAGTGAAGCACAAGCTTGGAAGATTAATATTTTCTGATTAATTTTTCTCTTTTCTATGTGATATCCCATTCCAAAAGGCTGAAGTACTACCAAATCTTGCTAGACAGTCCTGTTCCAGCCACTGTAGATCATGAGCTTCCTTTTTACATCTGTTTTAACTACTGCTACCAAGCTCCAACTTACCCTTTAAGGTGATCTCTTTTCTATTTGGGAAAAGTACTCAGAGATAAAACTTTCTAGTCAACCAACTAAGAATCCTGGAAGTCAGTAATTCAAATAATTCGTGCCATGATCCTGCATCACCAACACTTTCAGAAAGCCATCATAAAATTTCCTTTTTATGCTTCCTGGAAATAATCAACAAAATAGCAAACAGCACCTCCTCCCAAAAACCCAAACCTGCCGTTTAAATCAGATAAAACAGAATAGAGTAAAACTAGTATAAACCTCCACTTGAAATAACTGTATTTTCAACCAATGTTGATTACTGTTAGATTTAATATAAAAATTAAAAGCCCTCCCCTAGACAGCAACTATTCTGAAATTGACAGCTGAGGTGGAAGTTAAAAGCACAGAGCAAGAAATCTCCAATAAATTTGTTGCAGCCACTACAAATAGGTTAGCAGAAGGAAAACCTTCACTGTCAAATGGAAAATAAAGAAAGATCATCTTTTTAATAAACTTTCATTTGTCCTTTTTCCCCCCTTTTACTCTCAGACATAAATGCAGAATGTGCATGGAAGCAGCAAAAGAGTGGAGCTTCAAAAAAAACCACTCATCAAATAAATGTGCTACTTTTAATAATTTATTAAAGGTCCTAGAACAAAGATCAAAAGGGAATATTTCTAAGCATTTATATTCAATTCCACATCGCCTGATGACTAATTTGTAAAGAGTGCACAAGTCTTCACAACTGAAGCCAAAATCATTTGAGGACACTTTGATATAATGCCACAAAGGATATGAGCAGGAAGGCAGGAGGAGTTACAAATGGCCAAGCTCCATTAAAAGTGCTAATAAAAGAATAATGGAATTTCCTTGTACTATGAATAAAAAGTATTTGGCACAGGAGAATTTAGATATGGAGAGGAAAATCAAAGCTTCTGGTTCATCAGTTGCTTCTCCTTATTAGATATTAATTGACTTACTATTACATTTAGCTTAAAATGCTTAGACTCAAAAAAGCAATGATTCCATTAAAAATCTTGTCACACTAATATCCTTTTTTCTTCATGTTGCTCAGCTTTCACAGGCCCTTAGTATCTGCTTTACCAATCCTTGTAAATAATTCAAGTCTATCTATAAAAAAGCCAACTTCGAACTGATGGATTTAACTTGAAATTATATATAATTATTAAAATTATAGACTATACCTACTGTTTGACAATGGTTTTTTAAACTGTAAATTTTCAAGTTGCTGGTAACTATGGATCTCTCATAGAAACAACCTACTTGATAAATTTAATCCATTAATATTTACACAATGTATTTCTTTCTCATAGACATGTGTAGTTACACACATACACGCTTGTGTTCATACTCAACAGATGGGTGCACATACCTACACGCTTCTGCCACCTTCTTCCCCCAAATACAAAACCTAGCTAATTTTTGCAACGCATAGCTATTTGGTGCATGGCCAGGAAAAGAAGGGGTAGAATTCAGAACTTTCCTTTGAAACGTCTAAATGAAAAAATGTTTCAAAGCTTTCTTTTTTGAACTGGATACTTGCAAAATCACACATACTTTGCAAAACTGAAGCAGCAAAGACAATGATCTCATGCTGCTGACAAATTGTTACAGGATTTAGTGCACTTGCTTAACATGCCCCCAGATGCATCCAAGATAGGAGAAACTCCCCGAAAATATTTACAAACCTACTTAACTCTCCTTCAATCTGCTGCTTAATGCTCTCTTTTGCATAATGTCTACAAAACCCCCATGGCAAATGGTTATAGCACAGAAATGCTGTAATCTCTGCCTTCTGGTTATCAAAAATCTTCTTGTAACAGCTTTAATTTTGTATTTCACATTGCAATTTCTTTAGGGAAGTGATCTTTTTATCCTATAGTTTTTTACAAATAATGATGATGTATATTTCTTCTTCTTCCTCCAGACAACCATCAGGCTTGTTAGCAAAGCAGCCTCTTCCAATGATGCTTCCAGAATCAATAGATAATTCATTAGTATCATGTATCTCAGGGCCTAATTGACACAACAGGCTAAGCAACATACTCAAGGGTAGCACAGTTTCTAAACAGAGAGAAAAAAAGAGGGGAAACTGATACCACATATGGTCACTTTGCAGGATTTAGTGTCAGTCTATAAATTATGCTTCCATGAGGTTAACGTGAGTCATTGGTTTCACAAATCAGAAAATGCAGCTTTTCAAGCTTGGCTTGAAGAAACAAAGAAACATTTATAAGATAGCATAATTTAAGTAACATGAATACCCTAGCGCTTTCAATTTAATCATTTCCTCTCATTTTTGCATTAAACATGAAATATAGTTATCATGAATGTTTGGAATTATTCTTAACAACAAACATAGGTGGTATATTTTTTTCTTACCTTATGATCATATGGATTGTATGAATGAAACAGCTGGGACAGATCCTTTGTTCTCTGTTTTTTCTGAAAAGTAATATTAATAAATAAACTGTATTAGAAAAGGAAAAAGAAAGAGACTACTGATTTAAAAAGCTGTATGCGGGTACAAACACATTCTTCTCCCCACTTTGTTAACAGAACTGCAGGTATGAAGAGCAGTGTATGCAGATTAAGTATATTAAATATCACAGGAAATAATTAACATATATATTAATGTTAAGAACATATCTGTAATAAATAATAAACACTAATCTATGGAACATCAGTGGAATGTGTAAACAATTCAGATTTGTTTTAATTTCTGCACAATAAATCATAAATAATGTTTTAGAATACAGATAACAAAACTTGAAGATTAGGCTCCAATCTTGCAAAGACTTGTCTACTCTTCTAGCGTGTACATGCAATCTTGCTTTATAGCAGATTAGGTTTAAAGGAAGTCAGTTTAAAGAAGACTCATTTATTATTTTTTGATTTCTTTTGATGCTAATACTCTCATTGCCTTGATTGTGGAAAATTAATAGGTGGTATGCCATTTAATGCCAATGCAAAGGGAAAAAACCTTCTGTTAAGAGCAAAGTTCAAAGACAAAACCTGCTTAATCCAGCTTCTACTGAAATCAATGAAAAGGCTTTCAGTGATTTCAGCAGATGTTAAATAGAATCCCTCAGCTGCATCCTATGGAGGAGGGGCAGGGAGAAGAGAAAAACACCCTTCATCTTTAATGCAGGGTTGAGTCACTGGTAAATTCAAAGTTTTACTATGTCAAAATTGATGTTGACTTATAGCTCAGGAAGGCAGAGTATTACACGTTGGAAACTGTGTAAAGCGGAGACAACTACAAGAACTTCTTGTTGTAGTCTTGTACCGTTGTCTTATTTTAGCCATAATTTCTGTGAAAGTAGTTTTCCAACTAAACTGGTAGGATCATGTTTCCAGCATGCTGGGAACTAGACAGCTGCATGACTGCAGTGCTTACTTTCACTTCTGGAAACTATAGCACAATTTATTAATTCTTGATTATGCAAAAGGAACTATGTATTTTCTTTCTTCACACAGTTCTTATTTTCAGTGAAAAGTTCAGATGCAGCAAATTAGTCATAAAAGCTTTAACTTTAGTTACTAGTACAAATTTATGACAGCTAGATATTTCTCAGACATTAAAGGTATCAGATTAATATTACTACTTCTGTCAGGTCACTTTTCCTCTTCAAACAAGAATAGTAAATTTTGTTTTCAGTATGAGAAGGTTACTTCTGCCACAGACAATTCTATTACCATAAGTGATACCTAACAAGACTCGTTTCTCTGAGTTTACTAAGGGGCTTTAAAAGTAACAGAAGTTATATTAAAAAAGACATTTCTGTTAGTATAGACTTTTTCAGCAATTGAACATGCCTTTGCCAAAGAAAAGATGTCCCGTAGTAGAGGAACCTTCACCCTCTAACACCCATTAATACCTCTTTTCTTTCCAATGGGAAAAACTTCACTCAAATCAGGTAGCACACCCCAAATTCCATCACCACCCTACAATGGCTTCTTTCCTAGTACAGATATACACAGTGAAAATGCTTAAAATGCTATAAAAAGGATTTGGAGAATTGCAACAATAAATTGAAAAGAAATATCAAAATTATTATAGAACAAGTCTATTTCTTGCTTTTTCTTACCAAAGACTACTTCTCTTGAATCCACTTTGAATGCACACAAAGTGCTTTTGAGTTTGGTTTTTTTTTTTTGCAATAGCTTTAATACTACTCAATAAAACTATATGACAGAAACCCTCCCATCTTCCACCCTCAGACTCTAGCCAAAATGCTATTTACACACTCAGCTAGACAAGGTGAGAATGAAGATGGTTTCCCTTGCACAATACATTGTGCAAGATAGTCTTCAACTTTTTATTATAGGAAATTATGGTTTCTAACTTTCCACAGAAAGAAAGGTTTTGCTTTTTGTACAAAACCAAAATGCTCCTGTCTGGGGAAATACTGGAAATTCATGATATGGACTAACATGGAATGGAACTTCTGGAGATGCACATGAAAAAATGCTGACCCCAGGATGCCCCGTATGCTTAGCTGATCTATATCTAAACAGCATTTGACTACTTTGTAGGAACTCTGAATACAGAGACAAAAATGTCTTAGGCACAGAGCTAAGGTTGCTTAGTGATAATTTGTGTCTTTCTAGAACACCAAGTTCTGCTTAACTCAAATCTCTAAAAACCAGAAATATAGAGCATTTCAAAACACAGAGGCTAAGAAAAGGACAAGGAATTCAGGCTGCTGTAGTGGTAATCCCTTCAACTGCTACAGCGGGCATTAACCACATGGTATTAATAGTAAGTTTTTTACATGAAGAGAAAGCACAGTTCCCAGCTCACCTGTAAGCAGCATAAAGCACAGAGTAAAGCAGGTCTCTCCATGTCTAGACATGACAGAGGAAAATAAGGAGCCCAAAAGCTCCTTCTCCTTCACTGTTTCCAATAGACTATTTCAGTCCCTAAACTGCCTATATACATGCATCTCCCCAGAATTTCTTTCTTTGATGCAGCTTCATACTCCTATTCTTCTTCCTCAGCTTAGTCCAACACCCCTTTCAAATATTTTCTTAACCAATATAAAAATATTTTTCTTCTCCCTTGTCTTTCTGCTCTCTTTAGTGTTCTGCTCCCCCATTCCTTTGCTCTGTACCAACAAGGCTGTCAAAATCACATGGTAAAAAGACACTCAAAAACCCCTTCTGAACTCAGGCACTGTTCCACATACAGCAGCAGTATGGCTTTCAAACATCCTCGCAGATCTACATAGGATATATTTAGATTTATTATCTTTCTGAAAAAATTCAAGAGGCTATCCAAAGTCGCTATACAAATTAGCACAGGGTATTTCCAAAACCAAAAAGACCTCTTAGGAAAGAAGTTCCTCCTCATGAAGTTCCACCTAAACATGAGGAGGAACTTCACTTTGAGGGTGGCAGAGCACTAGAACAGGCTGCCCAGAGAGGTGGTGGAGTCTCCTTCTCTGGAGACATTCAAAACCCACCTGGACATATTCCTGTGCAACCTGCTCTAGGTGGACCTGCTTTGGCAGGGGGGTTGGACTAGATGATCTCCAGAGGTCCCTTTCAACCCCACACCATTCTATGTTTCTGTGAATCTGATAGCAGCGTCAGACTCATAACTTATTTCTGTACTTCTCTCAGGCTCGCCATACATTGATACAGCCTATATTCAGTGACCACAGAACATTTCCTTAAACCACGTTACCCTGGGTGGTGGGTTACTTGCAATACTCTTACTCAGCCTGGCTGTATATAATTTTGGTGCAAGAGCGTCTGACGTGTCAAAAGCCAGAGATACAAGGGACAGTCAGAGTCGTGTATCACTGGAGATAAACACATGACTAACAAGACCAGTGAAGCCTCAGTCAAGAACTGTGCACAATTTCCTATTTGTGCATGGAAGCCAGCAGTGGCGTACAAAGCGGGGATTTTTTGAAGCACTAGTAGCAGGCCATCTGGGGAGCTTCAGAGCATTACCCTAACAATACAGAAGGAAGGGCTTTCCCCGGGTGGAGGGTGCAGCTGCATCACTGCTGCATACAACTGCTCACGTGCTGGAGTCTGTGGGAGCACAGCAAGATCCTCCTAAATTTACAACAAGCAAGACTCTGGATGGAAGGTTCCCTAATAGATGGATGTGTGTGTGTGTGTGTGTGTGTGTGTGTGTGTGTGTGTACGCGCGCGCACTTTACAGGGGCAGAGATTTTGTTAGTTTACAAAAATCTGACGATTCAATTATGCACTGATTTAAATTTTAAACCCATAGTCCTTAGTTTGTAGCACTTAAAGAAACAAGTTTAAGGAGATGAGATAGATAAAGAGATACACTCAGATACTATGCTAAAGTGCTAAAAATATATGCATATGACTGTGCAAACAGTTTTTCACTTTTCTATTTCAATACATTTTACAAATGCCACATTATATGGGAGAGAGAACAGAGAAAATTTTATTTCTGTCTTTAGCTGGAAAAGTATGTGAAAGCGTGATGAAGAATGGATTAAAGTGATGCTGCAGGACTGAGTTAAATACTGTCAAATCATATATGTATGTACACATAATGTACATACCAGAATGGAAGGGTTTCCCTAAGTAAAGCAATACTTCTGTAAGTGAATTATTTCAAGCTTGTTACTAAAATAGACGTAAATAATTAAGTGCTTCTCAAAAGACAGGTAGTGTTCAACATGCAGTTATAAAAATAAGAACCAGAAACCAACATCAACTAATGGTGTTTCTTTTGACAACATACACAGACAATGTTAGTAATGAGGAAACAACACATCACCATAATTTCATTATTTTTTCCCCTGGAAGCATACATGTAACACGTACTTTGCTCTTAATATTTCCTTTCTCTGTCTCTTATTTTCTGGGCCTCAGATTTTTGAGGTCTTAATTTTAGCTATTCAGATTTTTCAAAGGGACACTGGTCATCTGAGATGCATATTATATGCTTAAAGCATAGTAACAATAAAGGATCCTTTTAGACCACATCCAGAATTATAAACCAACAAAGATTTAGATTTAGTGACCGTCTTGGTGTTTCCACTCTTTTTTCTTGCGTGTTGATTTTTAGCAATAATGAAACATTTTCTAATGCTTTAAGTGGACCACACTGTGGATTATTATCCAAGTTTAGAAATGAAATAACTATACCAAATACTAAACATCATATGCTCACACATGTATATTGCACTTTTCTGGTGATCCTCATTTCATACTCAGGTGATAATTGCCTGTCCTTCAGATGGTATTAATGTAGCCTAAAACTTGTTTGCTTTCCTTTCAAGCATGATATCGTAGGTCTACGATGTTTATTTTGAAGGAGAATTATAATATTGCCAAGATATTTTTATTAGAGATTACTTAGGGGCAGCTTAAGTGGAATATTCTCAGGTTTTAATCTATGAATAAAAGGGACAAAATTACTCCCCAATATGAAGGTATCCCTGGTTTCCTTTAGACTTGACTTTCAGTTTTAAAAAGTCTACTTTCATCTTCAAGATTCTTAATAATTCTCGCCTAATACTGTGACAGATCTGCTGATTCTACTAGTTCCATTCAAGGTGTCAGCCTCAATATGTCGTCAGCAAAGTTCTCTTGTTTTTATTTTCTGCTTCCATCACTTAAAATCTCTCCAGTATATGGGGCTGCCTTTGGTAACAAGGATCTATACCTTGTTCCGCTCAAATATTATTCTTCTCCTTCACGATCACAAGGCAACCAGGTGAATGTCTTTATTTCAGTTCTCTTCCTTCACGTGCCATCTTCTCCCCCATTTCTCTTTTACATACTGCTGATTAGAATTAAAATACAATTTTCTTTTGCCGCAGGAACCTTATTTAATTTAGAGTTTATAGAGCATCTCACACACAGTTGAGGATGCTAATGACCAATAGCAACATTGTTTTTCTTTCAAACAAGTCTGGAAAACCACATTACCTGCTTGTGTAGTATCTAATTGATTACATAATTTAGAGTTAAAACCACATTAAACTTTGTGAGCCAAGGCAGAATTTAACTACAACTTTGACGGACTTTGGGAGAAGGATGAAGCAGCTTTGCAAGTATTTTCACAGTCTTCTTCCCTGGTATTACCAAAAGCATGGAGGCTCCAGCGTAACAGATTCTTGCAAGAGCAAAACCCACGAGACCGGAGCTTTCTTTTCTGAAACAGCACATCTAACTCCTTTTGTGTTGTGGCATTCTCTACCTTCAGTAATATGTGTTTTCTGAGTAATAACGAAGCTGTATCTTTTGCCCCATGTTACATCGATGATCTCAAAACTATAAAGGCCTTGGGTAGTTCCAAACTCCAAACTTCTATAAAACAGAATGAAGTTGGGAGCACCCTTATCTAGTAACACTGGCTGGCCTAACTTTAATCTCCAAAGAGTTACTTGGCAAAACACCAGAGGGAGTGTACTCCAACCAAGGTACATTTAAAACCCTTGCTTGGAGATTCAATCCATAAAGCCTTAAATCTATGTACCCGTAACCACAATACAGGTATGAGCCAACCCACTGAAACTGTCACGTTATCAAAGTTTACAGATTACTTTTTGTTCTGCAAAGCAATTTTTAAAAAAGTGATCAGAAACCACCGAACCGTCCTCTTTGACCTTGAGCTATTCAGTGCATCACCCTCTTAGAAATGATCCTGAAAAAAATGTCGTGCCCCAGCCAGATTTCTTGATAAAATTGTAACTGGTGTTCATTATATTCTTGTGTCTGTGCCCTGTAAGGTCTGTAAGGGCAGAAGTGACAACACAGGCTTGACAAGCTTTCTGCTTCCTGTAGCTAACCTACTTCTACCGACATTATTCCTGTCTTTCTAATCACATCTATAACGTAGCATACAAAAATCATTTGGGGATTAGCTAGCCTTTTTGACCTAACCTACCTGAATCACTATGTTAAAATAATCTCTTTGTTCTACTTTAATTATTGATACATGTGGTTTTCATTATTTAGCTTGGTTTTACGAAATTACTTTCTAATAATTTTTGATGCATACATGGAAAATGACACTTAGTGTACAATATGTTATGTTCAGCAGGTTACCTCAATGTTCCAGGATGGTGGACATTTTTTCCAACTCCAATTAACAACAGAATTATAAATTCATAATTCATATTTTGTATACTCTTTAGTCTCCTTCATACTCAGTGATTCTTTCTAAAAAATTTAGAACGAAGTTTTATTGCCCGTGCAATGTGTTTTTTTGGCTAAAAGAGGAAAATATGTAAAACTTTATGCACCTTTACTAATCATATTAATCCAGAAAATGATCACAAACATTAATAGTCCTGGTTTAGTCCATTTTAAGTAGATATTCTTATTTATGGAAAAATACAAACATTTTCAAGAAACAGCATATAATCTTCACAAGATCAGCTGTCAAGCTATTTGAAAATAATTTCTTGAAGATCCATTTTTCAATTAAACTATGGGCATTGCAATTTCTTCCTTCTTACCTCCCATATAATTTCAGTTATGTAATACAGACTCTTCAAACTCACATATTTTACAAATAGTACTTAATTCTATTCCTTCTGGTACATTTGAGTTTTTTAATTTAGTTCAGGATTAATGTTTGTTATTCCTGTCATTTTTCATAGTAAAATCTCCCCCTTAGCAGAGAGTAAATTATGCAAAACTTATTCTGAAGACTTTCACAAAGAAAACTTTAATTTCAAAAAAGGCCTTCAACAGTTGTTCATCTTGAAGGACCTTACATTGGTAATAGTTTGTAAATGCTCTCTCACTTCCAGTAGATTTTTATGTTCGAAATTCATACTGAAATTTCACAATCTATTTGAGGTGGGTATTTTCTAAGGATGCCACTGTAACTGATTAGGAAGACTGTTTAGCTCAAAAAGACTTTGTAGAATGAAGATATCTGACAGAAACTTGGCCTGGGGTATCAGCCATATTTCAACACTAAATCAGAAATAAAGTGATTGGTCATGAGGCACAGACCGATTTTGAATATATAGAGTTATTATGCCCAGTTACACAATAATATAAACCAGAATGAACTGCAAACTACATTGTAGTAATGAAATGTTATATATATATATGTATATGTGCTAAGCCCAGGACATACATGGGCTTACATATAAACCCAGGACTGACCTGTCTGCAGTGCACTCTTTTCCTTTTTATAATCTGGGAAGGTATCTGTATGCTCTATTGCACAACAGCAGCCTTGAAGGCATCAGGTTTTACAACATCCCGAAACGAAAAAAAAGAGAGAAAAGTGTTGCAGAACATACAACATGGTACAAATAGTGCGTGGTAAACACTGCGCAAGTGCTTGCTGTGTGGGAGAGGCCACTCGCATACCCAAACCACATAAATTCACTAGACACACAAAAATTGTCCTCGCTGTTTTACCTTAATCTATTATTCAGTGCTCCACTCTACTGCCAGTTTTTCAGCAATTCCAAGTTCCACGTGAATTTTTAACACAGTGACTGGAGGTGTAAGCACAGCAATGAAAACAGTGGAAGATACGAGTTCCAAAGCACTCAGTGACCTGATTGACTGTGATGGCTTTGAAGGACTGTGCTTGGATTACCAAAGACAGATGAAGTTCAGGAAAGGGTCACCAAGAACCCACCTCAGGGTACTTCAGTGTCCCTTTCTTCCAAAGCACAATTTATGGGCCATCATAAATGTCACATGATTTGCAAATGGCCGGTAAGTTTAGCCACCTTCATGATACAAAAAAAATTATAAAAACTAAAAAGCACATTAAAAAAATTTAGAGGCAAACTGTGGTTTTAAAAAGTAGGAGAATTATATTGATAAGTCTGTAGTGTTTTTTTAAAAAGAAATAAATTCTAAACTGGACCTACAGCACTGGCAAATTCTGTTCTGGAGTCTAAAATAACAGTTAGATAGCCACAAAACTAATGCCATTCAACCAGAGCCTATTTATGCTAGACAACAAAGACAGTAAAGTACTAAAGCTTAAACAATTTCAGTAACATAATTAATATCAGACCTAGATAGGTTCTTAATTTGCAATCTGTGTTAAGTCACAAACTATTAAATCTTGACCATGTTTCTCATTTGAGGAAGTCTGGAATTGTCAAAGCCAAGAGGGCTTTTTTGGAAACTAATATAATTTTCTGTTCTGCTGCCTACATCCAATTTCAGGGATTAAGTTATGGGCAATACTCCCTATGTCTACAACTCCTGGCACTGTTTCCAGCTCTGAGCAGACTGGTTCATAAAGTATATTAAAATTCTGCATTAAAAATGAGAAAAATATCCAGTATTACAGAAGTTACCTAACTGTAATTTAAGTTAAAACAAGACACAGTTAGAACTTCTTCCATGGTTCTTCCACTTCATTATGAGCCAATGAAGAGGATAAAAGGACCAAGAATACATAACCATAACGTCCAGTTGCCACAGAGGTCCCTTCTGTATGAGCTTCTGTGAATGGGTTCTACAGGCATCTATGGATTTGGATGGAGTTGTAACAGAAAACAGCAGGGCAAAGACAGTGTCACTACCTGCTGAAAATGTAGCACATGAAAATTTTCCAAGGACTAATAAGGTCTGAAGACTAGTAACTCATGCTGAATATGCAATAACTAACAAACTCAGAAGGGCTGAGAGAGTTGGGGTTGTTCAGCCTGGAAAAAAGAAGGCTCCAGGGAGACATTATAATGGCCTTTCAGTAATTAAAGGGAGCTTGTAAGAAAGATGGGGACAAGCTTTTCAGCAGGGCCTGTTGCAACAGGACAAGGGGTAATGGTTTTAAACTAGAAGAGGGTAGATTTAGACTAGAGAGAAGGAAGATATTTTTTATGATGAGGGTGGTGAAACACTGGAACAGGTTGCCCAGAGAGGTGGCAGATGCCCCATCCCTGGCAGCATTCAAGATCAGGTTGGATGGGGCTCTGAACAACCCGATGTAGTTGAAGATGTCCCTGTTTATTGCAGGGGGGCTGGACTAGATGACCTTTAAAGGTCCCTTCTAAGCCAAACTATTCTATGACTTTACGACACCTACAGTCTGTTCAATCCGCCCAAGGCCAGTATGATCAACAACAGACAAAGAGACCTGGACCTCATCCAAGAGGGTAGTGACTCCCATATGCAGCTGAAAACTGCAGGATTACATTTATATGTAAAGGAAGAAAGATGTTTCTGAGGGACTTTCCAAGCACCCACGTCACAGCCACAGGCTGACCTTCCACATCTGAGCACACAGCTCATGCTGGTCTCCTAGTGAGCATGCAAGTGAATGCTAGTGACTAAACGGATGCGTTGTGCAAATAGTTACCCGCTTTTAACAAAAATGGCTTGGTTCTATTAATAACAACAGCTAAATGAGTAAAAGGCGTTTGAAAAAATTTTGTTTCTCTCTCTGCCTCACTTCAATCCCCTCTCAGGAAAGAGGGAATTTACAAAACAGGCCTTAAACTTCCTGTAACACTCTAACTTGAAGTCCCAGTTCAGAGTACGTTAATCATAATCACTGGTAAAGGAAAAATGCTCAATTTCAGGTTTTATTGTCCTCATGACATCTGTCTTACCAATTCAATCTTCATAACTAATGTCAGAGGCTTCCAATATACTCCATGTATGTTTGTATTCATGCAGTTTGTAGTGTGATTTAAATGTAAAAGTAGTAAAAAAAATTATGCATTGAGTTTATTGTGATGCCATTTGATATATATTTCTTTTGAAGAACAACCTTAGAATCTTGAAACTTTCAATGAACTAAGTTTAGGTAAGAAATACAGAAGAATTATATATTCTTCTGCATTTTTATAAGCAATTGCAATGGATGCTAAATCATAAAAGCATACAAAAAAACCCAAACCCAACTCCATGACACCAGTAAGTTGTTTCACTAAACTACATTTCCATTTTCTGACTTCTGAATTTTTCTGAGAAAAAGATTTATAGTGAAAGAAGACATTTACCCGAGATCCTAATCACATATATATCACATGTATCACAAATATATATATATATATATATATATATACACACACACACACGAGGTAAGAACTGTTTTCACCCTTAAAATCAAACACCTTGTCTTGAGAGAGTACCTTCCTTCCCTTCTATTCAGCACAGGACTATGTGGTATACAAACCTCCTGATGCTATTTCAGCTTCCTTGTAACTAAAATTAGGGGGTTCTAATTGACAAGCGGCTGAATATGAGCCGGCAGTGTGCCCAGGTGGCCAAGAAGGCCAACAGCATCCTGGCTTGTATTAGAAATAGTGTGACCAGCAGAAGTAGGGAGGTGATTGTGCCCCTGTACTCAGCACTGGTGAGGCCACACCTCGAGTATTGTGTCCAGTTTTGGGCACCTCAATACAAGAGAGAGATTGAGGTGCTGGAGCGAGTGCAGAGGAGGGCAACGAAGCTGGTGAAGGGCCTGAAAAACAAATCATACGAAGAGCGGTTGAAGGAGCTGGGACTGTTTAGTATGAGGAAGAGGAGGCTGAGGGGAGACCTCATCACTCTCTACAACTACTTGAAAGGACACTGTAGAGAGGTTGGTGCTGGTCTCTTCGCACAGGTAATTAATGACAGAACGAGAGGGAATGGCTTCAAGCTCCAACAGGGTAGGTTTAGCCTGAACATTAGGAAAGAATTTTTCACAGAAAGAGTGGTCAGGCATTGGAATAGGCTGCCCAGGGAGGTGGTTGAGTCACCATCCCTGGATGTGTTTATGAGCCATTTAGATGTGGTGTTGGGGGATATGATATAGGGGAGAACTTTGTAGTGTAGGGTAGATGGTTGGACTCGATGATCCCAAGGGTCTCTTCCAACCTGGATGATTCTATGATTCTATGAAAATCTCGGGATTTTATCAGGGTTTCCAGAAAGACTCACGGGGGAAGGAGGCTGGGTAATAAACGCTCATGGCCATTACAAATCTTACAGAACTACACTTTCCTAAAAGTATTTTTTTTTTTTTTATCTTGGACAGTCAACATGTGGACTGTACATGGCTACAAACAGGAATCCACAAAATTAGACCATGTTAGTGGTGGTTTCAGAATCCTTGAAAATTCTGTAACTATTTCTGGCTTGAGAGTGAAGTTTAGAAAGAACTCTGCCTCTTCCCCCACATGTATATTTTCCACATTTTATTTTCCAGTGCCCTTTAATTCTTTTTTTTAACAACATGGTATAGATTGAACCCGAAGCTGTACATTTACTTTAAGGTGCTCAAATTTTCAAACTGAATTTGTGTAAAGTTTATAAGGAGGCTGTTGGTAATTTTCATTCCAACCAGTTTCTGCTGTAAAAACAAAGCAAAATTCAAAAAAGTAGAACACCAACTTGGTTTCCCAAGCGGATTTCCGGTCTAGCTTTGATTTTTGACTTGCTCTCTAAAGCAAGACAGTCATACTCCTTGAAAGCGTAAGAATTTTGTTCTACCAGGTGCCTGAAGTACACCAGTGCGAGATTTAAGAGCCACAGCTCCAGGCTAGAGTAAAAATATTCTTGTCCTTTCTCAGGGGTCTGACTCTGCACAGCCCAGCTGTGACTGTGCAATTTAACTCATTCCCCAGATTCAGCTATGAACTGGATTTTCAGCCGCTCCACAGGCAGATCATTTATAGCTTTCCAAAAGGGTACAACACATTTTAAAACCTACTGGCTCAACTGTCTCCCACAACAACAAAAACAGATTTTCATTTCAGCACCTCATCAAATAACTTAAAGTGGTTTGAACTTAAGCTGAATCTAGCTTTAAAATAAAACTGCCTTTAAATTTCTGTAAAATTCTATTTAGTAGCTTTGTCTAACCACAAAAAAAAACCTGTTCACAGGCAATTACCTTCCCTTGAATTCATCACACAAACCCACAGCTCTGGCTGCACACCGAATGGTAAGCACTGTGGTAGATTTAAAGATACAGAATAAAAGAAGTTGAATGTTTTGACCATCTTTAACACAGGGAGAAAGGAGGAACCAGGCTTTTGTAGGTCAGCCAGTTTATATAGTTCCTGGAAAAATAGGGAGTAAAATACGCAAAACTATTTGTAAGCATCCAGAAAGTAACACAAAGAGGCAACACTGACCAACAGCTCTATCAATCAAAAGGAATCCCATGAGAGAATAACTGGCCTTGTAGATAACAGAAAGCATAACTATCTTGGTGGTTTGTAAGGCCTTCTGCAGTACCTCCCATGTTGTTCTCATAAAAAAAATAAGGAAACATGGTGTAAATAAAACTACCAGAGAGCAAGTGCAAAACTTGCTGGAAAATGTTAACTTGGAATACTTCAATAGTTCCCTGACAAATATGAAGGATTATATATTGATTTTTCGTTCACGGTCTGCCTCCTCCTCCCCCAGCTTTCACATTTTTAACTCTCTGGTCCCAAACTTGCTGTAAAAGTCTTCACTCAGGTCTTTATTCTGGCAGGGCAGCAACCAGTAAATAAAAGTGTACAGCTGAGAAAGTGTAGGACGCAGGTTCAGCAGTCAAACTCAGTCATTAATCAGTCTTGGCTTCTCTTACACATAAAGTACATTCTGCATGTTACACCATGCATTATTGCATGTGTTGGGGGCGTGTGTCAGGGGCCAAGCATCTTTGATTCGCCAGAAGCAGTTATCACAGCTGCATCTAACTCCTGAGGCATGTAATGCCATTTAGTCACAGCACTTAACAAGGGAGCTCAAAGGCAGCGATGGCAGAGCAGAGTAGCAGTACTGTTGGGTAAGTGGCATTGTTCCTTTTCCTACTCACTTTTCTTTCCTGTGTCTTTCCTTTTCTCTCACCTCCTGATCTCCCCAGCTCTCTTCCTTAATTTTAGAATAATATCCCTACATATACCTATTATATGACCTTTGGATTGGCCACCATTAAGCTAAGTACTACTGATTCTGCTATGCTGGTGAATATTAGAAACAAGGGAGGTAGTCCCTTCCTTTCTGGGCACTTAAATCACATTAACTAATCAACACCATGCGAAGTTCCACTCTCTCACCTGCAAGTGCTTCACAGTGCAATTGGTTCTCTTGCATTATCACAGAGTACATGAAGCTCTAGAAAGTTATTTCTAAGTCCACCCCAGACAGCAGATGAACTCTTTCCTTGCCCTACCTCCAACCCTGGCTTCCTAGGCACATTGTGTCACATCATTACCTACTAATGCCTGAAGCACAAGCTCAAAAGAAAAAGCAGCCCTCAATTGTCATCTCTCTTTACTGTCTGCTCAACGGGGAGCTTACTAGTCTTTTATTTAACGGTACAACTGCAAGGTTCGGCTGTGCTCCCTTTCCTTTAGAGTTGTGAAAAGAGCAAAAGGTGTCCCTTACACAAGCAATGTTATTTCAATTGCTGTCATGCTGGTTGGAGTTAAAAAGTGCTGAAGGAGAGGACAGGTAATACTGCATGATGCAGGAGTGTGCTTATTTCTCAATCAGCCAGGGACAGTTTGGTGACACGTGGACAATTATTTATTCCAAAAAGGTAAGAGGACATAAGCTACCACAGAAGATTCAACTGTGTGTGGAGACTGAGGACTACAAAATCTATATCCATCCAGCAAAGGAGGATTTAAACATCATACTGTACCTGCTGGTACCCAAGAATACCTATTTCTAGTGCCTCACAGAATTTTAATCAGTGAAGAGAGACGGGAGATCTGCAGCCACTCACTCATGAAAGAGTGTCAGAAAAATTCTGAGACCTCTTAGAAGGAAGCAAAAGCAAAGAAAAATAAGTACCCATCACAGAATAAAGGTATAAAATACAAGGATGGTTTGCTGCCACAGAACCAAAAAATGCCACAGGTCAAACACAACTTGTCTGGCAGACAACACTGAGCAGGTGGCGTTATGCTATCCTTACAGAAAGAAATCTCTTAGTGCATTGTGCACTGCTCCTACAATCGGTAAATACAGTGATAGATTTAAGTGATGGTTTGATTAAAGGTAGGGGGGTACAATGTCTAATGACAGATTATTTTTTTTCTCTAGTAATGATGTGTATATATTGAACAGATGAAATACGCAGTATATATATGTGTATATATATATGGCTGGTGAAAAGTGGGCTTTATAACATATATATATATGGTATATATGGCTGCTGAAAAGTGGGCTTTCAGAGACTGTGTAGACACTTTCACATGTGAGGCAGGGTCTCACATCTTTGTCCACCATGGACATGGCACGCCCAACATTTCCTTCAGGTACTGAAAGACTTTAGTACTCCCTTCTATACACCATAAGAGAAAATATCTTGTACCTACCTCTATTTCTGAAGCAAATTATTTTTGAGATCAAATAGTAGTTCAGTTAAGAAATTTGTAACTTGGTTATTCACCTCAGTATAGTAAGCACAACGCTTAATCCAACTAATACAGAGAGAAAAATTTAAGGAGATGCTTTTTAGAAGAATTAAAAGAAAAATTCAGTAGTTGACTGACAAAATTTTCTAGCTGAGAAAAAGGTAATTATTTGATGATATACAGGAAAAGAGAAGAAAAGAGATTGTAAGAGAAAGTGAATATATAGACTTTTATCTAGACATCACAATGCTTTTGTTTGAAAAAAAAATCAAATAATTACACCAATAATTGAAACTGAATTACAGAAAGACTGGAATCCCCACTGCACTTGTGGGTAGTGTAATCATGAAGCTGCAGTCACGATACTGCTCCCAAAACAGCTGCTGTATCCTACTCTTATTAGAGATGAACCTAATTGTACCTTACTATGATACCTATTTTCAAAATGGCACTTCCCTCACGTTGTTTCCATCAGCTTGATAGAAATCAAGCTGATCGTGATGTGATGAATTCCCCTAATGCTTTCAGGAATTGTGATGGATCAAATCTCAAGGAGAGAGAGAGAAATCTCCTCACAAGTCCCCTGACAAGCAACAGCTACCTTGAAAAAATAAAGGAGAAATTAAAATTATCAAGAACATAAGATGTTACAGACCCTCAATTTTAGAGAAAAAGAGTAATTTTTACACTTAGAATTAAAGCATTCTGATCCTTTGCAGTTCCACTAAATATAAAATCCCTATCAGATACGTCTAAATCATGTTCTTACATTGCTTATTAAAATATTTATCTGACTAGAATCTGTAATTTGAGTTATGCAATAGGGAAATGGAGAAATCCCAGTCCAAACTAATAATAATAATCATCATCATCATCTACAAAATAGCATTTCACAGTTAACACCCTTCAGAGTGAGAGTGTTCTACAGACAGCCCACTGGAGATAACAAGCATCCAGACTCGTCTCTGAAACAATGTATTTTTTTAGCAGTAGGTGGATAAAATGGGGGTAAAAGCCAAGAAAAACATAATTTTGGGGTAGCATTTAAGTTCTGAACAACATCTTGACTCATTTTTCATGTACATGACTCAGCATCACTGCAAATGCTTTTAAAAAAACCAAAAACCAAAAAAAAAATAAAATCATGCCCAGTTTTGCTTAACTGTGCTCTAACTTTCCTCTGAACTGGAGACAGCATTTATGGTAAGCATAACCTAATTGATGGTTATGAAATGATGAGACCATTTAGACAGATGTCTGATTCTCCATGGACATTTTTTTCTCCAGGAGAAACAAGAAAGGCCTGCAGCCTTAACTGTCTTTTCTGAATTTATGGTGGCAGATCTGTCTGTCTGGATTAGTGTCATCTGCCCTTTTAGAAAAATATCGGTGCCTGTAAGGCTTTCAAAGATAAATTATCTACGTGAAGGGAAGATTCCATGTTGACCTACTGATTTTTTTTTTTTTTTCTATTAAGAAAAACTCAAATGAGGGTTTTCTCCAAAAACGCCATTATATTTACAACTTCCATCAAAACTATCCACTACAAATTTGAAAGCACTAAACATTACCATGCTTAACACTCCACACTGTCCCTAAAAATTATAAGGTCTTCTGAAAAAAGAGCTAACGTAAAAGGAACTGACAAGGCAAATACGTTGTTATTATTGCAGCTGTGATACTTGGGCAGAATCACTGAAGCTGTATGGAACGAGAGTTGAAGTGGAACTCACTAAAGTGGAGCAGTTTGCAAATAGGAATAGATCTGTCCATTGCAGAAGTATTGCAAAGCTGAAATAACATAGCAAATACACCCAGCCTTTAGGGAAAAAAAGACAAGAATAACAGTTGTCAAATAACTTGCTCACTGGTTCAGCATCTGTAGTTAAATAATACAGCCAAGGTTCTTTTCATAGAAAGAGATCCTAACAACAGATCCGCTGCAGAGGATAGTGTTAGTAAAAGCACTAGCTCACAAGCTCAGGCTGGTAATACAATGTAACATACTCAGACACTTGCACATAAGAAGGGATGCCATCCAGACGGACCTGGACAGGCTTGAGAGATGGGCTCGTGCAAATTGCATGAAGTTCAACCAATCCAAATGCAGGGTCCTGCACCTGGGACGTGGCAATCCAGGCACAAATACAGGTTGGGCGGAGAATGGCTGGAGAGCAGCCCTGAGGAGAAGGACTTGGCGGTGTTGGTGGATGAGAAGTTCAACATGAGCCGGCAATATCCACTGGCAGCCCAGAAAGCCAACCGGATCCTGAGCTGCATCAAGAGAAGCGTGGCCAGCAGGTCACGGGAGGTGATTCTACCCCTCTACTCTGCGCTCGTGAGACCCCACCTGGAATACTGTGTCCAGCTTTGGAGTCCTCAACACAGGAAGGACATGGACCTGTTGGAACGGGTCCAGCGAAGGGCCACGAAGATGATCAGAGGGATGGAGCACTTCCCCTATGAAGACAGGCTGAGAGAGCTGGGGTTGTTCAGCCTGGAGAAGAGGAGGCTCTGGGGAGACCTCATAGTGGCCTTCCAGTACCTGAAGGGGGCCTACAGGAGAGATGGGGAGGGACTCTTTATCAGGGAGTGTAGCGATAGGGCGAGGGGTAATGGTTTTAAACTAAAAGAGGGGAGATTTAGAGTAGATATTAGGAGGAAATTCTTTACTGTGAGGGTGGTGAGGCACTGGAACAGGTTGCCCAGGGAAGCTGTGGATGCCCCATCCCTGGAAGTGTTCAAGGCCAGGCTGGATGGGGCTTTGAGCAACCTGCTCTGGTGTGAGGTGTCCCTGCCCATGGCAGGGTGGTTGGAACTGGATGATCTTTAAGGTCCCTTCCAACTCTAACCATTCTATAATTCTATGAAGAGTAAGATGGCACTTTATGTGCTATTTCTGTCCCTATGCAAACACAACAAAATAAATTCATTAACAGTACAATGATACGAATAATATTTTATTAAAGGATGAAAGGGTAAGAGTGCATTATGTGGATGGTAACGTGCTACTTCCTTCTCCTAGCAGAGAAACATACGTAAGTTGCTCTAGGCACAGAATGACAAATGAAATGCCTGTCCACTCTTGGTAGTGCAGGAAAGACCATCAGCTTCCGTCTAGAAGTAATGTGAATATAAAATGTAAGAGATTAGCACAAGCTCTTCCTGCTCTGTTTGACTAGTTACACTCCACTTCTACAAAGAGATAAAAGAACAAAGGATCTCATAACACAGGATTTTCGAAGGACTACAGGAAAAAGAAAGGGGTGGGAGAAACAAAATCTATTAATTAAAGATTTTCATCAGCCCTGGATTAGAGGCCCCATCGTCTTTGAAGGTTCTAATTCGCTGAAAGCAGCAAGTACTAGTGCTACAAATAAGAAGAAAGAATGTAAAACTGGGTTAAAATGACATTACCATTTTCCAAGTAACACTCCTAACCACAGAACAACTAATGTTCTTTCAACAATTTTGCTCTTCACGTACTGTCTTCCCCTGGTGCCCAGTTAAACAGAAAAGGGTAAACTGACCGAAGCTCTTTGCACCTCCTATGAAAACTATGCGCTTACAGATGTGTGGATCAAAGAATGCAAAACAGAAACATAAACCAATGTTTTGATTTTTAAGCTTCTTAACTTCCAAAAATTACATTTCTGCCTTTTTTTTCATTTACAAAGGTTTGTAAATGAAAAGCATTCGTAACTAATAAAAATAATTCAACAGTGTGAGGCGGTTACACTAAGTTGACAATTTCAACAGCAGCTATTTATATTTGAAAACTCAGCATTTCCCATTATGAGATAGCCTACAATAAATGAGCAGTCATTGCTCAAGCTATACTTCTCTAAACAGTAAACTGAAGAAGCCAAATATAATCTCATTTTATGTCTTCAGCAGCTGACACATCCTGTGAAATTTGTGGTATACATTGAGAGTAAGCAGAAATACTCTGTTCAGCTTTCAGATGTATAAACGAAGGGATACAAGTACCAAGATGTAGTTTTGACTATGTGTTAGTATACCAGGATACATAAACTGAAAGAAACATTTCATTTTTTTTTTTTTATTTAAACTGATTTACATTGTTGGCTGACTTCCATTCTTACACTGAAAGAAAATGTAAATGATATATATATTCATAATAACGAGATAATGAGTTGACTCAGGCATCAGTCTTGTATACTTTCTTGTTTTAAGATTCAGATTACAAAAATTTCAAATTCAGTTTTTTTAAAATAAATCAAACCCTACCTTCAGATGTAGTTGCTGTTGTTACTGCTTACAAATAGCTACTTATATCAGTCAAAATACAGTCAATATCTATACCTTCTATATCAAAACAGGCTGTTTTCCTCGTGGGAATTTGAGATTAAAATGTTGGTAGTCAGGAAAGGTTACACTTCTCAGTCAAAAATAGAAGACAGACAGTCAGAAAGAAAACACCTGAAAATTGAAAGATTAAATGCCAATATCATCAATGGCCTTTAACATGTGGGCTGAAGGAAGCAGAATTTATAAGCAGTGTATAAGGAGAATCTCGAGAAGAAGTTGCCTGCAAATTTGATCTTTGACAAATAAATCAAAGATTATCATTGCTCTATTATTAATACTTTGCATAACTATACACAATAGGCTTGAGATTGCTGGAGTCTCAATAGTCTTAAAATGGGAAAAAATTAATATGCATAATCAATCAGATACCACTCTTGGCAATCATTCAGCCAAAACTTGATAGAAAGAAGACATGACGTCAGTATAACCACTATTTTACCCTTTCTATCAATCCAAACAGTAATTTATACATAAAAATGTGTTCAGTGATCTAGCTAACATCTAAAGGCAATTCAACAACCATTTCACGTACTGCACTGAAAAAAAGCCTTTAATTGAATTGTAGCATAGTTCTGCAGAGTCTACATTTTCATGTACGTGCTTATGTATTTAAAGACATCTGAGTACACCCTGTAGAGTGGCACAAGAAAATGGATCTTACCACTGCAGCTGGAACTTGATGCATTTTTGCAGCCGGGGTTCCTGGGCGCGGGTAAAACTGATTAATAAACAAGCTCGGAAACCTGTATTGTTCTACAAGTTTCATTGTTTCTTGGAAGTCTTCATCTGTCTCTCCTGGAAAACCACATATGATGTCTGTAGCAATTGTTATTCCAGGCACTCTGTAAAGAAAGTAGAAAGGAATACTTAACTAAGGACATGTTAAAGTCTTGCTCCCTTAAAAGCTAGTGTAGACTTACAACTCTTCAACTTCATCTACAGAAATTGAGACCTAAAATGATCTTTGGAAAAAAAAATAATGAGATTTTAATACCATTGCTTGGTAATGAAAAATGCATTTGGTAGTCAGCCAAGAGCACATGGAATAGAAAAAAGATATCCCAGCAAATATTGGATTAGGACTGCGGCAGAAGAGTGAAAACATCTGGACCAACTCCTTCATTCAGAATTCTAGGTGATCAGTAGAGCTTGTAAATTTCTTGAATTCTGATTGCTTAATCCACAAAATTTATAACTTCTGAGACCAAGCCACTAGAATTTGCAAACTATTTAACGTATTACAATGCCGCTGCGAAAGTAGAGCAGTATATGCAAAAGATGGGACCTGGCATACCATGTAACCTAGCAATTTTGAACAAAATTGGCTTTGGAGCCAATAAGACATCTCTTAGTCACGACTTAATTTCTAACTCAGCACTCAATAAAATCAGCCTATGCCTTGCTGTAAAAGGAAAACTAAATACTTAATTTTACAAATGCGCAGGCACTGAGCTCTCTTGTTATTTAGCAAGGTCAGTATTTCCTAACTGCTCCCCTTGGACTGAATACGCTGAACCCTTGCACGCAGCAGCTTCGGAGAGCGCAGCTAACAGAGGCAGACAACAGACAGCAGTAAGTGCAGAAAGGGGTGAAGTAAAAGCCCCTCAGTTAAAATTGCGCCACAGTAAGTCTTAGACACAGTGGTACCACGTCACTGAGTGTTTTCCCCAGTAGATGCTGGAGTAGCGGTCCCTGCTTGGGTTGAGGCTTGCACCCAGACTCAGCTTCAGATGGTGGAGGCAGCCCTCCAAGTCCCAGGCTGCAGGGAGTCCCTGGGGGTTCTCTCTGGTGCCAGGAGAGATGGCCCTCTGTCCTCCTGCTGGAGCTGTGGTGTCTTGGAGGAGCCGTGCCTCCAAGGGGAGGAGTTACAGGAGGAAGTGAACAGGCCAGGCAGTGTCAGAGAAAATGAAAAGGAGATAGACAGGATCTTCTCTGCAACTGAACAGCTTGAAGAGCCTCAGCCCCCATTTGTAATAGAGAAGTAGGTAGTGTCAACGCCCACTACCAAGCAAAGCAAAACATCTGGAGAAGAGGAATGTCAAACTGGTGAGTTATGACACGAAGAAGAAAGATCTTGCCCCACCTAAGGACTTATAACTGCAAAATAGGTTCACCACCCTCAAAGTTAAAGAGAAGCCAGGTGTGCCGACAAGCAAAGTATCTGGTGCACTGAATCCCTAAACCACACAAGATTACCAGGAAGATGTGGTAAGTCATCATAATGGGTGACTCCCTGCTGTGTGAGACACAAGCACCCATCTGTCAACCTGACCAATCATCTAGAGAGGTTTGCTGTCTGCCAGAGGCCAGGATCCAGGATGTTGTGGGGCTTATCTGGTCCTCTGACTACTACTCCCTGCTGTTATTTTATGTGGGCACAAATGATACTGTGAGTGGAAATCTGGACATCAAAAGTGACTGCAGAGCTCTGGGGGACAATAGTCAAGGGCATGGGAGCTCAGGTGGTCTGCTCCTCATCAGGAAACACTTCTTTACTGAGGGTGACTGAGCACTGGCATATGTTGCCCAGGGAGGTTGTGGAGTCTCGCTCCTTGGAGATATTCAAAAGTGGTCCTGGGCAATTGGCTCTACGTGGCTCTGCTTGAGCAGGGGGATTTGGACAAAATGACCTCCAGACATCCCTTCCAACCTCAACCCTTCTGTCATTCTGTGACACGGCCCAGAAGTATGAGTCCTACAACCAAGAGATTACTGCACAGTATTAACAGAGCACTCTATGGGACCCAGGAGATATCAGCTCAGTTTCCCAAATCTGACACTAGCCAGCTGGATGACCAGTGCCCTGTGAGAAACTGGGAAACCACAGTACTGTTTTGTATTCAGCCTGCTTGTGTGAAGCGGGAATAATGATAAACCTCTTCTGCAGAGAGGCAGAAATGTATAGCGCTCAGAAGTGCTCAGTGCTCCCTGCTGTCACAGATGAGACTGCGTCTACAACACAGAGTTGATTCTACGCTATCAGTAACAATGATGAACTGGAGAAAATATGATTGATGAGGAAAAGTAAGAACCCTATAAAGATATTGGTGGTATCTGACTTAAAGCTGGCCCTATATCAAGTAGGGGGAACAGATGAGATGACTTCCAGAAGTCCCTTCCAACCTAAATAATTCTACAGTTCTTAAGTAGGCTACAGGCAAGGGAACAGCTGAGACGGATTCTTTTAGGGATGAATGTCATAAAGACCACTGCCACAAGCAAAGCTCACAGCTGAGCTTAAGAAGGGGTCTCCACGACTGTCTCCAACCTAAAGAAATGGCTCGAAGGCTTCTCTTCCTTTCATCAGGAAAAGAGACAGCAGAACTGTAAGTACAAACACATGTAATTCAAATGACATTTATAAAGCATTTGAATGGCCAAAGAGAACTATAATTTCTTATTAGACGGTAGATCACCACAGAAAAAAATAATGTTGTGGTTACAGTGGGTGAAGAAACTTGAAGTTTGAATAGCTGAAAGAAAAACTTCCTGCAACAATGAGCTCTACTGGAACAGGAGAATCTGTCGGCAAAAGACCCAAGAAAGGGGAAGCAGAGAACATTGTTCTTAGTAATTTGATTAGGTGCAATATTAAAGTATGCATAGCTTATATTAACCACAGCGGCCTTCATACAAACAGTATATGGTAGTAAATATTTTGTGACTTTTTTTTTAAACTTAGAAGAAATCAATTTTTTATATAAGTATTGGCAATGAGCTTATATTAAAGCAAATGTCTTGGCCTCCTTTTTACACGTGTCTGCATATGTAGTTAGCTGCACAGGAATTTATTAGACATTATTAGAATCTTCTTTCACCTTTTCCTTATGAAAAATCTCCACAAAAGAAACGAAATTCTTTCAATTCCTTTCTGAGTTCATGAATTCAGACTCCACCATTTGTGATGAAGTTAAAACATGGCATTTGAATGTCAAATCAAAACCAGTATAAAACTGAACATTTTCAAGAACTTAGCCCAATAATCATAAGTGGAAAACACAGGCTGAATATTGCAAAGAACAGCAAAAATCCCCAGAGCTGCTGGCTGAACAACGTCAATTACTGCTGCTTTCTTAAGGCTGGCAAACTGCAAGATATGAAGTTCTGCTTGATATCAAGTAACAATAAAAATTGTTAGCTTTAATAACTAAGTGAACAGAGGAGCACTGTGTTCTGTGACATGATTTTGTTCACTTCGCACATATCTTGTGTAGTAATAGTAAGCTTATGGAAGAAAAAATACATTACTTTATAAATCAGTATCACATAACACATAACATCAGCTGCCATTTCTCAGAACATTGACAGAACATTCATTACATTTGAGAAAACCATTTAAATGAAGTTATTTTAACCATTTTAATGACACTATTGGCAACAGTCAAAGAATTTATTACCAATGGTAGTAGCAATACCATCCTTTATAAAGGTTTGGTTGTTTCTATAGCAACATGAATTATAAGGTCCAATCAAGCTAGATACAATAAAATATGCTCTTTTTCTCCATAACACCAGTTGTCATTCAGTTAAAAGGAAATTACATATTTTAAAAATTCATCAACTCTACAAATGTCTGAACTCCATTTGGTGATAAGGTGTTAATTATCTTAGTAATTAGATTTCTTCCTAGATGGAATTATTACACACAAAGAAAGCTAGGGTATGAAAAGAGAATAAGGACCACAGCGTATTCAGCAAAAGCAACTAATTACAGTTCAATCCAGTATGACTGCCTAAAATATGACATTGCATTGTGCATTTTTATACTACTGTTGATTATATTGTTTAAAACGTAGTTTCAAAAGGGGAGAAAAGCATGAGATTTCACTCAGAATAAAATCCAGTTACTGACAAAAATCAAGCTCTTAGCTTTTCTCAAAGCATTGACGAACACAAATAAGTACTATTAGTTCCACATGCAAAACAATTTCTTAATGAAAAAAGAGGGAAAAAAGATATAGTTGCAGAAAAATAATAAACATATATACACTTGAGAAGTAAAGCACCCTTTGCTCTGATAGTCTCAAAGAAAGCAGCACAAAATTCCTTATTGCATAGATTCAGATATGTTTAAAACATTGTCCCAGCTACGAAATACGATGCAAAACTACACAAGAGCCAATTTCTTGTGCATCAGCCAACATTAAATTGTTTTCTGAAATGAAATGCAGTTTATCTATTCTGAAGTAAACAAAGAAAAAACTGCTGAACATCCCCAGTAAGCATTTTGTAACATTTATTATATAAATTCATTTACAGTAAGTCTAAAAATTCAATTGCAGCAAATGTTTTCTAGGGTCAGTAGAGAAGCTCCACAACACATTGTTCAGTGAACCAAGAAAACACAGTGGTCCTTATGAAGATAAAAAGATAGATAAAAAGATAAAATGATTTTTAAAAAGTAGAAAGTTGCTTCAAACATACTGAAGTCTGGGTGCTTCTTAAAGCCTAGCTAATGGCGGTAGTCAGTCTGTTTCAATACTTCTAAGCATAAAATGACTTAATCTTTGCAAGACGTTTTAAGCCCCCATAATCCTGACAAACACCTAGAAAGACTACATGCAATCATTTTATCTGGCCATCATAAATCTTGCAAGATTTCTTCTCTGAAGACACACTATCGTCTCCATTCACTCTACTCTAGAAATAAAGAAAAAAGAGTCCCAAGTCTACTCTCAATTGGAATATTTTACAATAAAATGATGGAATTTCAGAAAAAGACGAATTCGAGGAATAATCAATGCCATGTATAAGATAATACTGCCCTAATCCTTCGGATTCTTCAATATTCTCTCTTTCATGTCCCTCAACATAGACAAATCCCTTCCATCTACTCAAGCTGATTTATGCTTTGTCATCCTGCACCACACCAGCAATATAATCACCATCATCTTGGGCAGTTCTGAGATATCCAAAAAAATATACCCAAAGATATCCAAAAGCTCACAGAAAGGAGGAACAAACGTATTTGAAAGGACACAGAAGAAATCCAACATCTTATCCTCTACCTGAAGAGGAACCAAGTTCAGCCTCTCACGTCAGAGAAAAAAAGGGTTCTACCTCCCAAAGGAGTGGCTGATGCCTGGAAGTGAAGTAGTAAGTACGTAAAGAACGTGCTGTGGGTAACTGCTGCCCTGAGAACTGCCTCCTCTCAGCTCACAGGTAACTAAATTAGTTCTAAACAAGCCCAGAAGAATAAATCGGTCTGAGATGAGATCTGCGCTACTACAGCCAGGAAGTTCCGGGAGCTCTGTTCGCTCAAGTATCTCTGTTGCATATTACTAACCCGCAGGCCGTGCAGTCATAGCCTCACACTGACAAGTTTCCTGCTCTTTTCTGCCCAGGGGATGAAGTTACCAGTGTTAGACCAGCAGTAACAGGAAAGTATAGCAGATACTACAGTGACAGTTATCATAGACTGATTCAACAACAGAGGGAAGCTAGAGAACTCTTGATGGATGGTAAGTTGGGAGCGAAATGCAAAATCCCTGGTTAAGAAAGAGATAAAAGCATCAAGCTGCCAAAAAAAAAAAAAAAAAAAAAAAAAAAGTGAACCCCCCCCCTATTTTCATGGAGCAAGATGTCCAAAAAAACCCATCTGCAAAAGTGTGAAACTTGCTAGGATTCAGGTGTTACATGGATCATTTCATGTGGCTTTAGTTACAGCAAACATTTCCTCTAGCAATAACCATTACAAACCAAATCCATGCGCAAGGAAGAAATTATGTAAAGGAGCTAAAATGCAATTCATCAGCGCCTTCGCCCACTCATGTGACCACCTGAAATTCGTTTGCATTATCACATATTTTTCCCACTTCCTTTCTAGCAATTAACATTTAAATCCAGCAATGACTTCAAGCCACCAACTCACTCTTAACCAAGATCCTCCACATCCAGACCTCCTAGTATAACAAAATACTGGATTAGAATAAATAGCTATATGAATAAATTTAGAACACTATATGTTCTTACAGAAGAGTACAAGAACTGCCTGGGAAATCTAGAGTAATTAAGGTCGAAACAAAAAATGCAATGACCTAGCAACTTCTTGTTTCATAAATTAGATATTTGCATTGAAAAAATGTTAGGAAAACAAAGGTGGAATGCTTATGAAAATGAAACCCACGTTCTCTGAAATGTTATTTCAGCCTCATATATTATTTTACATTTTAGAACCTTTCTGCAGTATATGCCTGTTTAGGGAACCTGCAAATGAAATTAAGTTAATAGATTAAATAATCTGAAGGTATCTGAGAGTCAGTCTTTCAAGTGTATTTCCAGAACTTAACAGGCATCTCAATGTGCCATTTTGTGTTGGAGCTGAAGGACATGTTCAAATCTTCCCCATGACCACACACAGTTCTCCAGAAGCCCTTTCCTCCCCCCGCCTCTTGCTCTTTTCTTTACAAAGCCCAGTCTTGTGGGATTTCTGTCTTAAACTTGAATTGCTCACTGAGGAGTCACACGAGCTGGAGCTAGCACAAGAGAAACAGAGCGCTCAGCTGGAAGCACTGTCTCTTTTCAAAGGCTGGTAACAACACGAAACCTCAGTCTGTCTCTCTTGACTATATGGAGATTAACCTGAAAATGAAGCCATGGGAAGATCCCCACACTTTCAGAAAGAGATTCAGGCTACTTCTGATCTGCAACCCTCCTGCACTTCTCTGTCTCTCTCCATGGACTATAAATGGGTCACAGTATGATATACTCCTAATTTAAGTGTCTGGAGTTAGGGGAGTAAACCTGAACATAAGTTCTAAAGCAGGGTTTTTTCCATCTTTTTCAGTTTATGATTTACCTTAAATTATGCAATGGATGTACAGACTTCTAATAAATGGATATCTACTGACAATGTTTTTCTTAGTAATCCTTTCCATATGCAGTTAGAAGTAGTCCAGGATGTACAAGTTCAAAACCGCTGTGAAAAAAGAGCTCTTTTAGCCCTCATATCAATTCCTCAACTGATTTACACATGGAGTGAAACTGGAAAGTACCTCGGTTCAATGACAACAGACATTTCATTAACATTTCTGTGTGAAGCCTTTTAAATGATAACAGACCGAGCCTTACAGCTAGATATAAACTATTGTTTGGTTTGACTGTTTATCCAAATGCAGCTATATATATATCATGAACATTAATACTTAAGAAACTGATGTTAGAAAACAAGCAGTACTATCAAGTTCACCACAGAACTTATGTTATTCATTCTGATATGAAATTCTATTTAATGCTGCCATTTCCTTTTCCAGTGTTTAGTTGCTCTAGACACATAATGACATCATTAAAATTATCACAGCAAATAGTGGGAGATTTTGCATCTAAATGCAGGAAAAGTAAGGAAGATCCAATTGTGACTTCTCAAGAAAGACTTTTAAAATATTACTATAAAATATAGCAGTAAAAGTATAAATGCCAAGACAGGACAGACATTTCACAGACTGCAATACACTCTAAAAGAACAGGGAGAGGGCAAGATATTGGAGTGAACATGGCCAGGGAATCAGACCAAAATAAAATAAATATAAATAATATATAAAAGTAGTATCCATTTTTACTCTTCTATAGTTAGAATTAATATCTTTGACTTCAAGCTTTGTTTAAGTCTGATGGGCCTTATGTTTGCTTCTACCAAACTGTCCATCAAATCGAGCCAATTGAAAAGATGAATTTACTGCATCTAGATTGAATTTCTATTAAATGTGTAATAAACTGTATTGGAAAAAAGCTAAATGTGTACTACATTCAATAGTGTCAGATACAATCACATACTGAGAGAAATGGGTGAAAGTGTGGCCTCACTCTCCAAGAAAGCAAGCTGCTTATATTCAGTGAAGACAAAAGTTTATTTAATAAACTATCATGCTTAAACTTAACTATTTTCAACCTGTGCTGCATATTAGTTATTCAGGCCTTCTGTTTTGATTACTTCTAGCAAATTTAGACATGCTTATGGTTTATATACTTCTATTAAATACAATAGCACCCTGGCAGGGCACACGCTAACATCTCTTATTCGTACACGTGCTCCCACTGAAAAGAAATTATATTACTTCAAATATTTTAAAATGTTCTCTATCACTGCCTAACACAACTCCAGGATGTCTCACAAATCAGTTCTCCTTCACCTCACAGTTTGCCCACGTCAAAGTGAAGATAACTTTATGTTGTTATTGTTTGTATGTCTACTATGGCTTCATTTATAAGTCAAGTCACTTGTTTACTTTCACTCAACTATCGAAACACTGGATACTAGCAGATGTTTAAGTAATTCATATTTTGTTTATGTGTGTAAAATGCATATTTTTAAGACTTTTTTTTTTTTAATTGTTTTCACAGCTTGGAACCTATCTCTCTGAAACTGATGCCTAAGACACAATAAACCAGACAAAGAAATTGTACTGCCATATTGTTTATATGTTGTTGTCTTTTTTAAATAGTAACAAAACAGACAAACAAAACCCAGACATGACCACAGAGAAACCCCCAGAGTATTTCTTCAGAGTATCCTTGCAGATTTCCCTGAAAAAGAGTGTATGCACATAATAATAACTGCCAAGAGCTTAAATCCTACTATTTAATTTGGAGGTGATTCATAGTGAAACACTTCAGATTTCAAGGGTAGCAGAAACTATGTATTAAGCCCAGCCTCTCAGCTACAGAGTCTCCGCGTGCATTCTGCATTTTGCATTCCACACCTTCCAGAGCACTGAAGGCTGCTCATGGTGGTGATTCCCACAGGGAACACGTTACACTTGATCTTTGTGATCTGCAGCAACTTCCAACTGATTTGCAAGTGCAGCTTAAGAGGTTAGTTCTGAACTTTGGAATCATTAGCGGTTTCGATGCAAGTCACCTTACAAAGGCTGTAGAACAGTAGCTGTGATCAAGGTGCACAATCTAACACCTCTCAGAATTTAACTGAGAGTGAGAATGGGTATTTTTTATGACTGTTCTTTCCCAAGCCCACCTCCCGTCCCCAAAAGAGCTCTTTCAGAAACCGGGCTGAGTGACACCTCGGGGCAGCTAGGACACCTGATTTCCAGAACTGAACTTGAGAAGGTATAGGTATGGAGGACTTCATGCCAGTAGGGACTAGGTCTGTCCTTGTTGTTGGGGAATAGTGACCTAGATAAAAAGCATATTTCATAATTAAGCATAGCTCACTGTCTAAGGATGAAAGAGTACAAACAGTTTTACTGTCTTTAAACAATTACAGTGAAGGTTGCTAGACTTCTTACTAAATGCAGCCCAAATGTTTTATAAGAAAAATTATAATACTTCCCATTATCAATTTTCTTAAAAGAACAAACAGTTAAGGCTTGGACTAACTTTATTCAAATACAAGGTGTTCTACTCTTCCCATAAAAATGAAACATTTTATAGAACTTCATTACAGATTTAGAACTTCAGATCATTATTGTTTTATGATTAAAAAATGAGCGACTTAAGACAAAAAGCTCAACATCCTTTAACTTCATTTCCATTCAATCTCTAATAAATACCATCTGCTGTGTACTTTAGGGATATAATACCCGTCAAAAACTCAGCCGTATTATGAGAACCGGCACCAAGTTGATCTGAAATGCATATTTGAACAGATGTGTTTAAATTACATCTCTCCGTCTATCCACATGCATAAATTCAGAATAAGCGTGTGTTGATTTAAAATGCATAAAGAAGGGATTTGGAGATGCATCAAAAGTGAACAGCATCTCAATGGATCAAGGCTCGCATTACTAAAGGTCATCACTAAAAATAAAGTTTGAATTTATTAAGGGTTGCACCAGGGAACTGTTCTTGGGAACTGACTTAATGTTTGCTGCACTAAAGCAGCCATTGAAATTACACTAATTTTCTATGACCCTTCACTGTTTAACATTAGAGCTGTCAGGCATGGTCAGAAATAATAGGATCTCAGCCATGAGTAGCAAAGAATATTATACACTTTTTCTCGGTCTGACACAATGCTTATCACCAATATTAAATGTCTTGGGCTCTGAGGACCCATCCAAGTCTGTTTTAGTGACAGTCATTTAGCTCTTCACTCTGACATAGAAATCAGGCATATGAAACAAAACGATTAACATGCCTTTTTGGCGTGATGAAACCAAATGAAAAAATTGCAAGCAGTGCTCCATTAACAAATGCTAATTTAAAAAAAGTACAAAATCTTTCTGAACTTGTGTTTCCCCCATCCTTATAATCTACAGTCCCGTAATTTGTCAGGGACTTTGAAGATAAGAGAGACCAGACCAAAGGTCCACTTAAGCCCAGTAGTCTACTGCTAGCAATGGGCAGCAGCAGAAGCCCAGGGAAGTGTTTAAGATGTAGAGTCCCCCAGAATCCCTTCCTCCTTCCAACAAATGGATTTTGTCAGAGAGGTGGTTTTGTAACCAGTAGCCTGTGATGGACTTGTCCTGCATTAACTTGTCCAGTTTCCCCTTGAATCTAAACCCCCGCATATTATAACCACTTGAAAGAAAAAAAGAAAAAAGAAACCAACAAAACTCTCTCTTCTGAGCCTGCCATTTCCTAATTCCACTTGATGTCCCCTGATTGCTAGACTGGGAGAGATCAGTAACAGCTCTGTTCACCTTCTCAGTACTCTTCATGATTTCATTGACCTCTGTTCTAGTCCCTCCCAATTAGCACTTTTCCAGACTGAAGATTCCTTAATTTCCTTTGTGTGAGAGATCTGTCATACCTCTGATAATCTCTGTTAGTCTTCACAGTAACATTTCCCAGTGTAACATACCCTTTTTGAGAGGGGTGTTGACAGCATTTAACAATGCAGGCACAATGAAATAAAAATCTCTTACAGTATTTCTAGAATTTAGATAAATGGTCTGCTTTTCTCATTTTTCTATTGGGCTTGGATTCATTTGTTTACTTGTATGCAGGTAGAAGAAGGTAATGGACCTTACATGAGGTAAGGGACAGGAGAGGAATGCCAATGACAGCCGTTTATTGGTAAGAAAATGCAAGTACGGCATTGGTAAACATTCCACACCTAGAGAAATGTTACACCCCAAAATCACTAAAATACACTACCTTTAAGACAGCCACGTTCTGAAATTTACTTTGAGAGCAGAGTCTGCAACAGGGGCAACAAACTGGTAAAAATCCCTTCACAATACAATCAATGTTAAAATTCAGGAAAATTGGACTCATACTACTGCTATCCTCTGCTATGGGAAAAAAGCAACTGTCAAATAAAAGATGGAGAAAACAATTTCTCTCCACAGAGACACAAACGCTATCCTGACTCCCACTTTACCTCTTCATATGAGAAGCCTAGAATTACCAGTACATCTACATCTTCCTCAAATCGATATCAGCCTCTGCCTCTTTCTGAGCTATTACCAAATAGAAATTCAGAGAAACAGAACTATCATTAAAAGAGACCGATCGATGAATACGTCATCTGAAAAACAAAGCTGAGCAGAGACTCGGTCTGAAAAAGTCAGGGACTGTGCAGCTACTACAGCTGGATATTAAATAGCTGGGGAGCAATAGTCCTCTCCTTATTAAATTATTTCCCCTTAAGGTATGAATCTGATGGAAGTGAATAACTTTTTGCAGAAACACACTAGCCAGGTGAAGTTTTAGAAAATAAATAAGCTAGAACTAGCAATAAAAAGAAGGCCAAGCACATTTCAAAGACAGGCCAAAGTCAGCAATGTGCAGTAGGGGGGGGAACAGAAGAAGTTGTCAAAGGAGTAGGAGTATGACAAGTTGGAAGGCTTTAACAGAGAATTTAACATCTCCATCTGAAGCAGAACCAAGAATGGATCAAGGAAGAAAATTAAGAACTAAAATTTCCAGATGTTTTATTCCAAGGTTTTGGTTCAAGATCATTTATATTAAGAACTTCTGCAGCAGAGAGAAAGAGAAGAGAATGGCTCCTGGCAAGACAGACATTAAAGCAAAGCAGATTTTGAGACAAAGATGCTCAGTTCAAAAGAGTTACTCCAAAACAGCTGACAGATTTAGAAAAGACATAATTATCACACATCACAAGCTATACAAACAATTTGGCTGGATTTTGTTTGTCCTATTCTTTTGTGAGAAATCATACATGAAATTTTTTCCAGTTGCAAAACATGGGAAGGATTGAGGTTGTGAAGAAAACAGCAGTTAGCAACACATGCATGAAGTGCACTAAATTTAACATAATCTCCACTTCATTTTCAAAGTACCTAACGAAATACAAGTTGTACCACATCAGGTGATCATCCAAAACACAGTAGTTTATAAGCTACTTGCTTACCATAGAATCACTGAATGGTTTAGGTCAGAAACAACCTTAAAGATCATTGAGTTTCAGCCCCCCTGCCACGGGCAGGGACACCTCCCACAGGCAGGGACACCTCCCACTAGAACAGCTTGCTCAAAGCCCCATCCAACCTGACCTTGAACACCTCCAGGGATGGGGCATCCACAGCTTCTCTGGGCAACCTGTTCCAGTGCCTCACCACCCTCACAGTAAAGAATTTCTTCCTAATACCTAATCTAAATCTACCCTCTTCCAGTCTGAAGCCATTACCCCTCATCCTACCACTACATGCCCTTGTAGAAAGTCCCTCCCCATCTCTCCTGTAGGCCCGCTTCAGATACTGGAAGGCCACTATAAGGTCTCCCCAGAGCCTTCTCTTCTCCAGGCTGCACAGACTCCAGTCCCACAGTACTTACAAAAATGTTGTTATAATTAAATATCAGAACCACAGATTTGAGAGAGACAGAGAGGCAGGCAGGTTGGCTGGTGCAAGGTTTTAGCAGCTGTAAGCAGTTTTCCTGAACGCTACCCAGATGCACTTAAAACACAATTCATGTACTCTTACTGTAACTAAAAAGCGCTGCAGTTTTACACCAGACAGTTATTGCTGTACATAGCTATACATTCCTACATCTGACTTTTTCAGAGGCAGTCTCTCTCATGAAATGCAAACAGTCTAATTTTCAGAGATGTTTTCCACTTACAAGTGTAGGACATTACTACCTATGAAAACAACAGGCTTTGAATGTCTGAATAGGGAAGTACAGACTAACGGTGTGTAAAGTTGATTTGATATTTAAGAGGACAGATTTTCAAATTAAGAACAGAATAGAAAAATACAAAAACAGAAGAGCATTTTGGATAGCAATGTTATGATAGCTATAATTCTGCATCCTTATTCAGAGATGTTCATAACTGCAGACTTAATACCAGTGCCCTGGACAGCTTTCAGGACTAACAGCTGCATAGAGGATGGAGGAGACTGGACAATGTTTCTGGATAGGCTTGAGATTTATGGCTTTATAAAAGGAAGATCTGGTAGGTCAAAAGCTTTTACGATCACTGCTCTAACACTTTTTTTTTCCTTAAGGAACAATATTTGTACATGACCATACGGAACAAGGTTGCATAAGGAACTACGGTTTCTGTGAGCAGCATAAAAAGAAAATTTGAATAATAATAATAAATTTCTCAGTTGTAAGAGCAAGTATAGTATTTAGCTCAAAATCCCATATACACACCTTCCCCACCCCATAAAGATTCAAAGCTCCTATCATGTAACTTCAAAGTTTTCAGTTTTACTCTGTGCTGCACTGGCAGAGGTAACAATACAGTCTTAAAAACTTCAGAACAAAGTGTGACACAAGCACTGTGATGTCCTCGAAACACAACCCTATATAGCCTCAGAATCAGATTTTGAGAGGTAACATTTCAGACTCACAAGCAACACTATTTCCTTATTAAATCAAAAGCCATGAGCTTAACTTCAGAGAAATCCAGTGTGCTTTACTAATGAAAGTGTGATAAGATAATGTAATTTATGTTTCAAATTAACACGATGCAATATAACTTGGATCACTGGGAAACAGAGAATTTACCTTGCAAGAATTAGTTTAAAGAAATTATGAAGTAAATTTTCCAAAGTGAGTGTATATAAAGAATTATTCATTTGTGTAAAAAAATAATTGGAACGATATACAGAAAAAGCTGGGCATGATTGTAAAGTTAACGGGCATCACTGGAGTGACGGCACACAACAAATACTGTCTGTAGATCACTGTCGTATCTCATTCATGATATGTTCTGATAGCAACCTGAATTTAAAGAAATCACAGCAGAAACAATACCAATCTTGATGAGTAACCACAGTTTACTAAGCTAATTGGAAGGCAGAAGAATGACTGTGAAAACTATCTGTTTTGTTCTCATGTACACCCAAACAGCAGGTTCAGAATACAGAATTACTTAAATACACAGGATCGGCCCATAACAAGAAAATATTAATTTATGTGTCAGTTAATAAAACATAACTTAAAACATTTTTTAGAACATTTTTTTATTCTAAAAAATTTTTTTGTTCTAAAAAATTTCATATTTTAGAACAAAAATATTGTGGCTTCCCTTCCAAATGGAGGAATGGGCTTATTCTGCCATGCAGTTGAAGAAAATGATAAAATAAAGGAAATCCCCAAGGAGTTAGTAAAAGTTGAAAAAGCAATACTCATGAAATGTTATACAAGAGATGGAACAGAATTTAAAACCTCTAAAAACATAATTATAAAAGGATATTGGTGATGTCCTCAGACAACAACATACACTGGCTTTCCCACTTTGAGAAAACCAGAAGATATGGGGTAAAAGGAGGTTTAAAGGAAGTGGCAAGTTAGGATCACTGAGGATGAAACAAGCTGTATCTCGAGACAACTTCCGTTCATTTATTATGTAGAGAATATCGAGCAACTAATGCAAAGCTGCACCTATGTACCAGCATTCTGAAAACGTTTACTTCTTGTGGGTCAGAGATACAGACATGTTTTAAGTAGGTAGAAAAAACCTGACTATCTTTATAAATTATTTATTGATGTAACGTTTGAGTCCATTAATAGAAAATGTTTCATCCTGTGTGATCCATTGTAAGCCTTCATAACTCACAACACCTACTTCCCCCAGTTTCAGTGCCGGTACTGCAATTCCAGGGATTTCAGTAGGCTGGGCTTATCACTGAGTAGAAGACAGAGTAGTTAAGCACCTCACTACAGGCTTTATAGAGTCTTGCCTTAGCAGAAAAGAACTAAAGAAGAATTGACCATTAGAACCCAGATCCCCCCTTTCCTTCCAGTTAAAGAAGAAGCTATCTTCTCAGACAAGGATGGCAGCGAACTTCCAACAAGTACTGAAAGGCCTAAACTACATTCTGTTTGTGGACAGGTGGATTTGGTGCAAGATTTTAAAATCCTATGCACCAGAATCATGGCTAATAATTCCAGAACAAACTTGTTTTGGCGAAAAAGGTAATTTTGCATTACCTATGGCATCCTGTAGTGCCCAACAATGGGATCTCAGCATGGCCATCAGCTATGAGTAACTATCATACTTGCAAAGATACCATTTCCCTTCGTGAAAACATTTATTTGCACCTTCTTCAAGTCTCAGGAAGTTGGCAGAAAGCTGCATAAAGAGAACACAAACTTTTGCACATTAGGGTTGTGCCTCATCAAAGCTCTCAAGTTTGAATTTCTGTGGAGCCAATGTAGGTGCTACTGGAGTAATTCAGAACTTGGACTGTGAGTGATTTCCTTGACAAAAAAAAGACACTGAATTTAGGAAGTAAATACTCTGAAGATGATACTGTGAGTTTCTGTCTTAGGGCTCAATCATCAGAGAGATAGGATATTTAGATGCAATGTGTTTTTCTTGCAGAAAGTAAAGACAGTTTACTTATTTATAAAGGAATGTCCACCAGAAAATGAAAAAAGCACTTTGAGGCAAATAGGAAAAGTGAAATCTATACCAGGTGAGAAATTACATTCTTGTTTCAAGGTAAAAAAATCCATCATGTTAGAGGACAAACCTCAGGCTAGAACTTCAAAGGTGAAAGGGTAAATTAATAAAGAGAATTCATCAAAAGTATTAGAAGAGGATTTTTTTAAAGTGAATGTGAAACAAATTTTTGTGACAGAGTTAACAAGTGAAAGCAGGATGCTCTAACTTAACCAGAAGTCAAGAGAAATTGAAAGCACAATTAATTTCTCTGCAAACTCTATGCAAGGGATAGGAGGCTTGGAGCAGATCCCCTACAGTTGCTGCATTACAAAAAAGAGTAAGAACATCTTCAGCCACTATTGCTGCATAAACATAATCATAGTTTGAATGCACATTTAGTTCAATCAATAAAACAATTTTTTGTTCTAAAAAATTGGCTGAACATTTTCCTTGGGAAAAAATGTTTATATGTATTATTAATGAAAACATGAAAAGATAGCTCAATGTGATAATTACCACACTTCAATTTAATACTGTCAAGTAAAAGCTGTATTTTCTGAAAACATACGTTAAAAGACAGATTTCAGCTTCCGCTATTCTCATAATGGTAAAAGCCCTCAAAATGCCTCAAATAATTTTGCATTCTGTAGAAAGTATGACTAAGTAATCTTAGGTAGCCAACCGCAAAAAATCATGTTATGACTTATTACCACATAACTCCATAGAATACTTAAGACATAAACCAATCAGGAACATAAATCTTAATGGAATCATGCCTGAAATTGAAACATTTTTGAAGACAAAAACCAGGCAACTCAGACATTCTCTTTGTACAGCACTCTAAAATACTCTGGCAGGATACAAACTATTCTGTTCACCAAAGTGCAAAGTAGGTTCTGATAAATGGCAATAAGGACTTCTCTTGTGCAGAAAGGGCATACGCTATAACAAATTTAGAGTGATCTGGAAAGGCAAATGTACAAAAATTCCATTACTAATGGTAAAATTACATCATCCATTATAGCTTTTGTTTACAGTGTCCATTGGATTTTGATATAAGCCACACATATAAACTTCTCTTCACTACAAGTTACATTTTCCATATACCTGTATTTCTTATTTTTATTGTGAATGCATAGTTTGGGAACTGTTTCAATTCGTATGAATTGTTTTTATGCCTGTAGCTCCTATTTTTTTAATGTCTTATTACTGATATATAGTCACCCTGTTTCAAGTTAAAAACTAAATCTAATATACAAAAGAGTTGATAGAACACTGGTGGGTAGCTTTTACGTATGACGTGTTACTATTTTGAGTAACAATGGGGTTCAATTAGATACGTACTGAATGTAGGAAGAATCCTGTTTCTAAATTAGTTTGTATTCACACTTAAAACTGTCCTGCTTATTAGGACAGAAAAAAATGCAGAAAATTAAACAGTAAAGTTTAACTTTTATTCTGTTTAGATGATAATGTACTCAGTGGTGAATACAGTGTCACCTATAAAGGATATGAAAACAGTTAAATTTCAACAAAACACTTCAAATTAGTTAACATTCAAAAAATGCCAGCAAATCTCAGAACAGTTTTGTTCAGGAGTTTAACAAGTATTAGATGATCATTTGCTATGATAAAGAGGTAAGGAAATAATCCAAACAAGTGGCAGTAACACAGCTTCTCATTTTCTTTCATCTTAAATTTGTGCTAAAAATGATCCTCTAGGGGAAGCATAATTGCTCCCTCCTAATTTCTAATTAATGTTAACTGTCCAGGGATCACAGGCATACACCCATGGGAGAATACAAGGTTAAAATTACCTTCTGCTGTGCGAGAGATAAACCTTAACTCTCAACAGTCTCCCAGGTACATGCATATAGTTGTGCAGGCCCTAACATAAAAACTAAGGGAAGACGGTATCTGCATGCATGGGTACACATTAAAATGTATAAAGAAAGCAGATAAATAAAATTAAGAAGCCAAATACTTTAAACTTTTTTCCCTGTTTTATGGCATGTGTGAACAACACTGATTAGAAATTGGAATGACTAACAAAGATATTTGCCTTCAATTATGTGAGGCTGTCGATGCTGATATAGTGCTCTGCACTATAAAGCAGTGCTCTGCAAATTTGGGCTTTAAAATGTCTCCTCATGTTTGAAAGATATAGAAAAACATTTTCAGTAATGTTTATTTTAGTGATTTAAATATATTTTAACATATCAAGCCAGCTTTTAAAGTTTGTTATACGATTCTGCATTGAGGATCAGATTTCCAAAACATGTTCCCCTTCTTCTAGTCTTAGAAGAACTTGAGGCACCGTTAATATTACTGTTGTGATTAAATTCATAATTTGTAACCACAGTCAAGTGTTTAATGTTTAACGAAAATTACGTGAAACCATAACATTGCATGCACCCAAGTCACAAAATCATGCACAAAATTTAGATTAGTTCCTTACCCTACAGGTTTTCATTTACAAATTATTTTGAACATATTTTTGCTGATAACTATATTGGTTGAAGAAAACTTCTCTCCCACAACATTTAAATCACAATGCACGGCAGCACCCACAATGTTCATTTTATATACTGACACATACAAAATTAAGGCATATCTACTGAATCTACTAAATGCAGCCACAAAAAAAATTTGAAAATCTGCATTTTCCACTTTGGTGTATTTAAATTCCAATTTTCCTTTGCCTCTCACCTATTTTCACATCTATTCCAATTATCACAGAAGATCATAATAAACCATGGTGAAAGTAAGCTTTGGACTCAAATTCATACGCAGACCCCAGTAGCTGATACAATGCTGTGGCAAAACTTCCAAGCCATTGTTCTTGGCTGGCTGTAAAATACATTACATTATGCAGTGCTTACAACCTAGTACAGCAAGAACTATTTAGAGTAAGATATCAAGTAGGTAAGAAAACAAGAAGGAAGCAAAGATTAAAAGGATATGTAACAGAAACTCTATTTGCTTGCTCTGGTTTTAAAACAATAAACATTTTACAGTATCACACCATTAAAAAAGAGGAATCTCTGCTGCTATGTTTTTTCCCAGCTGTTAGGATTTTACAATCAATGTCAACAATCATACAATTACAATCTGAAATTAACACAAATAAGCAAAGCACACATTTTATTTTCCTCCTTTCCAAAGTATGTGGATCCACAATAAATAACAGATGTAGGTGAAATGAAACAGAAGTCTGGTTCTTTAAGCGTTATAACCAGCGTCTCTAGGTATGCGGTGTAAGAGAGGCAGGGGAGGTCCAAGAGAATATGCTACATGGATACAAAAATAGTTTCCTGGTCACAGTTCAGAGTTCAGCTGGCTGCCTTAGCAATTTCTAGGACTGAGTATGTGAGTCAAGTACTCCCAAAAATTTAAGCCCACAGTGTGGGAGTGGCCATCCCACTGTAGCAGAGCAATCATGCCAGTCTATCGCTCAAACCTGAACCCATAGTCCGTCTGTCTGTCTCTCTGCAGACTCTTGGAAACAGCCAGTCCCTGACACACAGTTGATCTCTATTCTCTCACTAAGCAGAAGGGCTAAAAAATAACGGTGGCTAGTTACTGCGGGGGACACAGATTCAGCAGCAGAGCTACAACCAACCACATGACTAATTTCTCAGATGTGGTGTTTACTCCTCCTGCAAATAAGTTGAGGGCTGTCAAATGCTTATGCTGAAATTCAACTCAACAAAAATCCTTCAATGGAGATTAAACAGTTCAGAGAGATCAGTATTTTTATTTAATATGAAGGAGACAGATTCAAATCTGTTGGGGTTAGTAATGTCCAAAAGTTACTACCCCAGCACTGACTGCAAGTCTGTATGGAACTTTTGCATATTTCCACTTCGGATTTTTCTTCATTTAAGCATTTTAGGGCTAAAGAAAATAATCATTAAAGGTACTGATCAGCTATAGAAGTATTGCATTTTTTATTTCTTCAATCATTCTTTCCAACATATTTTCCCCAAAAGCATGACACAAATGTAACTTCAGTCAGCACTTACCAGCTGGCCAACCACCACCTTCATCAAAAACTCTTTTGTGCTTTTTTTTTTTGCTCTATATGATCAAAATAGTATGGCTTACAAAATTAATTTCTTACCTAGTATTTTGCCAAAAATCAGAAAAATGTACACTTGTAGAAGAACAAATACTTATTTTTTTTTGATGTATCAAATCTGAAATTTAAATACCATCATCAGAATTTTCACTTCTGAGCAATATAAGGTGTACACATGACACATCTTGGATTTGTATGTATACTAATATGCTAACACAATAAATACTTAAGTATCTTAACGTATGTTTGGATATGCTTAAAAACTCAGGAGCAAATTAAAACTGACAATTACATGTCAAATCAATCTGTTATTAAGCAAATAAACATGAATTAGTTACTACTGCTTTAAAAACAAATTGGACTCCCTCCCCAATTCCATTCTAAGTTCTGACCCAGATGGTGAAACACAATGACAGTATTTATAGAGAAAAACCAAATAAATGATTTCAGCTATTTTGTTTTAAAATATAATATAGTAATATAGTATCTCAGTAAAACCAAGCATTTAAAAATCATAAATATTAAATGTCTCAAGAAGACCCATTTATAATACTGCATGATGCTTACAATTCCTTCCTTTTAACCGTACTACAGATTTTATAACATTACTTCCAAAAAAAACACATTTAGATGGCCTCAGGGGGAGAAGGAAAAAGAAAAAAAGATACCATCTTGCTACACTTAAACTGGGAATTGGATGCACATTACTAATTTCTAGTCTATCATCTAACAATACTCCCATTAGGATTTTGCAGAAGAAAACTGCGGATAAGACTGCTCAGAAAAAATAAAAGAAAGCCTAACCATAACTACATACAGAAAGTATCACTCCAAACAACTTTACTAGTTATATTTAGTAAAAATGTAAGCCAGCTTCTATGACAACTATAATAATAAGACTAAATAATTTTTACTTTTAATAAAGTGGGCATATCTTCTCTGTCCAGTAATAATTCCAAAAATTATTCCTCCAAATGTTGGCCAAAGCAGATCAGTGTTGTGACCTCAGAGCATCCAAATTGCGAATGCCCTGTGTGCCCACTAAGCCTGCACTCAGCAAATTGTGCTCATCCTGCGCACTTTATTTCCCAGGCTTCACCCTCCACTTTCTACGCATATCTAAGGGAGTAGAACAGTAGCAGGAGGGCCAGACACCCTCAACCCCCACAATGATTCTCTATCTCTAGAAAAATATGTGTATTATTTAGAACCAAATTTGGTAAAACAGGAGCAACCATGCGCATCCCGCTTGAACAGGACAGTATGCAGAACTGAATTGCTCCAGAAGGTGTAGATACTGCATATCAAAAATTATGGAGCATACATAAATTTTGAAATCATAGTTTCCCAAACAGTACCTTCCCAAAAAATAAATAGGTTGAAGTTACATTTAGTGCCACCTAATCTTCAAAGTAATCTGTAACTTTAGAGTTACTTCATGTTAACATCACATTGCATGACTCTATTCGGACTTCAGTATTTGCATGTGTCCATCCTTGGGCTAAGTGTGATCAGCACATGAACAACAACCTGATAAATGTACCAATAACAGGGTAAGCCACAGGAAAATAGGGATTGAGCCATACTCTTACTGTGAATTCAGGTAACATACTGAGGCTGTAGGATATGCATATAGAGAAAACAAATACCTCTTTATTACAAAGGGTACATGCATTGAAACTCAATGAAACTCCTGCTCAAACAAGGTATGATCCCCTTTAACAAAGCTTCTGAAAAACTAGCACTGTGAACGGTCAAAGAGATACCCACAAGGGCTTTTATCATTATTTTACCACACATAGCGAAGACAGTTTTTCAAGCCACTTGTATATTTCTCATTTTTGTACTACCCCTAATTAGTTGTAACCGTACTACAACGTGTTGTTTAGTCCTCCAAGTTGACTCTTAATCATATTCCTTATGGAACAGTCCTAAACCCATACATTTTACAACCTCATTTAAAACAGAATTCATTTGGTTGAAAGAAATAATTGGAAGGAAGAGGTAAGCAAGGATGAGCGCAAGAGTGAAACATCAAATATTTGTTTTTAAAAAATAACTTCTGGGAATAAAAACTTGCCTTTTATATTCATTTCAGTTATTAAGCACAGAATATAGTGTAAAAATACTACACAGACTTTACTCCAAACTCTTCTTGTGGGTACCTAAGTAAAAATGTAAGTAACAGCAGTTTTACGAAAACGGCCTCCAAACTTCAGAGAATCTGTTACACCATTATTTGTACACTCTTTCGAGTAAAGAACTCCCTGCATAGAAAGACAAAAAATAGTGCTCCCAGTAGGAAAATGTCACACTATTTCAAGGAAAATGTTTTTTCTTTCTCTTTAGGATTCTAAACCTGAACTTCTAGAGATCACTGTCATTAAAATGTTTGCTATACTCTGTGTGTTTTCAGAAGACTTCTGTTAAGCTAGAATTAACACACGAGTCTTGGTTTTCACAGCCACACAGCCAGAGACTTTAATAATTTCCATATCTATACACACATATAAGAAAGTGAAGGCTGTAAGGTGAACTTGACAAACATTCATGTTGTTCACACAGATGATCTACTGCTAACTCACTATTAGCAAGCTTTTTTCTGGCATGCCTATAATAAAGTTCTACAAATAACAACCACAAGTCTAATGCAAATTTACCTCAACTTCAGATGCGGCTTTTAGTTCACCTTCCAGCAAATTATATTTTCCCCCAGCACTGTTACAGAAAGAGTTTAACAGTTGCACTTTACAAGGCACGAGACCACCAAAAGTAAAAAAAAGCATGCACTTCTGGCAGCCACCATCCTGACACACAAGCAACAGAATAACTAAGAGCCTACAGCCCAGAAAACCCTAATATCCTTGATGGATTTGCCATGAAAGACTATGCTATAAAATGGTGACTAATAATTTGTAAAGTAGCAACAGGTCTAATTATGCAAACTGTGGCAGTAAGAGATCTCTCCATGAACTAACTGAAATGCGATTCAACAATCTGTAGAACAATGAAGATTAAAAAGATGCAGATATTTGTAAGTGACCTTCCTTCCCTCCTTCCATTGCCCCTCCAGGAAATCTCCTCAGTGTATTTCCTTGCTAGAAAATAAGGGTACAGTACCATTTGCTAAGAAAAAGGGAAAGATGTGCTGTATAAGCCGAAATGGAGAGACTGCCCCCCCTAAAGCGACATTCAACTTGGTTGGAGTAATGTTACAGTTAAAAAAAAAAAAAAAAAAAAAGAAAAAAAAGCTATCCCAGAATGCCTAATGTTTGTGTCCCCCCCAGCCACTACCAAAGAAAAACTTGCTTTTTAAATATAGGTACTTGAAACACTGAATATTCAAAATATATTATTGAAATTAATGGATCTGCAAGTGTTCAGCACCTTTGAAACCTCTCACCTACTCACATCTCTTTACATGACCTTGTGAATCAAATGCAAGGCAGGAAAACTTACACATTTAGCAACTGCTTTATGGAAGCCCAAATTTAAATTTCACGACACCTAAAGACAACTAATCCTGTGGTAAAAGGAGCTTGTAGTCCATCAAAGACGACACCACTTGATCACTAGGGTGAAGTCTAGACATGAATCTACTTTTGTGCTGTGTCTGTTTGGTGAAAAATGCACACATTTTCGGTTTTGGTGCTAATTTGATACTTTTTACAAACACCCAATTCATTTAAAGCACACACACACAAAAAAGAGACACATTTGGTAAAGTGATTAGTTCAGACCCCAACTGCAGACAAAAGACAGAGTAAAGAGAAGAGTCTAGAGACTGAAGTATAAAATTACAGATAAGTACCAAACACACTCAGCAATTTCTTAGCAGAAAATGTTGTAAGGATTTTAAACAGATGACATTTGCATTTGCAGTAGTTAGACTGACAGAACAGATGTACTAAAAGCCATTAAAAAAAAAGCCTAAATCTGAAAGACTTGTCATGGTTTGTTAGGGCCACAATTTGCACATCTGCAAAATGAGCTCAACGAAGTCTCTCTCTGAGAAACAGAAGTGCATTTTCAGAAAGAAAATGTAACACATTCATGCTACAAAAAAAAAGTGAGGGAACTGGTATAGCTTACTTCATGATTACCTGCATTCTGAAAGTGAGCAGAAAAATGTATGTAAAAATAGTAAATGGTTATTTTAAAATTATTCTCTATATTTGCCTTCAAATTCTAGTTTCAATAACTGGCATGATAATGTGATAAAGACAATACCACTGCCACAAGGGCTGCGATAGTTTCAAAACTGCAGGTTGCCTGGAATAGCAGCAAATTTGATGATGACTCATTTAGCCCTTTATCTTTCAATGTAGACAATATTCAGGAGCTTACTATATGGACTTCTTTCAGAAGAAAATTATTTACAGTGTTCAGAATTTTCTTGATCATCCAAATAACAGTATTTAGAAGCAAGCTTTTAGGAAGGTATTTCTTCACTGCTCATTACTTCAGTCAAAAATTAGCTGTTAGAAAAGAGAGAAAATTTTCAAGCAGAAGACATGTGGATGACAAGATATTCACTTGCACAAGAAATACAGACAGAGACCATGATAAATAGCTGACTGGCCACATAAGCTTTTATGGTATGCGTCACGATGCCCAGGATACGAAAAAGGTCACAACAGAAGACTAGAACCTGGGAAATAAATTACTGCTCGTGAAATTGCTCAGAAAGGCAAGAGCAGCCATACTGAAACGTATGGACAAAATTATATTGAGAAAGTGGACGATGAAAAGTTTCATTCAGACACTCAAATATTGCTGTAAAAACTAAGACTAACATAGATATACAGCATGACTGGGAGGGACAGTAGCTGAGTCCACTTTGCTCCCAGCCATACCATTTTACCCTGAAGCAGCCTGTCTAAACACCCAAGCAGATGCAGCCTGCCTGCCGCTGCAAGAAAAGAGACAAAAGGCATGGCAGATCAAAAGAAACACAAGACAGTCACTGATAAATCCCCCAAAATCCTTAAAAACAGAATTAAGAGGTGGCCTAGGAAGCTGCTGAAGCTACCATTTATTGCCTTAACTCCTTGTAAAGCAACAGGGAAGAAGGGAGTCTCCCTGTAGCCAGCTGTCCCAAAAGACTATAGAACACATTTTCTCAATTTGGACAGTATTTCCAGTTTCTTCAGACATTCAGCAGTTGTCTGTAATTCCTGGGCAGCTAAGATTTGAGTTTACCCCTGAGTGATTAATCTCCTTCCAGGCTTGCGACTCATATTCCACTGCACTCATTTACTTTGTCTTTTACTTTCTTTTTTCCAACTGCATGTAATTATTTTTCTACATATGCTGAAAAAACGATACTTGATTACGACTAAAAGCAATGGAGCCTAGGATGGGCTTACTAGAGGCTTACAGCCTCATTTTAATGGAGAGAAGAAGTAGTAGCGCAAAAAAGAACAAAATTTTCTGCCTGACAGAGCTGAGGCTTTCCCCTCTGGCAGCCCAAGTTTGCTGGCTTTCAGATGATATTGGAAAGATCAGATGTTTCCACTATGAATTATGAGACAATCTCAAGCGAACAGCAGCAGCCACCCACAATTAATATTATGTTTCTGTCTCAGAACGCAAACAAAAACAAATTGCGGGGGAAATTGAGCCTTCCCTCAACATTTGCCTATTTCCCCAAACAGAAAGGTATAGTTTTTCAGCCTAGCTTTAAATTTCTCTATTTTTTTAAATTCGTCTAGATTTTGGTTTTACAATTCTCTTATCTTATCAAGCAGCACTCGTAAGGAAAGATTTATATAAACTTTGATGAGCATCATAATTTCTTCAAAAACCAGAGAATGTAGTATGGTCAACAACATCAAACAATAAATTAGGAAAACACATTACCAGCCTAAGGATTTTTTAATGGGTGTATATTCACATTGCTGATTATTCAAGCAATTACAGAATATGACATTCAGATCTCAGGTTTCCTTAACTAAAATATATTCCAGTTGTTTGCTTTTATCAGTGAAAGTAAATTTCAGGGGATTAAGTTCCAAAACTTTGAGATAATTAAAGCAGTCTTGCTCTTTTTGCAACTACAAACATCACCTTTCAGAAATATAATCTATGCTGAATCTTGAAAGTTGAGATCATTTGAAAAACAACTTACAGTTTGATATAATGACACCACAATTAAAAAACTTTCTGATATAAAATTAAATTGGTCTCTGGATTACATTTTCTTAGCAGCGACTTCTAATGCTCCTGTATTTATAGTTGCAAACACATTGAAATTAATATCTCAGCCAGAAATCAGTCTTGAGAATAGTCCTTCCAGACTACTGGGTTAGTCCCTAAAGACTACAGATTAGGGGACTGGTCCCTACAGGCTATGTACAAGTTGAACACCTTCTAAATTAATCAGCGCATCCTCATTTCCTTTATTCTGTTGCTCTCTAGAACAGTTTACAAATATACCTTCAGTAATTACGTATATACACACAAATATATTGTATCTGTAGATGAGCTACCAACCTATCAACTGCACAGCAGCGTTTTTCTGAATACTTTAACTTAATGAAATTTCAGTGAAAAAAGAGAGTGCAAAATATCAGAGAATGAATTTCTAAAAAAGGATAAACCAAGGTTCCTATATTTCAGTTTTTCAGCCTAATGGATTTGTGTTTCTAGGTTTGTATTCTACACATTTTGCGCTGATCTTCATAATAAACAAAAAGTGGTGTCACCTGGCTGGAGAGAGGGGCTCTAAAAACCAAAGTGTTGCCTATCAAAAGAATGTACCAGAACATCAATATTCATTTTCAAAGTTCATTTCTAGGGTTCCTGCCCGAAGAAAGAGTCCTCAAAGAGAAGGAAAAAAGTGACATGACTGAATTCATAGTTTCAGAGGGTCTAGAATGCTCCATTCTTTTAAAAAGTGAGTTTTAACAAAAAATCTAACCGTTCTGGAGATCTCCAGCTTCTCTGTATGGGGTTTTGTGCTAAGCAGGATATGAATAAATACCCACTCTCAGAAGGAGATACCTCTGCAATCACTCCTGGCGCTCCAGAGGAAGGAAAGGTGTTTGCTCCTTCTGGGAGAAAAAAGCCCCTGAGTATTTTATTGGCTTGACTGATACAAGAAAAATTCAGGAATCACTTGGTATCTTCGGGGTTCCAAAATCAAAAAGATGACATAACTCATTCTTTTCCTTCTTCCCTTCCTTTTTACTTGCTGTAATTCATTTTTATTTCCTTAGATGTTTGAATTTAAGTTATTAAGCACTTAACTGATAACCATATAGTTCCTTGATGTGTGGCTTTAGTTCTTCAGCAGAGCAGCCCTATAGAATTATTGGTTTAATAGAGTTTTAGGTGAATATACTACCAGAGCAGATGTCATGTTTCAGAGATGAATGCGCCATTAGGAATCTACTGATAAGACCCCGTACACTTTGCAGAGGAAGCTTCTGGATGACTTTATGGCCCTATGAATAGCAAAAGGAGATATAGGAGGTTCTACTTTTGTTTTATTTTTCCTTTTTGATAAATGGAAGATGGAAATAATCCTTTTGGCTATTAAAGTAGTTCAAACACATATTTAATTTTAGCTATTCTGGCTCTAGGCTCTGGAGTTGTCTGCAGCAATGTTAAGTCCTGGCAATCTTTGTGCTGAGATCTTTATGGGAATATCTATATGGGAATGTAATAGCTGGCTGCTGCCATAAGAGGAGAGACTACAAATGAAGACGCTATGCTCTTAAGTGCAAAAGGAAAAAAAAAAGTATTAGTTTTACAGATGTGCACATGTTCAAATATCCAAAACATTTTCTCTGCCTTGCATAGCTTCCTCATCCTGCTGCCATATGGTACAAAGAATTTTCCATCTTGGTATTTGGAGACTGTATTGTAACAGGAACTACTAGATTATTTATCCTGCTTATTAAGAAACTACCAAATTAACTTTATTATTATTTAAAAATATGACATCAAGCCAATCATTGCTTCCTTGTTAAGTTCATTACAAAAAAAGCCTGTGGAAAAAGACGTATGTCATATATTACTGTATATTCAATGACCAGCTGTTTTAAATTTGGATATTAAGTAATTCACTCTTTTCTGTGTGCAAGAGCTGAATGATTTAATAAATTCCCATATGCCCCAACATGTGCCAGCTTTACTACGTTATCGAAAATCCAGCTGCTGTTATGATAATAGCTGCCAACGCTAAAACTACTGAAGAGAATAATGACTCAGTTTCAAGTCAACTAAAACATAAACTGACACAGTTCCCACTTAAGATAGGTGGGAATACAATGTATCTGTTAATTAAAAACTAACACTGACCCACAGCCACATAAAAACTAAGTGCCAAGAATTCGTGTGCATTGTTTAGGGTGGAAAATTAATGCCCAATCAACCTGTATGGAGACAAACAGCTCCATTTCCATCAGCAGTCCTAGATGCATAGAAATGTCCAATAAACTACACAAATAGTTTGCAAAATAGATTCTATTCTAATGCAGTTTGCTTTTTCTTTCTTACATAATTCCCATGCAGCTCTTCCATGGCATGCTTTACATAGCTAGACTGCCAGATCTTTAATGATCATGAAAAATTGATTATGAAAATTTGATTCATTTATGTACAAGTATTTTAATGTAACTTAAGAGTCAAAGGTACAACTCCACCCCCTTAATTCATTAAAACAAGCACACAAACAAAAAAAGCAGATAAAGAGAGGAAGTAGCCAAACAAGGTGACAGAAATAATTCTCCAGACAGCTATTTTTAGGAAAATTGGTGTAGAAATATTCATCAAAATATGTCAATATTAAATTCTAAAAGCTAAGAAAAGACTTCCTTGGATATTAAATTAATATTTGGAGTTACAAGAACTTTGCAGGTGAATGTAACTTCCATTCTTCCATCTTCAGGCATAAGTAAACAATCCATTAGGATACACACTTCTATTTTTCACTATTAGCTCTGTTGTTAAGGGAAATAATTTTGAAACTATCCTAGAAATCATCAGTCCCACAAGCAAGATTAGAGTATTACTATATTGATGTAACTGTACATCAGCTATAGGATATAAAATACTACTTATTCAAAAAAACCCAGCCAACCCATTCACATTTGCTGGAGCTGGACCATCTCCAATACACGAAGTATACAATGCTCAAAAACCACATTAAAGAATACTTCAATAACTTTAACTTCAAGCAGTCTATATATAGTAGTTTAAGCATAAAAAACAATTTAAGAATGTATTACTTGAAAAAGATTAGGAATATACTGACAAATTAAAAGCATATCATGCAGACACTTAAGATGCTTATAAATGCTCCAGTAAAGGGGCAAACCACATCAAGGGGCTTACAAAAAACTCAAAGACTTTCAAAGCTTAAAGCAGCTCATTCCTTTTCATACCTGAATTACGAAGTTGCAAGTAATTGTGTTTTCAGCCACATGTTCTATACATTGAAAAAAACCCAACACTGTTTTTTTCTCAAATACTAGTAGACTTACCTTTCTTTAAGGAAATCCACTACTTGTTTGAAGTCTGCCACACAGTATTCTCTTTTCATGTCCATGAGCACACTGTCAGAGGCTGACTGGACTGGTATGTGCAGAAAAGCATATACTCTTGGATGACTGAGAATCTTTGCCATTTCCTAAGAGTTATTCAAAAGGAAAAAAAAAAGCTTTAAAACATTATGAAAACAATACACAAAACTCCTTCAAATTAATATATAAGGTAAGTATCAGTAGTAATACTTCTGAAACCCAAACAATACTGAGCTGCAGTGGCCCGGTTTGAAACAGTAGGGACAGGTGAAATTAGGAAGCAACTTTGTTTTTAAGGAAAATAAGTAAGCTATGGGATTGCATTTCATTTGAGATAGGAACAATGACATTCCCTACATAGTATTGGTTATACAATTAAGAGAAAATTTTAGAGGCAAAGTATTGTGAAAGTCGGTGCTTTCAGACAGTGGCTGTTTCCAATTTCAGAAGATGGCAAGGGTTAGCTGCTTTCTTGTCAGAGTCAAATAAGTTCTCATATACCAATATGAGAATGTCTCTAATTGGAGTATCCTTAAAGTTGGCCATTTGCTAATTAAAATATATCTGGCCATTTGCAAACATGCTCCAACACTGGTCTGAAATATGCTACCCGTGTTATTTCAGAAATAAAGACTCCAGGAATTAAAAGTGTTTGGCTATAAAATGCATAGAATTAATCAGAGGGCAGCTGAAAGTAGAGTGAAACTTGAAGAGGCAGAGATGTTATACATTTTGTACAAATACAAAAGGTCAGATGGAAAATAAAGTAAAAGTAATAGCAAAAGGCAAACAAACCTCCAAATCAAAACCAAACCAAACCTCTGATTGAGGCTTGGCAGGGAAGATGAGATGGAGATGAGAACATGGTGGTCATATTTCTATTTTATTATTTACACAACTAAGAACACAGAGACCAGCAAGAAAGTTTAAATATTTTTAAAAGTTGAGACAAAACAGCATCTAGACTGTGTGCAATACGGCCTGTTAATCTTTACCCTGCAAAAAATAAGTGAACTTGGACAAAGAACTATATTCCACACACAACCAGGCTTTCACTTAAGGATTTCCCCTTCTCGCCGTGCGGTGAACACACAGGACACGGCCTGGGACCAAGCGCTGCATTGCCCGCTCTTCTGCCATGTGCGTTCTGCATGCTCCAGCCGGGATCGCACACACCATTTCTCCTGTTTTCTTTGAGAGCACAGATATTCTGTCTGAAAACAAATACTGCCACCACATTCAGTTGTTAAATTGCAACTATTTATAAATTCTTTCCAGATCATTAATCAGCAATATTCGTCACGCATCTAAATTTTCTCTCTGTATTTCTACAAGGTTGGCCTAGATTGTTCAAAGAGAATGTAAACACCTTCGTGCCTTTTAACTCTCAGGTACCCATCTTTTAAAAGCACTGATTTTTAGAGCAAGCAGAAAAAATGCTCTCCGAACACACAACTTGCTTCTGACAAAAATATGCGTATGAAACCTGAACCCTCTCAAATCACTTCTGAAAGCAGTTTTGAAAGTTTCTAAGATCCTCTTGCATAAATGTCTAAGAGAAGCGGTTACATTATTCAGTGGAATATCTACTCTATCTCAGGTATGTAAACTAAACATCATAGTAATAACTATACTGATCATGGAGGGCATACAATTTGATGCACAGAAAGGCTGTGTGCAGTGAACCTGGCTCTCCGTGGAAGCTGTGGGTAGCTGGCTTTATGAATAAAAGAGTAAAGAAAAGGCCACCATGCATCCGTACAAATTTCATGCGTCCACTTCAAATGGAACCATTTGTCCCTGTCCTTAATAGTTTTAGATGTTCAGCTAGAATATATTTTCAAAATGAAATGGCATAGAACAAGTTTGGTAAAATAAACTAACAAAATGAGGAAAACTTTCCTTCTCTTTTAAGCTTTAGAAAATACTATCAACTTACTTTGTATGAAGCATTCTAGCAGTCATCTGTGATTTTTTTTTGCTTATCAATAATAAAATATGTTTCTAAACTATGAGAAATGGCAAAAGGGCTGGAACCTAAGCTATGTACCACAAGCCTATTATTGTGCTTATCTCTTAGTTCAAAGCACTTCATTCAATCTTCAAAAAGAGATTTATGATATAAGAAACCAATAAAAGGCAAGTTTCATAACATGTTTCTGAATCTGCCAAGTTCTTAAAAATAACTCACCCTACGACACAGAGAGAAAATGAATTCTTTCTCACTCCTCTCAAATTTGGCATCTTCTGAATAAAAGCCTTTTTAATACGTGATCACTTCGTGAATTCTTTTTGAAGGTAATAAACTATTTATTAGAATTTCTAACTACAAAAGTATTATTGTATTCCAGCTTCTGTAAGGCTAAGAATTATATGATAGGAAAAAAACCAGATTTCTATCCCAAACAGACACAGAGAATATGGCTGATGAAGTTGCAAAGCCACTTTCCATGATATTCGAAAAGTCATGGCAGTCAGGTGAAGTCCCTGTGGACTGGAAGAAAGGAAACATCACACCCATTTTTAAAAACGGTAGAAAGGAGGACCCTGGGAACTACCGACCTGTCAGCCTCACCTCTGTGCCTGGGAAGATCATGGAGCAGATCCTTCTGGATGCCATGCTTGGGCACATGGAGGACAGGGGGATGATTCAGGACAGCCAACATGGCTTTACTAGGGGCAAGTCCTGCCTGACTAACCTAGTGGCCTTCTATGATGAAGTGACTAGGTCAGTAGACAAGGGGCGACCTATGGATGTGATCTATCTGGACTTCTGTAAGGCCTTTGACACGGTTCCTCACAACATCCTGCTTGCCAAATTGGAGGGATACGGATTTGATGGGTGGACGGTTCGGTGGATAAGGAATTGGCTGAATGGTCGCACCCAGAGGGTGGTACTCAATGGCTTTAAGTCCAGATGGAGAGCAGTGACAAGTGGTGTCCCTCAAGGGTCCGTGCTGGGACCAGTACTGTTTAACATTTTTATCAAAGACATAGACAGAGGGATTGAGAGCACCATCAGCAAGTTTGCAGATGACACCAAGCTGTGTGGTGTTGTCGATACACCAGAGGGATGGGATGTCGTTCAGGGGGACCTGGACAGGCTGGAGAGGTGGGCCCAGTTGAACCTCACGAGGTTCAACAAAAGCAAGTGCAGGGTCCTGCACCTGGGAAGAAACAATCCTCAGTATAAATACAGACTGGGGGATGAGGTATTAGAAAGCAGCTCTGAAGAAAGGGACTTGGGGGTGTTGATGGACGAGAAGCTGGACATGAGCAGGCAATGTACACTTGCAGCCCAGAAGGCCAATCGCATCCTGGGCTGCATCAAAAGAAGTGTTGCCAGCAGATCCAGAGAGGTGATTCTGCCACTTTACTCTGCTCTGGTGAGACCTCACCTGGAGTACTGTGTGCAGGTCTGGAGCCCTCGATATAGAAAGGACATGGACCTGATGGAGCGGGTCCAGAGGAGGGCCACTAAAATGATCGGGGGTTGGAGCACCTCTGCTATGAGGACAGGCTGAGGGAGCTGGGGTTGTTCAGCCTGGAGGAGGCTCCAGGGAGACCTCATAGCGGCCTTCCAGTACCTGAGGGGGGCCTACAGGAAGGCTGGGGAGGGTCTGTTTACAAAGGCCTGCAGTGACAGGACGAGGGGCAATGGTTTTAAGTTGGAGAAGGGGAGATTTAGATTGGATATTAGGAAAAAGTTCTTTACCATGAGGGTGGTGGAACACTGGAACAGGTTGCCCAGGGAGGTGGTTGAGGCCCCTTCCCTTGAGATATTCAAGGTGAAGCTTGACAAGGCCCTGGGCAACCTCATCTAGTTGGGGGTGTCCCTGCTGACTGCGGAGAGGTCGGACTAGATGACCTTTGGAGGTCCCTTCCAGCCTGGACCAATCTATGAATCTATGAATATTATATTTGAAAATTTAAGATTTGGTTCTTTCGCCTTTGCATTCATACTGAATAACACAATTTTTAACCTTAAAATAGGGATTGATTCTTTCCATGTTAGTAACTACTTCTAAATTGTGTACAAAACTAGCCACACATGGCAGACAAGCAGGAACTAATAAAAAACCCCATAACTACCTTTTATTTACCTGTTTTAAAGATACCATAGGTAGTAAAGAATGAGAAACTACACCTCCTGTAAGAGGAACTGAACCGACAGCGTTCAGCAGCCACAGTTAAATGAGACTCCAGTCAGAACTGCTTCTTTTAGTTATTCCCCATTAAAAAAAAAATCATATGTCTTCTGCAATCACTCTTGTCGATATTAATTGGCATTGAACTTTTCAACTGTCACTACAGGTCCCTGCATGCATTAAGAGCTATGAAAGTAAGCTGGAAAACATTACTGATAATTCCACTGCATCATTTAGTTTCAGAAAGATGCACATCAGTCCCTCAATATCAAAGAAGATGCATTCTTGAGAAAGCAAATTGCTTGTCATACGTATCAGAAATGCATGTACAACACACACGTTGCTTTATCTGGAAACCCTACTACAGCCTAGTTATTGGGGTCACAGGTTTCAGGTAGGTTCTGGACACTCAAAGCTCCTTCTAGAGAAGAGGAGGTTGCAAACAACTCCTTCTACTGTGAAGTCCTTTCTTTGCTTACTTTCTATATCTAAAGCTATACAAAATATGCTACATGCGCTTAAAGCACTGAAGTCCAATTGAGTATATTCCTTTATTTTCAGGCATAGACCTGAATCAAAGGCCCAACGATAAACTGATTTCCTATGAAGTACTTCAGGACCATCATCATTAACTTTGTGAATTTAACAGAATACAAATTATTAACACAAACCAAACAAACGCAAGACAGAAATACCTGATGACTCACTGCTGTTTTGTCATTCATTTTCTAAGTACTACTAGTGTTCTTTAATTTACCTTCTTTTAAAACCAGAAACTTGGAGTGAGCAGTTCAGAAGGAAACAGAATAATGAACTAAAGAGAAACATGGATAAACCAATTTCCAAACTTTGAGGGATATTAGTTGTTTAGCGCATATAAGTAACACAGATATAAATACCTGACCCTGAACTTTAAGGTAAGACTGTTCCAGTCTTGCCTTTTATCCTCCCTACACCTAAATGTACACGGAAGTACTTTACCACATAGGTTTGATTAAATTACAGCTATGCGCTCAACAGTCATACTTAATCAACGCTGACAGATTTTCCCATACCACAGACTGCACACAGAATACCAGATTTCATCACTTAATAAAACTATTAGTTAATATCCCAGAGAGAACTTGAAGGACATCATGGGCTAATGCATAATTGTACTTTACAGTGTCTCAACATTCTAAGCTTAACATCTGTTTCTTGTTGTTTTTTTATAAATACATATTTTTTTTTTTTACAAAGTGCTTTGCATTACGAGATATAATTACATATTTCAGTTAGAAGTAAAAGTGCAATATAGAATTTTATTTCCATCTGGAAATAATAAAGGAATAACTTTTTGAAATTATACAACTGTGAAAGAAAACTTCTGTCTTTAATCATGAGTGAAACAGCTGATTGCCTTTTCCCCCTATTCCCTAGAAGCTAATAATGTGCATATGAACAAAGGGAAGCAGTACAGAGAAATGGCGTTTCATGTAGGAATGAAAAGGTCAAAGAGTAGCACACTTTGGTCTAAGATGACTTTACAAAAAATAGAAGTCATCTACATTTGGAACCTAATAATGTATATGAAATATCTTTTAGGATACTGATCACATAGGAAATAATTTTTTCCAGTTCTTAGCAGCTGGAGTACATCAGAACACAAGGCACGTTGCCAGAAAGATTTTTATCTAGTCAGTATATTTTATCCCAGCAATTACAACACAAATTTAGCCATCTAACCAGAAAATCAATCCTTCTGTTTGTAATGACACCACGTGCAACCATAGAGAATCACAAAGACAATAAACATCAATATCTGTGCATCATTATGTCAGTACCAGCAAGCTGTTCAGACAGTGATTCTTTCCCCTAACCTAAAGTAGGCAAAAATCCAGTATTTAAATTCTGCCTCGTGTTTGAGTCACAATGATGTGAATAACTTGCTTCCTAGTAAAAGGATTTTGTCCTCTGCCAACAGCGAAGCCCAAAGAAACACTCAACCATATGGAAACATGACAAAATGGCACTCCCTCAAAACTTCTTCCCCTTGTGGCAGATGTTAGGTTGGGATATGTCACAAGGGGTGTCCCCTGACTGTTGTCTTTCAGAAGCCCAGTGGTGCCACCACCAGCACGGTCTGGATAAAAACCAAGTGGCTGTGGTCCATTTTATAAATTCCTCTGCTGTAGTGCAGTTCAGGAACAGATGTGATCTAGTGATGCAGGCATAGCAGCAACGACACAGTATGATTGAGTCTGGAAAGCCCATAACAGTTTTGTTAAGACTAATGAACAGGGAACCTTCACCCGCTTCCCGCCCCCCATGAGTAATGGGGCTGTAAAAACACAAAGAACGTGCAGGATATATAATCGCACACCTCCCCAAGGACACTGGTTGGAAGGCAATGCCTCCCCCTCATCTGTATATGAAATGGGGGAGATGTAATGAAGTCATATGATGGACAAGCTTAGCGGCAACTCATACCCCATGTAATACAACATGACATGCCCAGGTCTTTATCCTATCATTAGGATAAAGGAAGGTCACACTGGAGCAGTTAGAAGCCCACACAATTCCGACCAATGTAATTTGAACCGCAAAATCAAATCTTTGGATTGCCAGATGGAGGGTAAAAATCTGTTTTGTCATATGAGAAAAATGCCTTCTACATTACCAAACAAAAAACTGGTATTAGCTCAGGCCACCCTTAGAAGTGGATATAAACCAGACTGCAAGCCATGATTTGCTGATAGCAGAACGAGCCATGAGAGCCATATGCTCAGCCCTAGCTGTTCCCAGCTGTTCTCCTAGGTGTGGGATCTCTCTACTGCTTCCAACCTCATAAAATAGACAACCCTAGCTAGCTAAGCAAATTTTCCTCCCTCGTGCCACATCTCTTAAAAAATAAACCAAGCCAAACAAAAAACATCTACGCGCCTTCAAAAACTTGCCACGTCTTCTTTTATTAAAAATGAGGACAGGCTCACAGGAGTTCTTGCAAAAAAGCAGCGATATTCACATAATACTACAATACAATACTGTATATTTCGTAGTTCAAAGCTTCAGTTGAAGTTTGTTCCTTCCCTTCCCATGAGTGAGGAAAACACACAGCAAGAAAACAAGGAAACATACAGCACCAAATACTACCTACCTGATTTTGACTTTTAAACACAGAAATATCAAGAACTCTAAAATTCAGTTAACAAGTACACACGTTTCTGTCCAAGATATGACTCTTAACCTGGATATACATGGTATACCCAAGAACAGAAAGAGCCTCTGGCAGGGTACCAGTTTTTCCATTTATTTGATAAAAATAGTAATTCCCAGTACAGATATTCTACCCTGGGCTGCCGAAATACTTCACAATAAGAAAATTGGCATCCCTATCATGGCCTGCTTCCAATATCAAAGTAGGACTGACTTTACATTGGGTAAAATGTAAAGCCTCTAAATTGGGTAGATGCCGATTGCTTATTACTTAAGTCTGTACGGAGCCGTGAGCTCAAGCACAACTTCTGAGTCTCTGCAACTGTGTCATCAGAACACATCTGATTCAGCGACACAGACAGCATTAATAGCAACGCACTGATTTCCTCAAGGAATTGCACACCTTCAGTTCCCACACGAAGCGATGGAAGTTGTGTGGTTGGAAACATGCAGTAAATGGTTGAGTGCTTTCAAAGATGAAAACTGTTAGTGTTGCTGCTGCAGCCATTATTACAATCCTAAAGAGACTTTGTGGAGCTTCACAGTGTTGCTTGTCCAGTTTCAATCAATAGATTCTCTTCAAGGTAAAATGTATATTTAATTAACAGCCAGAATGATGGCTTAATGACTTAGGGCCATCCAACCAAATAGCTAATGCTAAAACCTTGTGAAATGATTAATTCTGATGTGCAAGAAAATACACACCTTTTAATTTTCTCCATGGTGATCTCTAATTTCTCATCATTAAGCACTCCTCAAATGAAATATTTTTTTCCAGACATAAATTAATACTCCTCTTTGCAGTATGTAATAGAAACACATATTGGGAAGTTCCCTAAAAAGGTGATTTATTGCAGTAGCACACTGCTACTTTAAATAACTCTCTCTCTCAATCATATTTTATGCTAATAAAACCTTGAAAATGAATTAAAGCATGGAGAAGCACACATTTACAATAGGCAAGTAGAACCGTCACACTACCTTTTTGCCTTCAGAAACCTCGATGAGGGAAATGGATTGCTAGTTTCATCCACACTATGCATTTGTTCACCACCTCAAAAATGAGAAACCTGAATGATATAAAAGAATTTATGGTTTCTGCTCAGAAAGAAGTCATAGAATGAATGGCACACCCCACCAGAGTTCAGCTGCACCAAGACAATTCAGTGCCAGGAAGCCCCCCTGCTGTTTCCCTCTATTTCAAACAAACATGTACAATACCTAAAATAGCAGCTGCTTTAGCAGGTTACAGTGGAAGGAAAATAGTGGAAGGTTTTAATCAAAACCTAAACTTTTAGGCAAGTGCAATCACTTTCTTACTTTTATAGATATCCAGTTCACTGAGCTAAATTTCAGCTGAATAAAAGTAACCAAAAACATGATGACATGAGTGATATTATAGAATTTAGCATAACTAAGCTAACTAAATTCAAAGAATGGGTAGAAGATATTGTACGTCTTTTCGTCAATTCACAATGGTACAGAATTATGCGCAGTTTTATTAAACTTTCTAGAGCAAATTATACTTCCTTTTCCTCATTTTTAAAGAATAATCACCTCCAAAAAAAAATTCAAACTTTTTTTAAACAAATGCCAAAGCCTAATGAAGCAAGCAATCTTACTGAAGATTATGTAGATGATGTTGCAAAGCACAGTGAATGTGACAGCTCATCTATCAAAGAAAACAAAGGGGTTTATGCATCTAAACTAAATAGAAGCTTTTGGAACAGCATGGAGAGGAGCTGGTAGACTTTGCTTATTATAATACAAATAACTAGGAAAGTGAGATCTTACTGGTTTTTCAATGAAGACAGAAGTATTAAAAGAAGATGGCAGAGCATGTTACACAAGATATATATTTGACAATAGCTTCTACCCCAATGCCTTGAAGCACATGGCAACTGCTAAAATTCCCACTTTATTTATCAAAAATGCAGTTTCCCATATATGTACTATCGATTCTTTGAACAAACTGCTCAACTAATGATGATTTTTATTTTCTGCTAGTAGCCAACCAACAAAGCAAGCCACAGCTCAAAAGGCCTGCTGGGATGAGACAGTATTATAAGTAATTGACAGACAGCCTGACACTCAGCACAGGATTAAGAACAGATCTGTCTGCATTTAAATACTCTCCATTCTTGTAATAACTAACAAGGAAGAGAAACATTCATATGAGCAAATCATAATTAAGGTACAGTTAACATGCACAGCTTTAACTGGTCAAGCAATGTGCTACTTAACGTTAAACCCTTTTTGCAACATCAATTTTTATGCCCAGATTATTAAATACAGCAGAGCACTAGATGCATGCATAAAATATTCTGTCTTGATGGAGAACTGAATCTTGCATAAATAAAAGCAGTTCTTTCTCTGTGTTTCTCAAGCATTTTTTCTACTACTGTTACAAAGAACAGGAGCTTCATTCCCAGCACCACAAATATTCCCTCCTACATTGTTCATTAAAGTTCCCAATACAATAACATTGTTAAGGTTTTTAAAAACACCCAGGATTCACAAATACAACATAAAACCTTCAAAAAGAGTATGAGGGATTCTTATTTTGACATTTATTATGCCAAATCATATTCCACCACCTGGCATCAAACATGTCACCATGCATTTATGGACATTAAGACCTGCTGAGTCTGAGATCTTAAAACTCTAGATTAGAGAAAGTGGTGTGACAAAATGTATTTCACAGCATGGCAAAGATTCATCCCCTTCCTAACCCCATAATATCCAAACATACATTCACTCTGGGGTGGAGTTCACCACTGAAAAAGTTCCCATGACACTATGTCTTCGGAGTAATTTCAAGGAAATGTGCTATATTTGGAAAACCCAAAGACAAAGAACACTTTAAAAGGAAGAACAGGAGAGAGAGTATTGTAGTACTAAAAAAATAAAAAGCTGGAATACACAGAGTAAGCAAAGATGCACATACAGCTTCCATAGGGCGAATAAGCATTTAACATAATACCAAAGGAAACAGTAAGCATCCCCCCCGACTTTTTTTTCTTTTTTAGAAGCCCAGATGCAACTGCCCCTCTCCTGCTCCCCTTAGTATTTGAGATTTCTTTCAATTCTACTGCTAGCGAGACAAACACAGTTTGCATAGAGACAACTACGTAATTACAGCAAGGGAAAGTTGCATGGTCCACCGACTACAAAACACCATAAAACTCTCAGTAATAAGAGGTCAGAGGCTTAACTATTCATTTATTTAAATGTATGCCACAGATTTCATTTTTTTACTGGTCAAATCAACAGATTTTAATTGGCACTTTCAAACACAGCAGTCTATGAAAATGACAAAAATGGTACTAGAAACAAAGCAAACACATGCCCTAAAGGCCTTTTAGTTCCTGAAATCATGCTGCCCTTTTATTTGCCATTGAAGAATGTGTACATATTATTCCCTTTTTAAATGCAGTTCAAATCAGCTTACACTCTAGCTTACTCAAAACTTGAGCTTATGAACCGTGCTCAAAAATGTTTGCCATGCTTAGAGGAAAAAAGAACAATATGGAAAAAAGAAAAGCCAATTAGTAATTTTACTGTACTACGTATCTATGTGCTGCGTCAGGGCACGTTTGAGGAAGCCATCTGTAGGGTATCAGCTTCAATGAGGTTAAGGAGCATGAACACCGAGCTGACATGAAAAATCAAAGCAAAAGAGCAAAGAAATACTATTCCGACTCGTGGTACAGTACACTTGGCACTCTGTATGCATTTAAAGACCCTGCCACCATGCAGACTCCATCTCAATGGTTGGTGTATCACTCAAATGTCCTGAATTAATAACGGAGATAAAGCCCACAGATGGCATATGGTATGGTTTGAGACAGACTCATTTTGACAGGTGACAAAGACGACTACTCATCTAGTCATGTGAAATTAAGCACTTACGGGAATGACAGGTGTGAACTGCCTCCTTTATACAGATTGGGAAGCGTCCCGTCACTCACAGAAAGCGCTGTACTAAAATCCCAGACAACTCTGGAAGTAGAGTTAATGTTAAATCTGCAAGGGAGGTAAGCTAAGGCCGAGATGCGAATCCCTGCCCTTTTACAGTCTGGACGATCTGCATTCCCTTCTGACTTGGTCAGAGCAGATCGATCAGATATTGAATAAGAAAATGAAGTATAAATCGTAAGGAAAAGTGAAATAATTCAAGGCAAAAAGTAGTCTCTAACACCATGCCCCTAACATTAATTCACTTCAACCTTCTACACATTTGGCCTCATTTTTGACTTTTCAGACTAGCTCCTGCTCACCGTTTATCTACTGCTATTGTTTTAATGGATTTTTCCCAACCCTTCTTCTCCATCAGTAACCGCAAGAGGATGTAAAACACTGTCTCACTAGAGTGCTAGCCAATAACTCCATAATATGATTACAGAATGAATGCCTGGAGGTTACTGCTAAAGCAGGATGTATACCTTATGTCACTTTTAGTACATGTTGATACTACAGGACAATAACATCTCAGCCACCTGGCAGTCTGTAATTCGAACAGTAGCTCTGTGCAAATACAGATGGGTGAGAGTACACAAGGTAACTTTACACATACGCATTCACTGCAGGTTTTGCTAGGACTCTAAAATAAATCCTAATATTGACTTTTCCTTCACCTTTAACATTTTATTAAAAAAAATAAAAATCTGAGCTAAGACATTTTTCCCTGACCAAAGTCCATGTCCATTTACTAAAATTTTCTGCCATGTAGATAAAATCCCAAGTTTTCCTCAATGCCATGTGGCATTAACATAGTAAGAGAGAAAGGACACAGGACAAGGGCACATATCTTAAAAATCTCATTTTGAGACCAAACTTAAAATAAGCTAGCTATATGCTTCATGATGAATACATTCAAACAGACTGCTAAGACTGTGAGAGAGCACTTTGGAAAACACAATACTATTTCTACTGGTTGGCCAGATTTTCTCTGAGAGGAAAACTGAGGACGCCTTCTGCAGCTAACCTGCAAACTCCAACTTCTTTCACAGTCTTAGTATCACGATGAAGAGAAACAACGTTGGAGAAACAACCTTATGCAGGAGAAGTCTTACTGGCACTGATTGCGTTCACATTAATGTGCTGCTTGAAAGCAGCAGTGAAACTGTGAAGTGTGATTTCCCAGCCATGGGTTTGTTCAGTCTGCAGGGTGGCTTTGGGGTGGGCAAACTAAACTCACTTCTGAGGAAATCAGAGCACTGGCCATACTCCAGGTTCACAGCAAAAGTGCTCCAGGCCCTTCAAGGGAACAGAATGATTCAAACCAACAACGTGCCTTTGAAACAGCTTTGGAACATGGGTAGTTGGTTAAAGGGATTAGATTTATTTTGAAGTAAAGACTCCAAAAGGCAGATAACGTAGATATAGCAGCTTCACTACCAAACTCTGTGGTTTCCTCATCTGCTCTTACTGCTCCATACTACTCACTAATGTAAGCGCAGTCATCATCTGCAGTTGAAAGAAACAGCAGATAAAAAATTCAGTAATAATTGTGTTAAAGGCTCTTTCTTTAATGCCTTAGCTCAGTATGCAGCATATCAAAAAGTTTTTAATATTTTGCATGACTATACAACACTGCATGGTTCCAAATAATTCTTTCTTTACAAACAAGAAGGCCCAACTGAATGCAGAATTTATCATTTGAAAACATATGGTTGCTTCTCATCCCAAAACTGTTCATGCTACACACATCTGTAAGTACATAAGGCACTATTACCATCATATTTACCAAATAAAAACCCAAAAGGACTAAACTGTCAGACCAAACCACTCCAGTATAATGATGATTTTCATGAGACTAACAGCCTCCCCTGAAATGACAAACACCTTTAAGGACAGAATGGCACTGCTTGACAGTAGTATCTGAAGGTACTGGGTATGCTTGGTATTTTAAATCATGTGAAAACTTAAACTGACTCCCTACCTATAATAAACCTGAGTTTGAATTATCATTGGCCCAGGCCCTTGAATCTACCAAGCCTTCCAGCACGAGAATCTCAAGGCCAGTTACATGCACTCGCAGCTTTCCTTTGCCCCCCACTCTGTTCTAGTCCTACCACTCCTGACCCAAGGGAAGATCTCCCCTTCCTCCTCCTCCTCCTCCTCCCCTTGTGCCGGCCTCTGGCATCAGCGGAACAGCAGAGCTATGGAATGGCACTTCTTAGTGGATACTATGAGACTGCTTCCCAGATACAGAGGCAGATGAAACACTCCTGAGGTGAGTGGCATTTTCTGTTCTCCATTTTTACTTCCAGGGACACATGAGTGTAGCTACTATTTTAATGAGTCAAAAGACCCCTAGGGCCAAAGCCCCGCCACAGACCTGGGTGCACAGTACAAAGGAAATGTTGCTGACAGCTTAAACAGATCTCTGGCCATAATCCCATCCACTGTACACGTTCTAAGCAGACAATATCTCAGAGTATTCTTATAAAGTTAGGGGTATTTTGAGGAAAAAGATAAGAGCTCATAATCACTTTTTGGCACTTGTAAATACATTTCAATCTATAAGCAGTTTACCAAGCAACTTATCAAAAAGTGGGTGAAGCGCCTCTTAACAGAGAAAGGTATTCCACCTATATACAGAAAATACATAAAGTATGAAAAATTCATGTTATTTTAGTCAGTGGATACAATCTATTTTCCTGAGAACATCAAGACACTAATTAATATGTAACTGAAATACCTCACGTCTAGCTACATCTTCAAGATCTACCTGAGCAACACAAATAATATATGCTGGGCATATATCAAAGGACTGAGGTGTGGGGCAAGGGGAGCAAAACCCAACACTCAAGACACCACCCTTTTGTGAAAGACTCCACATGCTGCTAGAATAGTATACGCGACTTAGGCTTCAATTGTATATAAAGTGACACATTTTTAAATTTTTAATCCTTTACTCGGTCATACTATCCACAGGTGCAACTTTTTCCTCATTCATTGAGGACATTAGCACTGTCATTGTGCTCTGGGGAATACTTTGCTTCTGCTGCAGTTGTGTCATCTACGACTCAGGGTATTAATCTGCACATCTCCATTTTTTTTACTTGTAATCTCCTCTCATTCTGACAACTGAAAGGTATAGAATCTTCAGCAATGACTAAAAGAAACTTGTGAATTCCAAGAACAAAATCAAGCCAGTGACCTGATGCTCTGAATGTTCAGAGATTAAATACATGGTTATTTGAAGGAAAACAGATATTTGTCAAATGTTTTAAAAACTCTATTTAAGTACAAAACCAGTGCTAGAGGAGTTCATGTAATACTACAAGTCAGTATTTAAAAATGTACATAATCTCTTTGGAAACTGGTATTTTTAAAACATTTAACTTAAACTGAGTGTTACTGGAGAAAGCAAATGTATTTATATAAACTTTGTTATTAGCTTTGGAGTTTACAAGAATTAAGACAGACATAAAACTGGCCAAACCTTTTACCTGCAGATGAGCTCCAATAAATATGGCAAAAATTGTAAAAGAATCAAAATCATTGCTTTTAGGTTCTGTCCAGATCCTAAAATTAATTTATGCTTTTACATGACTGTTGTTCCTCTATGCCATTTATCAGACGTGTTCATTATTAAAGTGAAATAAACCCTTGCCTAGCAGTTGCATCTGTACAGTAGTATGCAATTGCTGGTAATTTCTGATTTTTGAACAAAATACATGACTGGAACAACTTTTTCCACTTCACTGGATATAAAAAAGTGACATATGATTAGTACATTTTCCCACATAAAATTTTTCTGCAGAAAACCAAACATCATCCTAGTCAGCAACATGACTTCTAACAAAACAAATTAATAAAATGCAGGACCTTTTAAAGCAATTAATGAAAGATGTTTGCAACCAGAGCTTCATACCTTTCTTAGGAGATAGCAGAACTACATCTGGATTTCATCCTAACCAACTGACGTGAAGGTTAATCAACTTCTTATTTCATTTATTTCGTTTTTTAAACAAATCACAGTTTTACCCTTTCCTCAACTGGAAAGTTAAAAGCACATTCCCCATAAAAAGTTTATTTTGTCTGGTGAAAATGTATACAGGAGACTGCTAACATTCTCTAGTGATCTTTCAGATAAAAGTCTGGTAAGATTGGAAGAGGGGACTAGACAAAAATGCACAAGGTAAAAAAAATTTTACAAATTTAGTTTGACAAATCATCAAAATTATTTCACCAAATTACAAGCTCAAAAATTCTTAGTCATACACAGAAATGTGACTAAATAATCCTTAAAAAACATCACATAAACTAGAAATTGTATGAAACACTGAAGAGGACAAGCAGATGTTGCTATTGTACAAAAGCCTGCTGTGCGCATAACGCATGTTCTGCACATTCAAGATACACATTTTCAATAGGCTTTCATGAATTCCTCTCACTCTGCCATCACACTTAAAGGTCCATTTTTAGAAAGATTACTTTTCCTGAATATGAGTCAGGTCAAGGAGAGTCCTACCTACAGTGCTTTCTAGAGAATTTAGAAACAGTAAGAATAGATCATAAATCAAAACCATTCACAGATTGGTGACATGCTCACACTCACTAAGATGGCTACTGATCGAAGGAAAGCAATATACTTTCCACCTTGCTCAGCTTATATCAAATTAAGACTACTACAGTGCCCCTTAGACGGGCAGAGCAATTTCTTACTTCCAGCAACTGATTATTTTTTGTTTTTTAAACAAAAGCTTCTGAAAGTACTCATAAGATGAGCAGCAGTGACAAAAGCGGCAGTCTATGCCAAGACACTTTTAATAATGTGAGTTAAAATTCAAAGCAAAGATACTAACAGAACATTGATAAAAGCTTGATTTGCTTTTGTACAAGATGCTGAAAAATTTTAAATTAAAAAAGAAGAAAAACTTGTGACAGATATGAGAGTTTGAGACAAATGCGAAGGTCTAAAAAACACAACCAAATAATTTCCTAAAGATTTCTATTCAGTGTGTTGTTAAGACTTTATCTTAGTGAAGCGCATGTTAAACCAAAGAATAAAATAACAGCCCAGAAGATTTCTTGCAGTTTGCTGCAACTTTAGCTGGTGAAGTGAAAAACTGCTTATTCCTATCAGGATGAGATTCCTCTAGCCCATGTGCTTCAGTAGGGAAAGGTGCAGTTATGGAAATCTGGTGAGAAAACACTGCCCTTGGAATCTTAAGAAAATATAAGTACAACTATTAATTCTATAATGTATTTGGGAAAGCAGGATGGGCACCAGCTATTTATCTGGATACTGCTGATGCACATGGTTATAAAATCTACCTGAAGCTATATACTTCCCTGCTTTTTCCTCGCCTTTAAAGTTATGTTCTTTCTATAAACAGTTCCTATGAATTTCAATAAATTAATTTGATGACAGAATCCAACCAAACACATTTATCTTTGAGACAAAAATCTCACTTCCGGCTCTGCATACATACAATATTGTTTCAAATTCACATTGTTGTACACTTTGTTGCTTCTAATCTCATTGAACTACCTTTTTACAATATTTTTAACTCAGCCACTTAGAATTTCCATTTCTTACAATGGAAGCTCTACACACTCTCAGAATAGCATTTGACACAGGATATTGAATATGTCATTGAGTGAGACCAGCATATAGTCTTTCTGGAAATATTTGTGTAAGGTGTAGCAGGAAGACAAATTCAATCTGATCCATTGCCTGCTAATGACATTTCCTTTAGTTCTTGAAAACACTAGGCATATACACAAATGCAACTTTGCAATAATAAAGCTCCACAGGTCAGAGACCTCAGTAATATTATCATTCCAAAGTGATCTGAATATCTTATTATCTCAATAACTTGCTGTGTCAGGCAAATGGCTTAACGCTATTACCTTAATTCTATAAATTTACTTCAAGACTAATTCTATAAATTTACTTCAAATTTTTCAAAGCTACGGCTTAAAACGAAATGCACTATACACAAGGTTCCACGCTGACTCATTCAACGAATGTCTATGCCGGCATATAAATGATTCTCTTTTCCTTACCTCCAGATGCTCTAAAATATAGGGAGGGTTTGTCATGCCAAGCCTCAGCATAGCTCCCTCAGGAATAGCTTCAACCAGCTTCCACAGAAGCGTAGGGAGATCTGTGCCAATGTCTCTGCCATAAGCCCCTGTGTCTTCACTGGTCAGCCATATCTCACAAACACCCTCTGTGAATAAAAGAAAGAGATAATTAACAAATCTGTTTTAGAGCTGTTTATTTTATCATACAGCTGCTCACTCTTTTTAATGCAGTATTTCACAAGGCTATTATGCAGCCAGACTGGGTATTCAATTGCAAGGGGGAGGGAAGGAGAAGGAAGGCTTATCCCATGGGTAGCAGTGGGTTATTAAGTTCATTTTATGAGCACAAGAGTGCTACAACAATGCTCTAAATTATCATTGCTGTGGAGTGATTAACATTCACAGCCAATGACTAATTCTGCGTTGCCTCTACAGCAAGTCAGTCAAGTCTAGTACTCTGCTCTATTTTTTAAGCCTAATTCATTAAACACAAATGACATTACCCAAGCAAAGAGTTTGTATTAATGGTTGTTACTAGTAGTTAACTTATTAACTGGTAAGCTTCCAATAAGCAAAAATAGCTCTAAAGCACGGTGCTTAACATTCCTCCTGGAATAACTATTAAAAACTTGTATTCTTTAAATTATACGATTAGCAGTGCAATATTAAGGTTGCATTGAAAAGGTTAGTGACCAGTGCATGACGGAGTGATACTGTAGGAAAGCCTGTTTCCTGGCAGTTAATACTTTATTTTCCATCAATCATGGCCTTAGGAAGTAGTATATTTGATTTATATTGTAAAGAGAGGTGACCTTGAACACTGATATTTGGTAATAATATCCTCCTGCTCAAAGAGGGGAAAGATTGCACCACCCTTTAATAATAGCTGAAAGCAATGAGGTTTCATGCAAACGCTTCTATCAGTGCCCGGCTTCCAGCCTTTTTGCAATGCAATCCATCTGCCCCTCCTCGCCACCCCAAAGCAAGAAATAAGCCATTGAAAACAGGGTGGCTGGGAGAAAGACTCCTGTGATTCCCAGTGAGAGAAGATAGCATTAACTCAGCGAAGAGTTAAATTTCTAATACTGATGATGGACCAGTAAAGAAAACAGCCAAACACTAGAAGGTGCATAATTCATCAAAGCATTCTTTGGACCAGCAGAGAAGGTATCACAAAATGTAAATGTTTATATTACAAATAGACAAGATGATGGAAACAAGCATGTACACAAACTTTAATCACATAAAAAGGAATAAACCTAGAAAACCAAAAGTTTTACAAAAATGTACACTCAAAACTTCTACTCAAACTCACGCTATAACAATAAGGTGAACAGCAGGCTGTGCCGAGCATCAAAGATAATGCTGTTTGTTCAGAAAGATTTTCAAGGCCATTTATTATACAGAAGGTAAACCAAGAAATTCATAACTTCTAAAGTTTTGCTTCAAGAATAATTTAGCCAGTGAGGTGTATAATTTTGTTCTTGTAAGAAGTCTGGTAGGAAGTATTCCTGAAGTTCTGCTCTTTGGTTATCCAGCTTGCAGTCACAACTTTGTAGTCACACTCAAACTGAGGTCCCCCTGTGCCTGATCAGGTGCACACAATCTTCTAGCAGTATCTAGCACCATCACACCTCGGACTCCACTGCAGTTGCTAATGTCAGAATTCATCTCACCACAGGCAGTACCACACCATGAAACATACTCTAGGGTTTGCTGCCTGTACTGCGTTTTCCTGAGATAAGGAAAAAAGAAGCGAACTATGTATGTTACATATTAAAAATAAGAGAAACATAAAGGATCTAAGTGACAGGTTGGTTTTTTTTCATATCCGTCTCCAATAGCCATTAGAACACTGCAAAACACAGTCATTTACTTGCCGAGTTTCTACTGAAACAGAGTAATTCTCATTTTAAGCTTTCAATTTAAATAGTTGCATAGGTTTTGGTGGGGTTTTTTTTGTGTTCTGTGGTTGGTTTTTTTTTTTTTTTCATGAAAATGGCTAATGGAATACTGCCTCGCAGCTACCAGATGAACATTGAGGAAAAAAAATAAATCACTGGCTAGGACTGGAAATAACACTCCCATGGAAAACAACAGTGAGCTTTTAAAGCTGCATAGGTGGGGACCATTAGCCCCCTGGTGGGCTGAAACTTCAAATTAAATCACAAGAAGAGGAAGCAGCTGTAATGGTAAATCAGCAACAACAGGAATAACTGTCTCATCTGCTCTCCGATCAGGGTGTCGAACAACAAGCAATGAGAACAATTCATGCTGAGAGCACCACAGACGTAGTCTTAATATCGGGGGGAAGGTGGGGCCGGGGAACTGTGGGAGAATGTTCGCTTCCCAATTTGAGGCTGACAAAATGGATCTTCAAATACAGAAAGCTCCTACAAGTGCTCAGTATTTACAAGTAGGGTAAATCAACTTCGTACGCAACTGTGCGTGATAGACGTTTGGTGTCATCTGTGGTTAGGCTGTTTATTCTAGCCTTTTGCATCCCCAGTTTCGGAGTCTAATCTTACACCGGGTAAGAGGAGAAAACAACAGACCTCCCAAACAGTATTAATAAAGCGATCCAACACTTCCTATTTTCACTCCAAACTCCAGCCCTATATAGGAACCCACTTAAATCCACTGTCTAATCATACACAATATTTTTTCCTTTCTTTTGCAGTGAACCTCACTAGATCATTCACCATTCTGTTACTGGAAAATTTTGGTGCTAATAAAAGCAAGCTGATTTTGTAAACAAGAAAATTGATCCAAACTGCAGAGTTTGGATGTGCAAACTCAGAGCATTTGTTACAGTATTAAGGCCTATTGTCATTATATTCAAGTTATTACAAGTCTGCCTTTGGTCACAGCTCGCAGTTTATTTCTCACTCTGCCATCACTACCCAGCACAAAAGAGTAACCTCAACAGCGGCTCCTGATCTCTGCTCTGCTGTGATTGGAGATGACTGAGAATGAAAAATGTTGGAAAAAGAAAAGGTTCCAAGTAAATGAAGGGGGTTCTAAACTATTCCTTCTCCAACGTCTCAATATAAAGAGTACTCATTACAGATTATCTGACGTGGGTTTTAACTTCATTTTTGTGGGGAGTCTAAACAATCCTTGTCATAAAGAAGACAAGAAATCCTACAGTTGTCACTTTTACGAGATATGAGCATTTCTGTTTTAGAGACCACTTGAAATGATTCATTTCTTTAATAAAAAAGTTCTGGCATTTTTTATTTCGCTTTATTTCCCTGCCACTACTGTAACAACTGTTTTCAGCAGCAGCACGTATCTTTTAAATTGAAGAGAAACCTACTCCATCCAAAAAATTAGTTTACTTCAATCTACAAAAATGTCTAAAGATGTTAAAATATCAGACACTAACCCCACTGAAATTCCTATTTGTTAACCTGCTGTACTTTGTACAAATGAAATTCAGTCAGAAAATCCCCTTATTTTTTTTTCTTCTTCCCTTTGTCTCGTTCTTCTCTTTCCTCTGAGATTTTCTAATGTGAACAGGAGTGGCTTCTCCAGCAGCAGTATTCTCTGCAGGCTGTCTCTGCGGGAGACCCCTGATGCTGACCCTCTCAGTAGCCCACATGCTTATCAATAACTGCCTGACCTCCTTACTGTTCCTTCTCCAAAGGTGAATTCTTACAGCAACCTGCAGTGCTGTACAGACCACAGAAATACCTCTCCCACTGCACCAGAGAAATCTGAAAGACCATCTGCCAAGGGGAGGTCCGACTTAAATGTTTGTCAGAAATTGCCTGCAGACTTGAGGACAATCAATCTGACCCTGCCACTCCTGATCACACCCTTGCAATGAAAAAAAAATAAAAATAAAAAATATCACAGCCAAAGACAGAGAATGGCTTGGAAAAATCAGATTAGCTTTAAATCTGCTCTTTGTTCAGAATGAGCTTACCCTACATAAATTCATTTTCTCTTCAATTATTTGAGTTTCCCCTTATTTATTCAGCATGGACATTATAGTCACTCTTTACAGACTTGATGCAGGGCACGTGCCAGATTACTTTGCTGAATCAGTGCCTTAACTGAGAAACTATGAAGACATGTGTACGTACCATATTCACTGTATCAACCTGAATATAATGCAAGTTTAAACAGAAATTGAGATTTGGAGGAATCAAATTCCTCCTATGCTTCTGAAGTACTCTGCAATCATTGATTCACCACCTAAGAGTCCAAGCCTCCTCTTAGCCAGCCAGCTCAGCCACATGGATCACCACTGAAAGATCCCATTGCAGGAAAGAGTATATCAAACTGGAAGCAACTCACTGGTGCTAATAGAAGTTTGGAAGGATTAGTTCCCAGTTCACCAAGAAAACTGTATTTGACCTGTATATACTAGGAGCTTCTACAGGAGAGACAGAATGGACTGACACACAAACCTGTAGAAACACATCCTATCCCAGACTCAAAAAGTAACTCACACCTGTCTCAGAAACTGCAGGGTATCTGGCAAACAGATGATGAAAAGTAGACTGAAAAAAAAAAAAGACAGGTCTAGGTACAGAGCTGGTGAAAGCTGTCAGGATCAATCACATAAAGGATCAATGTTTTTTCTGTACTTTAAAAAGTGTGGGTCAGCTTATGATTCAGCGATACATCATTCAGACAAACGCAGTACGGCAGCTCTGCTCACGATGTATCACATACAAACTGGTCCCATTGCAGCCTCATTTTCACTTTGAGGGACAAAGCTCTATGTAAGTGACTCGCAGTCTGACTTTCTACAGGTTCTTTACTATGCCCAAACATCTCCTCTTTTCAAAAGATCTATGTTTTTACCCTTCTGGACAGTCTTCAGGAAGTGAGAAACAATTGTCTGCTCCTGCTTTCTTAATGCGTGCGATGAATAGCAGAACAAGATCACGAATGTTGAATGACCTACTGGAATGCAATGTTTGGAGAAACTACTAGATCCCCAAAACTCCTGTTAAAAGAGAAAGCCCAGCAAACGGATGACTGGCTTAGCCAATCCTTCACAACACAGGATAAAGCAATGGCTGGTTAAGTGGCCAGAAAAGTTTGTTCAGCATTAGTGCCTTTCAGAATGAGGAACTGAAAAACATTTCTTTGAATCTTCACTATTAGAGTCATAACCAATAGTTTTCAACTATCTCTTTAATAGCATAAATTGCTTTGAAGCACTGATTAGTATTACATAAAGACCTGCTACACACAGTGACTTAATTTAAAAACCTGAACAAATTCCATTTTATGTGGTCATCAGGAAAGCCAAAAGGTAAAGACAATTCTGCACACATGGTGAAAATTTCTTTTTGTGGGATCACAGTATAGCTTAGGTTGTAAGGGACCTCTGGAGGTCATCTAATCCAATCTCCTGCTCAAATCAGGTTCAATTAGATGACATTGCTCAGGCCCTTGTGCAGTTGTGTTTTGAATGCTTTCAAGGACAGAAATACCACAGCCACTTTGGGTAATCTGTTTCCATATTTGACCACCCTCAGGGTAAAATATTTTTCCTTGCACTTAATTGCAATTTCCTGTGTTCCAACTTGTCCTGTTACGTCTCATCTTATCTCTGCAAGACCTGTCTGGCTACAAGACAGTCAGGCTCTGCCTTTTCTTTACCATCCCATTAAAGCAGTCATAGACAGCAATAAGATCTCCTCCTAGCTTTCTCTTGAAAAGCTCAACAAATCCGTCTCTTGCATGTCATACGCTCCATCCTCTTAATCATTTCAGTGACCCTCTGCTGAATTGCTCCAGTACATCAGTAAGCTTTGTCCTGGGGTGCCCAAAACCCGACAGAGCACTCTCTCCATGAGGTCTCAGAACTGCCAAATACAAGGCACCAGTGACTCCCCTGGGCCTGTGGCTGCACTCTTGCTAATAGCGTCTAGGGGACAGCTGAAATTGCAAAGGGGTTTCACTGCTGACTCATGTTCATCAGTTTCCCCAGAGGAACTCCGAAGTCTGCAAAGCTGCTTTCCAGCTTTGCAGCTCTCCACATCCACGCTGCAGCAGGGTGTTATTTTGTCCTGGATAAAAAAACCAGCATTTTACTTGCCTTTGTTGAACTTCAGGAAGTTACTGGCAGTCCATTTCTCCAGACGGTTGAGGTCCCTTGCAATATTAGCCCTACCCTCCAGCCAGTCAAGTATTCCCCCAATTTGGTATCATCTCCCAAATTGCTCAAAATGCACTCTGTCTCACTGTCCACACTGTTAATAAAGACATGAAATACTGTCCCCAGTATCAATCCATGCAAAAGACCATTAGTAACCACCAGCTGGACTTTATACCATAGATCACCACCCTGTGAGCCTGGCAGTCCAGCCAAGTCTTTCAGCCACCTACCATCCACTTATCCAGTCCACATCTCACCAATCTAAGAATATTATGGGAGACTATGCTGAAAATCTAGCTAAATTTGAAGTAACACCCCCTCAAACCCAAAACAAAAAGAGAAAACCCGAAACCCCAAAAAACTCCACCACCTCAAACCCCAAGAAACACACAAAAAAATCCCAAACTAACCCACCCCAAACCACCAAAACTCCATGGGTTTCCTCTCCTCTACAAAGCCAGACATTCCATTAGAAAAGTCACTCAGGCCAGTCACAGGATTTGCCATTGATAAATTTATGCTATCTGTTCCCAAACACACTCTGGTCCTTCATGTGCCTACAAGTGGCTTCCAGAAGGGTTTACCCCATAGAGAGTGAGGTTCAGCTGCCCTGTAGTTCCCTAGATCCTCCTTCACGCTCTTCCTGAAGGGCACGGTGACATTTCCTTTTTTCCCGTCATCAACAATCTCCCCTGATTGCCATGCCCTTTGAATGATGAGAGGGAGCAGCCTCATAATGACATCAGCCAGCACTCTCAGCACACTTGGATGCCTCTCACTGCAGGATTATTTCTATTACTTCTGGATGTCGGCCTGCAGTCACAAAAACTGCAGCTATGTTTTGCAAGTGCTTAGCTCAGTACAAGTCTTTAAAGCAGCTGTGGTTTCTACTACCCAGAGGATGACACATATATTAGAGTGCTTAGGAAATGAACACACTAACTTTTATGGTCTACATGTTTTTGAGAAGAAATGTGTTTGGGAACTAATATGAAGTGACATAAAGACCATGTTACACTGACCTAGATTATTCCATCTATGTAGGATATGGTATTATTTTAAAATAATACAATAATTATTTTAAAAGTAGAACACTCAACAATATCACTTTGCAAGATTCTGTTTGGCAGTGTTGTCTACTACATTTAGTAACAAAATTCTAGATATTTTTTCTTTTTCCTTGCCAAAATGCTTAATTTAAGTAAATGTTTGCACACACAAATGTATTTGTATACATGCTATACATTAGTATATATTCATGGTACAAAATTCTCAAACTATACTGGAGCCATAACAGGAACTTGATTTAAAGGATCGTTTACTACAGATACGACGTAGGTATGTAAAACAAACTCCTGATCCCACAAACTAATGGATAAAAGTTCGAGCAATATTTGCAAACTCCAAAACAGAAAAATTAATTGTGCCCTGGACTCTTCCGGCAATTGCTTTTTCAAAACTATAAAGCATCCTTTGAATTTTGGTTAGATCAAGTTATCTTTCCAAAAAGTAAAACATGCTATCTCACTTATATAATAAGTTGTAATCAGGGCTTAAATGAACTTCAATGCAAAAGAGCTCAAGAAACAGCTTATGAAGCTTGATAAAAAAGAGCTCAAAACCCAGCATGATTCTGTTTCAATGAAAATATGCTAATATATTTAAAATTTTTTATGTTTCATACATTCCTCCCCCCCTCCCCCAAATGCATTCATATTTCTTGTGTTATTTTATGTAACTTACAAACTCAAAACAGAGCTCGACCAAAGTAAAAAAAGTAACAAGCTGCTCAGTAAGAACTTTTCTTAATTACTTTTAAGTTACAATAACAAAACGTTCCGGTTTTGCATAAAATTAAAAACCAAACACTTCCCCCCTCACCCAACAACAAAACACATGCACACACTTCTACCACCACCTTTCACATTCATTTTTAGGGTTACTTTGGAGATTTTACCAAAACAACCAGACATTGAAATGAAGAGTTCTGGCCCAGCTACCTATCTACTCTTTAGTACCATCAAGCTAACTTTAACGTAAGGATACTCTACCATCAGCTTTATATTTAGACGTGAAGTATGATAGAAGAATCTAATAGCAATATGACTACCAGTGGCTTTCCATTTTATCTTCTGTGGGTATGAAAGTGAAAGCTACAAATCTGATTTATTCAAGATTTTCCTTGTCAAAAGTCATGCACCTGAAAATGAAACTGATAGAACTAGAACACGGGTTTAGAACATGGGTCCACTGAACATGCTTATTTATCTAAATTCACTGCGTAGAAGTCTCAAAACCAGAACTGCTCCTCTTGCAGCAAATGCTTCACCATCTAGGCATTTACAAAGGAAGATTACTACCTGTGACTGTTGGAGGGTTTAGCAGTTTTACTGCTAATATAGCAAATATTGTTTCTTTTGCTCACTTTTCTGTGACTAGATTGATAAGCAAAGCAAAGTATTTTGATACCAGGAGTATTTTGAAACAAGGAATAAGAAAACTTCTGATGGCAGTAGAAGTTTAGTTAAAATTATTCCGTCTTTCTATGGTATTAATTAAAAAAAAAAAGTTAGAAAGGGAGTTTCTAATAAAAAGTGTGCAGCAGATAGGGCCAACTGACCATTAAGTACCAAAGACAGCATAAGACATCTCTTCCACAAAGCAAACCATTGTCATTGTTTATGAAAGAGGTCATTCTACCCCTATAGGGACCTCTGTTCCTAATAGCTCACTGCTAGAGCATAAACTAGCAGCCCTGTCTTGCTCCTTTTGTAGCTCTAGTGCCTTAGCAAAGGGGAGAGGAAGGGGGGGAAGGCAAGGGACCAGTATAATAGGTCACGTGCTGCTGCAAACAGCACGACAGCTAAACTTATTATGAGCCCAGTTTCATTCTGCTGGAACCAGAGAGACTCAAAAGGGCATCAAGAGAGTCAGGCTGCAGAAGTTTGCTCAGTGCCAACACCAAGAAGCATTATGCATCTTGCCTTCAAGAAGGATTAATGATACCATACATCATGATGATAAATTGGGTTTTGTAGCCAGTTTGAAAAGAAAGGGGAGGAAAGGATTTCGGAAAAACTGGAGGGAAAAAACCACAGTTGAATTTCATGATTCTCAGGTTGAGGGATGGGGAAGATGTTCTTTATGAGAGAAACCTGGGCTTTTTCTGCTGGCTGCCGGCCTATGCCCCTCCTATTTCCAGGCATGTGTGTTACCTATACAATGGCCTGTTTTGAAGGTTAGTTCTTGCCCAAATAATAAAAAAAAAAAAAATTAAAAATTCCACTTAATCATTACAGTTGCCAGCTGAAGAAAGACAAAACTGAAATTTGCCATTCCATATATAGACATCCTGCAAGAATTAAGTTGGTTTTCACAGACAGTAGGCATCTACTGCCTAAGTTAGCAGAATAAAAGTCCTATGTGTATTAATGATCAGGCACAGCTGATGATAATCAGTTCTTTGCTGAACCAAGAGTATTATTCAAGAAGCAAGTTCAATGATAAGTAATGGTACATGCATCAAGGAAATAAAGCACAAAGGACAGGGTGACCACAAGTAATGGATTTTGCAAAAAGGGACTTAAACACAAAGGAAAGCTATTTCAGAAAACATGAGACAGGCATGGGTTTATTAGAGTTGTTGCTCTGCAGCCCTGTATACAGCATATGGATATGCAGGTCCCTGAAGCGTGGAATTATTGTTCTCAGCTCTATGCCTCACAAATACACTTTGTGAAGTATTGATATGCTCATGCTGTTTTTGTAGTATAAGCAGAGAGTACTAGACCCTCCACCAGAAGGGTCAGTCTAGCACCGTGCAGAAATACTCTTTAGCTACTGAAAAGAGAAAGAGCAAAATTTCCATAAACTTAAAAACCGGAGAACTGAAATTTATTATTTCTATGCCTATTGTCAAAACACAAATGAGAAATCTGCTTCGAACTCTGAATTCAAAATGATGCATATGAGAAATCTTGTTTATGACTTAGGAATTCATTGGGGAAAAAAAAGGGTAACGTGCCACTCATTATACCATACGCTCGCTGTTTTAAAACCAAAACATAGGCTATCGGTCTGCTGTAGATGAAGTATCAGATGCAAAGGGTCACACACGGCACAAATTCAAGGAAATGGTCACGAGCTGTAGGCATATTACAGGATGCAGTGCTAATTAATGGAGGCTTTTTACAGAGTATCCATCTCTGTAGTGCTAATGAGTTTGAATTAATTTAAACAACATGTTTTCATGGAAACTGATTAATTCTTGGGAAGTAACATGGCATACCGAGTTTCAATCATTAAAAATGTTAGTAGCCAAGCTAAATAACTCTCTGAATCTGGGTTCAGAAAGAGAATAACTTACAAATTCTACAACAGCAGCTTGCACACAAGCTACCAAGGGGTGTTAGAGATATTTGACAGGGAAACTCATGCTGCAGAAAGCATTCTCCTGCCCAAATTTCTTGCATTTTTGAAAGCTGAATCTTATAGTCCTATTTCGGTCAACGTAGAAAGAAACAATATTTTGCGTATTTACAGATGACATTTTAAAAATTACCTGAAAATCAGTTGGAAATAATTTGGGTTACAGTAAAATGTTGAAATTTTAAAATGTAATCAAAGAAAGAAGATAGCTTATGTCTGTCTTCGAAAAGCTAACAAGAATGAATAAATAATCTCTGCTCTGCTACATATCCCAGGATTAGGGGAGACATCTTTTAGAAGGTTATGTGTTCTGATCACAAATGTCCCCCCAGAATTAAGAAGAATGTACTATCGTAAAGTGACAAGTATAACTAGCAAATCCTTTGTTCCACACTAAGTTTTACTTAAAATATTTTCTCAAATGGATGGTACTTTCTCTGCAACTCTAAATGGGTCAACTTGACCAAAAAGGAGAATGCTTGTGTACCACCAGTAATGTAGTTTCCCTAATTCTAAATCATGAAGTCATTTAAGCATATCTACTGAATTCTTACTGAGTACCCAGAGCCTCTTTGATGTCTAATCACCTCAATCTAAACTTATTTAAAGTATTCAGTGATACATCACCAAAATATGTCATCACTAAAATCTGTCGGAGATGTCCACAGGGAGGTCAGTGTGAAATTATTCAAGGGTTTTGAAGGATATGAATGTATTTTTGTAATACAGATTAATTCCCATTACGGTCTTGTTCTAAAAAATTATTTACCTGTTGATGAACTTGTTATATGTTAACATAAGAACACAAAATAAATAAAAATTCAGAGATGAGTTTTTATTTGGGAATCTTTATCAGAAAAATATCCAAAATAATCACTGACTCTTTTCAAGAGCAGAATTCAAACAAGATCCTAGTCACTCAGAAAAACAGTTTATTATTACATCTACTAAAAAAACAATGGGCAGATGACACTAGGAACTAAGACTTTAAAAAAATTATTGAAATAGTCTAATAATACCCCTACTCGTTAAATATTTTTTTTCTTTAAAGACTTGGTATAAGTCTACAAGTGTTATACAAGTTTACCTTTGTCTTCATTTACAATTTTCTGTAATGTGTTCCTTATACCTATTACCAACACTTCTACATCCTATATTTAGCTCTGAAAGACAAAACCCAGCAAAGTAATTGAAGCAAAAAATTTATAAAGGTATTGAACTTCACAAATCCTACAACAGCTGCTCAGCTGCGTTAACTGCTAGAAAGTCATCACTAGGGAAATCATGATTAAAAAAAATAATACACTTGCCTTAAAGACTTCTTTAATGAGTTATCCCTAACACTAGGAGATCACATTTCCCTTCAAACCAGGTAATTGCATTTCAAATACTACTCCTCTGCACAGCAGTTTTAATGGTTGAGAAGTAGTGCTGTTATTACTTTTTCTTTTGTTTCTCGAGATGGCTTTTCCATCAGGAGTACTTTTCATCATTCCACAAAGAGTTCAGTTTTAGGAGACTCCCCCAAACCGTAATAGGCGTGTTGAAGCACCAGTTTACAGGTGATTAAAGAGAGAATGTATATTTGATTTTAGAAAGGAGAGGAGTAGGGAGGGAAGGTCGGGTGCCAAAGCCTGACTGCGACGTGTGCACGTGTGCTGAGGAACACGTCACTGGGACAGGAACACACAAAACACCATAGCAGTTATGGCGAGTGGGACAATTTGGCTGATATAGCACTCTTGCCAATGACCGCTGCTTACCAGATGCTTCAAGGGGCACAGGAAAATCAGTTTGTACAAAAATTCTCCCAGGCAGCAGCAGTTCAGTCAGTCTTACATAAAACCCTCCCAAGTCAAGCATAAAAAGGAAAATCCTTTGAACAGCATACCAACCAGGTATGCCTTTTCTGAATGAGTACCAAAATCTTGTGAATTCTCTTACTGCCAAGTGCTATTCATATTGTACGATTTTGTTCAATTTGATTATACAGGCTGCAACAGGCAGTGATACCAGGAAAACAATTCATTGTAAATAAGTTTCAGACCAAAGAGTAAGAAGTAACGAGAGAGGTTTATCTTTCGTTGTCACTACTATTTTAATACAGCTTCTTAAGCATAGAAGTGCTTAGGAAGCTGTATTAAAGTTTAAAATATTCTGCCTTTCGACACTTACAATAATATTAGCACAGCATATCGATGACTAATCCACTTAATAGTAGCACTGCAATCGAGTCATAGAAATCTACGACTGATATGTGGCTTCAGAATTCCACCAATAAATTATCTTTAGAGGAACTTAAAGAATCATTTTCTTTCAGGACCCTATGAGCCCTGAAGATGAATTCCAACCAAAGCTTTATAGAGGAATCACAAATCAAACACAAATGCTATTCAAAAATGTTCCTCATTTTTCTGAAAGAAATATGATCCAATAGTTAAAGGAGTACTTTTTTGCATACGTTTGTATTTTCCAATAATGACAGATGGGATATTTTGTACAGCAGTTTTACGAAAAATGCCCAAATGCATATCACCAAGTTGGATAAAGAAATAAAATAAATACAATGCACTACAAAGTCATCAAATATCTAACCCAAAGCATGATCAAAAAATATAAATGTATACTATCATATACTCTGCGCTGCTGCAGAGGAACCATGCTGCATACACATATGCCATATGTCACTTCTACGTATGGAAACAAGCTTTAGCAATGCTAGAAACAGGAAGGAACCTAACAAAAGGTCTCTTCTTCCCCTGTTTTAGAAATGGGAGAAATGTCATTTCTTACATAGCATATTTTGAGTGTCAATAATTCCTTTTTAACAACATGAGCTTTAGCCCTGGGTCACGTGCTGTAATTTCAAATAATCTAATAAAGGTTTATGCTAACTCTTCAGTCATAGCCTAACACATCTTTTTGTCCCTACGTAACAATAACAACAATTTGGATGCAACTTAGAATATGTTAAATACCTTTTCATTTTTTTTTTTTTTCTAGAAAGGGAAACAGTTGGTTAACAGAGATGGGAATAAAGTGGCTTTTTGTGTTTACCATATTTTCAGAAAGATTCCTTTCTAGTATTTCCGCTCTCCTATCTCCACCCTCTAGTAAAACACAAAGCAATGACCTACTTCAACATTTTGCCTCAAAGGAAAATTAAAAGGATGCCATAAATTCGAAATAAGGATCACAGAATGCAGTGAAACATGTAAGCATAAAACCAAAAATGACGTACAGGATGAAAACACTTCCCTGAAACCTACAGAAAACCTCTAGACATAGCTGCAGTATCTCAGCTCAGATACTGTTTGAGGCTCAGCCATGGGAAAGAAGCCTTTTAAGAATGAGTGTGAACACATGAATGCAAACAGAAATCAGAGAAACACGCAAAACTGACTGCGTTAAATAACACCACACAGTATTAACTACAGATTGGCACAGAAAAATAAACTGAAACCTCTTAAAAGAAAATTTTCAAAAGAAATAAATTCCTTTCCTCCGGCTCAACAAAGTATCAAGTCATCTTGGGATTACAGTGAAGTTTGCCATCATTTATTTAGGTTTAGAGTTACTATTCCAACAAGGGGTTTGATGCCACTCTTACTTGTGAAACATTAGTTTAAATCTGCACTGGTTTGTGGGAATACAGATGAATGGGCAAGTTTGAGCTTCTATTTTTTTTACAACAACTTAGGTTTTGCATTTACTAAGAACTGAGTTACTACATCCCAATATTGTTAACTGAATCCTCCTATTCAAGTTTCCAATGTGGACGCACATTCCTTAAGCTTGTATTTAAGAAAAATATCTTTAATCAGGATACCTAAGAAAACAAGGCACGCATGCTGTGCGTGTATCATTCTGTCCCAGTAACTTTTGAGCTCATTGGCCAATTTCTATCAAATTTCACAGAAAACTAGAGTTCCCACAAATCTCAAGAACACTAGTAACCAGCCACAGAAGCATGGCTGGAACGGGTGTCCCACTTAAGGGAAAGCTGCCACTACTCAGTTTATGTGGCTGCAGCCACCAGGCTGGATTAGCTACAACTCCTCCACAGCAGGGATATCACAGGCTCCATGAGGAAGGAAGCAGGGTTCACACTGGTGGAGAAGAGTATCAGCATCCCAGGGCACCAAACTTTTAGAAAGCAGGCTTTATCACATCATGAAAGAGTTGGTCTTCAAATAAATACCACAAGCATCATATAAGTAAAGTACAGACCCACAAGAATTTGGAACTTGTAATTACAGTTACTTATCCAGCTACTTTAGTCTACCTCTACTTATACCTAAAGAACAGTCTGTGACAATAATCAACAGAACGGGACAGTTACATGATTCTCTGTCTTCGGGCTGTTAATATTCTTTATCACTAGGGCTCCAAGCAATTCATCACTCCATATGCTTGAATGCAAGCCACTGGAGCAATAGTTTTCCTGCATATTCTTTCTGTGTACGTTTCTATGCATGAGAGAACAAATATTGAGACTATCTGACAGCCTCCATTTTATTTTGCAGGTCTGTTCCAAGACATTTAACCACAATGCATATCTCCTCTCTATCATCCCCTTCAACCTGCCCTGTCAATGACCTTACACCCAATTTAAATGAGCCACCCTTTGCTAGTAATGAGAAATGATTCAGCCTCAGTGATGGTTTGTTAAAGCCTCTCTCATAAAAGAAATAACATACATCTTTTCAATCATTTTGAATCATATGAGGACTTTTTGGCTTTAAAAAAAATAATCTTTCACTAGTGACATTAGGGAGGCTGGACGTCAAAGTTGAAAGTAAAATAATTTATTTGTTCCAACCTTAATTATAAATTTAACAGAAGACAATCATAGCCTAAGCAATTTCTGTGGTGCAGTGAGAATGACTAAGTTTTGCTGCTCGATTGAGAGGATGGATTTAGTAATTCTCCCCACTGCCCATTAATGCCTTTTTCCCCTCTGTAGAACAGCACCCAGAACACATGAAATCAACAGCACAAATTACAAAAAAGAACCCATGAAATTAACTTGTAAATAAGTCCAATAAAGACATTCAATATCAAACTTTTCTCGAGTCCACCAAAATGATTACAGAGAGAAATTTAAATGGATTCAGGCTCCCAGCTCCCACTGTTATCCTAGAGCATTGATCTTTACTTTACAAAGGAATTTAAACACCTCTGAGCTTATTGTTGGGATATATGAACAGGGAACCTAGTTAGTACATTTTGTATGGAGCCTGTAATTCTTCTTCAACTTCACACAAGAGCTTCTAGTATCTTTTGGGTTTATTCCAATCACTGAAACGGAATGATATGGTAGCCTGAAATTTTGGATAAGAAGAAAAAACTCACAAAAATGGACTCCACTTTAGCCTGGACAAACAATTTAACATGTAACGATCGCAATGTAAAAGTTTTATTGATTTAGAGAAGGAGAACTCATAGGAAAGTGTCTGCCTCATTAAAAACGGGATCATAAAACAAAAAGCTCTGTGCTGCTAGACACAAACTGTATTGTGTCTTGCAGGAGTGTCAAGTCTTGGCAAACATCCAGTTGCTGAAACCTTGCCAGGCACATCAGATAGATATTAATGCCGGATAATCTGTAAGAAAAGCATTCTTTCATAAACATTTTTTTCTTTGTAAAACCATCAATCAACTTCCTAGCTGAGCACCATGTGGCTCAGCTTAAGAGATCCTCAGAAATGCTTCAGTGTCCATAAACCACTGCCTGACTTCACAGACTTGGTGCCTTTCAGTGCCCATTGTCCTAAGTATTTGCTGAAGTTATTTGGCCGGCTGTCAGCAGCTAATTCTGATTTGTAACTTGGGAAACCAGCAGCAGGAGGTCGCTCAGACCCGACTAGTGACATCCTCAGCACCAATTAGCCAAGGTGCAGACTGCCAGGAAAGAATTTTTTTGCAGTTCAAATTATTTTATAAGAAGAGCAGGAACATACAGGACCACCTAAATACCTGTCAGAAAAAGAACTAATCCAAGCATTTTGTTAATTTAGTCCACCTTACACTGCAAAGAGAAGCAAAATGATACATTTTGCTCATTTTGTTCAAAAGTTGTATTTCCTAATAAAGATACATTCTAACAAATACAAGTGCTTGGCATTTCAAGGGATGGGTACTGTAAAAATAAAAGGAAGCACAAAGTTTCCAGAGAAATCTCACTACGGAACAGTAATTTTACATGAGTTACGAGGATTGAACTTGACTATCCAGGAAAAAAAATAGCCTGAAAGAACGGCTGAAACTATTTCTACACATAAAAAAACTCGACTGACATTCTGTGGAGCTTATAGAGTCCATCTTAAAGTATTAATCCCTGCCTCTCTATTCCATAGGAAAATGGTATTTTTCTTAAGCATATGATCTTCAGAAGAGCAAAGGCCGCTTGCTGGTTTCTAATCCAAAGCATTCCAATGTCATTACTTAAAATGTATGTTCCAATTTTGTAACATATATTAAAGGCACTGTTATTTCTACATAATTTCACAAGAGTCAGGATGAGGAAATTAGCATCATTTAAGTCAGTGGGAGAAAATATAAACAACTTCACCCTAGCTGTAACTACTGGATAAGTTTCTTCCAGTCAGATTTATGAAACATGAGGGACTGGATGACTCCATATAATAGCAATCATGCATTTCATCTCAGACTCAGTAGTAACTTGAATATAATCCAATTTAGAGGTGACTAAAAACCTGGAAGATTTTTGATGGCTTATGTATCACCAGTTTTCTGCCTGTATCAAGTTCTAAGCAAAGTGTTAATTCAAAAAGAAATAATACAAATGAGTGCATATGTAGTGCATCACTGCTTCAGCTTGGACGTGTCCACATAAACTGGTTTGAAGCAGCTGTCCCAGGCTCTCATTTATATGAGGACAATATGAAAGGCACAGAACTCAGCAGAAACTTCTTAGAGAACCTTGACAAATATCCTGGTGACCTGAAGACATAGTACTACTAATAAAAAAGGTGGCTTATTTCAAGCCACATGCGCTACAAGCACAGCTGTGATTATAGTCTGGTCATACTTAATTTCTTTAAAAATGGTTCGTTAGAAAGAGTCCCATCACACTCTGTAACATTAATGTTATTTGTTGATGCCTGAATGATCTCAGTAAATAAGTAACATTCATCTTATGCTACAAAGAGCACTTAATTAGCTCTCTTCTAAATTGCAAACACTCCATGGCTATGTCACCCATTGGATATACGCTTTTTCTTTCAAATAATGAATGCATTTTAGAAATAAGTAAATAAAGTGTGGGTTTTTTTCATCTTGCTTGTGTTTCTACAACCAAAAAGTCAGTAGATAAGTTTTCTTTTACCATGATTGGTTCTAACATGGTAGGAAAGAATATCAGCCTACATAGTGCCACGTACTCTATACACATCAACCCAATGCATCTTTTCTAAAAATCCCACTCTTTTAAGTCATCAGTTTGGATACTGGAAATGAAAAGCATATATGTGATAGCTCTGAACAGATGCATTCATCTGGAATAGTTATTTCATGAGAAATTCCTCCTTCACCCCTTCCTTCTAAGCCAACTTTACAGACTGAAATTATGACACATAACTTTCTGTAATGCTTCACCCTAAAGGCAGGTCTTGGTAGACACCCTTTCATCAACCGCCAACACTCCTTCACATACAATGCCTGACAATCAAGTCTACTTGCATCACCAAGACTGTTCTGCTTCTTCCAAGCCCTCGTTTTGCTTCTAAGGGTCCTGTCCTACAAGCAGCTTAACAGGATCTATACTGGATCTACAGTGGTCTCACTCCGCTGATTCTGTCCCTTACCTTACCTTTGCACAAAACCAAACAGCAAGCTGAAAAGTCAAGATCTTTAGTTTTCTGTTGAAAACCAGCATTCCAAAGTGGTCTTCTGTTTGGCTGCTCAGTGAGCAATGCAATCAGAAAAGGCAGTTGAAAGAAAGAGCGTGTGGCAGCAGACAGCCCTGACACGCTGCTCAGTGTAACTGCTGCAGATAAGCACCATTACAAATAAACAAAAGATAAACTTGGGGCGGGGGGGAGGGGGGAATGACAAAAACAAAACAGCAAAGGATGGTACATCCTAAATAGTCACAACTTTTCTCCAGCCACCTACTTCGCTTCCCTTCCACTCTCCGGTAAAAATGATAAAAACTCATTGACTAACACCGACCAAACCTAAGCTCTCCCCATCCTCCTAAGAAAGGCTAATTTTAATCCAGACGTGCTCTCCAGATGTTCACAGAGCAACCATATAGTGCATCGTTTTAGGGGAGAGGGCAGTATAGGAGCCAGTACAAAGGGTCAGGAGTGGGATAAGATTGAACCCCTTTCCTCCAGGCTCCCATGTTGATGGCCCACAAGTTAGTGACCAAGGTGACAAAGTCCCTCCCACTGTAAGTGAAGACATAGTAGGTGATCAACTGAGGAACCTGAAGATATACAAGTCCATGGGACCTGATGAAATACACCCCAGAGTCCTGAAGGAACTAGATGATGTAGTTGCCAAGCCACTTTCCATGATATTTGAAAAGTAGTGGCGGTCAGGTGAAGTCCCTGTGGACTGGAAGAAAGGAAACATCACACCCATTTTTAAAAAGGGTAGAAGGGAAGACCCTGGGAACTACCGACCTGTCAGCCTCACATCGATGCCTGGGAAGATCATGGAACAGATCCTTCTAGATGCCATGCTTGGACACATGGAGGACATGGAGATGATTCAAGATAGCCAGCATGGCTTTACTAGGGGCAGGTCCTGCCTGACTAACCTAGTGGGCTTCTATGATGAAGTGACTAGGTCAGTAGATAAGGGACAACCTATGGATGTGATCTATCTGGACTTCTGTAAGGCCTCTGATACGGTCCCTCACAATATTCTGCTTGCCAAATTGGAGGGATATGGATTTGATGGGAGGACTGTTCAGTGGATAAGGAATTGGCTGGATGGTCGCACCCAGAGGGTGGTACTCAATGGCTTTAAGTCCAGATGGAGAGCAGTGACAAGTGGTGCCCCTCAAGGGTCCATGCTGGGACCAGTACTGTTTAACATTTTTATCAAAGACATAGACAGAGGGATTGAGAGCACCATCAGCAAGTTTGCAGATGACACCAAGCTGTGTGGTGTTGTTGATACACCAGAGGGATGGGATGTCATTCAGAGGGACCTGGACAGGCTGGAGAGGTGGGCCCAGTTGAACCTCACGAGGTTCAACAAAAGCAAGTGCAGGGTCCTGCACCTGGGAAGAAACAATCCTCAGTATAAATACAGACTGGGGGATGAGGTATTAGAAAGCAGCCCTGAGGAAAGGGACTTGGGGGTGTTGATGGACGAGAAGCTGGACATGAGCAGGCAATGTGCTCTCGCAGCCCAGAAGGCCAATCACATCCTGGGCTGCATCAAAGGAAGTGTTGCCAGCAGATCCAGAGAGGTGATTCTGCCACTTTACTCTGCTCTGGTGAGACCTCACCTGGAGTACTGTGTGCAGGTCTGGAGCCCTCAATATAGAAAGGACATGGACCTGATGGAGCGGGTCCAGAGGAGGGCCACTAAAATGATCGGGGTTTGGAGCACCTCTGCTATGAGGACAGGCTGAGAGAGCTGGGGTTGTTAAGCCTGGAGAAGAGGAGGCTCCGGGGAGACCTCATAGCGGCCTTCCAGTACCTGAAGGGGGCCTACAGGAAGGCTGGGGAGGGTCTGTTTACAAAGGCCTGCAGTGACAGGACGAGGGGCAATGGTTTTAAGTTGGAGAAGGGGAGATTTAGATTGGATATTAGGAAAAAGTTCTTTACCATGAGGGTGGTGGAACACTGGAACAGGTTGCCCAGGGAGGTGGTTGAGGCCCCTTCCCTTGAGGTATTCAAGGTGAAGCTTGACAAGGCCCTGGGCAACCTCATCTAGTTGGGGGTGTCCCTGCTGACTGCGGGGAGGTCGGACTAGATGACCTTTGGAGGTCCCTTCCGGCCTGGACCAATCTATGAATCTATGAATCTATGAAGCTGCCTCCTTGAGCCCGCTGCTAGCTTCTATTAGCTTTGAAAGTAAAGCTTCACATTTTGCCCGTTCGTTTTAGGTCTTCTTTCCTCTTATATGAACTTCAAATTGTCCTAGACCAGGTCATTAGCTGTTCAACAACAGAAGTAGCTACTGCATTCCACTTACAGGCTCCAAAATTTCAGCTGTCGCAAGTGCTCCAAACTGTTTTCATTATATATACAAAATTTATAAAGAGGATCTAGGAAAAGTTCTGTAATAACTACAATTCCAAGTTCAAACCTAGGATGGGGCAATTCACGTCAGACCTGCACTATGCCAAAGGATGTGAATGATATTTAACATCTCCATTTCTGATGTAAGAGCACAAGCCCTACCGAGCTTCAGTGTGGGTTGTTCTTTAATAATAGATATGCTGCAAAAACATTCTGCATAAAGAATGTGTGTATTAAGTATTTAAACTAAGTATTTAAAATTAAGTATTAAAAATAGTATGAAGAATTTAAAACGTAAGAGATTAAATAACTTTGAGACCAAAATTGCATGTTATATGTAGGTGAGTCTTAGATTTTATTCTGCTACCATTATATCTACATTCTTAATGAAACTCCCTGCCACATTTAGGACAACTTGTATTTATGTCAATGTTAATTGACATAAAGGCATATATATGCCTTAATTGACATATAAAGGCATAATCTCCTTATGCCTATGGGAGTTCACACATTTATTATACTATTTTTCAAAATTCAGACAACATATAGACAAAACAGTGCACATGGATTTCCAAACAGTTCTCAAGTGTTCTTCACCACCAACTTTTAGAGGAAGTAATGTCTCACAGGATAGAGAGACTGATGCCTCTTGTGAATTGCCTTGCTACAGATAGGACACAACCATTAGGAATCATTTGCCAGGTTTTACAATATAGAGAACTTACCAGATTTATGCTAGTATTAGTGTATGTAACAGCCAAACAATCTGAAAAAAGCGTGGAATAGGAACCCTAGAAACACTTGTTATGACACAAAATTATCCATAGGAAGCCAAAATCAAATTCATGGTAACAACTTGCAGAACCTGAATATACTGAATTAAGAGGTGATAATAATAAAGCTAATAAAGCCCTATGCAACTAAATACAAAATAAAACACCATAAAAACCCCCACAAAACCCCTGAAAAGGACAAGCTCAAAATTATGTACTACAGCCTGGATAAGGGAGACAAGTTTTTCCTCTAGAGATTTTTTGAAAGCATTATGTGACTAATTAGCACCAATCAAAAAAAGCTGGCAGAATGTTAACACTGAATAAAGAAAGAATACATAACTAAGGGGAAGCCAATGCTATGCCTCTTCACACATCCTCAGTATTCCAAAATTCTGAATTCCACCGTGACATTCTTCCACAAAAGCTATCATAAAAAGGACTATAATAAAGTTGACACAAGAAAATGGCCTAAATAATCCACAACACAAAAAATTGACAAGGACAGAGGTGAAGGAGAATACAACAAAGATCTACAAAATCATGAACTTGCAGAAAAGATGATCAGGAAAATGACTATGCACTTATTTTCACTATTCAGGAATCCAAAACATTATTCAACCAGCGAGTCTCTCAGATTTTCCTCAAACACCTTGTCAAGCTGAAAACATAAACAAACTTCAAGTCAAACTGGTGTGTCACATTAGGAAAAAACTAAATTGAGTAGGCGAGCTCTAAGAACATACTAACAAAGCCTTATCTAAACTATATCACTCCTCCTAACAAAAGGAAATCCTTCTCTTGCAAGTATTAAAATATTTGCACTGAGGCATACAAAGACATGTAATTAAGATGCTCAAATGTTGGCGTTTTAATTCAGTCTAGTGAGGTGTATCAGAATGTCATTAGGCATCTAAATAGAGTATGAACATGCAAAACCAATGAGAATAACATGTCACAGAGCATAACATGATGCAAGCATGGCAGAGAGCATCAATGGGAAGTGCAGCCAGCTGTGCCACCTGGATTCAAGCAATAAGATGACCACCACTTTGTTTTATTCCAAGGAAAAAGAACTGCCAAACCTAAGAGGTCTGGGCTTGCTTAAAAAAATACTCATCCAACTGGGATGATTTTAGATGAAAGAAAATGGGAACTGTGTAATTACACACACTTACCTTGACAAATAGAATGCAATCTGTGATTAGAACGTAGTAATTAGTTACAAAATGCTTCCCATGGATTTAATTACCCATCAGTCTACATGTTTCTTAATTACTTTTATCTCATTGCATCAGTAAAAATTTCTGCCTGGGGCAACTGCCACTCACTTATTTACACAGCTTCTAGTTTTTACAGTGAATATATTATAGCAACATGGCCAAACAATGCTAGAATTACAGTTGAATTTTCATGCATAAGAAATTTCTTCCTCAATTTTCTATGGAAATTGTTTTCTGAGGTTTGAATTCAGACATAACATCATTATCCGTGTGTTCAGGAAGTTTCAAAACACCCAATATGTCATTTAAAAGAAATTCAAAGAAAAGCCACAAGGTCTTAAGTAAAAAAAAATAAATAAGTGATAGAAGAACTTTTGAGGGAGTAAAACTGACTCCAAAACTGCCCTGTTATAAATAACAGCCTCCATCATAAGCATGTCCCTTTTTGGTATCAGTACTAGTTAAGGTCAAGAGATATGATTAAGCTATGATAATTCACGTGGACAGAGAATGGCAAAATAATTTAAAAAAGTTAAACCGAATTTATAGCTGCAAAAGTAAGAAGAGTATCTAATTTGTCTATATAAGATCCAGAATGGTTGATTCATTTGCTTGCATTTTGAGGCATTTTGGGTATAGTTGGTTTTGCTGTGACAACAGACTCTTTGCAGCAAGAACTTTATCTTTTTAATCGACCTATGAAGTGATGGATACAATAGTCCCAATATGTAATAAATAACTATTACACAGTGTACATTTTTATAAGGTAATGTGTAACAATCTCATTTTTTTCATACTGTAACATTTCAGAATCTATGAATAGCAAAAGCATAAATATAGTTTGAGTGGAAAATGTGAAAAAGTCTAAATGACAAAACCCCCACACTTCGCAATGTGCAAAAACTAGAGTTATTCTATCAAAGAACAAAAGTAAAAGGTAGGTTACTCCAGACTGTAACACATTATTTACTATATATTTTCTAAAGAAACTATCCTAAATGGCATGCTACTGTCACGAAGCTTGATTAAAACAATGCCTTCTCTAATAAAGGTGGTTTTTTTTCCTGGGGGTTTTGGGGTTTTTTAGGTTTGTTTGTGGGTCCTTTTTTTGTTGCTTTGATTTTGTTTTTTTTTTAAATTTGGTTAATATATCCTAGTGAACTTTGTCTGTTTCTTAATATACCAGTACTTCTGTAATTTCTCTTCCACCTTACTGTTTCAGATACCATTGATTTCATATCACATTTGCATATGTTTATGAATTAATGAACAGAATAAAAGATTAAAAATTGGTCATTAGATCCTGTCTTGCTGCATGCTTTCCTAAATGTTTCCCTATGATTTTAACAGTTTAAATATTTTTTGAAAATCTAAAGATGTTATCAAAAAAAGATAATGTCAAACATGCCTTTAGCTATATGGATTCAAGTGTGTGCAAAAGACTGCACCTCTTGTACTACCATGTTATTTCTAAAACCACTTCTTAGATTTCTTTTCTCATGTATATAGGTATTGAAAAGGTTTCCATGAGAGTAAAGGAAAAGGGGTTGGAGTACAGGCTTCTAGTAAGAAAAAAAGCTAGGTTCTGGTTTTGCAGTTGTCACTGGAAGTAGCTTATGATCGAGGAAAGTAAAAAAAAAAAAACCACCAAGGAAAAATATATACAGGTGTTATTTTGAGATAAGTCATATGAATTAAAATCATCAGCTACTTTACTTGATAAATTAGTGAAATTCACAAGTATTAAAAATGAAATGTGTTTGCAAATCAGTCCTTGCACATCAGCAGAGATGCTGAGGGCATCTTTTGGAGACATAGCAATAGGAAGCAGTAAGGTCAGGGTAGCCGAAGCAAGGCAGTTAGCCACCATCACCTGCCCTCTCCTTTGAGGCCCTGGGACACCTCGCCTGCCTGACATACCAACGTCCCTTCTGCCTGGCTCCTTTTACACCCGGCTAGCAAAAATCCCAGGTTACTGGTGTGAGTCTGAACGTACGTGTTTCAACTGGACTGTCATCAAAAGCCAGATTTTCCACTTAGCTTTAGTAGTTAAAAATCAATGAGTAAAGTAATCTTAATGTGCAAAAGTTGCAGGTCTGTTGAATTATTAATAAGCAATACAACTGTAAATGCTTTTGTTCACCATTCTTCAGTGCACTTGCAAATGATTTCAAAATGAAAGGTGCTGAAGCATGAAGATTGTAGGCAGCCATTGCTTTTTGAAATCACAGTGCAGGGAATTGGTGGAATTCTTGCCTGCCTGGGTTATAATCAGACATTGTGAACTTTCCTTGAAAGCAGACTTCAAATTCACAGGGGTCCCCAGCCTTCAATCAAGAAAATGCTTGAAACGACCTCCATCTGCCATTTTAATGTATTCTTCCCAAAGACTTCCATAAATATTTAATATAAGAAACGCACTGTTTAAACACAATGAATAGCTTGTGAAATTAAAGTTGGCTGACGGATTACACGATATAATACACAGTAAACAATGGTAGAGAAACCATAGGCAGAGCCACACGCTTTTCTTCTGCTCTTCAGCTAAATGAATCAGAAAGGAATGCAAAGGCAAATTTCATGATACTCTTATTAAGGATACAGCAAGCTTGTACAACAGCCTTAATACAGAGCACATTCCTAATCTTGTATGTGCAACAGCACACAACAGACACTTGCCTCTGAGCTGTTGAGAAGATATATAAAGAATCTTTTCTTTTTTCTGAATCGCTTCTCTGCAAGCCAGTACAGCCTTCCTCCCCAGCCTCTTCAAGTAGCTACAATGATAAAGGTGGGGAGACAAAGCTCTGTCCAAGATTTTAAGCTGAGTCTTAAAAGGGTACGTAATTAAATGACCCAATTTTGAAAAAAACTAGACATCATGTAACACTAAAACCATAGCAGATGCTTTGCAGGCTGCCCGACATCCAGCCTCAACCAATACACACTGAGACAACTGCATTAGCAAATCTGTCAACAGAGCACATCTAGCATTTTTTTCCACAGATTTGCACTACACACAGCTGTGGCTTTCTGGAAAAGCAGTTGCATGTAATTTACAAAATTCCTAAATTTAAACATTTGCAATGAGGTTTGCAATGTATGCTGCTGCCTCCTCTGTGTGCCTGTGTTTGATATTAATATGCAGATATATATAGCCACATGTATAGGAAAAGATATATGCTGATGTTTACACTATCACAATCACTATTTTGACCTCTTATAATATCTGAAACATCTAAATATAAAGGCACATTTTCACCCCAAAATTAATCTTGAGTTTTCTGAAATACATTTCTGGTACATACATCAGAATTTACTTTTCCACTTGAACATAAAAGAGTGTGTTGGTTTGTCAGTAAATAATAAGCGAGGATTTGCTTCTGTAAAAAATGGGCTTTTTTGTAGAAAACATCATGCCCTTGGTAAAAGACAAAAAAAGCCCCAGGACACATATGAAAACAATTCTTAATTCTGAATGGAAACATAAATCTAGACAAGGCTTATCTCTATGAAGACACAAATACTGGAATTCACTGTAGAAACCAACCCTAACATTACTGTTATAAGTGTTCATATGACACATGTACATTAATTGTTTTGAAAATGACTCAAATCCAGCACCTCTGGAAATTCTGTGAAAATACCAATAAAAACATACAGTAGTAAATACTGTAATTACAGTCCTAATTTTTATAGTAACCTTGTATAATTGTTTTGTAAATGAACCAAAAATGCATTTTAAAGCATATGAAATTTCAGATAACAAATTTTTGTATCAGAAGTCCATTTTTAATTTTTTTTTAAACTATTTTGACACCTGCTTTCCTACAGTATCAGAAGAGATTCCTTTTCTGGTTTTTAAAACTCAAAATATTAATGCTCTATAAATAACTGAATTTTATTAAAAAAACCCTTACAGATCAAACATATCTAAGCATATCTAAGTCTTCCCAACCCAACTGTCAAGATCTAAATCCTTTAAACTATAATTCATTATAAAATTTACATATACTTCTAAAAGCTCAGTACATTTCATTTTCTCAAAAATTCACAAAATTTCACAAAAATTTATTTATTTTCCCTCACTCTCTCTTTGGACACATACATACCTGCTTCTAAAAAAAGCTGACTTGCTGAGATTTTCTGTACAGTATGCAAACAAGACTCTTGAAAACTAGGTGGATCATCTAAATAAAGTTTATAATAGTATTTGGTTCCAGGACACAAAACCCACCCCCAAAATCCTACTAAACGTACTTTGAAAATTATTCCTGGTTCCCTTACACAGATATCTCTACATACAACATATATGCACGTACACATATGTATGACGATACATCTCCTTAATAGATAGCAGTTGCTGGGATACAGATGAAGGTGTGATAGGGCCCAAGCTGCTAATCAAGACAGCACTTTAAATCCCTTTCCAATTTTCAGTTCAGCTAGAAGCAGCAGTAGATTCCAATACAATACAGAGCAACATGGAATGACTGGAAACATCTATTCTTCACAGTTTTAATCAGAAGCATACATTGATGGGTCGTTGGTCAAAAAAAGGAGAAGGAAGAAAGGGAGGGAATCATATTAATCTTTGGAAGAAGGAGAATAAAAAATAATAACTCTGAACATGCAGAAAATTTGAGAGAAGACAGAGTAGGAGGAATGTAAAAGTCATGGAATAACAAAGGTTATGATTCTGGTGTTTCAGAGTGGCTCAGGGTACTAAATCTGAATTTACTGTTGACCCTGGAGAGTAAAAATGTTCTCCAGTTGTTCAGACCCATCAAGCAGATCATAAAAATTAAGATCTATAGAGATGCTCCTACTTATAAGGGCAACTGCTCTTTATCATCTTCACTGCAGTTAATTCAAAATATTTAAAGAAGTCCATGAACTAGGAAATTACTGCTTTCAAGAACAGATTACAAGATTAGATAGAAGTGGCTTAATTTGCAATGCTGACAAGAAAATCCAGAAAACTCATTAATTTTACAACAGATATAACTCCTTATTTCATTACCTTGTTAACATTTTTTTCTGCTTAATGTCTTCTTTTTGGAAGAAGTGTCTCGCTTTTCTCTTATATAAACTTAACTATGTGGTCCAACGAAACTATCTAGCTACATTCATTTGGGATGAGTTTCCTGCAAACTGATAAGAAGTAAGTATTTAGCTATGATTACAAACATAGTGATATTAAAAAAATTAAAACCAATATTTTTATTATCAAAGAATATAACTCATTTCCTTTTCAAGATATTTGTAAAAGAGTTAATAGTTTTAAGTGCCAGAAATGATCAAGCAATGTTTTTTTTTTTTTTTTAAAAAGTTACATTGCCTGAATATTTATTAACTTTTCCTTCCTTGCAAGTGACTTACATAAACTCCATTTTGGAGAATTAAGCCATTATATTATTTACAAAAATTAACAGACAAGCCAAACAAAGCTCCCAAATGACTGACTTGCATTCAACTGAAAAGCAGGTTTGTTCTCTTGCAGGTAGAATTCTTGGGCTTTGAGGGAGATAAGACTGACAGTGGAGGCACAAAGTTTAGCTTCTTTACAGCTGGCAGCACAGGCCAGCTAAAGAAGAGGTGCTCAATAAACACTGCTTTAAAGAAGTGGTGCCTGTAGATAATGATTTACAGAAAAAGTAATACTTAAATGCTAAGTTGCAGTCAATTTTAAGCCAAATTAAAGGAAAATAGCTGGACATTATTTCTATTAGAAGGACATACCCATCACAACTGAGCATATACCATGACTGCACTCTTACGGAATTCTGCCAGTCCAAAGAATCTACAAACATATTCTAAATCATAAAATGTGAACTCCCCCTTTTATAAGAAGTTAGAAAAAACCAGGTTCAGTGGTGAGTGTGGGGACAGAAAGCACCTAGGTGTGTAGTATTGTGCTGAAAACAATGGACCTTTTCCAAGAAGGCAAAAACTCAAAATAAAAGTCAATAAATCTCAAATAAATGCTTATTTATGAAAAATCACCAATAATGATGAAAATTAAAAACGGTACTGAAGAACAAGACAGTAAAATTTCAAGAATATCACAGGCAAAGGCACTAGTTAGTATCCTCAAGATCCAAAATGCTTTACATCTATCTCAGAGCAATTGAAAAAACACATATATTCTGAAGCCATTTCTGGCCTGAATAATATAAGGTGCCTATTAAATTTTGCTGACTTATGAATCAAAGTCTATCTTTTCTCTTCAGGTCAATATCCAGTACAGAAAATGCTTTATCTGATTTGTGGAGTAGTGGAGTTCCTCAACAGACCTATAAATTCACAATACTTAGTACTATGACATGATATATTCTGTAAGTGAAAGTGATGCTAATAAAATAAATTTCCCAAGAGACTCCGGAATAATCATCAATAAACGCAACTGAACCACACTAACTTCAGGAAAATAATAAAATTCCTTATTAATAAAGTTGCCACTGAGTAACTTGTTGGTTTCTCCCTGATAAATTTTAAACTAATTCTGAGCAAATAGGCTTCCCTCCCCCCTTTCTTTTAATTAATGTTTTCAATTTACCACTCACTTGGAAAAGTGACCTTACTTTTACCCTGCACCTCCCTCTGGTGGTTTCCTTTTCTGTTTATTTAGAAGCAATTGTAGTAAGTAGATTCTTCTTGCCTTGTTCTAAAGCAAAATGGAGTCTTAGGTTTCAATTATTTTCATCTCCTCCTTTCACTCAATTTCTCTTAACTAAAGCTGTCTAACACAACCCTCCTCCCCCCCCAGCCAAGTCTTCCTTGCCTTTTTTGTCTGGCCATTTCATCCTTCAGCCATATCCATGAAAATCCATCAGCTTTCTGAGACGGAAAATTAGCAGAACTACAGAAACCCTCTTCAGATGTACACACTGCCAACATTAATGCTCCCTAAAACACTGCAAGTATTCCTTAAATATCAATGTTGTTCCTACAGCTGCCTTCCTGTGAATTTGCATTACTGGGATTTACAAACCTGAATTGCTGGTACCCAACATAAGTTGGGGAGTACGGACACTTACATAAGTTAGAAAACATCACAGACCTAGGACAAAACGTCCTATTTTTAGTAATGCAGTTAGAAGGACAGATGTTGGATGAAACACCTCGCAAAAGACTGAATGAGCCCAGTAGCAGCTCTCAGACTTGGTAAGGATGTCAGCACGTTTGCTGATCTAATATACAGACGCACATGCTCCTGTGATGCAAAATGCAAATCCCGACTAATATTGAAAACCTGTTCCTACAGCAAATAAAATGACTGAATCGTGTGTGTTGACTATCAAATGTGCTACATTTCATGCGTTTTTAGCTTGAGTATTTATAGGTTTTGTCCTTGTAGTGGTCATTTTTTCCATCACTACTTATTATATACAGAGTATTCCCAACAACTTCTGATGCTTTTTGAACTTCAGAGGGATAAAGCCAAAGTTTTGAAGGACACAGGGTAATGTTTTGAGAGGCTGTCTAGTACTTATGCACTTTTAATTAATAATGGTGTAAGTTGGTAAGCCATTACAGATAATTCTGAAACTTTAATCCAATACCTCATTTTCCTTAACTTTGTTAGACTAAAATCATTCGCTTTTTGTAACACATACAAATAGCTTCTAGCACTGAAGAGTCACTTTAGATATGTTAAACAATCCCTCGGAAGTACACATGGCAGTAGGGAGCAGAAACCACTGCTGCAGCAAAAAAAAGAAATATTTGATAGATGAGGAACTAACTAGACAAGTTGTTTCAACTCAACGAGAAACATGCAGGGAAAATATTCACCAGTGGAACATGAGAGCTTTCCAAGCTTCAGAAAAATACGGTAAACAATGGACACAAAAATAAAACGCGTTGAAATGACTACACAATGTCCTTTCAAATTATATGTAATATTAGCACCATCCTCCCCTCACGTTTTTACTCCCGAGACACACATCAGTGTGCCAGAGAAGCATCAATCATCAAGCAAGAGAAAAACATAAAACCTATCAAACTGTAGGGTGGTCTTTTCTCAGGAAAAATGTCAGAGCGTTTCACTTTGATCTTTCTTTTTTTTTTTTTTGCTCTTTTAGAAACAGACCAGGAAAACTTCTCCACCCTATAAAAATAATAAAGCACAAAGCCACACAACTTTCCAGTCCAGAAAATAATCTCCAATGAAAATTGTTTCTTTCCAGCAGTACTGAGTGACAAATTAACATTAAAAATGCTGGATCATGATCATGATTACATTTGAAAGCAGAAATTTCTGCTTTTAGCATTGATCAGTAAGGAAAAGGAAATACTTTTTTAATAATGACACTAATAGACTAATTATACATCTAATTTGCAGTATCTAAAAAACCTTAATACTTCATTTTGTCATGTCCAGAAGCCTGTAAATTTAATATAATCAACACTATAATTAAGATTTCAAAATAGCTTCTATTGTAATAGTTTGTCTTTGGTAATTAATTCCTTTCCAGGAAAAATCATCTTCTGGGATTAAATACCCATTTCACTCAGGGAAAAAACCCCAACACACACTATATATATTTTTAAGTAAGTCTGTATATTCTACAGAGAAAATAGATTTTTCATTAAAGTTATTTTTCTAAGCTGAAAGGGAGAATACGGCCCAGTAATTAAGGTAATTAACGGCACAAGAATATGACTGTTAAATTTTAGTAAGAAACTGGCCACAGTTTTTGAAAGAGAGAAGACACCGCTGAGCAGAAACCCAGAATGTCAGCAGTCACTTCTGGAAAGCACAACTAAACTTAAAAAATAACTGGTCGGAAATACAAGTCAAAATGCACATTTTCAATGCAGCACATGGGCTTGGGTGTGACATGCAAAGTTTCAAACTTTTGATAAAGTCAAGACTTTCCCTGAATGTTTTTACCCAAATTAGGTGATCACCAGAATTTTAGAGCAAGAAGCCAACTCAGAAAAACCCTGATTCTGAATCCTTATATGCCTACTGTGAACCAAGAGAGCAAACATCAGAAGTCTATGTAACATCTGCATGTTAAGAAATAGCTAGAAATCCAATTACTGTTTCTATATCTGTATTTTAATGAAGGCATTGAAGCAAATGGGTAATAGATAGGAAGAGTAAAAATGACCAAACAGAAGCCTCGTTTCAAAAATCTGTATGTTAACTCTACTATTGCCTGTTAAAATATTTACAGCACCTCACAAAATATTCTCCCTCACAGAAAAACATATTAATAAATTGTTAAATTTGCAAAAATTTATTTTCATAATAGTAGAATGCAGATAGATATGCATAAGAATTTCTTGTTATAAAAAAAAAAAAAGGCAAATGAAACATTTACGTCATAACTGTTTTCTTCCTATTCCAAGCTTTAGCAAATAAAAATCCAAGTTAAGTAAGTAACCCAGGGCATGATTAATGACTCAATATTGAATGAATTTCCCTATTTGAAAGGCCATTAGAAATCCCAATGCTACGTATTAAACGTATTTGGAAACCATATTTTGACAAGAATTAATCTCAGCACAGTATTTTTCTTCTACATGGAAGATTTTTATTGGGAGACTATTAAAAGAGCCTGTCAATCCTGTGCAATGACTGATCTATGAAGCTATTCAATCACCTGATCTTCAGTGAAATTAAAAAGCAGTTGTAAGTCAACAGGCATCTAAATGCCTTTGCAGGTCACATCCTTAAGTATTCACTTGTTACTAGGCACACACAGCTATGCTGATTTCTTTATCCTGAAGGTGCATAAAAGGTATAAGCAAGTACTGAGGGCCTGAAAGGGAACTACAAATGTTACTTTAATTACGGATCCGACTGCATATTTTTTTCTTTGCCTACCCAAACTAGGATACAAACTGCTAACTTAACACTCAGATTAATGCGAATATGGTCAAGAACATCCAGTTTTATTGGTTTTCCACTCTTCCTTTCAGATGGAGAAGATATAGGTCCACATGGCTGAGGACATATGTTCAAGTTCAGTGGGGAGACAGGAATCGCCGATACAATTGATATGTTGGCCTCAGTAGAGTGTTTTTTTTGACAGAGCCCTTTGAAACTGCTGAACCAACACGGCAAGAGCATATGGGGTCTAATAGCTAAACTCCGATTAAAGGAATTCTGTGCAACATGAGCAACAGAATATGAAAAACATCGTGTCAATATCCAGTCTTAAAGAAGGTTCTTACTGAATGAGATTAGTCTGACATTCTTGACATACAAAGATGGCAGAATTACAGAATTTTTTTTTTTTTCAGAAAATCTAACAGCTCAGCAGATCTGTATGAAAAAGCCTTTTGTACTTCTCCCTCAAGCATTTTTAATTCTCGCAGAGTGAATAACTTTCAGATCCAGAGAAGTCATTTTACATAGGTGTAAACATAAAACTGTAGAAAAAGAAGCAATTTCAAAAAGTCCTTTCTACTTAAAGGAGAAGACCACAAAATTACCCAGAGTTGTACAGCCTGCACTGCAATTGTATGAGCTCTTAATTATTTTCTAGAAGCTTTAAAAAAAAAAACAAACCCAAACAAAACTCCTCTAGAATTGAGAAGGGGCAGCAGAAACCTTCCCTGACTTCTAAGTCAGCAAATCCTCAAGCAGACTCACAGCACTCCAGTAGAAACCGTCCTTCTGCTGCTCAGAAGGAGAGAAAAAAATTTGCCTGAAAAAGGAAAATTTAGAATGGAAAAAAGCTTGTGAAAATTGCATTTAAAGTGCAAAACCAGTAAAATGAACAGCAGTACAACTACCATGCATTGTGCACAGTTGCAAAAAGTCCTGGAAGACTGCACAAAAACAAGGAAAGAAAGAATCAGGCTTATGAAATTGTTGCCCACCAAACAGAAACTGGGACATATGAAAAGAAACACTCATGCAAAAAGCAGCCACAGATCCCTTTTTGAGCAGTTTATTGCCATAAAAGATATAATGCTTCTGTCACCAGTTCCGTATATTCCTATCAAAGTTGTAGTTACTTCCCCAAAATCAAGAATTTACTATTTTGAACCAGTAGGGAAGGCTACATCATATAAAGCTTTTTGGAAAATTCTTGATGTTAACTGGAAAAGTATTTGCAATTCTAAGAGTTTCCAAACTATCAATACATACTTTCTACAGAAATGATACTGATCAAAATGCACAAGGAACAATAATAAAAAAGGCAAATAAATTCCTTTACCTATGCAGTATGTACATAAATGCAATCAAAAGTGTATGTGTTCTGCCAGAACTCAGACATAATATCAGTTCTCTCATCAGCCGTAATTTTCATTTGTGAAAAGTCAGTCCAAGCCAAATGCAAGTTAATTCAATTTAGCTTCATCTGCAACAGAACAGTCTGTATCCTATATATGCCTCTACTACAGTGAAGTTGTAGTCTATTCACAGATGTAAAGCTAACATATTTATGAAGAACCACCAAGAAAGTTGCTATATAAATATATATACACATCAACCCCTTCTTACGGAAAAAGAAATGTTAAATCAAGACATTTAATATTAGAGTTGAATATATGAATTGTATGAAGTTTATAATATGGGAAAATGGAAAGAACTGCATATTACATGCACTGTGCTTTTCTTATGCTTATAAACTCTTATATTAACTGCAATTAAATATTTCAAGGTAATAATGGTAAAATTATGATTTACTCTCATAAGTATACTATTGTCAGACACACCTAAGTGGATCATGCAGGACTTAAGTCTTCAACAGTAATGAGTGGTTTATAGTGAAGCCTGAAGGTTTTTATTGCTGTTTCCATCAAAATTACATTTGTATGTTTGTATCAACAGGTTCAGGTTTTTTGGTGAAGAAAAAGATATGTAGGTTTTGTTGTTTGTTTCTTTTCAACAGCGTAAACAAGGACTGACAAGGACTTACAACATCAGTCCAAAGGACACAATAAAACTTTAAAACTAAAAGGCAGGTAAAGACAGACTATCTCTGGAGATTGAAATAGTACACTGAAAAACTATTAGCCATTACAAAATCTACTCTACGATAGAAAACAGACAATGGATATAAGTCCTATACATTCCACTTTTTTCTACAGTTTCTATATTTTCTTGTCCAAACTCTCAATTGCAAGTAAAGAGTATTAATAAAAACCTTTTCATATGAAAACATGGGGAAAAAAATTATTGCACAGCCATTATTTTAGGTCTGAAATCTTTCAAAATATTTTTAACATGAAGCCCACTGTAAAAACAAATCTGAATACTTCAATTTAATTGCTGAGACTTTTCAAGCAAGGTAAGCAGTGACATGCTTTGCTAAAGAAGTACTAAAAAAATGTTTCCGCAAACCACAACTGTTTTCACTACGTTCATCGGTCACTGTGCAATGTTACATGGTAAAGAAGCTTCCCATTGGCATCCCAATACCACTACAATAAAAAGGCCTGTTTTCTACTACCTGCAATTAAACTGTCAGGGAAAGTCTGCCAACACCGAGGGGAAAAAACCCACACAACTTCCAATGAAACCGTATTGTTAAACCCAAGGTTCAATGACAGGAAAAAAAGGAAAGAAGGAAAGAAGGAAGGAAGGAAGGAAAGAAGGAAGGAAGGAAGGAAAGAAGGAAGGAAGGAAGGAAGGAAGGAAGGAAGGAAGGAAGGAAGGAAGGAAGGAAGGAAGGAAGGAAGGAAGGAAGGAAGGAAGGAAGGAAGGAAGGAAGGAAGGAAGGAAGGAAGGAAGGAAGGAAGGAAGGAAGGAAGGAAGGAAGGAAGGAAGGAAGGAAGGAAGGAAGGAAGGAAGGAAGGAAGGAAGGAAGGAAGGAAGGAAGGAAGGAAGGAAGGAAGGAAGGAAGGAAGGAAGGAAGGAAGGAAGGAAGGAAGGAAGGAAGGAAGGAAGGAAGGAAGGAAGGAAGGAAGGAAGGAAGGAAGGAAGGAAGGAAGGAAGGAAGGAAGGAAGGAAGGAAGGAAGGACAAGAAAAACAAAAGAAAAGCAACAACCAAACAAGCAAATCCTTTGCCACCAGAGTTATTCACAACTTATCTTATGAGCAGTAAAACCTATTTACATGGCTCCTGTCTAAGACAAAAAGGAAAAGAGTTTCCCATATATTTTGAAGCAGTTACAGAATTCAACTATAGATCATTTCCCTTTCTTTCTACTGGGGGCTTATTTGATACTTCAGGTTACAGGACATATAGATACAATGGAACTTCAGTATGTATTTGAACAATTCCTTATGTTTTACGTTAGACAGTGTGCACGATCCCTGGGTGGATTAATACATTTCAAAGTTTGGATAAAATAAATTTGCACCTACAAATGGATGTTTTAGATGCTAAGCCCTGCAGCTACTCCCAACAAACACCTCACAATGAGTTTTAGCATTTGCACAGGGAGATTATCACAGTATGCTCCTTGACACAGCAGAGCTCACAGTGATAAAAAACAAAACGTGCCTTCCCCTTCTCCCTGGGGGTGTGCTGGATTCTGAACCATTAGCAAATACAACTCCATTATATGGGAAGGAAGTGGGAAATCGTTGTGCTCTGCAGGTGTTCAAAAATACATTTTCAGTAAGGGAGCAGATGCTTGAAAAGAAACAATTCAAGTAAGCACATGGCACCATAATCAGTCTTACTACTGTATTTGAAAGCAACTGTCTTCCTCTCAAATATACACGTTGGTTTTGGCATCACATGTATTTATTGCACCTGCAAGTGCTTGAATATATTACACTACCACATGTCAATGTACATTTTTTTTAAAGCAACAGGACACCACAGATCACAATGATGAACAAATTACTATCCTGGTCACAATAAACCTTTACAATTCATTGGCACAGAGAGTTGCCTAAAATTAATTTTAATTTTCAATCCTGAAGGCTATTAATGTATACAGAATAAGATGTAATAAAATGTCATTACCCTCATTTTAGATGTTTCTGATACCTTATGTTGCCAGACAATGTCTGCTTCTTACTATACTCTGAGTATGTGAAGCGTCCAATGCTGCAGAACATCTTGTTTCAGTTCACCTTGAGGAACCAACAAACCCAGACAGAGCCAAACCGTACTTCTTCATAAACAAGTCTAAAGAACATGAAGGTCTTTCACTGCAAATGGAAACCCAACAAAAACAGGATCATTCAAAATGTGTTGAGTAAAACAGATATCCCTTAAGCAGAAAATCTGAAACAAAATCACAATTAAGTGGCTGAGTTTTCTAGCTTCCCTTATCAGTGTGTTTTCCTTTTACAGACAGACAGGACTGAAAGTTTACAGGAGAGCAATATGCATGACTACTGCCTTTTAACAGAGTTTCATTTTCTTCTGACTATAGAACGTGTACTTTTCAATAAGGCACTAACAGAGAACCTGCGACCAAATCCTCAGTTAAAGGCATCTAAAACTGTTGATTCATGATTTAATGATGTAGCACTGGGCCAGTAGTTCCAGTCGATGCAGTTAGAGCTGAACAGCTCAGGAGACTGAACTACCTGCTGTCTCTGCAGGTGAGGAGAGAAGGATACGATTGGGCAGAAGTAGTTTGCCTCTTGTTATACTAAATCCACGCCCAAGGAGGGACACCAGTCTCCAACTGTTATTCTGATACCACTCATGAGTACCAGATAATAGGTTTTTGTTTTGTTTTGCTTTTTTGAACTGCTTAATGACTTTCATAAGTAGTAATTTTTAACAACCTTAAAATCTGTTTAATATTTCACTCTTTGTAAATGAAACGTTTTCTGTGCCTGCATATAGGTAGCTCCTTTGCATAAAAAAACCCCACACTTTTTTCCCTCCTCGGATAGTACGTCCTATCTGGGCATGCACCTGCCTTTATGCTAACAAAAATCAATTTTAACTCAAAGCAGTTCCTCCTTCCCTTTTTTTTTTTTTTACTTAGACTGACAGCATAACCCCAAACTGAAAGTTTAACTTCCTTATTCTTTTTTTTTTTAAGGTCCTCTGGGGACTTTCTCCATCATGACTGTTTCCTAGAGTAAAATCAATGTAACAGCAGCTGTTTCTTTCATCCATTTGAATCTTAAACACCCTAAAACATTTTTACGATACACTGATTGTTCAGGTCTATTTCAAATAGGCCTACAAATAAGACTATCAACTTTGAGAGTAACTACAGCATTCTTTTCCAACCTGTTAGACTATTAAATGGATATTGTGAGACCAAATCCAATTTTCACTAAGTTCCAACCATCTTTCAGCAGTGATAACATTTTGATAGGTCCATACACTAATTTAACTTCTGTTTCAAAATTCAGGATAGCTGTTGGATTTTCCAGATAACCCTTCTGATCTGTCTAGGTTCTTTACTTGCATCTGCCACCAGCATTTACTCTACTCAAAATCAGTCTCCCTCAGATTTTGTTTCATATTCTGAAAGAGATTCCAACAAAGACACCACACAGGTTTAATAATCCAGGCCAAGCTGGTTGCTTTAAAATTCCCCAATTACAGTGCTCTCCGCAGTTCAAGGAAGCTCAAGAAAGAGCCAGTTTGTTCTGACTTACATTTATTCTCACTGCAGCTAATCACAGTTATAGCTCCTTCACCATATTAATGATGGCCAAAAACCTACAGAGTTCCAATGATAAAGAAACAAAAATTAGAAAGCCGAAGCATAATGACTTCTTCTGTGGTTTATCTGCTCTCTTCACTTGACTCTTACCTAAACAGTGCTATTGATATATAAACACTTTGTACACAACTATGCCTTAAAAAAAAAAAAAGTAGAAAGAGGGTGCACTTTAAGAGTAAACATTTACTATGCCATGGTACTGACCTACAGTGGCATTTCCTACGCTTAGTACACATAGTGCAGTGATATATTTGTATCTTAAATTTTCCACTGTAAATGTTTATCATTAATGTACTTCTGTTTCATAAAGGAAGGTAACAGCAAGAAAGCCTCTTTCTGTAATTCAGCATTGATAACAGTGATCACAGTCCTTTATAAAAACAATAAAGCAGTATTACTTTCTATTTTATTCTCTTTACCCTTCAACGTACTGCTACACTGCCACAAGCCACACAAAGAAGTTAATGTTTTCTAAGTTAAACAACGGGCTGTCTGCTTATCTGAAAACTTAAGCGTGGTGCAACTTCCAGCTACCTTAGAGCGAGCACAATGCCTGGCAACCCTGCAAAACGCCAGGGCGCCGGGTTTAATTCCTCTCGCGTGTGTTAGCCTGAACATTTCCAGTCCCAGTCGGCATCGCCAGCACCCTTCCTCCCCCGCTGCCGGCTTGCACTGTCAACTGTGCTTCAAAACAGCTAATAAAGCCAAGCTGCACAAGGCGGGGGGGGGAAAAAAAAAAAAAAAGTACATATTTGGGCCAAGGCCAGGCCCACCTACCGGATAATCCCGGTTTACGTCCAACAGCTGTTTATACTTACCTGATGTGCAGCAGGTGCAGGACAAAAGGCTCATATGGCCCCACACCTGCCGCCCCCACCCCTGCTCGGGCCACAGGGCAGCACCCAGCACCCTCCGCCAGCTCTCGGCAGCACGGCCTGCCCACCCTCGCTGCCCGGCTCTGCCCCTCGCAGAGCACCCGCCACTCTCTCCTCAGCTCACCACTTGTGGCAGCCCCCCTGGGAAGCAGCCTGTGGCACCCAGGTGAAGGGGCTCAGTTGGCTTCACTGGTCCCTGGCACCGGATTTGGGACGGAGCACAAGTGTCCCGTCCCCCCCCCCCGTCCCCCCCACCAGAGGGCTTTCTCCACCCCACGTGCTGGCTGAGGCAGCTCCCCCGAACTCTTAGTAGCCATCGGCATGTAGGAAATACCAGCCCACCATGGCCCTTAGTGCCTCCTCCAAAACACACTCAGGGAATCACTCCTCTTGTGGAAAAAAAATAAAAATAATAATAATAAAAAAAAAAAAAATAGGAAAAGTCAGCTGCTGGTGCTCATGTGTTTCCTTTGGCTCTGTCTTAAAAAGCACAGAAGGTTTTTGGCTTTGCTGTGCCCAAAGTGCTCAGAGAGCACAATTTTCAGAACAAGTCCCCAAGGAAAAAGAATAATAATTTAGATGCAACAGTCAGAGGGCTGGAGATGCCACCATATCTCGTTCAAAGCCATCCATTTAATCATCATTATGTTGTGCTCACTTTGTGCCCCTTTAATGCACTGTCTGTCCAAACATTTTTTTTTTACATGAAGTATAACTGGTAATGTTATTTTAGAGTCAATGATACTTTAAAACATTTTCCAGAGCACTCTTTTTTCACCCTTTCACAGCTAGAACAGAAATGGGCAGAAGGAGGGGGTAGAACAGGGAAATGAAGGACCAGGCTCAAACACTGCAAGGTGCAGGACTAAGGCAATACACAGGCCTAGGAAGGAGAGGGGGGGGGAAAACCCAAACCAAAGTAACCCCAAAATAGACATTATGGCCACAGGTGCTACTTTTACATAGCTCCACGGAATTATGTTTTCATGGATGTCATTTAAGGAATTGAACTGGTTTCCTTTGTTTGCCTGGAAGTCCATGGTCTTATTTCTTATGCAGGTAATTGAATAAAGCCCTCTGTTTTCACACAGGGGAATCACAGAGCGAGTCTCTCCACATTAAGAAACAAAACCTGAGGTCCTTTGATCTAGTATCTCACACTTCTATCATCAGAGCTTAAAAAGGAAAAAAAAAAAAAAAAAAGCAAAAAAGCTGCTGGTTTTAAAGTAAGAAACACTCTAAAAATGAAGATCTGAAGATCATAAAAATCCTGTCCACCCTCAGAACTATCCGAGTTTTACAAAAGAGGGAGGAGTAACTGCTTACACCTGGTGGTTGGGCAGCACCTGTCAGTTTGGCAAAGTGGTAAAGATGCTAAACCCAGCCCACCCTGCAGTGCTTTTGACCAACTTCTCAGGTATGTTATTTACAAAATGCACCCATTTCAATTAGTCCCTGACCCAAAAAGACACAAGTAACTCATTCCATAACTGATACTCCAGAGGGGGAAAAAAAAAAAAAAAGGCACCTACAAAAAGAAAGAAAAGAAAACATGCGGAACAACAAGAACACCATGGAAAAACTAAACAGTAAATAAATCTCAAGAGCACAGAAAGAATTTTACTGTTAGAAGAAAGCTATTAATCAAAGAGCTATTAATCAAACCCTATGCGAAACTACTCAGAACACAAGGAGAGACAGCTTTTACAACATGGTGTTAAAAATTTGACACCTACGTAGTTCAAGAACATACCTGAGTCCAAACAGCGTAATTGGTAACAATACAAAATTAACAAGCCATAATTAACAAGTCTTGCATATAAGACTCAGCACTTAAATATATTAGATGCAGCAGGGTCATAGCAATTACACTAACAGGAGTAGGGGGAGGTATATCCTACCAGGTACCTCTTACAGCTGCAAAGCTTAACATGCTTTGCAGCCTGCACTGAAGGCAAAATCTAGGACACCTGTTAGATTAGACCAATGAAGGATAAAAAAATTCCTTGGGAGAAAGGCCTCCTGAGCAGAGGGGTGGGACCAGAGGAACTCCAGAGATCCCATCCAGCCTCAACCCTTCTGTGATTCCAGGAAATAAAATTCTCCCAGCTTCCACAGAAGAAAACATGACATCACCTAAGGTGTTATCTGAATTTTGGCAGGATGCTACAAAGGTAGAACTATGTATACTTTCATCTATAAACTATGCTAGGGAATTTTCTGACTACTTTGGGGAAAACAGATGTATTCACCTTGATTTTGAGTATCGCATTTAGGCGCCTAAATGAGGAGGGGATTTTTTCCCTATATAGTCAATGGGGACTGGACTTCAGCTCTTAATTCCTGCACATCTTGGGTAGGTTACCCAAGTGTGTAGTATACTAAGAGAAGCTAGGAAGCAATTATCTTCTTTCTTGGAACAAACTGTCTAACAAAAGCTTAATAGACTCTGCAAGACACAGACTTATGCACATCAAGCCAAAGCTGCTCAATTACACATTTAAAGTCAAATAAATGTATCTTTAAAACTGAAGCCCACAGAATCAGGTGAAGCCTACCAAAATTATCTTGCATTACCAGATTCATATAATGACAAGAATTCCAACTTGCAACTCTGTGTTCAGAACAAAAAAAATAAAACACTGTTTTCAGTGGAAGAGCAAGACTCAGAGAACAGTAGTAACATTTACTTAAGTCTTGCTGGGATTTTTCAGGACTTAATTAATAGCTGCAAGACATACTATGGATATGTCTTTTTAAAACAATTCATGCCTTTGGCATGTAGTAATATACGAGACTTCAGCCACTCAATAGTTTCTTGTATTAGTGCCCAGTTTGTCTTACTGTGCATACATTATGGTTAATATTAAATGATTTTATCTTTAATGGGGAGCTGGGTTGTGGGGGCTGCATATTGGGAGGAGCTTTTGTGCCATACTAGCACATATTTCTGCCTTCTACAGCCTTGTCTGCACCGGAAATCTGGAACCAGAAATTCCCCGTAAGCAATCATGAGAATGGCTGTGACATAAGTAACACAGCTCAGGTACCCTTACACAGTGCCGTCATCTTAACATCTTCAAAGATTTCTTCATTTCTAAATTCCCCCTTAGTCATGTCTTAGTCAAGACTGACACAGGACTAGGACACGTCCTGCAGGAAGAAGCAAGATAATTACACAAACCCAAACAACAGAAGGCTAAGGTTGTACTTCTTTTTCCAGTGGGCATTCCCAATAGCAACCTGGATGTACGGTGCTATTTAACAATGGCACGTTAACATGCATTGTGTACCACATTCAGGAAACTATTAAGGATACTAATCAGCACACAGACTGGTTTAAAATTAACATATTAGGAGAAGCCCTCTAGTGTGTTCAGACAGTGAGTCAGCTTCTAAAACCAGAACACAAGCAGCTAATACAAATGAAATGCTAATTTTTCCCCAGATGGTGAAGCAACACCCTCTGTGTATTCCAGCTCTTTTGTAGCATGTGAACATTTGGGTTTATTCTCTCAGACTACAGAACAGTGTGAACACTTGAAGAGTTTTTGGCTAATTCTTTCCTGTCTGTACCAGCACCGGGGAAAAAAGAAGGTTCAAACCTTACATTTTCACAAATGTAATTGTACACAAGATGTACATTTCCACAACTCCTAGTAACCACACATTGCTACCGCCATAAAAATAGCTGCAGTTATTCTTCAGATGTTCTCTCAGCACCAAAATAAGCAATGCAGGCTTGTTGTCTATCTCCTCTTCCCCCTCACTTACAGAAGTGTATCAGCACTTTTGAGTGCTGAGGAGTAGCTCTGTTCTATAATAAGAATATGTGGAACATCACCTTCCTCAACAGACCTACTTTCCTGTACGTATGGAAAATGAATTGAAATTAGTCCTCTCCCCTTACACTACCTCTTAGAACATACTCCAAAAAGACGACACCACTTTTCTTTTTCCTACAACTGATGCATCATCAGAAAGAATCAACTGAATTCTAGCCCTGCATATCTAGGGCCTAACTCATGTTTAACATGTTCCCCACTCTAGTTTACGCACAAGTATTTAATACTGCTTCATATACTCTGGTACATTTGGTACAGCACAATATACTTGGCCAGAATAAATTACTCCTTACGACATGTGAATCAAAAAGTAACCAGCTTGATATTTGGTTCTCTAAAATGAGTATGATTGTGACAACTAGGAAATGAAAGATTTTATTCTGAATCATCTAAGGACAGACACAGTAAAACCAGAAATCACCACATCATCATAAAACCAATTTTCATACTAGAAATATAAGTTAAAGAAAAAAAGTCAGAAGGTCCTCTACATGTACTTCTTCAAGTTAATACCTTTTGGCAGGAAGAAGCTGTTCAAAGCAATATAACTGAAATAATAACCACTGCAATGGTATTAACAGACTTTTTTTCATGCTACTTATCTTAAAGTCTGTCCAAGAAATTAGCAGAGCACATACATGTGACTTACTGGCAAAACAGAAAAAGGAAGATAAATGAGCCAAAATGATTTTTTGTAGCATTGCTGCCCTCTTCTGGTTTAAAATTTCTCATCCTCCATACTTCCCAAATTAACTAATCCATCTCAACTAATTACATTACATTCACATAGAACATGTTCAGAATTAATAAATTAATTTAGTCTAATCCACAAGCAATTCTGGCATGCTGTCACACACCTTTAAGTGTTATAATTTGAAAGTTCCGGATTAAAATCTATTATTAAAATTGATTGCCAGTATCTTTTTTAAAAATAAACTGTTGATCTAAAGTACAGGAGTCAGTTTTGACATCATGACAGGCATCAACCCAAGGATACTAAGTAAACAGAAAATCAACAGAAGAATTTGAAAGTGCTTATTCAAAAAGGTATAGGGAGAAGATAGAATCAAATTTTGTTATCTATTCAGGCAGAGTTTCTACCTGTCTTGTTAGAGAAATACATTCAACAAATGCAGTTCAATATAAACCCAGCAGTACACAATTAAAAGATCAGCGGTTTATGTGAACTAAGCACATTTCATATCGCCAAGATCCAGAAAACCAGACAGGCATAAATAACATCTACCCTCCTCTCCTGACAAAACACCAAACATCTCAGCACAGAATTCCAAACAAAAACAGTGAGTACAAGTTCATGCACTGTTCAAGGGCTCGAGCAACTCAGCATATTCCGTCCTTATGATGCACTTGGCATTGACCATTCCCTCCCCTGTTCCCACACCCGTCTTCCCTCCCACTAACTTGCCAATTGCATCATAACCTCTCATCTTTCACTGAAGACTACGCTCCTTAAGGCAGGCTTAAAGAGCAACGTACCACAACAGTTTATCTTAAGTTTTCTGTCTAGCTTCACACTCAAGAGCCCTATGTTTCAGATTTAACATCACCTTTGTAGTAATTCTTTCTCCTCTAAAGTGAATGACAATGGTTTCACTTCTTACTGTCAGAAAATTTCATAAGTTTTATCTATAGTATTCATACAATTATTCTACTGAAGACAGAAAAATGTAAAAGTATTATCAGACAAATATAAATAAATTTATTGTAACTTTTTTATCAGCACCACCAAGTATTTACAGCAATCAAGCCTTTACTCACGCAGAGAAGTTCCACAGTAATGTCTATTTCACTTGTGATGACCCAGAGATTCTAGGCAAAAGTAAATCTCCTCTCTTTTGCTATATACAAACTAAACTTCTCATACGTAAAGTTTTCAATATAACAGCTGTTTCTGTCCTAAGAGCACAAATGATACAAGTGAAAGCCACTACAGTTCAAACTAGACATTTCCCTGGAATCAACTGTCTTTTGAAGCTATGTTTTTGTTTCAGTTTGTTTGTTTTTGTTGGCTCTTTTATCAGCTGTTATAGAATTAAAGAATTCATCTTTAAAAATGTAGCGTGTATAATTTGGAGGATGGAGAAAGGCGGAGAAAGGCAAGAGAGATCCCTGGAGTTTGAGAGCTGCTGCTTCGGTTTAACTTGGAAATGCCATTGCTACTGACAGTTGCCACCTCATATCACAAGCAATGAGAAGGACAACAGAAACAATACCAGAGGCTTATGCCTGCAAGGACAAAATAAGCTCTTTTTCTCAAGAGAGACATGTCTATCTAGGCAAGTATGTCAGAGAGGATCGATATAGAGGAAGAAACTGTGTTTAAAAGACAAATAAAACACATACTAAAATCTTGCAAACTAAGGGCTTGTCTAAGACAAACATGCTGCTATTTTCACCCCTCTGCCCAAAACTGGTAGAATAAAAAGGAATCCTATGATTTAGGACAGAAACACTTAAGATATTTCTTGCCCAGTAGCAAGAACTTTACTAGTAAAGCTTTCTAACAAAAAACCAAACCAAAACAAAAAAACCCACAACCAAAACACCCAACACCCAAACACTTTTACATTTCAATTGCTGATTAAAAAAACGCAACCTTACTCTCCCACTCCCAAATCAAACTACTTCTAAGCTGATGTTCCTAAGCAGAAAGCACTTGGCCTTTCTCACTGGGTACAAAATATTCAGCAACGAGGGAAGGCTAACCGAATGCTAAGTCCACATGAAGCACTAAAATTTACTATTCTAAGGGTAGCTTATAGGAACAGCTAAAATGCTACAACTGTTCTCAGTCCCTGAAGTTATGATCATCAGCAGTATAACAATGTAGGTAAGCTAAATGGTAAACGGACTCCATAGTTTTCAAAAGAATACATGGTATACAGTTGTACAGTATCACCAGCTCCAAAGCCCATTTAAAAGACTAATTCATAGAAACTTTTCTGTGACTGCTGTCACAGAAAGAAACACGATCACATGAATCATCTTGGACTTCACACCCTGAACAGCGGAAAGACAAATAGACGTGATAGTAACACAAAAAACCACCCCAACATTGAATGTTCATTGCTTTCCTTGAGCGTTATGAAATGTTCCCCCTTAGTAAGATGAATGGGATAAACACAGTACTCTGATATTCTAATCAAAAGAACTTTTTCATGTGTATGAAAAGCAGCATGTCCAAGAGTTACACAGCTTTGCAGGTCACAGGCTGCAGAGGTAATTTATCCACCAGGCCAGGAGATGTTGATGCATTCCTCTGATAAAGAACTGTCATCAAATTAATTCCAAGAAATGTCATTCTGCAAGGGTTCCCAGAAGTGACATAAAGGTCTTAATAACATTCAGAATTGACTGGCTTTTGTCAAGCTGATAAAATTGAATGGCTTTGCCACCCATAAATACTTTTTTCATTCAAAGTTTACAGTGATTAAACTTTTATGCTCTCTGTATATGCAGCACAGGTTATCATCCTACTTGCACACACGTCTATTTCTAAAATTTCCATCATTTCTCTTACTGAAGTAATCAGTTTAAAATGTGATGTTTTTTGTGTTTACCTCCATAAAACAGCATTAGCTTCCGTAAATCAGCATTAACTTCCAAAATCTGGCTATGTTTGGTAACTTCTGCTAAACAGCTCCCAGGACCTCTCTCAGACACATAGAATTGTTTTTCCATCTAGGCAGATCTCACATCAATATTTATTTGTTTTTAATACTGTAACAAAGCAGTCTTCCGTTAAAACTCGGATAAATTTAACCCAACTTTTCCTAAAGCATCCAAGGTATTACTCCACTGACTTCTCTGAAGTTACAGCAAGTATGAGCCTGACCCTGGCACACACTATTTAAAAAAAAAAATAATTCAGCAATGTTCTTTTTTTATTACGGAACAAACAGTGCAAATTATATCATGACCTACATTCAGCAGGGAAAACCTGAGATTAATAAAAATGTCAAAGATGCATTATATCAGAAAAGCTATATGAATTACAAAACATTTCACAATAATGCAGTCTATGGCCATCAGTCCAGAAACTGCTTTGAAAACACTGCTTTTTATAGCACACTCCCAGACAAGTAAACGCACATACACAGATTAGCTATCAACAAGTGCAGGTGAATACAAGGCATCTGAAATACATTAAACCTATGCTACGTGAGACATGGAAGCCAACTGCACGTGTGGCATAGCTACTGCATTTGAGACAGGCAGTGTGCTTGTGTGAATAGCGTCCCCAGAGGCACTAGGCTCCTATTCCCTTCTTACATTTGAAAATATACTTTCCTATTTCCCATAGTGATTACCACAAATGAATGACAATATGCAGTTTCTTTTTTCAGTTTGCACAGTAATTCCAAGGAGCAAAAGATACTTGTATTTTCAACCACCAACCATTTATTCCCATTACTTACTTAGAAGAAATGAAAATAGCTTAAAGCTTACAAATTTCCACTGAAGTGAATAAAAAAGCCTGTCTGGAGGAATTCTTAATATTTTTCATTACCCATTTAAGACAAATATATATAAGTATATACAACCAATACATGCAGAAAACCTTGAAATATTAGTTATTACCTTAACATATAACAAGAGCAGATTTTACTACAAGCCATTTTGAGAGAAGATTAAAGAGGAGAAGTATGCAATATTATGTCTCAGAGAGCTCTGGAAGGGCGTACTAATATATTCTACTCACAAGAGCTGCTGTTTTGTATCACATCCACTCCAGCATTTGGGGGCTATACCCAACTAGAAGGAGAGGAGATGCTGAACAGCCCAAGTGCTGTTCAAAGTCAGTGCAGTCCAGGCTTGGGGACAGAAGAATTAATGAGGAAATGAGAAGAAACCAGATGGTGCTGCAGTGCTTCTTCCTGCGTACCCGCCACCTCAAGTGATTTCTATACATGCAAAGCCCCAGGGACACACCTGGTAGCGATATAATTACCCTAAATGTGCACTTATGTTTCATTACACCTTAACCATCACTATGCGCACTGATTACAAGTATCAATCCATTTCATTTTCATACACCTCTGCAGTTGTACAGCATTCAACTGTGGAAATTCAGCACTCTCGTCACTTCTAAAACAAGGCCCATGCTGATAAACAGCAGCGGGCAAATTATTTGTCACTCTGTAGGGTGCCAGGAGGGTTTGATAAGGGTGACATCACTCCCATTTTACCAATAACAATGACACTAACAAGAACATGTAATCAGCAAGCCTCAGTGCTGGGTCTAGCTGTGGCAGGTGCAACTCTTTTTATGCTAGAAGTAAGCCAGCCAGCATTAGCTTCCAGCACAAGTACAGAACTATTTCTTTTATCAGAATGTTAAGCAGAAGTTGGCTTCCATAAGGCACTGCAGCTGCTGTCACTGCTTCTACAGATGCTTTCATTAATTTTATCAAGGACACACTGAAGTAAGTGCTTGATCAGCACAATGGCTATTTAGGAACAGCTGGAAAAATGAAACAATTAACTTCAGGAGACGATGCCAGCCCAATATGCAAATCAAAATAATTAAATACCAAAAAATACAGTAAAATACATGTAAGAATTGAGCACAAGTCTTTATAAAGCAAGAATTACAGTTCTCTATAAAGGGGGGGGGGGTTAAGAAAGAAAAAGCAGCTAAGCAGCTTCACAGCTCTAACTTCATTATGTCTAAATAAAATTCCTGTAATCTGTAAAAATATCCATGTCACAGAAACTTTAACATTATTCTCCCTCCTCTATCATAGGATCATAAAATGATTTGGGTTGGAAGGGACCTTAAAGACCATCTAGCTCCAACCCCCCTGTCATGGGGCAGGGACACCTCCCACTAAACCAGGTTGCTCAAAGCCCCATCCAGCCACTTCCAGGGATGGGACACCCACAACTTCTCTGGGCAACCTGTTCCAGTGTCTCATCACCCTCACAGTAAAGAATTTCTTCCCAATGTCTACTCTAAATCTCCCCTCTTTCAGTTTAAAACAGTTACCCTTTGCCCTATTGCTACACCCCCTGATAAAGAGCCCCTCCCCATTGTTCCTGTAGGCCCCCTTTAGGTACTGGAAGGCTGCTGTAAGGTCTCCCCAGAGCCTTCTCTTCTCCAGGCTGAACAAGCCCAACCCTCTCAGCCTGGCCTCATAGGAGAGGTGCTCCAGCCCCCTGATCATCTTAATGGCCCTCCGCTGCACTCTGTACTCAGGTACTTTCAAAATTAAGTTACAGTGAAAGATATTGCAGTTTGTAATTACCAAGCATGAAAGCAACTTTAAAATCCTTATAGAACCTTCATTTTATTATTTGCTGTGAAGGTATTTTTTGCCATGAAGATATTTTTTGCCACAGAATACTGGAAATGTAAAAATGTTATTGCTTCTATAACAACTTCACTGCTTGGAACAGTTAATGGACCAAACACTGTACTTAATATGAAAGATATAAATTATGTTTTATCTATCCATCTTCAAAAAAGAACTTAGTATTATGCTCTAAAAAAGCTTTAAAAACAATCAATTTCCTTACTCCTCCTTGCTCAAACTCTCATGGATAAACAAACACTGGTATCTGGTTGATTAAACCTCAAAGAAAATTTCTATCCCTACATTGGCAAAGAGCTTTCCACCGAACAGTGGAAGTTGAGTAGCTGAAGTTTAATCTCCCTAGATCTTCACATCCATCCAGCTACCACTCCTCATGGATTTCTGAAAGAGCAGCAACTGAGAAGTTAATGCTAGTTTTATTAGCGTCTCTGCTTCTGCTCAGGATACTAAGAGCTTTCTGCAACACTATTATTCTGTCTCATTGCTGCAGCCTGGGAAAATTATGAGCAGATGCAGGTACTAGCATATTTACAAAGATGGAAAAAGAAACAGTCCTGGGGAACGGTAAAATAATGGAGAGTATCATTCCTCTCTTCCTCCCCTCTTAATGGAAGATCTGGGGCAGGACAACAAAAATTACTTTTACCAAAGTACTCTGGGTAATTTTACTGAAGTCAGCTTAGACGGACGCAGTCTGCCCACTGCAGATGGGACAGACCAGCCCAGATGCTGTATCCTGCTTTCAGCATGGGGTATGGTGGTGGGATGCTGCAGCAGACATGCTCAAGGAAATTATTCTTATGATGTTGTGACTAAATTTTGTCTGGACATGCCATTTGAATCTCTCTCTACACTCAAAAATGGTAAGAAGATTCTCCTTGTACTGAAGGCAGAAAAATCTACTCTGCTTGCAAGAACTGGAAAGCACTGAAGGAGGAAGAAAAGATAAGTCTGCTATTCCCTTCCAGTAGTTTAATGCAGCTGACATTTACAAGGTTTAGCAGAAAATGCATTTATTTTCAGTAATTAACTAAAGTAGTCTGCAAGTACATGTGTTTTCAGAGAACATGAAATATACCTTCATAGATTAACCAGAAGCTCTTCTGAAAACCCAGAGTGTTTTGGAGTAAGAATGTCTTCTCTACTGGTAATGCACATTGAACTTTCTTGAACTCTCCATTAACCCGTTCTCTTTCATATCCTTCAACCAGAAGCTCTACTTACTAAGCTTTGCTATAATAAAATGTATTCTACACAAAATTCTGTTCATGTCACTAGTGTTTAAATGAGTACTCAGCAAAGCTGAAAAAGAATCACAAAATAACATAACAGTAGCTTGTGTGAATAATGCAGTCCACACCAATTTTAAATAGCTTTGTTCATAAGAAGCACTATTTGAAGAGTATTACATACTACTTGCATTAGATAGATCTCTGCTAAACGAATGCTACAAGTGTCTTATTTCTTCCAGTGAGACTCTGCAGGTTAAAAATTCAGGTTTTTTTAAAAAAAGTTATTACTAATGGTCAATTCTTGTTTGGAAAGTACATCATCAGCTTACTGTTTCTCCAAAACCAATGAAAAGGCTTACTCTAATGAGTAGGATTCCTATTGTACAACTGTAAAGGGTTTTGAAAAAAATTGAAGGCTGGAGAAACTGGGTTTTCCTCTTCTGCTGAGTATTCATACAGATTAAAAACAGTGTATGTTTTGTCTAAATATAGCAAATTTTATTTTGATATACATATATCTATCAAGCCTTCCAAACAGCTTCCTTTCCTTCACCATTACCTATTCCTTTCTTTAAATAATCTGGAAAGTCGTGGGGTTTTTACCACATACAGAAGGTTAAAGAGTCTGGATTCTGGTGAGCTAACTGAAGAGCAAGCCTTCAAAAATCCTAGTTAAGAGAGAACACCTTGTTCCACTCTCAGGAGGAGGGAAATCCAAACCAAAAGCCCCTCCTGCTCCTAGCTGGGCTGTATTACTTTGGTAATGGACCCCATGGACCTTTCAAGGGTGACTCAGATAAACTCAGATTTCACCTTTAAAATTCACAAAAACTGTCTCCCAGATTTCTGAGGTCTGGTTTACAGGGCACAACTATAAAATGTCTCTTAAGAAAGGTACAACATTACACATTACTTTCCTAAATTGGCTCAGGTGTTGCACCTTATTCAGCACAGCTTTATAATCCTGAAACAGTGTAACTATCATGAGATCCATTTAGGACATCAGGCAAGAGGTACGCTTAACTAAAGATGACTGAAAGCATGTTGGGCCACAGCAACTACAATCTTTTCAATACCTAATATTGTGTTAACTTTCAAATCAATGCCCAGTAACACACAAAGCCTCCATATTGAGGAAACCAGTACAGAATTTGCTGTTTCCTTTGATCATTTCAGGAAACTATATTGTTATGCAATGGTATATTGAAAGGTATCATCTGCCATTACAAGGCAAGATAAAACTCAAAAAAAGAGGCAAGCTTTCAGGCTTGGACTGTCTTCAGGATAGGGGAGATCCCATCTTTTCCCATTTTTTCCATCATGACTGTGCTTCTTACCTCACCACAATTTGATAAGTGGATTTGGCAGATTTTGCTAAAACTTACTTTCTGAGGAAACCACTAAGCCATTTCCATAACAATAAAGATGTATACAAGTTAAGGAAAGAGATGCTTTCAAATGTCTTCTCCCTCTTCATTGCGACATCAGCATACCCTTCCTTTAAGAATTGCTTCAAAAAGTGCAAGACACCAAATACAAAACTGACATTACTCAGGCTGTTCTCCGTGACGCATTCAGACGACTGAGCTCATATCCATTTCACAGTGAATTTCAGTGCTCAAGGACAGGAGTTTATGCACAGGCAAGACAGCAACCCATGTAACCGCCACACAGAGACTCCTGCAGCATTTCAGTGGAAACACACCCATTACATGTACTCCACATCTGCTTACTCCCCAAACACAGACCTGAACTTATTTCTAAGACAAGCCAGATTAGTGTTTTAGCATAATTTTTTCTAATTCATTTTTGAAAGAGGAAAAAAAAGAAAACTGGAAGGGGGAAGAAAGCAACATCCATGCATGACAAATGTGATTTCTACTATAGCATCCTGTAAGTAATGACATTTTTCTTCACATCCTTTGTACTTGGTATACAAAAATATATATACTTGGCATATATATTTTTGGGGTGGAGGGGAGATTCACCAGCAGGACAGCTTCTGAGAAACTAGCGTCACAGTGAAGTACAAAAATAAAGTGTCTCTGCTAAAGAGTTTGCAATCAACTGACGTACACTGAACTCGGAACTGAAAACTGATATAAAAATACTTTCCTGACAAGCTGAAAAAAAAAAAAATCTACGTATACAGAAACACATGAAGTTCATAGGTTACTATTTATATACAATTTTTCAAATTTTGCACAAAATCAACGCAACAATCATAAACCTTCATCACTATCATCCACTAATACGGAAGACTGAAGGAGTCATAACAAAACCCATTACTTATTTTTATGAGCATAAACTCTCATCACATCTTTCTATTAAGAATCAAGACTAAAGAAATTAGTTCAAGTGTGGAAATAATTGAATGGATAAAACAATTTGATTTTCACCTACAAAGCAAAAAAGCATTTTTGTATTTTAATGTAGCAAGAAGTTCAAGGTTCTTGAATATTTTACATTAGATCCTCTCTCCCCTTTTGATCTGCTAAATGCTACTTTTGTGAAAAAAACTGAGAAAAAAATAACCCTGTCCAGAATGGCTAGCAGCATGGCCACAGAGTTTAAACACTTTCCACTTTTAAGTACCTCTGATATTTGACAGCTATACTAGCACTTGAACATCATTTATCATGTTTATTTTTAATAGCTCTCCCTGGGCACAGCTGCCTTGGATGCCAATCTTCTTTTCTTTTGCCTCCTGTAAATATTTGAAATAGCTATTCATTAACAGTTGCAGATTTATTCAGCACTGCTGTACTGCCTGTGAACTGGAAATAGCTTTTATTTTTCTCTCCCTATCTTTTGGCTGATCTGAAAAAAGCCTGCTGTTTAGGTTCAGTCTCTCAGGATTTAAATTATGCTCCAGCTGAGAGCTAATCAAGGGTATCTGACCTGGTTTACAAATAAACTAGGAACAAGAGTGTTATTTTTCCTTATTTCTTTGGGGCATTGGGCCCATATGTGAAAACAAACCTTGAACAGGTCACAATTACCCTAAATTGAAGCAGAAAGTACTGGTCTTCACAGGTAAACCAGGTATCTTCCTAAAGGTTCTGGAGTATCCTGAAACCTTACTGACAGATCTTAGACCTAGCTTATGTGCAACATTTGACTTTCAGATTTCAGTATTTTAACACTATGTACACAGCATTTTAAAAGGCATATATTTAAGCTATCAGGACACCCTGGTGTGCGCATCACGAGTCTCACATATCTGTACAAATCATAGCTCTTATTTTCCTGGGGTGATATTCCAGAAACAATTTTTCTGCATCATTCAACATGATTAGTCCTAATCTATTACCACATAAAACTGAACTGTATAAAAACCATCTTTCTAACAGCTGAACTTAGCAAGTTGTACAAACTTACAACATGAATTTTTAAGGTCGACTTGCTTTGGATTTAAAATACAGAAGTCGCAGAGCTCTCTAAAATGTAGAGGTGCAAATTATACCTAAACTATCACTTCCATAACACTTTAATAACAAGATTGAATTTTTGAACATCAGACACTTGTTCACGTGAGAGTGTTTTAAGACAAGAAAAATGGCAGCCATGCCTTGTCCAATGAAGAGAGCCACTAACATGACTCTACAATATAACTACCTTCCCTTGGAAGGTTGCTAATAGCTACATAATACATCTTGTTTAAAAACCAGCATTGACTGACCAGTCTGACTTTGTATTAAATGCTATGAATAGTGCCAGGGCAGCATGAAAGTAATGTTTTTGTCTACGTAGTCCTGACTTGTCACTTCACAATTAATCACAATCACTGAAGCTTTACATCTAAAGCTGACTTTGAAATACTTAAACTCATACTGACTTTTGTCTTACCTTAGTAGGAAATACTCGAGGGAAGGTAAAAAAAAGAAGGAACAACAGCTAACCAGGGGAGAGATCAATCAAATCTCTAGGACCAAGCATGTAAATGTATTTTTTCATAAGATACATTTAGTATTCTGTTGGCATATTCTCACTGTCACAACTGGGCTCGTCACCACCCAGAGTTTTGTTCTCACTGACTTCAGTGAATACATATGAAAGATTAGACAATTTCTTTTTATAACTTACAGATTGTTTACACTTGACCTATGCTGTGAGTTGAGATATTTGATCTTGAAGTCTCTTGCTTCTGTATCCTGTACCTTTTTCATTTAATCACTTAGCCCTTTTAAAGGACTTTGGAAGAAAGTTAACTCAGACATGATCTGATCGTCTCTTAGTTTCCTATTAAAGAAATTTTAGAAGTTTCAATCTTATAGTAGCATTAAATATGGAGATGACATGGACTTGAGTCACAATGGTATTGAACAACATAACAAACGGAGCATCAACACTGCAAAACCCAACCTAACCATGGAAGGTAAGCCCTCATTACAAAAGGTGGTACAGAGCAATACTAAAAGGACAATACACACTTTAGCTAAAGTAAAATGGGAGAAAATTAAATACTTGCTGAAATACAGTTTAAGAATAGCCATGAGTACGACCACTAGCCTAGTGTCCTCTCCAAAAGGATGCTTAATAGAGAGTATGAATACAGGCAGCATAAAGTATTTGCTGAGTATTCAGCAAACTGCAACTCTCCCTGTAAGACTTGTTTCTATTTAAAGAAAACGGATTAATCTTCCATGTATCTGTCCTATCTCTTCAAAACATGTAAACTTTCACTGTCCCATGCTAGAGAGTTTCTCAGCTTTAACCACATTGTAAGATTAAGAATCCCATTCTAATTTGCTCTGAACCTACCCTTTGCTAGTTTCACTTAATGCCTTGAAACTTCGATATCCAACATTACTCTTCATTTTAAGAAGTAGTTAACACACACTGGTCACCTCGTGGTGGAAGGGATAGTGGGACATGTGTGACATGACTCATCTAACTCACAAAGAGAAATGCAGAAAGGTAGTGTGCAAACTGCACGTTCTGTTAAAACTCTTACTCTGAAGGAAAGTAGTGCTCTTCTCATCCTCACAGCAAAGAAATAAAAGATAGCAGAAGATAACACCTTGCGATATTCTTGCGAGTCGGACGTTTCAGTGCCACAGAATACTAGCACTTGTTCCTCCAAAAGCCAAAACTATCCAGGAGGATACTACTTGGACATAATAACGATAACCTACACTGTACTTGGTAAGTGGCTGATGCAACACAGTGCACCTGATTTGTTAAATTAACAATTTGGATTCCGGTTACTATATCTGTTTTATAGTAGGAATGGCTTGTGATATTTTCACAGGAGAGATGGAAAGCCTCAGGTACCTGAATGATGGATAATATGTGAGATTAGCTGTGATAATAGTCTTATCATGTTTTGAAAATATTTCTAGTCCAGGTTTTACAAAACCAGCAGTAAATACAGGAGCACAACAAGTATTACCAACAAAGAAACACAAGTTCCCATAGCTGGACAAATACTTCCAAGGACTGAAAAAAAAAAAAAAAAAAGTGAAAAAATTTCAATACCTCTGTCACTAAGAAGCACATTAAACCAGCCTTTTATTTTTCAAACAAAATTAAAGATACGTATTTTTTACCTGAAAGTAAGATCAATGCAAAAGATACACTGTGCTTTAATTTGAACTGCTTTTAAATTCAACACTAAATACACATAAAACCAACTTAATCTGTCTGGTAAAGACTGCAAGTACCGGCTGTGGCATTACTAAGCCTCATGTTTTACACTCCATTTCCAATAACGCAAACTTAATAAAAAGACATTTATAAATAAAATTAACAAACAAGCAATCCTATCCAGCTTTCTTCTGCTGCTGTTTCACTGAGTAAGCATGGAAAGAATACATCACACTCTACTTTGGCATAAAACAAACAAGTTTTTCTAAAAGCCATTTTAAAGCAAACATCAGATCAAATAACTCTTCTGAGGAAGTCCTAGGCCAGCCCAACTTTCTATTAAAACAGATGAAGATTCTTCATGCATTTCATTGCCAAACATAAATACTACAAGCTTTTTAGTCCTTTCCTCCACAGGTCTACTAAATTGAATTGCATTTTCAAGGAATTACAATTCACAACGGAAGTGGAAGCAACACAAACCTGGCTGAAAACACTTTAAAAGAAGTAAAAACTCTACCATCTATAATCTAAGCAGAAGCTCAAACTGAAAAACTGCAATGAAAATATATTGGCAATAGGGTGAGCTCAAATTAAACCATGATAACTAACCACCAATTTGCATTTGTGAGATTTTTAACACAACAGTAGCCTTAATGCCTACCCTTTGTTCTAAAAAGATACAGCTATGGATAGTAATTACATTTCCTCTAAGAATTTAAATTCTTACAATACAATATTTAACAACATGATTCAAAAGTAACTTTAAGATATTATTTATAATGATAAAATTACTAACAGTATTAAACAGCAAGAAGACAAACGCAGCTAGAATGTGTATTCCTACCTCTGCAAGAACAACTCGCACCTGGTCATCACCCTCTCACTTGCACCAGGTGTATGAGCTTTCCTTTGCACCCAGCACCTTTGCACTGAGAATGAACCTCAAATAAGTTTTTTCAGAAAGACACAGGTGACTCGCATTTGAACTTCAATTTCATCAGCTCTGAGAAGTCCCATTGTAAAAGCCCTTAAGTCTGGACCTGTAATCGGGCTGTATGTTCCTCTCAGCTCTCTTTCTACAACCTGACAGCTGAATAACTTGAATGTGGATTCCAGATCTGCTATTTTGGGACATCTTGACATAAAGAGTTTCTCCCACCAAATCTTCTACACTAAGCAGCATTTTGGGCTGCCCAGCTGCTGCTTCCATGAGGAGACATCTGCCTCAAAAACATCCAGATTTTGAGACCAGCTCGGGGAACACTGAAGTATTACCATCCTGGAACGTGGAGGTTCCCAAACTCTAGTCCCATTCACTCTCTGGGACCATACAAGGGCACTCTATCTTTAGCAAACGTTTTAAGATCACACTAGGAATCACATCAATGTTCCTCAGAGCTATAAAGCAATTATCAACAATGAACTGCTACCATGGTATAACTGAAAATCTAATATATGCAATTATCAAGTAATACCCAAATGAGTAAATTACCCCTAAACAGTACTCACGTGCCTTGCCTTCCTCTGCCTTGAGCAGTCAAATCTAGTCTAAAGTGGTTATAACTCTCTCTTCTCCCCTTCCCACAGTATCTGAAAAATTCTGCTTTAGACTTCAGAAGGGTTGGAGATGAACTCTGCTTGCCCCCTCCTTAGTGATCATCCCTTCTCATTAGCGTCACATTGCACATGGGGCTGATGGAAATCTGTGGATCTCCTAGTAAGTTGCTGAAGGAAAGAGTTAAGCTGGAAGAGGTATCTCATGCCCTCAGAAAATGAGAGAAGACACCCCAGTATGTCCAGTGTTAAGTGAAGTTTTGTAGGGCCATTTCTTAACCCACAAGCTAGATAAGCTTGTGTAGGAAATAGCAGCTCAATGGTGAGAGAGAAGAGTTTGGGCAGATCACTACTTCTCATTTTCCTGAGAGCCTTCCAGTCCCTTGCCCTGAAGGTCTAGTACTATTGGGACACTGCAGAATTGTGGTACTTCAATAACATCAGTATCTAGGAAGATTCAAATTATATCACTCACTATCACACTTCAAGGTTTCTAAAAACACATGAATAAATAGTCTCCTTCCATCTTTCGATTTTGCAGACATTTCATCTTAAACCACAACAAAATTATATTCTGAAAAAAACCAAAAAATTTCAATGAAACTAGAATGACACATTTCACCACCTCTAATCACAAAGGTACATGCAGGAACATATGATTTACAAGCGGATATCTGCACAACTCCACAGCCTTTCCCAGAAATCAAGATCATTCTCTCAGTCCAGTTTCTCTCGCACTTTTCAGGCGGCATCAAGCTGCTGATAAGAGAATCAGTCCTGTCTTGCATTGTCCTCAGTTGCTTACTCCTTACACTAGACACACGGCTTTTTCCCCATTGTGCTAACCCAAGTGTTTTTGTGGTCCTGAAGTAGACCAAAAACTGGACTGGCGAACCAAGAAAGCACGTGGCTTGAGGAAAGGATGGGGAAAAAAAAAAAAGGTGGTGGTGGTGGGGAAATGGCAAAGAAATACTCCTTTTAGTTGCAGTGTTGGCTTAAAGCACATCTGAAACTATAGCCTAAGGCAGAAGATCAAGTAGTATTTTTAAATGCATACATCTCTGCTTTGGCTCTTTTGTATTAAACTTTTACTTCAAACAAAAATAAAATGCACCTTTTTTCATAAAAAATGAAAAATTAAACAGATTTTTTGTCATTCAAGAATTTAAACAGCACAAATGCAAATATTTGAGGAGGAAAATAAAAAGGAACGAGGAGACTGAATTATACAGAGAAAACGTGACCCAAACTTGCTTTTTCTTCTGCTACAGAAAAAAAAAAATGCAACCTTTGTTAAACAGGCTTCCCTGCTTCTTTAAACTGCCAATGCTAAGAGTTTAGTGGAGTCTTGTTGTCTGTAGGAGTCTTAGTCAGGCATGTAAAATAAGCATTCACATACAATTTATATTATTCTTTCCAACACTGTAAGCTACAACAACCCATACACAGACAGACACTTTATAAAAAAGCAACACTACTGGACTAGGTTTGATGGAGACAAAAAAAAATAATCTGGTCATGCTATGAGAAATTTTGGCAACACTGTCAATGTATCTGGCACGTCACCTATGTGCCTCTGACGACAACTTAAAAAGACGACAGCATCCTAAACCAAAAATTGTCTGGATTTTCAGAAGATATGCATTTTCTTTCATATTACAGCATTAATGGGCTTTATATTTTGGAACAGAAAACCGTGACATAAACAACATTCCAAAGCATCCAAGGAATCCATTTAAAGCTATTCAAATTTATTATAATAATCCCCATAGAGGAGAAATTACTGCTTTCAGAAACACAAGCCAGCACATAGAGATGAAAATCTGTAGGGGAACATGAATTTTTGCCAGTTGTGGGGGGGGTGAGAGCTCCTCCCCAGATGAATGACCCTTCCTTGTTACTGCACTGTCTTTCTTCCAGTCTCTCCTAACTAACAATCTTTCCTCTGTCATCCCATACAAGACCCTGGACGACATTTCGGTATTAAATATGGTGAACAACTTCTTATTACTTCCCCGACCATGGAGGTCTTCAAGGCCAGGCTGGATGGAGATTTGAGCAACCTGGTCTAGTGGGAGGTGTCCCTACCCATGGCAGGGGGGTTGGAATAGATGATCTTTAAGGACCCTTCCAACCCGAACCATTCTATGATTATCCTGAATGCAACCATGTATTATTCTTCTGTATTTCTCTTCAGTTGTTTACATCACAACATCATAAGCTCATTGGGGCCACCTCTTTTTATTTTTTTTTTTTTTAAAGGCACACAGTACTTAAAACAGTAGAATCCCAATGATACAAACCTTAAACAGTGCCTAAGTGCTTTTCCTTGCAAGGGAAGGGCCCAGTTGAAGTTTTGCACATTACACTGCACACTTGCAAAATCTAGTGTATCTAGTGTGATTCATTTGTGTCTTAAGTGTATCATGGATAAGATTATTTGGCAAATTAACTGTTATGGCATGTTTGTTATATGAAGCTGCAACATGGACAATTAAGCAGATTGACTGGACTAAGATCTCTACCAATACCAGAAGGCAGCATTAACACATGGAGCAAAAGAGAAAGAGGTTTCCCTTCCTCATCTCTGACGCCGAGTATGTCAGCAGACCTGGCAATAAGGGAAAAAAAAACAACTATAACGCATGAAATCAGCCTAAGGTATGGAGTATGCCTACAAAACCAGCCAAAATCTACCAAGTCTCCACAAACCCCACTTGAACCAAGTACTAAAGTAAACAAAACAAAAACCAAAACAACAAAAAAACCCAAAAGGGTCACCTGAGGCAAAGTATCTACCACACTACCACATGAAGGCCTCCATAACCTCTCAATAAGAAAAGTTTTCCTTTTTTCTAAACTTGTCTAGAATAACATCTTTCCTGTAATGTAATTCTTGCAAATAGATGATTTTAACTGGAAGTATCAACTAAAGTTTGACAGAGTTACAGAGAAACTGAAGCAAGATTATATAACTGAAAGTTCTTGGCAACTATAAAATTAGAAGATGCCATGATCTACACCCTTAATGATAATATTCACAACATTTTAAACTAAATCTGAGCCTTCTGCTAATTCATAGCATTTCTGTGAAAAACAGTGGCATGTTGTGAATCCCAGAATCCTTTGTAGCCACAGGGCACCAAGATGATCAGTATGTTTAATATTTTTATGGCAACATCAAACATACCACAAGTGCACTGCAGAGCAATCAGTCTTTGGCAAAAGATCCTAAAAGCCACTAAATTTATTCTGCATGAGTCTATCACCTATGCAGCGCTTTCAATAGAGGTTTGAAGCTTTCTGACAGCAGTGGACTCACTATTTATATAACACACCACAAAGCACAAGGATGGCTACATGGTGTTTACATCCGTCAGTTCACGTCTGGCCATCTCAGGAGGAGACTTCAAATCTAACTGCAAAAGAACAATAAAATCAAGCAAAACAACATGAAAACATGCGGAGAAGCAATGATTTTTCTAAATGTAATTATTTTTAATAAAATAAAGGAGTTTATTAGTATTTTTAATAAAATAAGAAACACATAGATATATTTTAACACTAATCAAAGGTCATAATGAAATGAATTGAGGAAATTATCTCTCCACTAAAGCTAGGTGCAGGAATACATGGAACTGAAAACTCAGTCACCATACAGCAAACAGGAATGTAAATATACCATCATCTTTCAAGACTAATGAGAAAATACAAAAGAGAAACTTAAAGAAAAGGTGTAAATAGAAGGTGCATTATTGCGAAAATACATCTGAAACTGGGGGAAACTCACTGCTGCAATGCAGTTTTGAAAAATTCTGGAGGAGACCGGAGGAGAAACACCTTTGCTCAGACCAAAAGAAACACTCCAGCTCAATCATCCAATAGAATATGTATGACTTTCTGTCTTGAACCAAAATTGCCTAAAAATTTCCGTAACTATGCACTAGAATTAATGTTTTCCCCACATGTAAAAGGAACTAGCACAGATCGCTACTCAGGTGTTCTAATGTATAAGTTCAGAATGTAGTAAACTAGAATAACTATCCTTGCTCCTTTAATGACTGTCTTCTTCCTAAGAGCTTTCTGGATAGGGGGCGCTCCTGGCAACAGAATTAGTCTCTAGCCTCACCCTGCCTGCCGATCCACCAGATCCACATTTGGGCACATGCAAGGGCCTGTTGTCTCTTCCCACTGAACTTGCATTGAAATGATGAGATTCTTTAACTGAATAGACATACGCTGGCAGCTTTCTGCACTAACTGCACCAGTTTTGCAAACAAATTACGAAGTGTGTGCTAGGAAAGTGTTTGGCATAGTTTCTTTTATCAATTAAAAAAAACAAACAAACAATGAAGTTCCTTTGTATCTGAATAACGTCATCAGTAATTCCATCGCATGGACATTCTCAAGTGGTTTCATGCAGGCATATAAAACCCAAAATCCTCAGTCCTTTGCAGCTCTCTTCCAGGTGTGTGGGGACTCTTAAAAGAGAGTCAGTTGCCTTTTCATACTCCATACCAGCTGAAGCTCTGACAGAAGAGATAGACAGTCCCCACATCAATAAACCACGCATGAACAACTGCAGAGTTGGAAGAGGGTACCAAAACGTCAAGTGGAGCTCCATGACTTTCTGTTCCAGTTTGGAAACATGGGAGTAGACTAGTATTCCTGGAGGCATGAGTAGATCACAGGGTGACTATGAGCCACCAATGTGATACGGGCAAATGCATTCTTCTGTATCAGGCAAGATACTTCTGTATCAGGCAAGATACTTCTGTATCAGGCAAGATACTTCTGTATCAGGCAAGATACTTCTGTATCAGGCAAGATACTTCTGTATCAGGCAAGATACTTCTGTATCAGGCAAGATACTTCTGTAAAAAAGGCAAGATACTTCTGTAAAAAAGGCAAGAAACTTCTGTAAAAAAGGCAAGAAACTTCTGTAAAAAAGGCAAGAAACTTCTGTAAAAAAGGCAAGAAATGTGCAAAGCCCTGGTAAAAACTCATTACAGGTATTTCTAATTCCTCATGTTCAAGAAAGATAAAAATCTGTCTGGGGTGAAGGCAGACAAAGACTAAACAGATGATTAGGGGCACGGAAGGTCTATAGAAGAAGATGACTAGAAGGAGCAAGACAAAGGCTGAGAGGGCTGCCATCACTTTCCAGAAAGGTAGCAAGGATTACAGCCAAAGAAGGAAAAGAGCTACTAAAGTGCAAGAACAAAGATGGTCAAGAACATAAACCAATTCAGTACTTCTTTCTAAGAGGAAGACCTCACCTTCAACAGTACAGTAGCAAATGTCCCTTGGTGCATTCCTAAGGAATGGTGAGGGAATCATGCATGCTCTCTATGTCTCTGCAGAGTTCATGCAGAAGGAAGCGAACCCTGTCTTTCATCTCTGGCATCACCACAACTAGATGAATGTATACAGCAGAAATGCCCTTACTTACATTGTCTGAATGTACATACCAATTTTGGCACCAATGTACAAAATTACAAGAATAGTACCTTCCTTCCTCTTTCTGGAAGAATAAATACTAAAGGAAAAAGAGATGTCCCATGCTTTCAGATAAGATCTGAACATCTTCCCACAGAGTGAGGTAGGCAAATAGCTCTCAGAAACATTGAAGTCACCAATGAGCTCCGAAAGCTTTACCCTGTGGCTGAAGCATGTTTCATATCCTGTATAAACATGGCCAACTGCACAGCTCGGTTTCAATGGGAAAATGAGATGTCACGGTGATGGCAGCAACGGGTTATTTTCACAGCTTGGAAGAGTCATCATTTGAGTCATCATTTGTCTGGCTGTGCTTTGGGCACAGATCCAAATGTTCTAGGTCTGAAAATGCCCAACTTCTCCACCACACCAGTGTAACATCTTCTCCCTTTTCAAAGCCTGTGTTATTTCCACGTCAGTCTATTGGCACCATCCAACCCAACCCATGGCTCTGGTTATACTTAGGCTTTCCGCCAGGATGTGGCTGCCAAAATCACCCCCCTTGTGCCTCCAGAAAAGGGTTTGTGTCCAGGCAGATCAAGTCCCTGGCCCCCCTCACTCCATGACCTCATGGATGCTGGCTCTGGTGCAGAGAGGGGACAGCTAATAGGGATGGTCTCTGGGCTGCAGGGTTGGTTTCTGCCCTGGCCTGAGAGAAGAGCGACAGACCTAGGTTTGTCCATGAGAACTGAGTGGCAGAGGACGTCAGGGACACCCAGCAGCTGTGCACAGTGCATGGCCATCAAGGGTCATCCCCCTGGACACAGGGACTGCCTCGGGGCCAGCAGCCCAAAGGCCTTCCTCTGAAGGATGCTGGGCAGAGGGGCAGTGGGCAGGGCTGGACATGGGGGGCCCCATCACCCCTATGCCACAGTGCCACCACCCGGCAACGCAGCAGTCACAATGTCCCGGGGGAGGATAAACGGGGCATCTTCCCTTGGGACAGAGCTGGCCTGGGGGCAGCCTGCAGACATGCGAGAGGAAGTCCTTGAGGAGCTGGTAGAATTGCTTGGAGGGGGTTGAGAAAGGAAGACCAGAGGCTGGAGGAGGCTGCTGGAGATGAGAAAAAACAGCAACAGCAGGAGGAGCTTGAGGCTACTGGGCCTTTTCAGTGCAAGAGCAGTGGCCAGACCAAGGGAATGCCTTCTTGAGGAGCACTGCAGAGCTCACCATCCTCATTCCCTGCAGAGCCAGTGAAAACAGCTGTAAGAAATGGGATGCAGAGATGTTGCCAAGGATCTCAGCGCTTTGGAGAACACACTGGTGTCCTGCCAGGTATGGGAAGGATTCTTACCCGCAAGGTCCATCAGGCCAGGGGCATTTGGCCACTGTCAGAAGGCCCTGAGATGGCTCCAGGCTGAGAGAGAATAGGGCTTGGGCTTCTCCTGGGAGGCATGACCAGCCTGTGGGACAAGGATTCATAGATTCATAGATTGGTCCAGGCCGGAAGGGACCTCCAAAGGTCATCTAGCCCGACCTCCCCGCAGTCAGCAGGGACACCCCCAACTAGACCAGGTTGCCCAGGGCCTCGTCGAGCTTCACCTTGAATATCTCAAGAGAAGGGGCCTCAACCACCTCCCTGGGCAACCTGTTCCAGTGTTCCACCACCCTCATGGTAAAGAATTTTTTCCTAATATCCAATCTAAATCTCCCCTTCTCCAACTTAAAACCATTGCCCCTCGTCCTGTCACTGCAGGCCTTTGTAAACAGACCCTCCCCAGCCTTCCTGTAGGCCCCCCTCAGGTACTGGAAGGCCGCTATGAGGTCTCCCTGGAGCCTCCTCTTCTCCAAGCTAAACAACCCCAGCTCCCTCAGTCTGTCCTCATAGGAGAGGTGCTCCAGCCCCCTGATCATTTTGGTGGCCCTCCTCTGGACCCACTCCATCAGGTCCATGTCCTTTCTATATTGAGGGCTCCAGACCTGCACACAGTACCCCAGGTGAGGTCTCACCAGAGCAGAGTAAAGTGGCAGAATCACCTCTCTGGATCTGCTGGCAACACTTCTTTTGATGCAGCCCAGGATGTGATTGGCCTTTTGGGCTGCGAGAGCACATTGCCTGCTCATGTCCAGCTTCTCGTCAATCAGCACCCCCAAGTCCCTTTCCTCAGGGATGCTTTCTAGGATGCAGGTCTTGCTCACATGCTCAGGGAATAGCCGATCGCCAGCACCGGGGTCAGGAAGGAATTTTCCCCCGGGGCAGATTGGCACCGGTTCCTGGGGGTTTTTTACCTTCCTCTGCAGCATTGAGCATGACCACTTGTCAGGGCTCCTCTGGTCCCTTTTGGCTAGATTCCTGCCTGCTGCTCATGCACCACAAAGATGGCCTTCCGTGCCCTGCAGCAGCTGAGGGGGAGGAAGGCTTTTTTTCCCCTCACAGTGGGATAGCAAGTGTCTCTGGGTTTTTTTGCCTTCCTCTGCAGCGCTGAGCACAACCCCTTGCCAGGGCTCCTTTGGGCCATTTTGGCCAGGTGCCTGCTGCTCCTGCTCCACGAAGGTGGCCCTGGTGCCCTGCATGCGGGGGGAGGAAGCTTTCTAGACTCCCAGGGTGGCCCCCAGGGGTTACTTCTTGTTCTCTGTAGCAGTGAGCACAGCCCCTTCTCCCAGCTCCTCTGGGCCATTTTGGTGAGGTTCTTCCCTGCTGCTTTTGTACCTCCAAGGTGCTACTTGTGCCCTGTCTCATTCCAGCTCTCTTTGTCATTGCAAGTTCATACCAGAAGCGAGCTCCCTTCTTCCTTGGCTCTGTTTTTCCAGGGGTTCTTGCTTGTCAAAAAACAGCCTGTGCTTGGAAGGTGGAGAATAGAATAGGTTATGCTATGTTATGTATATGGTTCTGCATGACAAGCTATGACCTAGGTCTGAGGGCTCCATCCAGGAGAGCAGGTCTCTGCAGTGCAGGTCTCAGGCCCGTCCAGGAGAGAGGGTCAGAGACAGGCACACCTACAACATCGCTCAGGCAGGGACCAAAGGCCCCTAGCTGAGCTGAGACACCACATTCCCTGGGCCCTTGGTGGAGATGGTGGGAGTCCGAGGGGAGGCCCGTTCCAGCCGTTGAAGCTCATGAGCATCCCCTTGACAGAAGTAGACCTGCACTGCTCATATGCTCTTCTTCAGACATTTATGGTTGGCCACTCTGGAGATAGAGTACTGGGCCAGATGGTCCTTTGCTCTGATGGAGTACTGTTGTTCTCTGGCTCCTTTGTTTTAGCATGTTTTTTCCAAGCAAAACAGCTCAGGCATTTCTCAAAGTACATGGAGACAAAGAAATTCATGGGGAAATGAACAGGTATTGCTCACCTCAAAAAGGTTTGCAACCATTTAGTTCCAGAGCACTTCCTGCTTCAAACTGAGGGCTTGATCTTTGAGCCTTGCTAGTGTCAGAGATGTGGGGGTTTTGCCATCCTGTGGAAACGCAGCTAAACTAGATGAACACAGAAGACCTTCAAAAACTGTAGTTCACACATGCTTTTTGCAAATCTAGTCAGGTGGTCAAATACTCTTGAGATGATCCACAGCTCTCACCCCCATCAGAAGGTAGATGCCTCCTTCCCACAAAGTGACCGAGCCAATGCCTAGGATGGGACATGATAATGCATTCGATCCCTTCTGCTAGCGCAGGGCTGGGAAGAAATGTCACCAAAAACTTCCTCAGCATGTACTGATAAGGAAATACGGAGGGAAGAAGAAGAAGAGAACCTAATTGAATGAAAGAGTTGAGTTGGAAGTAACCTACAACAATGATGGAGTCCAACTGCCTGGACTCCAGAGGCTGACTTTGGGGCTGACCAGAGGTTAAGGCATGTTATTAAGGGCGTTGTCCAAGTGCCTCTTCAACACTGACCGGCATAGGTCAATGAATGTTGACCAGCATCAACATTGACCACCTCTCTAGGAAGCCTGTTCCAGGGTTTGAGTATCCTCTCAATAAAGAAATGTTTCCTCACATCAAGTCTGAACTTCCTCTGAGGGACGCCATTTTGAGCCAATCCCACATGTCCTGGTACTGGATCCCAGGAAGAAGCGATCAGCACCTTCCTCTCCCCTTCCCCTCCTCAGGAAGCTGGAGAGCAATGAGGAAAAAAGCTAGACGCCAATAATTTAATTCAACTGCCCCTGCATTTCTAAACTAAAATTTAAAATTATGCAAAGAAACCTTTTATGCAACCAGATACGCTCAAGACAACAGAAACAACTGTAACATGTTGGTTAATTTGACAGTATAAAAGAAACACGTACCAAAAATATGATAGGGAATTTCTTTCTGAGCCAAGAGGAAAGCTCACTGGACTTCTAATTTTTTTTTTACTTAAATGAAGCTTGAAAATATCTACAATAGTGTAATTTACTACTGAAAAGGCATCTTTTTATCCTTTTAAGTCTCTCTTTGCTATATGATGTTAGTTATATGTGTTTAAATATCTGTTACACAGCAGTTTTTACATACCTAAAGACATTGTTTCTAATCACTACTGATGGAATATAATTATACCTTTTTCTTTCAGGATTATTAGAAAAGATTACATGGGGCCACAAAAAGCCAGTTCATTACTCTATCCCATAGAAATGACAAGCTGGTACCAAAATATTTATCTTGGCCTAAGTATTCTGTGCATTAGCAAAGTCAGCAGGAAAAACTTAAAAACATTCATAAGGCAGAAAAGACAATACAGAAAGAATTTTAATAAACTTAACAACAACAAAAACCTAGCTCTTTAGCTACAGCCAAAAAGCACAAAAGAATGAAGAGAAGTTGTTTATCAAAGGGTCTCAAATACAACAGTCCAAGCTCCCTGGAATGCAACTTCAAATTATACTTCAGGAACAATATTAGAATAAACCCTACTTTTCCTAGAAGTCAGTAAAAAGGCTGAGAGAAAAGGTTTATCTTAGAAAAACACTGTCACCATTCTCCTTTGTCACTCCAAAATAAATAAATAAATAACCCAACATAAGAAAACACTATGCATAGTAAAGCTGGGTATGAACCAAGTTTATGAGTGATATGGAAAATTCTGCTCTCCCAAAAAATTCAATTGGAAAGGATTTTAAAAATGGTATGGGGGTTGGGTTTGGGGTTTTTTAAGGCTAAGGAGTTTGTTAGAAATTATTTCCATATAAAATTTTTCTGTCTTACACATTATAATCTAGACGTCACAAAATTGATTCTATAAATCAGAAAATACAGAGGCAAAAGCATTTAGAAAAGAAGATTCAAGAATTACATTATACAATGCTAAAAGGAACACTTTTAGCTTTTTCTCTAAACTTTGCTGTTGAATTCAATACATTACTGTCAAAAATTCAGCATTTTGAGAATTTGATATTCTGATAGAAAATAATTCCATAAGAAAGCTTAAAACCAATTATAATAGGCATGGACTTTATATTCTTACAAGGTCATTCTTGCTGTGAAAAGAGAGTAACTCAAAGCCAGTATATGCTACACCTTCAACATATCATTTTGTGTTAGATATTAAGTATGGGGGCTTTTTCCTTTGGAAGTTTTTATTGGGTAATGCATAGTGTGACTTAAGTATGGGAGAACTCAAGAAACAGCCAACCAGCAGCACAGTTTTATGCTTCTTCCTTCCATTCACCTTACAAGAAAATTTTGTTTGGCTTTTGCAAGCCCTTTTGGAGGTGTTCAAAATGTACTAACATTCACTTTCTCACTCTCAAGCTTTCTTTAGAGTGGCTAAAGCAGTAAAAAAAGAACAAGACAAGGTTTGCATTTACAGGTAAAATCTGCCTTTATCTTTGCTTCCATTCCTGCTATAAAGGACACAGCATGGAAAAGTGCCTTAAGCTCAACTTTCTTAATCTTATACTCAACTTTTTGTTATGCTGCCTTGGGGAATGACTGGTAAATAATACTAAAAATTTTGCTTTTCTAAAGCTTTTTTTGATGAACAGAAACAGACGCTTGCCACACTTTAGCTCACAGCTTTTGGGGAACAAGCATAATTTCTGTATTGAAACTATCAAACTTTCAAAAGGAAATAAAATTTTAAAAATTTAACAGAATTTCAAAATCATGGAATATTTCACATAGACCGAGAGTGAAATGTTTCAGTGTAAACATTTTCCACAGTAAACCATTCCCTTTAAAAAAAAAAAAAATTATAAAAAAATCACCCCATTCGCAAGTGCTATATGTGGTTTCAGAACTGAGCTATATTTTGAAAGCCAAGGGATACTTTGCAAACCAAACAAAACATTTAAGTAGATCCAAATATTTAATTCAATCCAAAATGAAACAAGCCCTTTTATTCTGAGAACAACCAAGCAAACATATTTGAGTTCTATACAAAGCAGATTTCCTAATCTTGCCAAATGACCATTGAATTTCAAAAAGAAAACAAACAACAAAACAACACTTCTAAAAGACATGTCCATCTAATTCAACTAATTGATTAGTTGTCTGCCATTGACATGATATAGTTAAGTTTTTCTTGGTATGTAACAAGATATATATAATAAAGAGGTTTTCTTCCCCTTTCCTACACAAAGCACACTCCATTCTATCCTTACAACAGTCATAGTCTTTGACTATGTGTTTGACCCATACAGCACAGACTCAATTTCAAGGAGTTGCCAAGAATTTTCAAGCATAACTCCAGCAGAAATTAATTAACAGCCACAAAATCAACACCAAGTATCAGTTTTCACATTGGCAAGATTTGAACTTATATGAACAATGGAAACCCAGTTCCCAGGTATCAATAGGTAACATCAGTGCACTTTTTTTTTTTTATTTAACTTGTTATCCAACAGGTTTCTCAACAAAGTCTCTTCATCACATGGCTAGTATGGAAGAAGAATTAGTTTTCTTCTGGGACTGTTGCAGAAATTGGTGAATAAAATTTAGGACAAAGAAGCACAAGAAAATGCTTGACTTCTGATAATGCTGCTAGGCTAAAAAAGAAAATTATCACTGTGGGTTTAACAGATACGTATATTTATTTGAGGTAACATTGACACTAGGAGGGCAAAAATATTAGTAACGAAGGAATTAAGATCAGTTAAGAAAGCTTTCCTGGAGCATGCTTAAGATCATTAACAAAGGCCGTATTGAAACCAGGCTATCTCGCATCAAGATGAGACCTGCACATACAACAAGTCCTCTCTCTACAGTCTTAGTTTCTTCCCTAGAAGGACCCTGAGTACACAGCCCAGGTATCCATCTGGGAGTCCCTCACAGCATGTTCAAAGACCAAATCCACTACCAAGAAGACAGCCTAAGCATCCTAATTTGGCACTGCTTCTGCCAACTCATGGGAAACTAAAAACATTGCCGATACTTAGCATCTGTCCTTAGACACATAGAGAGAGCTTCCTGGTAGTGGTGCAGGAAGAAACCCAGTTATCAATGAACAAAGCAGAAAGTCTTGACAGCACTTCATCAGAACTACTAAAACCAGAGATCCTTAGCAAAGCTTGCAGTGATCTGAAAAGCTCTGGAAACCAGTCACATTATATAAAAATCAATCCTTATCATTATACATAAACATCTGTTTACAGTAATACTTTTAGAGAGAGAGAAATATTTAACATTAATCTCCTTTAAACTCTCAACACTTCAAGATCTACAAGATTAGGGATAATTGCTTAAGACGACTAATGAAAGACGAGATTCAGAGTATTCAGAATCTTCATTTAGATAGCTCCTCTGCTTTGAAATGCTACACTTTGTCCAAGATTTCCTAAACAGAAGCATTATTCAGAATTCAACACCATGCATGCCAGTGAACCATCATGCAAATAATGGAATAAAAATAAATTTTATTTTGCCACTGCAATTATTCATCCAGAAGTAATTGTTCCACATAGCTTGAGGATACGAGAACAATGTTTCCCAACAGGACTTAACTTTCATTTGAGCTCCCTTGTTGCTACCATGAAATAAGCTAATATAGTAGCAATTATACAGTGTATATTTTAATAGCAGTATATTCCCTGCCTTCTGCAAGAGGCATGCAATGCTAAAGAAGTATTATTTTGTACTGGTGCATGCAGAAGATCTTCATTCTAGTTTAGAATGAAATAACAGCTAATTCCATAAAACTATTTATATTTTTAACTTAGTTTGCTAAAGCAGCAAAAAATGTTGGCAATATAAAGCACTATGGTGGCCCAGAAAGTCTCTCACAATATGTAGTGTTTACAAATCACCAGGTAGCATTATCGGTTATATATCTTTTTATGGTCACTAAAAACATATTTAAAAAAAAAAAAAAAAAATCCATTTTAAAGTCTTGCAATTTAGTCAAAGCTATCCCAGGACACCACTCCACCCAACATTCAAAGCACAGGCTTGTTTAACTTCTGTATCTCCTTGGAACACTGTTCATCAATGGCAGCTACCCCAGCCTTCCACTTCATAGACTAAGCAAAACCACATTGTTATACGTGAAGTAGCTTTTGGAAGGGAAGAAAGAGCTCTCTCATAACTGCCAATGCGATTCCCTAAAATACAGCACTGAATGTGATACAGCAAATTTTGAGAAAAACATACTACTAAATTGATGACACAATGGAAGTGCTGTACTATCAGTTGTAGAAAACCTCTTCGCATAAACACCCTCACAGTGAACCATTGTTCTCTACTCAAAGACCACTTTACTATATTTCCCAATACTTTTACTTGCTGTCTTAGACAAGTCTGCTATATAGAGGGATTTGACAAGGCTGTCCATGTAAAAAAAAAAAAAAAAAAAAAAAAAAGAGACACAACTACTTACTAAAAGTTGAAATTTACAGAAAAAAACCCATTAAAGTTAAAAAAGGGAAAACCTCAATAGTCTACTTTCAACTTCAGATAGATTATTTTGCTAAAGAAATTTTGTGAATTACTGAAGTTATGTCAGTCGTAACTTCAAAACTACTACAGAGGTCAGACAGGAGACCTGAACCCATACAAAGTATGTGAACAAACTTAATTTCAGTACACCTTAACACTCGTCCAATGCGTTATGAAAGTATGCAGCATGTACTAGAAACCTGCAACACTTAGTTTGTGTGGACATTATATTGAATTTAAGATACTAAAATAAAATACAAAAAGAAAAAAAAAGTGTATTTCACAGGTTGGAAGGGTCCAAGATACAGGCTGATATCTGTTCAGTCATAATGATTTCAGCCATCTCATTTTAATCAGTTGATTTAAATCAAATTTATGCTTATACAAATAATCTGAACATGCATGTAAATTACTGCAGCTTTGTCATCTGCTGTCATCTAGTTGCCACTCTCAGCAGAATATTAAATTTTGCTTTACAGAACTGACCAAAAACAAAGGTTTGGACCCTAAAATACCCTGAAATAAATGCCTACTTACCTACACAAAGTATGCAAAACTCTCAAAAGCCAGCAGGTAAATAAAGTCACAGAGCTAAATTTTGACTAAAAAGCCCAAGAGTTTCAAAAATCTGAAGTCATCTTGGAGACAAACATCAGAGAGTGATGACGGTGAGACACCACTTTACAGCTCCTGCCACAAAGATATCATATTATCATGTATCGTTTTATCAGCAGTCCCAGACTGGTCCACCGACTACTTGAAATGGGTTGCAGCCGAGTAATGCAGTGTATACTACAGCTTAGAAATACTTCCTACATGGAGCCATCCTACCCAGAGGCTGCGGTACAGAAGCGCCTGAAGAAAATTTCTTCAGTGCCTGAAGGTAAATTATTCACTGTGAGGGTGGTGAGACACTGGAACAGGTTGCCCCGGGGAAGTTGTGGCTGCCCCATCCCTGGAGGTGTTCGAGGCCAGGCTGGACGGGGGGGGCTTTGAGCAACCTGGTCTAGTGGAGGTGTTCCTGCTCATGGCAGGGGGGTTGGAACTCGATGATCTTTAAGGTCCCTTCCAACTCTAACCATTCTATGATTCTATGAAATTGGGAGTATTTGATCACAACACTACAGCCTGTTCTGTCAACATGCTGCTGCTAGAAATACTGTTTCTAGATGGCAACTGCAATCTTGTCACAGTATGATCACCTGAATAAAGCATTTTAGAGAGCTTTTTTGTGCTAAAACGTAAGGACCTGTAACAAAACATCCTCAAACACAGCTCTTTTAATTCATTTTCAGTGTGTTCCACAATTGAAATATTCCACCTTTGGGGCCTATCAAGTCGTGTACTGTAAGAATATATACAGACAAAACACTGCAAATTACTTCAGTCTCCCTTTTCTTACATGACTTGCTCATGCAGTTATATAAAATCATCACACACTGTTTTGCTGCTGTTCTTCTAAGACACATCAGTTCTCCCATGAATAATTCCAAAGGTGGAAAAACTTTTCATCACACATCTGTACCTCTCTGTATTTTTCACTACAGCTTCAGCAACACATCTTCCGAGAAAACAGAAGCGATTGTTGAAGAGATTGTGGCTCAGTAGCACAGCAAGAACTTTAATAATGACTTTGAATTGCTTAAGTCTTTCACTAGATTGATGAAGTTTCTGCAGCCCAGCTGCAGCGAGCTGGCAGTAATAAATTCTCCATACACTGCAAACTAAGTATCTGACTATTTCATGCTCATTCCTAAGCATGTGAAAGCTGGAGGCAAAGCTTGTCATTTAACAACTCAGTACTTGCTTCTTTCCTTATGTCCTCTAACAGAGGTACCAGTGTAAGGCCAAACAAGAATAGAAATCCCTGGAGATGCCTGCTGTGAGACACGTCATAGGATTTCTTCAAGAAATTTCAAAACAATAGCTTAAGGGCAAGTTTTTCCATTAGAAATCAAGTTATTTTGAAAGAGTCAATATTTATAATAATGGCCACAGTACAACAGATGAATTGAATTACTGAGTTTTTCAAGCCAAATGTACAATACTTGGAGTTCAAAATACTTTACAAAATTTCACATTTACTGTTTGCAAAGACAAACAAAACTCAAAAGTTTTCCTTCTGGTTATATCAAGCAAATATATCTTTATGTTAATTTTATATGGACTTTCTGGCACATAAATACAACTGTAACAGGACAGTTACAGACAGCCTGATTTTTTTTTTCTTTCCATACATACAATAAATCTAAATAAAGTGTGAATAGGTAACCTAAGTAAGACCATAATCCTGACTGTATTACCCATATCTTCTCTTTGTCATATTCCCTTGCTGAATTCTTCTAAGTTTCTTTAGAACATTTCAACAGCTATATACTGCTATCAGAATAACACTATTCTTATGCTACTAATAATATAAAAGTACTTCAGAGTTATACCTGGATGAAATGAAAGGAATGTTGTGTTCCTTTTCCACTTACACATCTTGCTGTCACCAGGGATTTATCTTTGTCTGGTAATTACTGCATAATAATAACCATAACCATCAAATGGCAGCTTTTCTCTTACCCAGCGACTACTTACCAATTTCAAAATCATGTCTTGTACTATTGAAAACTTTTCGCTTTCTGAAACATGTTTCCTGAACTGCTTCTCCACCAAAACAAGCAGTGTATTTATACATCTTGTATTTCAGTTACTGAACATTTCATAATATGCATACAGGTTTTAGAAACTTGTCCTACTAAAACAAGAAATCTGAGACATGACAGGATTCCTACCTATCGTAACAGCCAATCCAATTCACAGCAACAACAGCATTAATTGTACAAACCTAAGTGGTAGGAGAAATTTTGTGCCAATTATAAACAAGCTTCATGGAAGAAAAGAGAGGAGCTTGGCTTCTAACAACAGCAAAAGAACAAGACATCTAAAATCTTAAGTGAGAACTTTCTGTATGGACAACGTAGAATGTAGAATTTGTGAACGTGGGCTTTGATTAGAGAAAAAGGATTCTTCCTTGCATGCTACTGATATAAACAGCCACAAGTTCATCACTGACCTAAATAAGGTTCATTAAGGATCCCTAAACAAGGATGGTTTTAAAAACGTGTTGAATCACTGGAGACCTACTTAGTAGAACAGCTGCAACACTCAAATCCATAAGTGAAATCCAATGCACGTACTGTTTGTACATACACAGAGGATGCGACACATGTTGTATTTATTGCTATACTTTTGATTCAAATTATTTGATACAAAGATGGAGGAAGAGGTTATACCTGAATTACCTCAGTATTTTTTAAATATACATTTAATCCTTCAACATGGCACACAAACACAAAAAACCACAACACCTGTGCCTTCACAGAGATTGCATCAGAAATAAACACTGGCATTATTTGGAAATTTGTATTTTTGAAACACAGACAAAATTTACATATAAAGAACAAATATAAAGGTACAATAAAGCTATCATAACTACCAGGTGTACAAAGGTTTTAGGCAGATACCAGAACAGAGTATTGTACTGCAGGAAAAACTTTTGGTATTTGGTTGGATCCATGTGAGATTACAAACATTCTTAAGAGCTGATAAACTTTGTATGGCTCTCAAACATCCCAGAACTCCCCCAGGAAATCCATTACCAGAAAAAGCAATGTATCCTTAAACAGGGTTTCAAGAACCCTAGGTAGGTTCATGAAATTTAATTTTATTTGTTGAGTGAAAAAAATTATCATCTTCCCTTTAAGAAAGCAGAGATAGAGTAGAATGACCAAAAATTACAGTTTCCCCATCATCACAACAAAATGCTTGCATGGAACTTCATTTTAGCAAGCCTAAAATCAAAATGAAATACTCCTCATGGTAGGACTACATCTTGTAAACAGTGCAGTGGCACAAAACATAATGAAAGCATGGCTTTCTACTGCAAAGGCAGCACCAGACACAGTTACGACTATTAAGAACGTCAATTACGGTAATTAAGGGCCATATTGCATCACCATCAATAAGATTTGGTACACTTCAGAGGCTGACTTTTATTGTAGGGATAAAACTCCTTACCTTGAAAAGACTGCTTGGCTCTGTCCACTAGTTCTTCAATTGGATAACTTGCTAGATCTCCTCTGGCATGCTTAGTTTTGCAGTAGGTACATGCATTAAGACACCTGTTTAGAAAACAAAAGTACTCAGTTTCTAGCCAAGAAAGTCTTCATATGCACAGCTATATTTATTAAGTACATCTGGAAAAATGAGCTTTTATAGTTACAACCACAAAATAGTAGTATCCTGTTTTAAAAATAATTAAGTAGTGTGAGAAGTATTTTGTCTTCCTACCGTCTTAAAGTATCTTTTATCTATATAAAAGTATCTTTTTTCTATATAAAAAGTTGAAAAACGATCAGCGGAAACCACATACAAAAGCCAAGAGTGGGAATTTACATATTTTTAGAAAGCTATAATAAGGTTAATAATTGTTCATTACTGAAGATGAATCTCCATGTTTCCAATCCCACTATTACATTAAAAAATCCAACCTGAACAAGGAACTAAAGGAAAAAACATCCTGAAAGACTAAAAGCAGATTTTAAAAACAGTGTGTATTCTTGAAAACTCATTTGACTTAATTTTTCTTTCTTTCATTCGGCTTGTATAAACAAAACAAATAAGATAATGAGGACAGAATCACCAACTAGAAAAACAGCTTGGCACAAAAGATTGGGGAGCTAATGAAAAACTCCCATAAGAAACAGAAGAAATAATGCGGATGCTTTTAATTTACCTGACAATGTAGCAAAGGCAGACTAATTCAAAGTAAGAGGATGGAAAAATCAAACCAAACAACATCTCTCAACTCATTGTATGTTTTTCATGGATTAGCGTTTGAATCCTGGTAGTGCCATGAATATAATAAGCAGAATGTTTAAAGAAGTTGGTTGAAAATTGCCCCCCTCCCGCCTTTTTATGCCGATACTGCCCTACAGCCTTCTATATGTTAAAGCATGTAAACCTCTAAAACACCTATAAAACCAAAAAAGCCAATTATAATTATTCTTGAAAAAAAGTCCTGGGCTACCTGAAAAAATATGGGAAGAGTAGTTTTTCTCTGGTACTGCAATAAACTTGGTCACAAAGAGAGAATGGAAACATGCAGCAGGAAGCAGGAAGAAAGAACGGGAAATTATTCCCCCAATATTCACAGTATTATGTGGGATTGTTTCTAAGAGCTTTATTACTATGGTCTTTAAGTACAGCTTCAGGGGGCCTGTTGATTTATTTTGGGCTAGGAGCTGAAAGCTGGGATTTGGAGGCGGACTTTTTTTTTCCAAGTTTTGCTGCACCAATTAACTTATTCCTACTATAAAATAAAAATGTTGTGGAATGCCTAAATAATTTGGGTTTTGTTTTGGGGTTTTTTTTTGGTAGTTAAAGAGATTTTATAATAAAACCAAAATAAGACAGACTTGGATGTAACATAGAAAAGGACTGAATTTTAGAAAGCAAACTGAAAAAGACAAAACTTTTAAATGCTTTTCGTACCATATCTCTTAATTCCAACTTGTGAAAAAAAAAGTATCTTTTGGCCTACAGCTGACCAACAAAAGGATGCAGATTCCAAATACTTGTAGAAAAGCTGAACTAATCACTTTCCACAGATTTGAAAATTATCTATTCTTGAAAATATAAATTTAAACCAAACCATAAGTATAATAAAGCATCTGTAGCTGTTTTTTTTTACCCTAGTAAGACAGCTTCTACTCCAAGTTTCCAGCATAACAAATTATTCATATGCCCATGCTGTCACATACTCAGACCACAGACAAGTGGAAAAAGGCTGTTGGGAACTCCGAGAATCTGAGCATTGCCTGTTGCTAAGTGGCATTCACCAGCAAGTGGATCACCTAAAACCAGCCCAGTAGGTAAAGGCCTCCTTAAAAAATCAGTCTTTATCACAACTAAAGCTCAAATATGTAGGACTAAAAAGCCAACATGCTAGTTAAGTTGCAAAAGAGAATTTTGCTTTGTGTTAAACTGGAAGCCTTCTTCAAGCATTTCAAATTGGTTTGTAAATGTTAGTTTGTATTAATATAGGTCAAAGCTTTTTTGCACAAAGAAATCACAGACATTTATAGAAACAACTATTAATGTTCACTGTGCTTGTAATTACCAACACGTTGTGGATAAATTTTGCAGTGAGTCCAGAACAAAAAACACTAAGTCCTGGTTTTCCAACATACTTAACTGATTAAGGTACTTTGAATTATTAACCTTTTGCTTTGAATTATTAACCTTTAATCAGCTACTTGCCCAATACACAGAACTATTCCACAGCAAGGTAAAATATTATCCACAGATAAATTAATACCATGTGGCTAATTAAAAACTTTTTGAACATGTTACCAAAGTGAACGTCATCAACATTTTGGTCAAGTGCCTGAAATTTTGTTGTAGACATAGGAAACAGTGGTCTTCACATTGTTTAGCTCATGTGTGCTCATGTTGTGCATTAGACCAAGCAGACTCTTCATTTTCAAAACAGTAACACACTTAACATAAAAGGCTGCCCCTTACAGATGGAACTAATTATGAGTAAGAATACTTATGACACAGCAGACAAATAAAGACTTTCCTTCAGTGGGACTAATCAGTGGATTTCAGCAGCAGATGAGAATGAGAATGTAGATGTGAGGAGCAAAATCCGGCTTCCTCTTAGTGGGACTTGTGCCACTAAGTTTAGTGAAGACAGGATTCCACCCTCAGATATGAAAAGTGTAAAACATCTTTCATTCGAGGATCAGAAAACAGTTCAATTACAGACTGCTATGTGCCATTAGTGTGCTAGTCACTCACATTTAATGGGATTGACCAAGACCAGACATCTGTGAGCAAGATGGGAGAGCTGAAGAGCTGCAACAGCGTCATATGACAGAAGATCCCTGCTGCTCTGCAGGTGGTTAATTTTGGAGCAGGGGGGTGGTAATGCTCCTTAATTTCCTGAATAATCCAGTAAATTCTTGCTTGGTATCAACCTAATGAGCTGGTAAAAAAATCCCAACAAAACCAAAACCAAAAGCCCACAACCAAACCCAGTTCTAAGGTGGTCTTCTCCCAAATTAGAAATTTGCAGAAAGAAAGTAAAATATCATTAATCACAATTCAGTCGAAAGACTAATATCTGCCCTTACGAGATCTGCCTAATTATACAAATTCAAGATTTTAGGAAGTTTGTCCTATTAAAAAAAAATAAATTCTGCCAATAGTACAGTGCCCCTAACATCACTGGAACATCACACCAGTGCAAATATAGAAAGATTGCTCATCGCAGTCACCCGTGCCATCCCTCTGCACCTTCCGTCAGACTTCCTTCGAAGGCCTCAATAATTCCAACACAAGAATATTTTGTATTAGTAAACTGTGGTTTTCCTGAAAGGGGAGCATGATTTGCTTGTTTCAAAATACAGTTTGCAGAAGATATTTAGGCTTTTGTAAGATACTTTCAGAGTTTCTCTAAAACATAATTTTGATAAAAATGCTCCCTAGGGTGAGTAAGGAGAAAAAATACAGAAATATATACTCCCAGCAGATGAAAAGGAGATGGGTACTAGTCGCGACTTACTAGACAAGAGCTAGTTTTCCTCCTTAGGATACAGAGCTTTGTAAACCTAACAACAGCATTTATACTATATTTATAGTTAAATATCTTACTATAGAGACAAATGCCATGAATAATTCTTAGTATTTTACCTCTATAAACCCTACTTTTACACTTATAAAATTTCTAAATTCCGTCAAACTTTACCATAATGGATCAGGAAAAAATGTAGTTTACAGGGAAAAAAAAAACCAAAAAACCATGACTAATATGCCTGATTTGTTTTCAGGAAATTGTTTTTTTACATATTTTACAATACAGCTTTTCAACCTACTATGACAGGAAAGATAATTTCCTGTAAAAATTTGGGGCATGGGAGGTTGTTTTCACTTTAAAAAGATTCCGGATTTAAAACACTTTTGAAACAGCGGCAAGCTATTTTTCATCAAGGCTAATTAGTCTAAGCAGCAAACAACATTGTTACAGAAATACTGTTTCTAGTATGCCAGCTATTTAGACTGAGGTTGGACACCAGCCACAGGAGCCATGCTATATAGACAGACTCAATGTTACAACATTTTCTATATGATAAAACCAGGGCTTCTCTGAAATTACCTTTGTAGCCAACTATTTTTAGAAACCGCTCTGAAAGTACAATGCCAACTTAAAAAGAAAAAGCCTCTCAAAGTTTTAGCAGAAAATAGGATGACCCTTCAAGAAACACTGTACAGTGTATGGGACTGCACACATTATTCTCAAAGTAGGATGCAACTATGGGATGCTATTTTTTAATTCTGCAACCCATTCCATGCTCAGCAAAATGGGAGAAAAAATGCATTATAATTTTGTTCTTCTGAAGACCTTAGAAGCCAGTGTTTTATTTGGTAATGTCTCACTAGTTACTAATCAAAAGGAATTTGGAGAGAAGGCAGCTCAGTCAGTTTGATAAGCTATAATATGATTTAATTTTGTACTTTAAATATTTGCATTGTTTGAAACTGAATTCCTACAGTCAAGTGCAGGTGACTCAAAGGCCACAGCTATGTAGTTATATCACTATACATTCAACTTGCTCACTTTAAGGCCAATGATTTAACATCACCAAAATCAAGAGCATTCAGTGGCACTTTTTAGTGTTTGTCTAAAGAACTTTTTGATTAATTATTCTGCCTACACAGTTCTGCGATTGTTTGCATTAATTCATTCAGGCATTCTAAATGGATATTATAAGGTAAAACTTTCCATTGGTAAGTTGCACAGATCTGTGCTCCCCACCATGACCCAAAATGGTGTATTGCTAGATGCTTACTGGAAACGGCAATGATTTTTTTCTCGCAACTCAAGTTAAAGCTCTACGATTCATAGAGATATAAATTATTTTAGAAGTATTTCCAAATAGCTGCTTGGCTACACAAACCACAACTTTGGGGGCATATCATGACAGTCATTAATATCAAGAAAGTGACTCCGCTGAAATAGAACGGGTAGATAAATTAGGTTCCGTGGTTGCACAGAGCAGAAAACGCCACAGCATTCTGACTATAAGTAATCAGTTCTTTCAACACTTCATAAAGAGCAACAATATTTGGAAGACGACGACTCCTGGTCTCAGTCAAATAGCAGTAATGAAGGTGGTAGGAATAAAGAGTTATAACAGAAAAAACCTTAGACAGAAGATACTGTCTTAGAAACTGCTCACAGCTAATCCCAGAGACAGTGGCAGAACACCCCAACATCACTATTTCAGCTATTTCAGCATGCATAAGCAACTATTATTCTCAGATCCCGCCTAATGAACAGTGGTGATTGGAAAATGACCTTTGAGGACAGGATTCTCAGAGGCTTACTTTAATTTATCAGTTTTAGAGAGCTGTAACCTGACAAACGCCTTAGTATTTAAAGCATCAAATAGTATAATTTTACTAAAAAAATTCTACTGGGGGCAGAGGACTTAGCATAACTTGTGCAAAATGTGCTGCAAAACCTAATTGGGTTAGCAATGAACAATTTCATAAGCTTTGAAAAATTCGTCAAAGTTTTTTAACAAAATACTAAGGATTAAAGTAAAACTGTGATATCTACATAGCAGGGGGAGACAAGGAGCACATTCAAAGTTCTGTTTCAGGCATGAAGCATCTCAGCAGATCTCCAGGAGTGGAAGGAGAAGGGTTAGGGGAGTCAGGTGTCTTTCTATAAGCAACCCACTTCATTTACCATGCATCTTCACAACATTAGCAGCTCCTGAATCACCCACACAAAAAACATGGTTGAAAAGTATACCCCTGCCCGTGATAAGAGCTATTGTTTTTGCTTCCTGAATGGCTTTTGGGACAGACCCTTTTAGAGTGGTGAAATCTCACAGGAAACATTAGGCTGCAGTTAATTCTGTAACATACAGCAGGTAACACACAGATTTTTGGGATAAAAGGTATTGTTTTTGCACTGGTCAAAACATCCTGGGGGCGGGGAGGGGAGAAAAAAAAAGTTAGATTTCAGCAGCACTGAAACCGCCAGGCTTAATTTAGAATTTATCTGCAATTGCCATCAGACCAATTTCCAAAAAAGTATTTGTAAAATGTCTGTGGGAAAGTAGATCTGAATTGTCTGGGTAAAATAATGGAAATAAGCACATAATAAAAACAAACTCACCATTTATAATCTAGAAAGAATCCCTTCCCAAAGATTCTGTCTACACAAAGCTTTCTGCCCCAAAACTTCCCACTGGTTGTGGCAGCAGTAGAAGTGTTAAAAGCTCCAACGTGGACAAGGATAGAAGTATTACCTACAACTGACACTACGTTGTTGCTCTTAAATGTCATCTCTGTCTTGTGATAAATTGGTTAGTCTTGCTAAAAAGAATAAAAAAAAAAGCGTAGTGCAGCAAAGAGAAACATACATGCTTCAAGTACATACTCTTCATTACGTATAGCTTTTGTCAACTTAAAATGAAAGAAGACCACACATTTCAACATAATTGCCCAATCCTAAATCTGTCTGAGATTTTCCAAGCAATGTAATGGACTGATTTACACAGTTATTCTTATAATAACCCAATGACCGATTTCTTTTAAGAATAGGAATCTAAACCAGGGGTCTTATGTTTGCCTTTAAGAGTCTCCAAGGGGATTTTCAAAAGCAAATTAATCCCCTTTACACAGTTACAGAGCCAAGTCAGTTAGATTACCTTCACGGACATATCTTCCTGACTGCCCATGTACCTTTTAAGGATCTCTTAAAGAAAATGCAAGTTAAGGTACTTACTTTTGAATAATTAGGCAAACTAGCATTTATAAATTATTTTCTTTTCATTATTTTATAATGTTAACATTTAAATATATTTTACAGAAATTAAAAGCATAATGACAGTGCCAAAACCCAGGAAACAGTAGCTTTTTGTCACTAAACTACTAATGATTCTTAACTTCATCTACTTTACTTCTCTAAAATTCTCCCCTTCTAATGATTCCTCAGCTCTTTTATTTTACTTTTTTTTTCCCCTGCCATTTTCTAAACTTTTTTCTGCTGTCTTGCATTCAGTGACTGTTATGCTTGTAACTCTTCCGTGGTGTCCTCATGTCCCAGTGACTGGAATGGTCTGACTTTCTTCCAAACTAGTTGGCCGGTGTTTGTATGCTTTGATTTCCTCTTTAACCACTCAAGTCTGTGGTGAATCTGAAACTTTTACAGTTCAACTGCTGCCAGCTCTGACAGAAACCATGACTTGCTAGATTTTTCTTTTTTGGCTTTTTTTTTTTTTTTAAGCACAAAGACAACTAGTTTTTATCTGGTTAGGCTTAACTTGATGAAAATTCTTTTTTTTTAACTCAGATAGTTACGATCAGTCATTTAAAAGAAAATCAGAAAGACCATGACTAAAGCACTCAATGCACAAATCAGAGCATTTAAAACAGGCCACAGAACCCCCTGGGGATTCAGGATCTAAACAGCCTTCTAGACATTACAGGCTGGAAAATACACAAGAGGCAGCTCTAGTCATCAAAAGCAAGACTTAACAATAAAAGGAATGGAGAGACAAAACACAAAGTAGCTCAGCAATTCAGTTGTTTACAGGCCTTAGTCAACACTTAAATGGAAGTTTTCTTCATATTTCCACAGCTACATCTGGCTACAACACTGTCTTTGCAATGGCTGACTTGAAACCTTAACAAAGTTCTTAAAAAGACCAAGTCTGTGGGATGATGGGGGGTTTGTACTGGCTGGACAACACGGGCTGTTGAACAGACCTAACAAGCCAACATAACAAGAAACATCACCATTTCATTCAGTAAGCACCACCCAACAACTTCCCAGCAAAAACACCTTCACAAATAAGGCTGATGACATTATACTACCAAGATATTTGTTTGTTTTTATAAACTTGGGTTAAAATGACATTTTCCTTGTGAGGCTGAGTTGCCTGAAGAAAAAGACGTGACCTTACCTTGCCTTCTACAAAGAGGTGACTGACCCTGTAAGGAAGAGGAGAGCTGGGGATGTCCCACACCTTGATTTTAGGCAGGCCTTTGCCACAGTCTCCCACAGAATCCTTAAAGTCAAATTGCTGTGATACAGACTGAATAAGTGGACAAGGAGGGTTAAGAACTGGCTGGACTGCTGAGTTGTGCTCAGCAGTGCAAAGTCTAACTGGTGGCTGGTTAGTATTGGTGTTCCTCAGGGACTGATGCTGGGGCCACTGTTATATCCTGACTTTATTAACAACACAGATGAAGGCATGTCATGCATCTGCAGCAAACACCAAGCTGGAGGTGGGAGGAGCAGTTCACTTGCGGAAGGGCAGGGTTCCTACTCAGAAAGATATCAACAGTCAGGAGAAATGGGCTAAGAGGAAGTTCAACAACGGTAAGTAAGAAGTCCACATCTTGGACGGAGTAACCCCAGGTAAAAGTGCAGGTGGGAAAGGAATTGACTGGCTAGAAAGGAGTGTTGTGGACAAGGACTTTGGAGTCCAGGTGGGCAACAAACCCACCAGTCAGCAGTACGCTCTTTAGAGTTAAGAACGTCAGATGCACTGTACTGTGCAACTGGACTGTACTCTCCAGAATGAAACCAACAGACTGAAATTATTAGTGCCCTCTGTTTGGCATTTGTGAGACCACACCTGTAGTACTGTGTCCAGTTTTGAGATCCCTGGAACAAGGCCAACATTGACATAAAGGAAAAAACCAGCAGACAGGAAGGGCACCAAGCTGACCAGGGGGCTCAGGCACATGGCACACAAGAAGAGGCTGAGAGAATTGGCTTACTTACTGTTAGGATAAGGAGATGGTACTGCTGTCTACAAACAGCTGATGGGAGCATACAGTGAGGACACAACCAGGCTGTTCTTGGAGGTTTAAGGTCATAATTAGAAGCAATGGACAGAAGTTGCAATACAGGAAACTGCAATTAGACCAAAGAAGTATTTTACCATGACAATGGCCAAGTACCACAGCTGATCTCATCTCTTTAAGATGCTGGAACCCAACAAGAACACTCTTACCCAAAGACTTGCTCTGCTCCAGGATTACGTGGGTCTACATGGATGAGGGCGCACACACATACACGTAAGAGAGACACACACACAAGAAGCAGAGCATACTTCCAACACCACAGGAAGCTTAAACTCAACTACAGGGGTAAGAAAAGCTACAAGATGAGAAATCAATGGTCTAGAGAAGGACCAAGTCCAGCCTGTACAAGGACAACCAGAGAAGAATGTTAAATGAAAGATACCACAAACAGTATCAACAGTTAGTAATTTTTGTTCCATTTGTTATCAAATATATTTAGAGTGTGATACTAACGTGATACTTACATGCTGTCCGTAAGCACACCATAGCACTTTGAGGGCTAGCATTAACACAGAAACAAGTATGGCAGACTTCTTGTAGCAGACAGCCAGTAGCCAGTCATGAACAAAACATTCCCAAGCATGATACTGGAGCAACAGCCAGCCAAGAGTTCACAGAAAATAAAAATTAAAAAAATTAGAACACGTCTATTTCAGAGATGACATCAGAGATAATCAGCTCTGTGCAAATTAGGTTTCCGCTTTCATCATGTTCCTCCACAGGATAAAAGAATACAGGGAAGGGCACTGTACCCATACACTGGACATTGAAAAAGTGGGTGTACGGCATTCTTCCATGTTCACAGAGCTGGGAACTGCCATTTAAAATTGCACTTTGTTTCCTGCCATCCTCCACCTTTGTGCAACATTAATCAATACGCCTTTAAGCTTTATATAGAGTCATACAGATAGTAACCGTGCAAAGCCTGTAATTTAGTCCCAAGTGGAGTTCATTTGCGCTTCTCCATATTCCTTTGAAATGTTCAAATGACTCCAAATTGTAAACAAGTCTTACCACAAAAGGGAGAAATTTGTCATTTTGTTATGAGTTATATCTGGCCATATCTAAACTTGTGAATTCACTTAACTTGAATTCATTTAAGAATCCTAAACTCTCTTCTGCAAACACACCTGCATCGCATGTTAAAGAAACTGATGGGGGGGCAGGGGGGGACCTGAGTGTACTGTATAAACAACAAAGAAAAGTCCCTCAATGAACAGCTGTGCAGTAAGATGTTATGTGTGCTCATGTCTAAGGCAGTTTATACAAACTATAGAATCCAAGTTCCTAAACTCACTAGACTCGATGGAGACAGGTCTCTCTTTATGCTTCGCTTTTCAGATGAGCATTGTTCCCTTTGAAAAATAAAGCCATTCAGCTGATCTAGACTAACATAAAAAAGCCACTGCATTTATTTATATTTATGGTATTACTTTCACAATTCCATTTCAAAAGGGACCATGACATTTATCCACATATTGCTTTCATAAGAAAATAATTCAACATATTATATTCAGCAATATTCATAAAATATTCAACATAGACCTAAGATAAACTCTAGATACTCCTAAAAAAAGCAGAGTAGGAGGACCACAGATACCAGAGTTCTAAGTGGAGTTAGGTATAGCAATATTACCTTTATGAGACTTAATTAACAGTAAGTGCTACTTAAAAGAATATACATAAATCAGGTGCCTATCGCCTTGCCAAGAATATTTTCCCATATGTCTTGTAAGCATTATGTATTAAATTAATGTTATTAAAATCATAAAGAATACCGACTCTTATTCTTTCTAATTTTGCAGAAAGTATTATAAACTGGACCAACCTACATAGCTGACTATCCAAAAAGCAAAATGGCTTTGTAACAAACACAAACACCTAGGAAATCTGAAATATGGCTAAAGAAACAAAACCTGTTAGCACTGAAAAAAATCTCTTTCCTAGTATTTTAATAGTTGTCAAACAGAGGAAGTCTTATTCTCTCATAAAGATGCATTTCACTTTAAAGAAATATACAGCAAACACACAGATCTACTTTGTCTGTTTGTGTTTTGGCATCGTTTTCATACAACGTACCAGAGCGCACTGCAGCCTATGCACCATTTCACAGCAAGAATATCCTTATTTTTGCAGAATTTGAAATTCAGTTGGCAGGTTGAGGGCATTTTTCCAACCACAAGCGGTTTTAGAACTTTTTTTTGAACAATGTATGTTCAAACAAAAGTTTTCAGCTACAAGTCCTAAGAAAAAAATCTTACTTAAAATGTCCTTATTTTACCTGTATTAATTATATACTCAAATGCTTATCTCATCCAACCATTCTGTCTCCCTCCAAAAAGATGGCATTTTTGATACTTAAGACAGTTTAGACACAGGTTGTGTTTAAATTAACTGTATTTAAAGAACAAGGGACAAGAAAATGAACTCTAATCCACACCTATCAACGTTCAGAAAAGGAGATACTGTGAAAGAAGAATGAAGACAACATAGTAAAACACAATCCTTCTGACCGTCCTTTCCATCCGCCATCATAGAAACATAGCATCTAAAAAAATACCTCAACAGCAAGCACCATCATTTCACACTTACTTCCATTTTTCACAATATTTTTATAGCATTTCACAGACTTTCTGTTCTTTTTAGTTGACTGCTATTTTATTAAGAGGTATGGCTTTATTCACATATTTGACTTCAACTCTACAAACTATGCCTCCTCACTGTACTTCCACTCAGAGCAACAGTTGTAAAGTACATAAGCTGCTAGAATATAGGTAATATAGGTATAGGTTATATAGGAATAGGGCCTAGTTTAAATTTAAGGATTAAAATTCCCATCGTAGCCTCTGCCGTAAGTTCAGCAGCTGTCTGAATCACAAAGAATGCGTATGTTAGACATTAGCAGGTTATAAAGTGTCTGAACTAGCTTGGCTTTCAGTACGGATGCAAGGGATGTAAATCTAGTGCATGTGTGGAATGTTTAGATGAGAAGGGAACCTATACAAACACGGATAGGATTTAAACAGCACTTAGTATAAGTTCTATGTTACTTCAGTGCTTTCACATACAAATATTTCTTAATTTGGAGTACGTGGCCTGGTTCCACAAAAAAATGCTAGATTAGGATTTGAACACGTTCGAGGGGAAACATAACACCCATTTTTAAAGAGGTTAAAAAGCAAGACTGGGGAACTACAGGCCAGTCAGTCTCACCTCTGTGCCCCGCAAGATCATGGAGCGGATCCTCCTGGAAACTATGCTAAGGCAAATGAAAAATAAGGATGTGATTGGTGACAGTCAACATGGCTTCACGAAGGGCAAATCACGTCTGACAAACTTGGTGGCCTTCTATGATGAGGTTACAGCATTGGTGGATAAGGGAAGAGCAACTGACGTCATTGACCTGGACTTGTGCAAAGCATTTAACACTGTTCCACAAGACATCCTGGTCGCAAAATTGGAGAGACATGGATTCAACGGATGGACTGCTCAATACATAAGGAATTGGCTGCACGGTTGCACTCAAAGAGTTGCGGTCAGTGGCTCGATGTCCACCTGGAGATCAGTGATGAACAGCATTACTCAGGGGTCAGTTCTGGGACTGGTGCTGTTTAACATCTCTGTCGGTGACATGGACAGTAGGATTGAGTGCACCCTCAGCAAGTTTGCCGATGACACCAAGCTGTGAGGCACGGTCGACACGTTGGAGGGAAGGGATGCCATCCAGAGGGACCTAGACAGGCTAAAGAGGTGGGACCATGCAAACCTCATGAAGTTCAACAAGGGCAAATGCAAGATCCTGCACCTGAGCTGGGGCAATGACAAGCACAAGTACAGGCTGGGCAGAGAATGGATTGAGAGCAGCCTTGAGAAGAAGGACTTGGAGATGTTGGTTGATGATAAGCTCAACATGAGCCAGCAATTTGTGCTCACAGCCCAGAAAGCCAACTGTATCCTGGGCTATATCAAAAGAAGCATGGCCAGCAGGTCAAGGGAGGTGATTCTGCCCCTCTACTCCGCTCTAGTGAGACCCCAACCTGGAGTACTGCGTCCAGCTCTGCGGCCCCCAACATAAGAAGGGCATGGACCTATTGAAGTGAGCCCAGAGGAGGGCCATAAAGAGGATTCAGAGGGCTGGAGCACCTCTCCTGTGAAGACAGGCTGAGACAGGTGGGGATGTTCAGTCTGGAGAAGAGAAGGCTCCAGGGAGGCCTTATAGCAGCCTTCCAGTACAGGAGAGATGGGGAGGGACTCTTTATCAGGGAGTGGAGCGATAGGATGAGGGGTAATGGTTTTAAACTGAAAGAGGGGAGAGTTACATTACATATCAGGAAGAAATTCTTTACTGTGAGGGTGGTGAAACACTTGGAACAGGTTGCCCAGGGAACTTGTGGATGCCCCATCCCTGGAGGTGTTCAAGGCCAGGCTGGATGGGGCTTTGAGCAACCTGGTCTAGTGGGAGGTGTCCCTGCCCATGGCAGGGGGGTTGGAGCTAGATGATCTTTAAGGTGCCTTCCAACCCAAACCATTCTATGATTCTATAATCAGCTGCAGATACAGTTAGAGTCCCTTGAAAACCTACTATCTCCCTACAAAATGCAGATGCAAGCCAATAAGCACATTACCTTATGCCTTCTATTCAAGCAAAATGGATAATCCTAGTGGAGACATCACTACTACTAACCCTCTAGTTGGAATTCAAAGGTTATTTAAAGATTTATAGTGTGCGTGGTAAACACACCACAGCGCTGATCTATACAGCTGAACTTTCCTAAAGATGTTGATAGTTACATAAATAGTTTAACCTGTAATAACATTTTCCCTCTATTACTTAAAACTTTCATTTAGACTGTATCTTATTGAAGTGGTAAATTAAAACCAAAAATCTCAAAAGTTATTACATTTTACTTGAATTATTCCTAAAACAGAAGACAAAAGTTTCAATATGTATTTGATTAGTTATATTAAATCAGCATGTTATTTTACCCATACCTGCTTCTTAGAAAAGTAACTGATGTATAGTTTTGGAAAGGGAAAATAAATTATAAAAAACCATCAATCAAAAAACCTACTTGCAGAAAAAAACCCTCTACCCCAATAGTAAAGGGAGTTCTTTAAGCTCTTTCACAAACGATCTAAAACAAACTGTTGGAAGACAGGAATGTGAATGACTAAACAAACCCTTCAGTAAACATTCCCCAGCTGCAGTTTTCAGCCTAATACCAAGTTAAAATGTGGAAACCCCATCTACCTTCTGCAAAATGATTAAACTTCAGAAGCAAAGCAACATTATATGATATACGTGACTCACAAACATACTCACTGAAAACAAAAACCACTAGACATTTATCTCTTAAAAACAGAAAAGACACCAAGTCTGGCACCAGTCTGCAATGCAAAAAAGATCATGTGATACTTAGACACTTGTGTATTAGTTTAAAAATAAGCTAGATAAGCATGTGATGAGTGACAATTTTGTACTTGACCTTTGCTTAAATAGCTCCTTTTCACAAAGTCCACACACGTCAACAAAATTTCTAAAAAAAAAAAAAAAAAAAATAAAAAAGCTAAAACCCCACTTCTCTTCCAATGTGCTGAATATAAACTCTAAAACCAAAATTCTACATGGTTTCTTTAGGAAAAATAAAAACCATATGCTTTGCAGGAGGAATTCAGAAAAAGAATTTAAAAAAAAAAAAGAAAAAAAAAAGAACAGTACTGAAGTCTTCTTGTAAACCAAGCTGATGAAATTCAGCATGCTAAGTTACAGAGACAGAAGCTTGGGGTCTATATTTCCAGTGGGAATATCTCACTCTGCCTAGCAGGGAAGGAATTTGGAAATAGAGTTCCTCTTTCCTGAGGCTGAATAGGCCCTACAGGATTGCACAGAACATGCTTTTAACTCAGGAAATGGGGATGCGTTCTGCATGGAATGGGGAACCCTTAGTTTAGGGTATTGCTTTTTAATGTGTCAAACCACAACATTTACTTCTGGAGTGAAGGTCTCCACCAGTATTAAGCAGCTAACATCCATAGCGTTTGTATCTAAATCCTTGTGGGTTTTCCTGTTGCTGCTTATATTTATTTAAATATCACAGAATCACAGAGTGGCTGAGGTGGGAAAAGACCTCTGGAGATCACCTATTCCAAACCACCACTGCTCAAAGCAGGGGCAGCTAGAGCAGTTTGCTCAGCACCATGTCCAGAAGGCTATCACCAAGGATGGAGACTCCACACCCTCTCTGGGCAACCTGTTTCAGTGTTCAATCACCTCTACTGTAAAAAAGTTTTTTTCCTGACATTTAAATAAAAAGTTCTTGTATTTCAATTTGCATCCATTACCTCTTGTCCTGTCCCTGGGCACCACTGAGAAGAGCCTGGCTCTGACCTTTTCCTCCCCCCACCCCCCAGTATTTATACACATCGAGAAGATCCCCCCGAGCCTGTTCTTCTCTAGGCTGAACAGTCCCAGCTCTCAGTTTCTCTTCATATTTCAGATGCTCCAAGCCATTAATCACCTTCATGGCCCTGCGCCAGCGTCTCCATGTCTGTCTTACACTGGGGAGCCCAGACCTGGACCCAGCACTCCAGTTGTCTCACCAGGTCTGAACAGATGGGAAGGACCACCTCTGTCCATCTGCTGGAGACGCTCTGCTGAGTTCAGGCCAGGAGGCTGTTGGCTGCCTCTGCTGCAGGGGCACAGCTCTGGCTCGTGTTTACCATGGACTTTTATTTGTGAAAACAAGCTTTAAAAGTGTGGTTGGCACATTTTAAACAGAGGGTTTTGAGATGTTTGCAATAGCATTTCATATTTTAGGCTAAGCTCACAGTAGGTTTTGTGCTTTATCTAAACACGTATGATCCTGTCAGTGGGTGATATTTGGTTTCGGGGCAAAGCTGTTAACTGTAATCCTAGTAGCACAAAACATTCTTTTTGGCATCCTCCTCCACTTCATTCAGTGTATTCAAGATACAGAGTAAAGACTTAAAGTCCCCAAGCATTCCTGATGTATGGACTGAAAATCTCCACAAAAAGGGGCAACCAACAGTAATTCTGAAGAGAGTAATAAACTATTGTAACTAATCATGACCAAAAGAGGTTACAAATGAAAAAATTGCATTTGCACTTTTTACCACCACCCCCCTCCAAGAGTAACCATTCTTTTTCCTGAAATCAAAACAAAATGTAGCAATGGCAGAGAAAATTTCTCTCTGCCTCAAAAAAGTCAGACAGTAAACTCCATGTGTAAGTATAAATCCTGTTTTAAGTGACACTGATACAGTCTCATCAACAGGACCAGCCTGGTTCCTTGACTCCTCGGCAAAGAGGAAAGCACCAGCTTTCAGACTTGCAGTTCGGTCTGCAAGAAAGGAAATTAGCAGGAATCACACACTCGCAATTCCACTTTTTATCACATAAGCACATGCTTATGTGTGCTTATACCCATGCCAGAGATATTTCATCTGGCTTCATATTCTTGCTATACAGGAAAACAAGATGAGTCCCTGAGGATGGAAATAAAGCCAAAGGAAAAAGAACAGATTAAACGGAGGTCCAAGGACCTGCCTCCTTGACATGATGATATGCATGAGCTAATACTACACTGTTGTCATACTTAGGCTCAATCCATATAGACCTTTCATGTTTGCAGTGATATTTTAGGTAATGATGAGGCAGGAGCTCCATTAGACTTATGAAACACTTCAGAAACAGTACTTGAGATACTGATGGTAGCTTTTAACCTTCAGGAGTTTTACAGAATATCTACACACTTCATAAGGATATAGAGAAATACCTGATATTAATTTTCTAGACAGTACTCTGTACTCATTTGCTTGAAGCCTTCTGTACATCTTACGCTGTTACTACGCCTCAGAGCAGAAGGGAATATAGAAGATTTGTACAAGCTTCACTCCACACTCCTCAGCAGAACATAACAGGTACTAACACACTGAAAAAAATTATGCAACTATTTTTTGTTATACTCTAAATATGGACTTAAGATCTTATTTTACCACTTCTTTTTGCTTCCTCTCAGTTGAGTCTGGACTTAAAAACAAGGACGACAACTCAAATACCGTCTGTAAAGAGGGAACATGTGAAAGATCTTCTCTGGTCAGTCAATTAATCTAGTTCACTTAATCCCAAATAAAACTATGAATCAGTCAGGGTGGAACTGTCTCCAGGCACTTCTCAAATCTTCACTTCTGTATTTGTATTCTTCTACTCGAAAATAAACCATCTTCTAGATAAAATACCGAAACAGACATGGTTCTCCATTGCCATCACATAATTGGTATCCAGTTGATAGAGGAAGGAATTACCTTTTATTTGCCATGACTTACATTTTTTACCTCTCACCACTTAGTAAAGTAGTACTGCATGGTTCTCTGCAGCACAAGAGTGCAGAAACACCTCAGCATTTTGGGGGATCTGCTCAGTACTCTCAGTTCCTTAAGTGGCAACTTGCAGAGAAATACATTGATCCTGAAGGGACCAGAACCTCAGGAGTTCAATCTCATTTTCAACAGCAAAAACTTAGTAAAACGTACACTTGATTTATTGGCTAAGAGTGGTCTTGGTGCAAAGGAAAAGCTAAAAAACTAGTCAAAAGAAAATTTAAAGCAAATATTTCAACAGTGTTTTATTAAGCCACCCTGCTGGAGAAAAGGTTGTGCGCCCACAAAAATTTAAAATTTTATTGCCTAAATTCCACAACTGGGGGTAAGGGACCCTTCAAGTGCCTCTTTTAAAAAGTATTTATTCTTGATATAAATACCAACTCTTCTAACGTGCATTTTGTAGTAAAAGCAAAAGGAGGAAGGGCACAGAGAAGTGCTCTAAGCATTCAACCTTTTTTTTTTTTTAGACTATTTTAAGCACAAATAAAACTATTACTCAATGCAGTGCAACTTTTTTTTACAATTAGGAACCTTTTTTTTTTTTTAATTATATCACATTTCAAGAATGACAGTCAGGAATAACAATAAAGAAAAATATGCAAATCATGAGAATTTTCAATAACATTAACCAAAAATTTTTCGATTTTCAATGAGAAAAATTTCAACTCACCCCAAAAATCCAAATTTCAAAATGTATTTGCTATACAAACAGATAAAGGAATATACAGTGCAATTATAGCAGAGATCATGTAAATTATCTTAAAAATAAGGACATTGTAAGCTAACAGGTTAAAAACTCACAGCTTATTTGAACTTCAGAACAAATACCAGAATTAAAGAGTGTTAAGTTTCCAGGGTTTTGTTCCCAACATAAAGAAGCCATATAAAGAAGGATACCATCACCTACAAAACACTTGAAATAATATTAATAATCTTGGAACATGTTACATTGGACACGCCACCTATATTATTATCTGCCAAGCACAATCTTAATATTCAATTTTTCACCTATTTGTTTGAGGGTTTTTTTTAAAGTACCTTTTCTTCTTAGCTCTTATGTCACATACTGATGATCACAGTTAAAATGCCCCATTCCTCCTTATTTTTCCAATCTTATGAATTTACACAAGTCAATAAGAATACCATATAAACATCCCTTCATGTACTTTGATAGATAATGCAAAATATAAATTTTTTGGATCCTATTCAGGAAAAACTATTTTTCCATTAAAATTATCTCTAGGTCAAGTCTAAGAACAAATTCAAGCACAAGATCTTCCCCAATTCTGATTCTTCTTTTTACATATCCCTTAACACATTTCCCTGTCAGGTCTCCAAAAAAAATTCCACTTTGATCTAAAAGGGCACAAGACACACTTCAATCAGACCCTTTGGCAAAGTTGTTTTCATTTTTGGTAACATTTAAGAAGTCATACCAACACTAGCAAAGGAGGTGGTTATTATTATTATTAGGTAACTAAAAGTTATCCTATTCTGCTGATGAGCAGTAAGACATGGACACTTAGCTTTAAACACTTCAGTAGCGTAAGGCTTTAAAATAGGCCATTAAAGACCCCAGAATTATGAGTGTGTAAAAGCACACACACTTCTCACACTAACATTCAGCAAGACAGTATTTTTTCAAAACAATGGCTTCTCTAGTGCTTGTCTTGTTTTTCTAGTTTTGGGGTTTTTTTATGTGAAAAGCAGGGACTAACAGCAACACAATATCAATTATAAGTATGACATATGAGGTTATTTCTCAGTATTTACTGTAATCTGAGAAATGAATGAAATGTTTCTCAGGATTCTGTCCAGATTTCCCTTAGGAAATACATATGTGGGTGTTAGGAGACGGGACGCAAATGAATGCTCTTCTCAACAAGGAGGAATTTATCTCCAACCTCAGAAAGCATATTGATGTCAGAATTACGGATATATGAAATTGCAAACAACTTCAAAATGATCTCTTCTCAATTCAAGCAGACTAGAACATGTAGCTTGTGTGATCCAAAACCACTTCTGTATGTAAGCAGCTGTCAGAAAGGGAGGCAGAAGGTCACCTTACAAAATTGTACGCTAACCTGCGATCAGGTTCCAGTATGTTAAAGCTGTCGCATTTTCCAAATCAATCTTCAAAATAATCAGGAATGCAGCATTGAAAGGACCTGAAAACTGCAGGAAACTATATATCATAGTCACACAAAACAAAATCAAGCCTGTTTCACCCCCCACAACCTTTTCCCCACACAGTTTAACTTGAAAATTGGGGACTGTTAAATTCTGGTGATCTTCCTCCCTCTTGGGTTAACAGAGCAACAGAACTGTGCAGTGTGGGAAGCCACCTAGTGATGAAGAAGCACAAATATGCCCGAAGCTGCCCAAAGTTTTAATAAGGTGACGCAGTTGGAGCATGTGATTACTGCTGTTTTTCTCACTGACTTGCAAGTTTTGTGGTGTACTGGAGTTTAGAGAATTGCATAGTGATTTCTGGCAACTTTTATGAGTCTTCCTGAATCTTCTAAGTGAACTGTGAAATAACATATTTTGTGAAGGTGAAATGTAGAAGAGCAAAAGAAAATATATCAAATTGTATAAAGAGATGGTTTGATGCAAATTTTAAACTCATGATGGCACTATATGCAGAAAAAGTTAAAATTTGTGAGGCTGGAAGGAAATAACCTAAGGGAGGCAAATGTGCAAAAATGGAAACAATCAAAACAAACTATTTTCTTCTAACTCAATGCAGAAGTCATTCAGCAGACTCCAAAGGGGAAGCTTTCATGACCCAGAAAAAATAGTTGTAGAATTTATGTATACTTATACAGCGTTTCTCATTTCTCAAAATCTCAGAGCTCAAGAAATAGCATGAACACAAAACATTGCATGGCAAGAATTCAAGGTCAGTAAAATGCTTGGTGTGTACAGTGTGCCACAATGGTTTTTGTCTATGGCAAAGAACTTTACCAACATGTACCTCCTGACTCCATTGAAAAACCTCATTGCATGTGAACCGCATATGATTGGACTATGTAAAGAGCCAAATGGATTATTCAGATTAGATGCCAATTTACTTCGACATGTCATCAAATTGTACCATTGAAGAAAGAGGTACAAATCATCATCATACAAACAGGGGAATGAAAATTGTATGTTACAGTACAGTTGGCAGTATTAGAAGACAGTATGGAATTGCCGTTGTATGTCATTTTGTATAGTAGAATGATGCCAAAGAAACAACTATTTACTGGAATAATTCTTAGGTGTCATATGTCAGCAAACTTAATGAAGAATTGGCTGAACATTTCTTGGAATAGGACACAACGTATGCTGTTCATTAAAAACATGCTTGTCCTAGATCCATTCAAACAGCACTTAACAACAGCAACGAAAAATACAATCGAAGAAATGAATAGTAGTCTTCAAGTCATACCACAAATGATGTCACAACTGCAGGTATTTGATACACTAGTGAAAAAGTTGTTTAAAGACCCTTTGAACTTTCTACATTTTTCTTCCTCTCAAAATTACTCTTGGCAAGGGATCATGCTCCAGTCCCTACAGGAAAAGTAAAGAAGCCCAGTTCAGGATTACTCTGTCATTGAATTAAGACAGAATGACATCAGAGAAATTCAGATGCTGTAGTTAAAGGACTTTACAAGTTCTGTACTTAAAATCCCCTGGATAGAATTGAAGCTCAAAGAAGTCAGTTCGAGCAGTGAATACTCTGAAAATCAGAAAGAAGTCGTATCCTACGGACAGTAACAATGGCAGAAGTCATGAAGAAGTTATATATAATTATATAACTATAATTATACAAAGCTGAAAGACAACAGTCATAAAGCGTAAGAGAAAAAATTACCTTCTTTCAGGCAAATACTTAAAAAGTTTATACCCTAATTATATACTGAATACAGGTGTGTAATAAATTTTTTGTGTATTAGCATCTTTCTTTTTGTGAGATCATCTTGAATTCAAGGTTATCACCATTTCAGGTTAGCGCAGACATTTACTCTAGAGGAATTTGCAAAACATCTATATCATGTTCGCTACTCAAAGCACCGCAAATGGCAGAACCACCATGTGCAACAGCAAGAGAAGCTGAAAACATCAACAGGTTCCATCTTCCCAGCAGAAGGGAATTTATTATACTAAACTACAGATAGTCCAACAAATTTAACCAGACCTAATACTACTGTGGAATGAAGAGGACCATACCCAACCACCAGTACAGCCAAAGGGGTAACTCCCCCTGCCCTCGGCTGTTGATTTCAATGAGCAATTCCCATTAATTGACACTAGAAGCTGGGATTTTTTGGCACTGAAGGAAGGACAAGTCTACCCTACAGAATCAGCAGTAGCAATCTTCGAGGTTTGGGGAAGACAGAAATCAAACTACTCAGGAGGGAGGACACAGCTCTTTCCTGGCCCCAAGCCAACTACTTTCTTTTTTGCTTTTTTAAATTACCTTTCTACATAAGTTGCTCAAGGATACTAACTAGTAAAATGCAATACTTCTCACTTATTCTGCATGAGGAAGCATAGGTGAATGGGCATGTTCTCAGCAACAGGGACAGACACAGAGAGAACAGAAATGATTACCAGCATATCAGCTAGTAAGATGAGAACGTGAGCCACCGTGATGTATCATCTCTTTATGATAAGCAACATGGTTTTTTTCCATGTTCTCAGCTAAATTGTTCCCATGTAGACCTAGAGATTTTGTAGCAGACCACTATAAAAAAATTATATTCCATTCTTCAAATGTGAATTATTATAATTGCAAGAAATTAATAATAATTGAAAAAAAAGCAATCTTTCAGAGAGTGTCATCAATATGCTATTTAAATATCTAATTAGAAAATAACGACCTTGGATGTGAGTTACAGTAAGTTGCAGTGGAAAGAGACCTTAGGCAAAAAAGTAGACTGTTAAAACTTTCTGTTGTAAACAACTGTTTTTCCTTTTACCTCAGTTACAGTGCTGTGGTTTTTGCAAGCTCTGGGATACCAGCTCTTCAGATTTTATCATTGAAATTAAAATGCCTTCCATATAGATACACACAACTGTGCCATCTACCATTTTCATTATGGTAACTATTCTGTGAAGTGTTGCAAAGCAGAACAGATCGATAGCTGGTCCATGCACGGCTGAAATACACGCTTAGTATATAGTATAGCTAGAATCTAAATATGCATACAGAAAAATATTGATTAAAATATTAACAAAAATGCCTAATGCAGAGGTTTCCTTTTAAAAACACATACACTATCTTTTCAGACTTTCTACCTTCTCTGTTTTCTGAGGGTAACTGACATGATAGGCTCTGGCATGTCATAGATGTTTGAGGGAAATAATCACTAAAAGTGTCCATTTAAATATTATAAGCTAAGGTAGGGCCAAAAGTAGTTTTACCACTTCGTATTTACTGGAGAGTTTGCTCTAAGCATTTATCTTAAATGCAAGTAAAAGCAAATACAATGTGTGGTAGTATAATATGTAATTATATAACTGTATTATTATAATCAGAAGAAATACTATTTTGCCTCCCCAAGCATAATACTGAATGCAAATCAAAACATGTATTGATTTTATACTCTAAAAATCAAAGTCTTCTTTCAACTGCAGTGTCATTTACATGAGTATCTTGAAAAGTTAAACATTAAAATATAGAAAATCTATATGTTATTAATGAACTAAATAAAGCAAGTAAATTAAAGACAGGGAATTCATCCCTGCAAGTATTCAAAGATTTTTATAAAATATTAACAGATTTGTAATTCAGACTCACTCTTCATTCAAGATGGGGACAGCAATACTTTAGGAGAAGATGGAAATGTTGAAAACGTGGTATAGTTGGATAGACAAAAGTATATAAGCAGTTGCCAAAAAACCAAGTTTATCACTGTGAAACAGTAGGTAATCCATTTTTTCACATACCAGACAGATTTCTATGTTCCTTCTCTCTATATATTTTTATCTAGAGATAACATTGTACTAGGGAATAGATTTGAGTTCCCATAAGTAAACACAGAAAGCCAAAGAAATAGTGGTTCTCCTGCTTAACTGATGAAATTATTAGTGAAATATTCAGTAATTTCAGCACAGGAGGGCAATGGCTTCACAAGATCTCAGACTTAAGCCACAACATCCTTTCCTGAGCAATCAAAAATATTTTGATATGGTTTCAAGATGGCGCCTCCAGAAAACTCATCCCAGTTATAAAGGAGTCAGAGATGATGTGAATGCACAAACTGTTTCCAAAGGTGGACCCATAGGTGTAGATGAGGTTTGCTGAATGTGACAAAAAGGTAGAAATCAGCTCAGCTAATTTAATTAGCGAAAAATCTGGACAAGCAACACAGGCCATTGCAAGAGCTCAGAGATCTAAGTCACCATTAGGGCCTCTTTTTAAGGCCTTACCAAATAGTAATTTGCTACCATAATTAGAAAAATCCTAGTGCACCCTAGTTGATCTCTATACTACCTTGCTAAATATCCATTTTAAATCACTCTTCCGACAGGCTAGACCATGGTAAATATCCAGTTAATCAGCACAGAGTGTTACTTTATAATCCACGTCCACCTTGTTTACGACCACACTTCCCTTTCTGACAGGGAGCTCCACAGTAACAGCGCGGATCTGGAGCCACTCTGTGGAACACAGGTCTCCTAGGAGTGGAAAGCAGTATTGCAATACGAGGGGAAGAGCAGAAACAACTTCAGGAGAAGAGACAAACTGAAATGGTACAGCAGGAGCAGTATATTGCAGGATCAGCGCTACAAGGCTTAGAATCATAGAATCGTCTAGGTTGGAAAGAACCTTTAAGATCATCTAGCCCAACCATCAACCTAACTCTGATAAAAAAAAAAACCCACACAAAAGAAAACCATACACACACACACACACACCCCCCATTACTAAACTACGTCTAAGCACCATGTCAACCCGTCTTTTGAAAACCTCCAGGGATGGTGCCTCAACCACTTCCCTGGGTAGCCCATTCCAGCGCTTCATAACCCTTTCAGTGTAAAAATTTTTCCTAATATCCAATCTGAATATTCAGTCTGAATATTCCAATCTCCCCTGGTGCAACTTGAGGCCATTTCCTCTTGTCCTATCACCTGTGACTTGGGAGAAGAGACCAATCCCCGCTTCCCTACAACCTCCTTTCAGGTAGTTGCAGAGAGCAGTAAGGTCTCCCCTCTACAAGCCCAAGCCACTGTAGCCATTCAGCATCTCGGTGATACAGCTGGACAAGAGCCAACCAGGTGAAATAACATCAAAGAAGAGACAGACCCTAAACTTCATCAGACCAGTCTCCCAACCCTGTGTTCAACATGGTTCATTCCTGTGTCGTGTACCCCTGGGTCTCTGCTTCTGCACCTGAGCCTGGTTAACACTTGAGTCACTGCAGTACTGTCAGATTAATAATTAGATGCATATTTCACTGATAAAATCTGTAGTAGTATCCTCAAGTGGTCCCAAGGACCTCGATGCCCCTCACTGGAGTATCTTATGGTGGCAAAGGAATAAATACTGTTCTAACCAGACTCTACACAGCTGCCAGTGTACTGGCATCAATTGATTCTGAAGCAATAATTACCCCTCCATCAGAGGAGGCAAATAGAGCCACTCTATTTGGCAAATAGTGCTTCTCTTCCTGATCTTTCTGTTTGTAAACCCCTCATTTCTGAGATGATGCCACTGCCTCCTTATGTACTGCCATCTGGGGAAAGCCATTGATATTTCTTGTCCACGAGACATCTCAACCAACTGCAGCAATCAACGAGATAAAATACGATCTGCTTTTAATATTGAAAGCAGCCTGTGCCAATTCAGTGAAGGGTACCTATAGCAAAATGAATCCATACATACCACCAAAGACTTTCCAAACCTCTTACCAGCCTTATTTTACATTTTTTTGTAACCTAACCTCACAGGTACCTAGTTATTACACCAGTTATTATAAGCAGAAAACCATCTAGTGCTGTGAAGTTTTAGACTATGAGCAAAAGTTAACTAAATAAAATATTTCATATATCCACATAAAAAAAAAAAAAACCCACAATCAAAAAACATGGAGTTGAAAGCATTTCATTTAAGTTTACATCCTCTTTTTTGGCACAAATGGAAAAAAAAAAAAATTATCAAAACCAAAACCAGAATAACCTACACTTTCATGGACATACAACTCCAGGGTGGTTTATATACTTGATCCTAAACAAATGCTGAAATGCAATATATCGAAAGACTATTACATGACCTCATATAAAACTAAAATGCAAGTCTTGGAGAAAATCCAATCCTCATACTCCCAAATTCATCATAAAACTGAAAAAGCTGCTTACAACAGAAAATGATGAAAAAATAGAATTTTAACCTTTCACAATTCATAACCAAGGAAATATTCCTACCTGGGAACATCAGGATTGACAACAGTAAATTTACAGCCTTTTTTTTTTCTTTTATGATTAATTTTTGGTTACTTGATTCACAAAACAAAGCAAGCACTTTATGTAGCACAACTTTAATTCTTCTGCTAGATTCAGATCCATCAGCAGCTTAGAAACATTCTGAATGATCACCACTACACAGAACTTCAAAGCATTGCCTAAAAAAACCTACAAAACCAGTAACAAGCATCAAGATCTTCTAAATAAAGTCCTAAGCACTCCTATGTATGATCACTCTAACCATAAAGTTTGTTAGCAAGGACTGTCCCTTGAGAAGAAAGTTTGCATTTTTTCAACATTAAGAGTCCTGAGTTTGAAGCGTAATGCCTTAATTGGTATTTAAGACTCAAAAGTAGATCTGAAAATCTTTCCAAGATAAAGTAACATGCTGATCTTCTGTAAGATGCTCTAGCACTACAGGAATAATCTATCGGGCTTGGTTAGATGGGTAATTTTAATTTACTTTTCATTTTAATAATGCGTTTAAAAGCCCTTATCCCAAAAGAAAACATACAGATGTGCAGATTGAGAAGCGGACAGTGCTTCCACTGAATTACAGAGTCCTCTCAGTACAACTGTGGTTCTATACTCCCTCAGAACTACACTGTTTGTGGGCTGAATCTTAAACATCTCCCTGTCCTCTGAGCAGCTTAATAGGGGAATCTATAAAGGTAACAAGAGAATGAGACTCTATGGGATTCCGATGAGGAAGAACAACAGGAAAACTTGGACAGAGACTCAGCCCTTTGGGTATGTTCATACTGCAAGTGTAACATGAGTTGCACCAGATCTCAGCTCTCAAGACAGTCTGATGCACGCATGCACACTGTTGCGTTCCTTTTGGTTTTGCATCCCCTGTATAATGCGTGTTTCTTCTTCTCTAGCCAGCTGCGCCAGCAGTACAATAACTTGCCTGCTCCAGAAGGAAAGAGAGGCAGAAACTTCAGAAAGAGTACAGAAAGCACCTCAGTGAACCTACATGCAAACCCACCCAACAGTAAGTTCTAGTGTGGGCTCACACTCAGCACATACTACACTCCTCTCATGCTTCCCAAGGCATCCAGGCAAAGCACAAATAAAATCATATTTGAAATGTATGCGATTGGTAGCAACTTGGATATAAGGGAGCTCAGGGCATGTCAATGCCACAGATACGTCAGAAGATAATAGTCCAAGCTACAAAGTAGAGAGCTCAGGATACAGAATTACTTACTTAAAAGGTGGAAGACCAAGTCTTGATACCATTAAACAGAGCTAAGTGGCTATAGAGGTTATGAAACTGGCACCAGTGAAGATTAGATCATGAGAAGAAAAGACTTTTCCCTAGACCAAAAATGAAGTTGCAATGCAAAATGGATTTGAGAACATTCCTCTTTCTTAATTCAAACTAACAGACGGAATAATCACATTAGGAGATCAGTGAACAACTCTTCTCCAACCAGCATTTAACATGTTATTCGGGTGCTATTACCTTGCTTGTTCCAGTATGATGACCTGTATAATACATGCTTAGGACATAAATAAAAGTGAAAGAGATTGAACCAAATGCCCTAAATTCAAAGCAAAAAATCATCTTGGAGGACAGGAACAAACCACTGTTTCTAGGTTTAGACCTACTAATATAACTGCAGAACTTAGTAGATATTAAGACAACTATCCAAGCTCTGCTGGAATCGTTATTTTTTATTAACTGCCTATTCTATAGAAAAAAATTGAATAATTTATTTGAAAAATACTGGAAAAATATTTTCTAGGTGATAACAGAGAAAGCAAACAATACAGGAAGAAAGGGTCACTTATTCCTTAGGGGAAAATTACAGAGGACAATCTACAGCTTGTATGGGATACCAGGATGGTAAGGATTCCTTATGTATTTGGCCCATGGAAAAATTAAAATTCACTAATGTATCTTTGTATGTCAGAGAAGCCTTATAAGTCTCGTGTCCCCATTCTGGTACTTGCCATAGTCTCTGTGAACACACTTGGAAACTGAAACATGTTGCTTCTGGGATGAAAGGTTTTCTCTAGAGTCACAGTCTGTTGATAGAAACCATTAATTGCCACAGTAAATTAAACAGAGAAAGATAGCTTGGATTTCTAAATGAGAAAACAGCAAAGCTCAGAGCAACCAAAATTAACAGCAGAAAAAATGTCCATTGCTTCTGAAAAAAAGCCAAACGTTGAACAAGATGCAGGTCCCTCTAAGGGCACAGCAACACCTTTTTAGGGACAAACTTGCCACTTCATTCATGCAAAGGAACAACTGAGGAGGTTCAGGTACAGCAGCCATCTGGGTAAAACACACACAGAGGGATGTGTGCATAAGTAGGCATGCATTTGTGCATGGGCAAGTAAGGAAAAAGTTCACAGTTATACAAAGACAGAACCCTCCAGGACAGAATTTTTTTTTTCTCGTCCGTGTTTGAGAGAAGGAGGCATCAATAACAAGAAGCCTCAAGTCAAAATTACTGAAGAGAATTTGAGCCCACCTTGAGTTAAGAAACAAATCTTACTCTATGGTGTTGCATTTCAATTGCACCCACATTCTGAGACACAGTTGTACGAGAATGAGGGATATCTTAGCAATCAGCATGTTTGAAGACTCCTGAAAATAAACTGGTTCTACTGAATTCTCAGAAAAATAGTTCCAGCTGGCAGGTGTCCATGCACATAAAGATATTCATACTACTGGAAAGGGGTTAGTGTAAGCCATCAAAAACTCCAGTGCTTTGGGGCTGAGGGCTGAGGTGCTCCAACAAGCTTTTTCTTCCCTCACAGAATTACAGAAGAGGCCAAGGGTCCATTAAGCCCCATGTGTAAATGATAATATACCACCACCTGTCACACCCCTGTGGGCACCATCAGGCCCTAATTGACCTGATCAGCTTTAGGTGCTGTCTCCACCAGAGACCTCTGGGCCAGGAGCCCCAGTTAAGCTCAGGCTTATGTCCCCAGTCCTGGCTTGAGCTTAAATACCATGCCTGCCTCCAGCCCTGTGCTCATCTCCAGGATGGACCTCAGACCTGTGTAGCCTCTCCCCAGTCCTGTCTCCAGCTCATTTCCTTTTGATCCTGACTGGAGCCCCGAGCGAGAACCAGGCCCTTGCTGATGATTTGCCATGGCTGGGATTGCTGATGGGTCCTACTGCCAGCCCCCAGCTTTTCCCACTGTGATCAGGCCCTGTGGCACAGGGTGTCCCATTGGTGCTGGCACTGCCTGTGCTGGTGGCACCCTCTGGTCCCTTCTTGTCCTCCTTCACAGAGCAGCCCTGCTCGTGCTGCTATCACTCAACATCATCAGACAAACGTATTTCCAAAGAGGAAATGACTATTTTTAACAAAGCATTTCTTACTATTTTAAGACCTTCTAGTCTGATCCAAATTCACCTCTTAATAAAGAGCACTGTACCAAAAGCTAAATTTCAAAGTTTTCTCCAGTCTTTACACAGAGAAAACAGCTCAGATCAAATGTGGTGTTGATACTAAAAATTGCCATAGCCAGACTACTACGGCAAAGCCAATAAAATGAAGACTACAGTCAAGTCACAGCAAGTAACGAGTACTGCGTCTTGATCTTCACTGATTATATTTTTATATTTTCAGAGTGCTGAGCAGTGTTGCCTTTTCTAAAGCTATGCTTTAGTTTTCAAACCCAGAGTAGTAAACAAAAAAATCACCTGCAATACACAGGTGGAAGATGTTGGGGAGGGGGAAGGGGAAGAGAAGGACATGAAAACACAATAACCTGTATTTCAAGAGATATAGGAGTCCCTGAGTATGCAATATAACATAGAATGGGACATTAGTTAATTTAGATATCTTATACAACTGACTTGTTTGCTTGAGGTTTTCAGAATACTCTGCTCTTATCAGGTCTTATTTGTCTCTATTCTCCATGAAATAAATATATTTTTGTCGTTTCTACTGTTTTTAGATTAACCTATTGTATAAAATCCATATTCTATCAACCTGAGAAATGCAATAACTACTAAGCAAAGTAATTAGTGTTTGTAAACTACCAGGTTCTAAATAAAAGGTTTTCCAAAGGTGACATCTTCAGAAGTTAATTGTCTGCAGTTTGAACTTAGGAAATACACTTTTTTTAAAAGCCCAGTATGAAAATATATATGTTCAAAATACATGCAATTTCTCTCATCAGACACCTAATGCCAAGTGTATATACCCTGCAGTTCCCTTATTGTATCAATCTCTATAATTAGGCTACCAATAACCCAGTATTAGAAAGAGCAATAGATTTTTAACATCTTAAATGCACTACTACAAATCAAAAGACATGTAAACAAGACCATGGCTCAATTCATTTACATCCTGACAACATTTACAACCAGAAAGGTATTACAACATTAGATTGTGATAAGTACTAAAGGAAAAGAAAAATTTATACCATCTGAAACTTAGAACCAAATGTAAAAGAATGCTTTGCTTATTTTTAAGCACAGAAAGGATTTTGATCACACGGGAACAAATAAGATGTTAACAGGAAAGACAATAAGGGAAAAAAAAATTAAATCACTGAAAGTAACTGCACCAGAAGAGCTCATATCCTGACTTCAAGAAACAATCAATGCATGAAACTGCATTTAAAAAGGTATTTTAAGTCAGCAATATGACAAAATGTTATCCCATACGTTTACTGTAAGTCAGAGGAAGAGAAAAAGTAACCACACTAAGCCTTGAATTAGTATTCTGACCTAAATAGCACATTACTTTTTAGAGCAAATTACAGAGGCAAGATTACTTAAGACAAGGAAGTAAGAGAGATGGAGGACAGTAGCAAAACTTTTGTATGAGATGTTTATGAAAGTGCTAGACTAAACTCAAAACAGAGAGAGCTAAGATCTACCACATTTTTTTTTCCTAGGCAGTAACTTTACACCTATCTGGGATGCCCAGAGCAATGCATTTTATATTTTACCACCTGAGAAATTACTACATAGGTCAGAGAAGATGGGAAAGTCAGAAGAGGATTTGTGTGGGTTTGTTTTGTTTCAATTTTTTTAAGGAAATTGACCAATGGGAGACAACCAAGTATAATTGACAAAAGGAAAGATCAAGGAAAGGAAGACTAAACTAGAATTTCTCAAAGTAGAAACACAGAACAGAAAAATGCTTGTAGTCTTATGGAGAAATGGGCATCCAGAGTTGCTCGATAGGCAGAGGGTAGCTTATTCAAACAAAGAAAAGGCTGAAATGTAAGCATAATAACTCTTTACAAACATATTAGAGGGGCAAGAAGCAAATAACGAGATCTAATTTAGGCCCTGATACATCTGGGCTGACAATCAGGAGCTTACAGATCTTAATGAGTTACTAACGATATTGCTGAACTGTCTTCTTAGAAATCAAAAGAGCACAAGGAAGAAAAAAAAAAAAACAAACCCTAAATGTTTTTTTCTCCTCCAATTTTCTTATGATTTTTTTGGGGGGGGGAAAGAGTTAGATAACTTACAAAGAGGAATGCATGATTGTATGAGCTCAGGAACAGGGCTTGTACCCAAATACGCAGGGATTTATTTTCCAGAAAAATGCCTTTAAAATCTTTTACTATTTAAAAGTGGTCACCCTGCCTCCCTCTGTGTAACTTAAGAGTAATACACCAGGCCTGCAGAAAGAGATAAATGGAACTCCTCAGCAGTAGTGAATGTTTTATAAGTTTGGAAGATTCTTACCCTGTATTGATGGAAATTATTTCTATCAGTGGATTCTTCCTAATCTTTGGCAAGTCCAGTCGTGCTCCCCCCAAACGTTTTCCATTATCCTTTTTCTGACCCAGCAGTCTCACCGAATGACCTTCAAATGAAGCACAAAAATGCAGTCAATACAAAGCACAAGTCCCATCATATTTGTTTTGATTTGCTCTTCTTCAGAAGTAGTGTTTATACTCCAAAGATCGAAAATGAGAATGAGATGTAATAATGTAATTCCACCAGCTGGAGCATTTCAAAAGAGACACTGACAGGTAAAATAAATTATGTTAAAATGAACAAATTATTTCACCCAATTATCTTTTCACACTTTCATTTTATGTTTTATTCAATTAAAATGATCTAAGCAGCTTCATTTTCAGATTCTCAAGCAAATATCAACATAGCATTCTCCTGGAGAAGCTGGCGAATCATGGCATAGACAAGCGTACTCTTCACTGGGTAAAAAACTGGCTGGATGGCCGTGCCCAGAGAGTTGTAATTAATGGGGTGAAATCCAGTTGGCGGCCGGTCACCAGTGGTGTCCCTCAGGGCTCAGTTTTGGGGCCGGTCTTATTTAATATCTTTATTGATGATCTGGGTAAGGGGATTGAGTGCACCCTCAGTAAGTTTGCAGATGACACCAAACTAGGTGGGAGTGTTGATCTGCTTGAGGGTCGGCAGGCTTTACAGAGGGATCTGGACAGGTTGGATCAATGGGCCAAGGCCAATGCAATGAGGTTTAATAAGGCCAAGTGCCGGGTCCTGCACTTCGGTCACAACCACCCCAGGCAACGCTACAGGCTTGGGGAAGAGCGGCTGGAAAGCTGCCCAGCAGAAAAGGACCTGGGGGTGTTGGTGGACAGCCGGCTTAACATGAGCCAGCAGTGTGCCCAGGTGGCCAAGAAAGCCAACAGCATCCTGGCCTGTATGAGGAATAGTGTGACCAGCAGGAGCAGGGAAGTCATCGTGCCTCTGTACTCAGCACTGGTGAGGCCTCACCTCGAGTGCTGTGTTCAGTTCTGGGCCCCTCATTACAGGAAGGACATTGAGCTGCTGGAGCGTGTCCAGAGGAGAGCCACCAAGCTGGTGAGGGATCTAGAGAACAAGTCCTATGAGGAGAGGCTGAGGGAACTGGGCATGTTTAGTTTGGAGAAGAGGAGGCTGAGGGGAGACCTCACTGCCCTCTACAACTACCTGAAAGGAGGTTGTAGAGAGGTGGGTGTTGGCCTCTTCTCCCAAGGGAATAATGGCAGGACCAGAGGAAATGGTCTGAAGTTGCGGCAGGGGAGGTTTAGGTTAGATATTAGGAAGAATTACTTTACTGAGAGAGTGGTCAGGCACTGGAACAGCCTGCCCAGGGAGGTGGTGGAGTCGCCACCCCTGGAGGTATTTAAGAAACATGTAGATGTGGCACTTCAGGGCATGTTCTAGTGGCAGAGATTGTTGGTTTGTGTCTGTTTGTGGGTGGGTGTGGTGTGTGGTTGTGGGTGTTTGTTTTGTGTGGTTTTTGTTTTGTTTTTGGTGTTTGGTGGGGTTTTTTGGTTTTTGTTTTTTTGTGGTTGGACTCGATGATCTCAAAGGTCCATTCCAACCAAGAAGATTCTGTGATTTTGTGATAGCAATATTTAAACAAGTCTTAGGGCAGGACTAAAATATTTTCCCCAAAAATTTCATTCAAACCTAAATTAATAGGTAACAAATAAATATTTAGCTTACTGTATGGAGAACAAAGACATTTCAGTCAAAGTTACATGACTTTCTAAGTCTGAGGGAAAAGCACTGTGAAGCATATCCCAATAGCATGTTCATGGCTAAGCTGACTACCAAGATTTATGCATATCCTTCTCACACCAAGGAGACTGCAGGTCAGAAAACTGCCTCAGAACTCGTTTTCTGAAGCCAGTAATATTCAGAGAGTAAAACACAAATACTATCACCAACTGCCTACAACAGTACAACAGTCATAACACATCAAGTCCTATATTTAAAGAGCACAAATGACAGAGTTTGCTAATATTCAGAAGCAAGATTTAACAATGAAGAATAAAAAAAAGGGCATATTATTGTAATAGGTAGTGTAAAATGTGCCCAAGTTATAAACATAAGATTTGTATCATTTATTCTACAAAGCCTAGAATAGGCAGATAAGAGACAGCAAGGGAAAGCTAGTGCTAGATACCTTCCTCCAAGTAGGGGTTACTTTCTACCTCTTCTCAGGTGAGAAAGTATGTATAGGTTGAAGTTGGAAAACTCTTTGACAGTATGTGAAACTACAGCTACAATCTGTCAAATATTTCAGAAAAGGAAAAAAACTTACCCCAGAAGCGGGGAAGGGCGGGGGGTGGGATGAAAGGAAAGCATGAAACTATGAAGTACTAGCTGAGCTACATCCAGCACAGCAAAGTAGATAACCAGTCAGGTCAATTAAAAACCATGTTCAACCAAATCTCCTCATTTAGACTTTGATGGATGAATTAATTTTGTAAATAGCTGTTGATAGTGTTTCTCCACTACCTGTTTTGAGGACTCATTAATAAACTTTTTAATAATGTGGCATTCTGTCATGATTTAGCCTCAGCTGGCAACAAAAACACATGTGGGCTTGGGAAAATTAACCCTAACCCAGTTGGAAGCAGGACACATTCATACTCTGAATTAATTTCTGTGATACGGCAACAACAGCCCAGAAATAAACAACTACTTCTGGCATACCATCTTTCTCAGGTTTTTTAAAATATATAAAAATTCTCAAACAAAAATGTGATCTAATGAAGAAGTGAGCAGGACTAGCCTGATACCATAACAATTAATATTAAAAGGAGACATTATAACGTCAACAGGAGTTAAAAGGCATTATTTTTGTGATTTTTGCAGTTGCATTTGACAAAAATTTCATTACATCCTGCTGTGAATTTAGTAATATGGTAATGGTGCTATTAACAGTTGCTAAATTATTCACTTCTACCTTTTCATGACAGTAACAGCCATATCTTTGTCTCACAATACAATCAGTTATTTTCTAATCTAATGCTTCATTAAGGAGTTGAAAGCATGGCACCATTTTATTTACTTGTATAACAAAAGTGATTGCATTATGGTAGGCATAAGAAATAAACGAGAAGCAGAGAACATTCCTTTTGCTATTTCCTAATACTGTGGTTTATTTGGAATAAACCAGTTTATTCCTTTTTAAAATATTCAATTGCATTGCCATATTAAAACTGTACTTGGTTTTATGGCTGAAAATATAGTGGAGCAATTCACGGTATTCTTAAAACAATCAGGATTAACAACGTAACAACAAGCTACCCAAAATCTAAAATTCATACATTTGGAACTGGGGTCAAACCACCATTCTGAAGTTTAAAAAACAAAACCAAACCAACAAACCACAAAAAAACCACCCTTGCCCCCTTCCCCACGTAATATCTCAGAGGGTAGAATCAGTGGAGTTTGATCTCTTCTGAATGTGCACCCTCACAACAAACAGCCATGTGAATTAATGCCCTCTAATAAGAGTTTAGCTCATACCCTCCCCCTTTCTCATACTGGGAGCACGGATCAAAGAGGCAAACTTTTTCATGGAACTTCTGGAAAAATAGTATCCTTTACACCACAAAACTTCTCACAAATCTGTTTGAAATGTGTCAGAGGAGTAAAAACTAGTAAGGAGGGAGGGGAATGGAAACAATGACAGACCTGTACAGGAGGCAAAACTTTACAATCCACATTTTCTTAGGAAAACAGGAAAAATAATAAACACCATGGTAGTCTAGAAAATCTTGTTAACCAAAAGTACCACTTCCACCTTCTCACAGATCTTTGTCTTTCAGATGCTAGGCAGGTTACCATGTATATTAGAAAAAAAACCCAACAACTTAGGACACTTTCACACAGGATATAACTCATAGGGAGCATAAGACCAAGCCTCTCATACCTTCAGAGACTCCTTTAATTCAGGAAAGAAACCCCTGACCACCTCACACACGATGCACTGAACATTAACACCCACCCCAACCCCGCACCTGAGCTCAGGAAATCTATGGTCTGGCAATCAGATTTATTGGCAGCTTATTTTCACATGAAGTGCGGCCACAGTTTTTCCCATATCCCTACTGAATGACACTAAAGCTCAAGTTAATATGAGGCTCGCAAAACCTGTGTGGTGCTCAAGAACAATAACATCCCGGTACTTTCAACTCCAGACACCAGAGGACTAAAAAAAAGCAGTACTGGGAGATGAGTTTTAGCAGGGAGTTCAATGCTTCCAGAAGGCAAAGAGCACATGCGTGTCCAACTACAGCAATTTGTGCTGCAGGCACACAAAACCTCAGTTACAGTACTCGTGACCTTAGATCCTTTTTCCCCTACTCCATACAAGGACTATTTTTGTGTCTTTTTAAGTAATCAGTAAAGCATCTGTTTACAGCATTGTTGCTATTAATAAAACATAACTTGATAAACACTGAATCATACTTTTTCACATGCTGTAGATTTTTTTTTCCCCATACTTATTTCAAGAAAACTTAATAAATATTTCGTCATCTTCAATAAGGAAAAGACTAAGCAACATTTTTTTTTTTTAAACTGTCTAACCAGCATTATGAAGCCTAGACCAACATCAAGCATAACAGAAAAAGCAGTAATTTTAAATCTCACTTATGACCTCCTTTCAAAGCTTAGAATTAGAATGGGGCAAAACATTGTGATCAAGTTTTACTTCTAAAGCATTTAATCTGATTAAGTTACCTTCTCTCTGACTTCACAGGTTGGATAATAACTTAAATAAGCAAAACAAGCAGGAGGCCTAAACTTAAAAGAAGTCTTTTTTGTTTGTTTGCTTTTTTTTTTTTTTAAAGTTTGGTACAGCATTTTTGAAAATGGAGTTAATCACACCTCTACTTCCATAACAATGAGTGCTCCATCTCAGATATCAAACAAAACTCACTCCTTTTTTGATGGCTCACTGCAAAATGCAAGCTTTGAAATACAGCTTAATGACAAACAGATCTAGGCAGGTTATATTTGATAGCCTAAACATTCTAGCCCTATAAACCTCTTCTCCCATAAAGATAACTTTTTTACTTCCACATAGTCTGACCAGCAGATAAAATTCTATTAAAAAAAAAAAACCTGAAAAGGTTAATTAGTGGTTTAGGTCATGCTTCAGAGCAGTTTTTCACTAATTAATAGATAATTAATGCAGATTACAACACAACAGTAGTACTAACCAAGTCCAGTGAGGAAGCTTATACAGCAGAATTGCTCACAGCAAGTGTAAACGAAATCAAGCTACAAACAGCTTAAAATGAATCATAGCTCTCTAGTTTTTGGAACTGTTTAAAATTAAACTCAACTTTACCTACGAGTCAGTAGACGCAATTCACATTACTTGGCATTGTTAGCAGAGAGGATGAAGTTGGAATGAACTAATCAGAATATTAAATCCTATGTTAGTCTAAAAAAGGGCATTTAAATGTATCTGGTAAACCAGTGTGCAGAACAAAATAATTTTCAGGGCATTTTTTTTCACTGGTTAAAAAGGATATAAAAAAGTAACATAACATTAATGGCATGTACATATACCTCCAATCGTAGTTGTATGTGCTTCAGGACTGTGATAGGGAATGCTTGATCTTGAAATACAAATATATGAAGAGAACATGTAATTGAATTTCTTTGCCCTAAGTTTACAACACCATTTAATGTGCTGTGAAACTCAGGTTATTGTCAGACCCCTGTGACCCAGACCCACAGAAGCATGTTAATGTTATTAGAGCAAACAGATTCAATTTGAACTGGTATTTTACTAGTTTGATACAAGGATAAGTGAGGAGGAAGTGCCCTGGTTATTCATCTTTAGTTAGCTTTAACAACTGCCTGTCAGTGTTGCAAATAGCAATCAGATAATAATAGACCTCCTGTATTTCAAAAAACAGTCAGCTTCACTCAGTCCATCGGCTGGCACCCCTCAGTAGCTGCTGGGAAAGAATATCTGTTTGAAAGATGGAAGAGGGCATCCACCGAGGGTCCCTCCCCATCCCTGCACATCCCAATGGTGCTACACAGCGTGCCACTGAAACACAGCTCCCAGCCAGACACAGAGCAGGATTTCTTAGCTGTTCGCTTCAAAGTTCAGTGCAGATACCTCAAGCAGCTTGAAAACATGAGTTTAAAGAAAATCCTCAAAGATGCAGGAAACTCCAGCCTTGGCAGCAACAATTTTTATTGTTTTCAGCTTGTTCTATTACCCCTTCTTTCCCTTTCCCAGTTACATCACTATACTTAGAGGTTATTCACCATTTCCTGAAAGACTTCTTTCCCCACAACAAGGCTGTCAATGTACCATTCCGTACTTCCTAGTTGTCTCTCACCAACCTGTCTGACCTTCTCCAGCATCTTCAGGGAAAAGGATTAAGCGCTATTTCATGTACACTTGCACACATTTCCTTCCACCATTATTCACTTCTTAATGAATACAGAGCTTCCTTTCCTTAAGGCTAACACTGGAAAAAAAACCACATGGGAGCAGGGTAGTTAAGGAAGGCAAGGCCATATGGAGAGAAAACAAAGTAGCTAATTTATCCAAAGAAAAACAAAAGGAAGAAACGTAAAGAAGCAGCAAAAGCAGTGATAGATTGAAAGGAGCATCAGGTAAATACAAAAGGTGAAAAGAATTAGAAAACTTAAGTGAAAATAACAAAAACAGTCAAGAAAATAATAAAGAGAAAAGAGGGCCTAAGAAGATCAAATAAAAAAATTATGTGTAAAGGCAGAAGAGGAAAATCAGGACCTATTACAAAACTTTAATACTGGATTTATTTCCGGAGTTACATTCTTCTAACTCTGTAACTACTGGGTAAAAACAACCTTCTAAACAAGTTATTTTGGATCTCTGACAGGACCAACAAGAAAAAATAGCATCTGAAATATAAGGATGCAACACAAATTGCCTAACACACTGTACAGCTAACCTGGGCTGTTGCTCACGTTTGAGTCCATACCTCTTCAGTTTGGAAGTGCTTTAGATGCTGAGCTCGCAGTGGACGGGCAGGCTTACAGGTCTACCTCTGATGGAAGCTGCCCACGTGCAGCAAGGACAGACCCTAAGCTCCTCTACCATCTTTTCTCCCTGCCCTGCAGCACAAACAAGCTGTCCCACAGCAGACATGACTGATTGCAAAGGAATCCCCGAGCTCCCCAGAGCAATCACATGCTGCCAGACACACACAAGTGCAGAAATAACAAGGACACTAATTGGCTTCGGGCTCTGCTGTGCAAATGCTCCCACCCAAACCAACCCCAGCTGGCCGGCAGCATGTTAGCTATGTAGTGAAGGCATCCCTGAGTGTCATCAGTGGGATTTCCTGGCTCAAGTAAATACAGGGAGCAAAGAAAAGCCAAACTTAACTGGAAGAGACATGCCCTGCTCCTGGCCAAGCAACTAATATCAATTATTCCTCCTCATATCAACTAAGGTGGGGATGTTGTGTAACAGCCAAACTCCTTCTTCAACTGGTGTAGGCAGGAACCGGGTCCATTACAAGACAGGGAAGAACTCAGATTAATGCTGTCAGAATTGCTCATCTTTTCTCTGTGTCGCAGCATCACATGGGCGAGGCATGCCCTGGGCGAGGCAACCAGTCCCATCAGGTTTCTGATAGTGGGTGGTATGTTTGACACAGTCTCTTCTTTCGTAAGAAGATTGCCTTCCACCCTACAGCAACTCAAAAAAGCTTCAGAGAAAGGTGCATGTATTACCAAGCGTACAGCACATATGCTACTAGCTTGAAATCTATACCTTGCGCTTGGAATTAGCGCCCAACAACAATTCTGTTTCTGAAGACTCCAGAATGTGTCACATGGGTGGAGATTGCTGGTTTGCGTCTGTTTGTTGGTGGGTGTGGTGTGTGGTTGTGGATGTTTGTTTTGTGTGGTTTTTGGTTTTGTTTTGGTGTTTGGTTTTGGTGGTTTGTTTTTTTTTGGTTGGACTCGATCTCAAAGGTCCCTTCCAACCAAGAAGATTCTGTGATTCTGTGATTCTTAAAATTCATTTTATTTAGTTTCAAAAGCGAGATATTAAATATAGTAAGGAAGTTCAAAACTTCAGAAAAAAGCTCTGCGGGTGGCCCAGATTGCTAAAATTCATACATCCCTTTCTCTCCATTAAACATACAATACCTCTTTACTCTTGGTATTTCTCCAATGTATCCTTCAATCGTAACAGTATCCTCAAGTACTAAAACAGTAGAGTGCAACAAGTAAAACAGAAAAGGAGTTAACTATGAACAAGCCATTACTGTTCACACAAAAATTTCAGAGAATTAAATTAAGAATGTATGTACAAGTATTCAAGAAAATGTCCTGACATACCCACAGTATTTTCTCATAACAAATGCGTTTGAAATGGCCTATTAAGGCACTGTATTTTTATTTTTTATTTTTTTTCCAGAATTTAATAGCTTCACCCTACTTACTTTAAGATCATGTGATGTTATTGTCTTCCTGAAAAAGTGACTAAACATTAAATCTGCTGTGAACTCAAAATGCTGGCTACAGTTCGACAGCTCAGAAGGACAACACTAAGAATCAGCTACAGGAAGAGTTCCCCTGACCCTCTGTCCTCACCTCTCTGTGAAGCAATGAATTTGATCAGGATAAAGGATGCTGCTCAAAACCTCAGGAGACTTTGGACAGAAAATTTCAAGGAAAAGAAGTTTTGAATCAGATGAAACAGGTTGTGTTCTGAGGAAGGGAAATGCTGAAGGGTGGATTTTCAGAACAGCAGTACAAGTTACTTGCCTAATGTTTTGGGGTGTGCAGGCTAAAGAGAACAAATCTAGCCTTAGACTGAAATGCTGAGCTGAACCTACCACTGTATGCAAAAGCAAGCTTTTACTTTCATCTCTACTCCTTTGCCATCTATTTGTACTCTTCTACGGCTAACTAAATTTACACTGGTTTGAACAAGGTACTCTTTGCATTTACCAGCCATGAGGATGCTCTAACAGAGCTAAACCCAGCTGAGTGTAACCGATGTGAACAGGACAGAAAAACAGGGATGCTCTAAGATGGTCATTCATTTAATGTGTGCAAAAGAGCACATACCGGTCTGGAAGAAAAGTCATCTTATCCATGTACATCACAGGCTCATTTAAACAATAAACAATCACAATTTTGCTTTTTTAAGATTTTCAATTTGTTTCCCCTCATTACTTGTTTTCTTCTTCTGCAGCACTATTTATCTCCTATACAGTTTCTGCGAACTAAATTCAAGTTGTAACAATGACAATCATAACAGAGATAGTCAGTCCTAACAGTTTTCTAAAGCAAATCAATTAAATAACTATATTGATAAAAAAAATTACAGAACCCACCTAAAATCCTGGATCGTCTCACACACCTAATAGTCACTGCATGCCCAAAATCATTTGAACATGCAGAGCAAAAACTGCAATAAACTTTGGTGTAAGAACAGAAATCGATTTATGGCAATGGGAATCTGTGGCCCCAGCAGACAAGATTTTTCTCTTCAGCTCATGATTACTGATGTTTTACAAAAGCAATTAAAATCTGTCTTTGCAGAAGTAGTGTCTCCTCAATTACTATATATATTCCTCATTGTGCTCTACTGTTTTCTTTAAATTACAGTCTACAAAGCTAAACTCCCAGAACTGATACTGGCTCAGACAACGGCATTACTATTTTGAGCTCATTCCTTCAGCAAGTCACATTTTTCCTAAGCGGTCAGAAACGGGCAATCTAAACGCAACCCGGTGCCCTCGCTGAAGCCTCCAGCGGAATGGCAGCCCATTTAAAAAAAACCCATACATTTAAAACCTGTAAGGCGGGATACCGTCAAGTCAGGTCCCTCACAAGCCTACGCTTGCTGTCAAAGTCGTTCACAAATCAACGGAAAAAAAAACCCAAAATGCTACTGCTTTCAGTAATGATGCTCTTTCCACATATAAAGCCGTTTTCTTAGATGAAAAATCTATAATTATAGATAAAAATCTATAATTATTCTGATTTAAATGGGAATAGCTACAAAATTTCCAATCCGGGGACACAAGAGATGGGCAGGAGGTGACATTTACCACATTATGCTGTTAACTTCAGTGCTTAATCCATAACAAATGGGTGATGCTGAATGTTTTAACCATAGTCATTTCACCAAGTTACTGACAAGCTCTGGTTCTGTACATTGCCTATTGAAAGCCTGATTCCAAACCCCCGACCTGCTTCAGTCTGTCAAATACAGATCATAAAAATCATAGAATGGTTCGGGTTGGAAGGCACCTTAAAGATCATCTAGCTCCAAGCCCCCTGCCATGGGCAGAGACACCTCCCACCAGACCAGGTTGCTCAAAGCCCCATCCAGCCTGGCCTTGAACACTTCCAGGGATGGGGCATCCACAGCTTCTCTGGGCAACTTGTTCCAGTGTCTCACCACCCTCACAGTAAAGAATTTCTTCCTAAAATCTAATCTGAATTTTCCCTTTCAGTTAAAACCATTACCCCTCATCCTATCACTCCACTCCCTGATAAAGAGTCCCTCCTCACCTCTCCTTTTGCCCCCTTTAAGTACTGGAAGGTGCTATAAGGTCTCCCTGGAGCCTTCTCTTCTCCAGGCTGAACAACCACAACTCTCTCAGCCTGCCTTCACAGGAGAGGTGCTCCAGCCCTCTGATCATCTTTGTGGCCCTCCTCTGGACCCACTCCAACAGGTCCATGTCCTTCCTGTGCTGAGGACTCCAGAGCTGGACACAGTACTCTGGGTGAGGTCTCACTAGAGTGGAATAGAGGGGCAGAATCGCCTCCCTCAACCTGCTGGCCCCTTGCATAATTTTTGCCAGTAAAACCTTTACTTTTGAATAATCTCAGATAAAAAGCCAATTCTACTCCCTAGAAACACCCTTGCGGATGTAGTCGTGTTCACAGGGTGTCTGTGGCGAGGGGGCTGCAGGGGTGGCCCCTGTGAGGAGCAGCCGCGGCTGCCCTGAGCCAGACACAGCCTGTTTCAACCAACCCACCTCAGGGCAGGGCCGAGCCCCGCAGCCACCGGCGGGGGCCTTGGGTAAAGCCTGGGTCAGAAAAGAGCAAAACCCTGCCCAACAGTGAGGAAAAAAGCATGAGAAACAGCCCTGCCAGCACCGAGGTGAGAGCAGGAGGAGGGGGAGGAGGTGCTGCAGGGACCCCAGCAAAGATTCCCCTGCAGCCCCTGGAGGAGACCAAGGTGAAGCAGGTCGCCATCCCCCTGTGGCCTTTGGAGGACCACGCCAGAGCAGGGTTTCCGTCAGTAGCTGCACAAAGTCCATGGGGGGTCCACGCTGGAGCAGTTCTTGGAGGACTGCAGCCCATGGGAAGGTCCCAGGCTGGAGGAGAAGAGCACGGGGAGGCAGGAACGGCCAGGAGAAGCTGTAGTGAGCAGACCACAGCCCCCATTCCCCATCCCCCTGCACCACTCGGGGGTAGAGGAGTCAGGGATGAAGGACTGAAGCTGAGTCTGGGAAGAAGGAGGAAGGTAGTTTTAGTTTTCTCCTTGTTTCTCACCATCCCACTCTATTTTTAATCGGCAATAAATTAAACTAATTTTCCCCAAGTCGAGTCTGTTTAGCCCATGACGGTAACTGGTAAGTGATCTCCCTGTCCTTATCGTGACCCATGAGCTTTTCCATCTTATTGTCTCCCCTGTCCTGTGGAGGAGGGGGAGCAAGAGAGCAGCTGGGGGGGGGGGGTACAGCAGTCAGCCAAGGTCAACCCACCACATCGTGAAATAAATAAAATAGCCCATCCAAAGCTGTCCCCCCTTTCTATGCCCTTTCAAAGGACACAGAAACAGGGACTCGCTGAGGCCACCACCCTCCCTCTGGCCCTCCTCAAGCTGCACTTCGGCACAAACACTCCGTTTCCTGACTGGGAGCCAAACGATACTTTTCCTCAAAAAGGAACTCTTGACTCCTCCAATTTTTATTCTTCATTTGGCTTGTCATCAGCTTCTTAAGTCAAGGCAATTCTGCCTTGCCCACAACCACAGAAGTTGAAAAGAGACCATTTTATCTACTGTTAACAGCAGATTACAGTGAAATCAAACACCACACACAAATACTATTTAATATGCTGTCATTCGTATACATACAGATATACACCCACATACTCACTCTAAGGTAGGCAAATCAAGCATAAATTCTACACTTTAGTCTCTATATAATACAGGTACTATTTCTCTGCTCTTTTTCATACAGACTGACACTGCAACTATCCATATAGTCCATAATTACTAATCACATGAGAAGAACTTAACAGTTAGCAAATATCAGTTAATGTTTAAACTGGGAATGGATGGGCAACTTCACCAGACAGGTCAACGTGACTGAAACCAAGAAAGGTTATACGAAGTATAAAAGGCTCAACCCTGAAGTAATTTCCTTTGGTTGTTTTTTACAATCAAGTCTAATGACCCATTGTAAAACTATGTTTTGTGAAAGCATTAGGCAGACACAATATGGACTAAACTCAATTCAACCTGTCCCCCTCATCTCCCCAAGGCCTAAACTGAAAGCAGATTGTACACAAATACTCTGGTTCCATGTCTCCCACCCCCAGAAAGCTTTAATAACATGGGATTTGAGAACTAGCATGTCTAGAAAGGGAGGAAAGAACTAAATTTCTGAAGATCTGAATTAAAAACCAAGAAAAGAATTTCTACATTAAGCAGTTAAAATTTCTCCTTTAAGTTACAGAATAAGTGTATTATCTTGCCTACTGTAAACTGCTTATATCCAAGCTTTTACACACACAGTATTTTTTTTTAAAGACAGCTTTTAAAAGTGATTCATAAAATGCTGACTTGAGCCATCCCCATAAAGACATTCTGTGGTTCCCATCAAAGACAAATCGTCATCTTATTGTGACATGCTACAGAGACTGATCAGCCCAAACAGCTTATAAATTATGTACAGGAATTTTACTTAATGATGGAACATACATCAATTATGCCCCTGTTTTCTCCTAGCTCACAGACACCGCAACTCCTTAGCAATATTCTCCTAACATACTATGTCATCATAACATTACTGGGAAACTAAGCACACGAGTGGAAACGAGTGCCCCAATGACGTAAAAATTGCTGTAATCCAGTCTTAGAATTTGGGATATGTGCAGATGAAGCAACCTTTACTAAGCTATTAAATTAGAGCCTTGCATGATGAAACTGTTCTGTATATCAGAAAGACTGACACACTCTGGCTGCACAATTGTGGCTGTCACTTTGAGACACTTAATTCTGAGGCTGAGATTAAATTACTTTGTCTAGCTTCTAGTAGGCGGTATAGAGGTTTCAGATTTTAAGTTACAATATCATTGTAAAAGTAGCTGAATAAGCCTCTGGTTAAAATATATCTCGGGACACAGTACTAATCAGACATGACCTGCATACAAATACTGCACAGTTATTAAAGATTGTTTCTGGAAGTAACAGTTTATCTGATAATTTACCTGATGATTGGGAAATTTCAAAGTTCCATAAGGCTCATGATAAAAGTCAGGGTGAGATAAAAATGAGACATCACAGGGTCTCTTAAAAATTCTGTCTCTTTAGGCTGTTAATGGAATAATAAACACAAGCATCCTGCTTTTCCATTTTCTGATGAAGAAGGATAAAAAGATACAGTCACATAAAAAGTATTTATGAGAATTATCTCAATGGAGAGTTCAGAACTGGAAATTATGCTGTTTTCAGACAGATGAGTTAAAGACCACCATAAAGATCTACCTCTCGAAATCATCTCTTGAACCAGCAGAATGACACTGCTCTGAAGAGTTCCTGACAATGTCCTTAAGACTGAGAAATAAAGCTAGAAGAAACCCCTTCATATTTTGTATAAACAGTTCTAAATAATTCCAAGAATGTAATTTTCTTTTGAAGTACAGTAAGCTTTCAACCAATTCCAACAGGGGAGGCATTTTATTGGGAAAAACAAAATAAAGGAGGGAGGAAGGAGGCAAATTCTTTTTACAATGTTTTCCTTTTTGTAGACTGCACACTACAAAATTCAAGCATCCAAGAAAAACTTAAGGTATCCCTTAAGAAAAGGGATGACTTAAAGCTGGCAACTAGGATAATCACCTTGGAATCTGAACAGAAAATCAGGACAATTCAGTTAGGCCAACTGAATTGAGACAACAACCACAGAGACAACAACCTGGAGGTCGTCTTGTCCAATCCCCAGGCTCAAGCAGGGCCACTTAGAGCCAGTTGCCCAGGAGCACGTCACATAGTTTTTGAATCCATCCAGGGATGGAGACTCCAGAACCTCCCTGGACAACCTGTGCCAGCGCTCAGTCACCCTCACAGTCAAAAAGTGTTTCCTGAGGTTCAGAGGGAACCTCCAGTGTGTCAGTCTGTGCCCATTGCCTCTTGTCCTGTCACTGGGCAACACCGAAAAGAGCCTGGTTCTTCTGTTCTCTTTGCACCCTCCCTTCAGGCATTTAATACACATTGATGAGATCCCCCTAAGCCTTCTTTTCTCCAGGCTGAACAGTCCCAGCTCTCTCAGCCTTTCCTTATAGGGGAGATGTTCCAGCCTCAGTCCCTCAGCCCTCTTCGTGGACCTTTGTTGGACACTCTCCATTACGTCCATGTCTCTCTCACACTGTGGAGCCCTTTTTGTTCATTTTTTTTCCCAATAAAACTTCAGAAATCCTGTGTTCCATTACCTTCTTAGAAATACCTGAAGGAACTGGCACTATGTACAGAATTCAGGAGCCCACTTAATCCTTTTTATTCAAATTGCTTCTAGTAAGCTAGAAAGGAACAAAAATCTTTCCCAAAATTCACACTTTTTAGCTTAAATGTTCCTTAACATTATTTTTCAGAATTATATCAATGTGTAAAATGCAATCTTGAAATCAATTCAACGAAAAGCATGACTTCAATAACCGCTATTAGACTGTGACTTTTCTAGTCATATAATATTCAGTCACAATAACCTGAGTAACTCTGTTACTGAAAAAGCAGTAATGTCTGGAGTCAGTATAAATATTACAAAGGCCATTTTTGTAAAGGGAGGGCACGCTGACCCAGGTTATCATCTTACTCCCTTAAGAATAAATAAAATTCAGGAAAATCAGATAGGGATCTGAAATGCTGTGCTGTTGTAAAAATCATGAAGCATCCTTATCTCCAACACATTGTCATAAACACCACGATGTTTCTGGGAAAACAGTTTGCTGTGTTTAATAACAAATATGAATACATTGAATATATTTCCTCTTTGTATAGTACAGTAGGTTGTACACCCCCCAATCCCCACCCCCGCCCCAAAATAGATGCCATAAGGTAGGGAAGAACTGGGAAAAGTTTTGGTTGGGAGTACATAGGAGTACAGGCTTCATTTTTGAAAGCATTTATGGCAATATGAAATCTTAAGGCCTTCAAACCACAAATTTTAGAAGCCTTACACCACACTACGCAATTCCTTGATAGAAGCTTTTCTTTTTCTTTTAAAATTTTGCACTCTTTCTACACTTTGATGCTGTACTTCAAAAACATCATACTCCAGCATTAAAGTTACAGGCAATGTCTTGTGGACCAGACACTTGTTTATATTGAAAGTACAGCCAATTAAACTAAACCTTGTAATTTAAAGCTTCATGGAACAGTAATTTTTATGGCCTGATAAGTAATGGAGACAAACTTAGGTAACCCAGAAAGACCCAGACAAATACATTTATTTAATAGCAAATGTTTACTGGTCAGGCTGCAGAAACAATGCTGCCTTTTCCCCTCTTCACTGCAGAGTACTGTGTGTACGCACACATGAACGCAGCCAGAGAGAACAAGGAACACAGTTACAAGAGAACATTAAACCAGAGGATAATTTATCTGTCCCTCTAACGAAAGCTCAAGGAAGCAAGCCAAAACATCTGAAAAGAAGAAAACCCGAGAGGACTAAACGTAAGAAAACAGAGATACAGCACTGAATTAAGAGAGCACAGAAACTTTAAGCAATACTCTACACCCACCTACATCGATGCAACTTAAATGAAGTCTCCCCAGCATCATTTACCTATGAACCCAGCAGGCCACAGAGCTCCTGACAGAAAAGGTCTCTGAAATTACCACTTACACAAAGTGTACGCAGAAAAGCATCTCACTGCCCAAACATTCAGCCAGAGGAGAACGCAAGCATTTAGGTTGACAAAGAACAGAACAACAGTGCTTCTGCTAGCTAGTGCTTACATCTGTCAGACTAGCTCCAATTATTTCAAGTGTGATGCTTACCTTTAATAGTTTCCTCCACAACTTCTACTACACGATCTATCTGCTGAACCTAAAAAAAGTCACAAGGTCAATATCTAAGTAGTGGACATATTTTATATAAACTCTTCTTTCAAAAGTGTATTATTTTGGATTAAGGGGTACTAAAGAGTTTGGGGCAATGTTTTTAGCCATTTTTTTTTTCCTGTGCATCTTGGTTCTTCTGCCAAAAGTAACTTTAAAACTTGCCACCTAACTTAAACCAAATTTTGTCCTCAAAACCAGCAAGTTCCTGTAAGTTTGGCAAAAATCACCAAATGGCGAGAAAAGGGGGACGCTAGTCCAGGTCTTACCTTCTGTTCTTGGTCTGTGAAAGGCAGCAGTCACCCAGGCAGTCAAAAAGAGAAAAATAGCCCCTCAGTGTTCCCTCTACCCAATTTCAACACCAAAATAATAGATGGTAGAGAACATAACATGAAACTGAGGATATCGTGAAGGCAGACTATAGGGGAGAAAATTAAGGATGTATTGCAGGGGAAAGACACTGGAACATGGGAAGAAATTAAGAGTATTGTGGTCAAGTTTAAGGGAACAAGACATTGTCCTGAACTTGCTGCAGGCAATGGTTGGAAATGGAAGGAGGAGAACCCCCGATGCTTTTCACAAGACAGAACATTTAACGATGATGACATATCATCTCTGATGAAGACAACAAATTTATGTTTTAGTGTTACACTTGCAAAAATTCACCCAAAATATGATAGTTGTTATTTCTTCTTAGATAGATTATTCTTTACTTAAGGTTCACAGCCAATATACTATAGAGATTTTGGTATATTAAGTAGAAGGAATCAGCATTAATACTGAAAAATTAAACACTCAAATTCTTGAATTTGAGATTCTTCTTCTAACTTTCATCCAAGTGGCATATTCTATGTAACGTCTACTATATATGCGTATATATGCTTACATATATTTCAGGAAAGCCAAATACAGAAAGCCATATTTAGCACATTTAAATTACTTTATAATTTTTCCACAATATGTCTTTTAAAATATTGTTTCTCGAAGCTGTACATTATATGAATTAGATTTAGTATGATTTTTGCAGTCATCTCCTTGGAGTTTCTTTTCCAGTTTGTTTCAAAAACAAGCAGAAAAGCACAAGGCTTCAAGAGCAGAACCTGGTCTGCAACAAGAAGCCTGGAACTTGGATCCCTGACATCAAAGCCATTAAGTCTCTGTGCCCTTAAACCACCAAGTTTGTAATTTCCTGTAAACAAATGTCTGCACAATCATCTCTATTTCACATTCATTTTCCAATCAGTCTAATAGCAGCTAAAAAAATGCCCTCATCTGTAGCTGGTGTCTGATCTAGAGTTCCCAGTTCCCAACTAAAGTCGGTGGGAGTGTGTTCCTTTTCTTGCCTGGGAGTTGGATCAAGTCCATGCTAAACTCTGTTTTTTTTAAATTTTGTTTTTTAAACCTTTTGAAATACACCTTTTTCAAAACACAAATCTCTGCCACTTCAGACTTCTGAATACAGCGTATTAGTTATGAGTTCTAGAAATTCTGTTATTTAAAGAATCACTAATACTGGCATTTTAATAACCTTATAAAAAGCTACATATTTAAATCCTTTTATGGATTACAACCATTCATATTATAGACATATATCAATATTTAGCAATCTACTTGTAAATAAAGAACACTTAAGCAATTGTGTGGAATACGTGTATTTACATACTTGCATACATATCCCTTTTAGATATAAGTTAAAAAATTATGATCTAAGATACCTACATATAGACTTTCTACTTAATTTTTAAAAAATAAATTAAAAAACACAACTTGGAAACAGAAGTGTACACATTTACAACTATAAATACAGATAGAGGACACAGTCTGTGCCAAATACATCGCCCAAAATACTATTGCTACGTATCTCAATACTAAATTGTTTAAGTACATAATTGTTTTAAAACAAAAGAAACCTGGTTAGTTCATAACCTGAACCACCCAGAAATAATTTCTGCATTATACATCTGGAGAAATTTTTCCTAGCTCCAAACCCTCTGCTAAATAAAGATACAGAAAAAAAACCACAACAGTATATTGTATTTTCATTTTATTGGATAAATTAAATTATTCTGATTGTCTGTCAAGATGACTGTTCATGTAAATAATTAAAATTACAGGTCTGAGATAATGAGATCTTCAGCTAAGAAACAGATGTTTATTCTGCCTTATGTGTTGTTTCCCACATTAAGTATTTTTCATTTGAAATTATTGGAAATTGATTGCCTAAAGCCCCAAGTGCTCAAGAATAAAATACGGAATGCTTCCAATCTTTATTCACGAAGATGAAAATAATTTAGGAAAACTGAGGTGAATCCGGAGTGAGAAGAGGGAAAGGTTTAGAAGATTCTTGCTTGAAAAAGTCAAAAAAAAAGAAAAAGGAAAAAAATCACAAGGTCATGGTAAGGAAATTTTCTTGGGTGTACAGAGGCCTGAAGGATTCATTTTCCCACATTTCACTATCCTTACGGATAATTCTGTTCCTTCAAAGGCAGCCATAAACCTTCTTGAGTGGAGACCCAGTAAAGGCTCCATCAGGGGTTGGGAAGCCCATGAAGCGCAGAGACTTAAAAGTTCTTAGTAGAGTATGAAGGGAAAAAACACCATTCCTCAGCGTTTCTTTGCAATGAGTCTCACTAAACCTTCCGGACTGACGGCGGGGACATTCCTGCTGGGCGTAGTTTGTGCGCTGTACTTGTCTCTGCAGATCTTGTGAGATCTTATTTCTAACATAAGCATGCACACAGTCCATTACAAATGGTTCTCCATTAGGTCTCGGGTATAACAAAAGCTAAGGAGCAGACCGGAACAGGCAGCCGAGCAGGACTACACCAACTACTCACCCTCCCAAAAACCAAAAATCAGCGCTGATGCAGAAGCCTGGCCTGATACGGATACAGGACAAGAGCACAAGCAGGGACCATGGGATGAAGGAGTAGCCAAAGCAGGAAACTGGCTGGTCAAAAAGCAAGGAAAAAGAAGAGAGTTATATCAAAGCGTGAAGCTTGAGCTGAAACAAAGACCAGGAAAAATCTTTGAGCCTTCCTGGTGAGATCAGAGCGAGGCATATGTTCAGCTCAGCAATCATACGTATCCAGCTCTTCTAAGTAAGACATGAGGCAATCCATGCTGGGCTGAAGCTGCAGGTCACTCCTCAACACGCAAACATGAGACAGTCACATTTCAAACTGTGTGCCTCCCAGAACTCTCCAGCACTCCACTGGGAGACAGAAGCCCTGAGCTCTCCAACTAAGCACCAGAAATTAGGAAGAGGAGTATAGAAATGCACAGATGGTCCATTTGTCATTGAAGTCCCCCAGTTCCCTTTGTACCGTCACAATCTCATTCAACGGATGACTGGTAGGTGTGAACAGCCCAAAGACATGCTTGTAATGTGCTACGCCCATGTCTCACACCAGGTGATCTGTGAGTGCAGACAGACACGCACGTTGAGGAGCATTACACAAACTCAGAATTCTAAGCTCTCAGACATGATCCAAGTTGTCTCAGAACCAGCATTAACATCCTGAAACTGTTTTGCAAGAGATGGACTCCGGAAAAAACATAACCTCTAAGGCATCCCCTATAAACTCTAAATACTCTTAAAGGGCAGTTAAATGAGAGGTTGCACCTTTACCCTAAGATTTTGTACTCTGTAAGAGTCATCGAGCCTCTGACCAAAGAAAGCTATCTAGAAAAGGGCATGTACGAACCCATCCTGAGAGGAAGAGAAACTTCCTGACTTTGTCTTCAGGGAAGCACGAAGACCTCTGCAAAGACCCTGCATTGTCATCTGAGAATCTCATACAAGGTCTACAGTGAAATAAACACACTTTCAGTTTAATGCATCCGCTGAAATACAGACAGAAACATATTGTGCATAAAGATATTTGAACCAATTTCTTTCCAAAGTGATAGGACCAACACAAAACAGGAAAGATGGTCTTCAGATGTCCCTTACAACAAAAAGCTGGGTAAAAAACACTAAACTTCATAAAAGCAAACAGTTAGCTCTTTTTAGTGAAGATACCTAATATCTTAATGGTCTTTTTTGAGAGGAGCCTCTGCGTGCTTCTCTCTGTGGCTGCAGCCATGGTAAGAAAACAGAAGGTGGTCATGAAAATAAGCAATTCACGAATGTCCAATATTTTCTGGAGGACACAGAATGCCTTTTAATGGAGTCTGCTACGTGGGCATCTAAGGTGCCGCAGAAACACTGGTTCGAGCTGCATCACTGAAGAAGCTGAGGAACCATCTGGCCCAACTATGTATTGCAAAAAAGGTGGGAATGCGTAAGGCTTCCTGGCAGTCTAAGTGATAAAAGAAAAGGTATTAATTTTCTCTCCTCTTAATATAGCCCAGAGATAATTTCAGATGGAGTCAGCTGCAGGAAGCATATTTACACCAGAGGCACAGTGCCCTTTGCCAACTGTTGCGTTGCTTGTGCTTTCTGGAGTTATGCCACGGCCTGTTAGATACTGGCTACCCTGGTCCCATCTGAAGAGCATTAAATCCTACAAAGCGAGCATTTCAGTTCCTTCAGAAAGTATCTCTCCTTATAATGTGACCTGAACTTTCTCTCTCTCAGAAGACAGTGTCCTACCAGGTGATGAAAAAAATCACTGTAGGAGTTGGGAAGCATCTTGACATTCAAATCAGCAGTTTCCCTGAAATTATCTTTTGATTCTCAGTGCAGTGATATATCAACACGTGTGAGTGCAGAATACATCACACTCTTTGTTGTCTCCAAATCATAAGATTGCAGAATAATTCCTGCATCTGACATGCCATTTCCTGGAAGCGGTTGCAAGGGATCCACATCACCTGGCTGATGACTGTTGTTTCTCCTGAAGAATTGGAATTAACCTGGTAGGATCAGTAGCAAGTAAAAATGAACCAGAAACAAAGCACAAGATCTCTTACACTTGCCACCAGTAACTGTCTGTTGGCCAAGAAGATTGCGGTTTCACCCTCTGATGAGTCCCAGGTCTTACAGCTACTGACACAGTTCGTTACCAGCACTGCCTAAAAATGGCAGCTAGGTCCTTGTCACAACCAGCCTGCTCAGGGATCTTCCACCAAAGCGAATGCAGTTGTTCCCCACAGCCTTCTTCCTTTCAGTATGGAAGGATATGCCTTTCCACCACAAAAGGTCTGAAGGTTAAAGCTTTTTTGATGTTGACCCGACAGTGACAAGTCCCAAGAAATTATTCCCAGAGCCTCCCCTGACTGCCCTTCCCCGGCACAGCGAGTGAGTTTCCCAGAGAGAGAAATTTCTCGGAGAGAACACAAGCAACGTGTTAGCACATGAAGCATCAGTGACTACCAAAAAAAGATCTTGAAGCCAGTGAAGGAGGAACAAAGACCAGAAATACTAAAGACTAGAAATGTTTATTGAAAAAAAACCCTGCAAAAAAACCAAACCAAAACCTTAGCCAATGGCTGAGAGAAACTGAGAACAGGGTACGCACAAGGAAGGGGCAGCAGCTTGTTTGCACAGCATGAGGCTACTGCTGAAGCAATCATCAGCACTCTGCTGCTTACAAGCACCCTGGGAGCAAGCATACATATATATATATGTGCACACACATAGCTACTTGAAGCACAACAACCTTTTTTTCTCATCTAGGGAAAACCCTACCCGTCTGATTTTCATTCACGTAGGTAAGAAACAAATTGGTTACCACACAGATAAAATAACCTTCGGTAATTACCGAATTCGGTAATTACAACCCACTATTCGTCATCCTAATGATTCTAACTGCAGTTCACCAACTCTCAGTTTCATCTCACCTTTTTCAGGCAGCTCTGTCAGACGTTGGATGTTAAAAGCCTACTCAGCCTATCCCGGCTCTAAAGCCAGTAAAAGGGAAATACACGGCTTCAAAAGTCACTTCAGATCTTCTAAAAATCTAAATTATCTCAGAGATAATTATCTTCATTGACCATAAAGGGAGCTGAGCAAAACAGACACTCAAATTACAGCACTTAGGCAGCACAAATCCAAGCCTTAATACGTAACTTCAAAAGGCACATGACTGGACACTTTGGCTTCAGAGGGATAACATCCCCATTTAAAACCTTTGCTCATAACACTGACCATAGTAACGAGCAATACTCTGGTTTAGGGAGGTATTCTGAGAGCAGGCTCTACACAAACTTTAAAGGGAAGAAGACTACCCCAGAAAAGCACACAACTCATTTTCATTGCTAAACACTGACACAGATGAAGTATAATTCTTACCTAAAGTAATCCCTACACCTTTTGATTCACAGGACAGTAAGTAACTGCTGTGGAATGAGCAGGTTTTATTTGCATATCCAATTTTTAGTTTAAAAGCAGGTGCTTAACTGCAATTCTTTCCCGATTTTCCAGGTTCAAGCGTCATACCCGAGTACCAGCCTGGCAATTCAGAAGCCAAAGCCGACCAGCTGAGAGGTACTGACTGAGCTTGAATTTTGCATGAAACCATTCTTCACCATAAGTTACAGTCTGCACTTGTTCCTAGGCTATCAGCACGCTTTCCAAAAAGTTCTCCTCATTCAAATAATTCAAAACAAAATTCCATCAAATTTGTCTTTCATGAAGTAGACATCGGATAATTGCATTTATGCAAGGCTCCAGTTTAAGGGCAGCAGAGAGGTTTACCATCTTTAATGCAGTCTGACCTTACTGCAAAGCAGGGAGGTATCATTATTTCCGGTTTTGCAAACATCACTGAAACTTGTATGAACTGAACATCAGACATGTCATACAACATATCATCATCATTTAGGACACCAAAGGAGCAGGGATGTACAGGCATTTGGCATCTTGGTAAGGCTACACTGATTTTCTTTCTCAATGGCACTGTTAAAGTTCTGCTCGCTCAAGGGTTTTACAAACGGAGAACTAAGGCACATTAAATTTAAAAGCGTACACCAATGATAGATGTACAGCTTGCGAAGTCAAACGCCTATTTTTTGTAACGTACTTAGCATTTTTTTAGCCTGAACCATCTACTTTATAGCAGTGCTCCTAGTGTTACGTGCTGCTACTGGGAGCGTTCAGCACTTCTACTAATCACACTCCACAGTTTCAAAGTGAGCATTAAAAACATTACCTAAAGCTTGCCTTATAGAGTAGAACAGCCACAGGAAGGGGTTATTTGGAGGTCAGGGGAATGCAGGGAGCCCCTGCAGAGAGGTTTTTGTGGCTGTATGTTTCTTCTGGAAGCAGTGGTTTCAGGCTCAACCTGGCCAAAGAGCCTGCAATAACTCTACCATGCACAGGACCTGCACCTTCTGACTCGGAGCGTAGCAGCAGAGCGGGGCGACACCACATACGTTCTGTGCGGATGAAAGAATGGGCTGAAATTCTTCCTTTGGGCAAAGGGTGTAGGGCAGAAGATGACAGGACTTTGATGTTAGATGTTACATTGTAAAAGATGGGGAAGGAAGGAGAACTGGGGTTGACACACTCAGAAAGAGATTGACTCATCTGTGGACCTACTGTATGCCTTTAACAGATACGTATGGGATATTGTACACCTTTGACAGGACAAGAGGAAATGGGCACAAACTTGAACATAAGAAGTGCCACCTAAACACAAGGAGGAACTTCTTCACTTTGAGCGTGGCAGAGCACTGAAACAGGCTGCCCAGAGAGGTGGTGGAGTCTCCTTCTCTGGAGACATTCAAAACCCACCTGGACACGTTCCTGTGCAACCTGCTCTAGGTGAACCTGCTTTGGCAAGGGGGTTGGACTAGATGATCTCCAGAGGTCCCTTCCAACCCCATATCATTCTGTGATTCTGTGATACATAAGTGCATTAGGCCTCACGCTTTCAGTATGTCCAGTAAGTCTGATGATTTCAAAGTACAGATAACACAGGCCTTGTGAAGTATCTTAAGACCTATGAACCCTCAGCAACCTGGTCAGGGGTTCCAACACAGAGCATAATTTGGACACCAAATAAGTTAGAACTCCAGACAACCGTCAAAGAAATGAAACATTTCCTCCCATTCCAATGTTTCAGCTTATCACTGGGAACAAGGGGTTTGTGTGCCCTTGTACACAACTCAGAAAGTGAGGGAACACTATGACTACCTACGTTCAGCCATGAGTCACACAACATAACCTGTCTGCTAAAACCTTTCATTCCCCATTGTCCCTCCTTTCCCTTTAACCCCCTCAGAACAATCAGCACAAAGTCACATACCCTTCTTTTTAAAAGCATACAATGAAAAGTGAGGGACAACTCTAACTACGAGAGTTGCTTTCCCTTTGCAATACCGTAAGTGCACTTGAGTTTGAAGAGGGTACACTACTCCAAACATGAAGGAGTAACCTTTGGAAGCCACTTGAGTTGAAATGGCTGTGAGCCTATGTAATGCACCATTACGCATTTCACATACTTTTCACACTGGGCACATTTACTACTACATAGAGATTCCCCCTTCCAAAAAAACAGCTCCCTTACCTTGCCATGTTGTTATGGTTTGTCTTATATATAGCCCTATGGCTACACCCCAGCCCACGTTATTTTTAAAAAGTGGCAATGACTTTAAAGAAACACAAAAGCACAGTAACATCATCAATGATAACAGGGATATGAAGTTGCCCTTTCTTCCCTCCTGTCCAAATCAAGTAATAAATAAGGAACAGTGGAAGTTCAGTCCTGTATTTCTCAAGAGCAGATCAAAACAAGCCCTGAGGTACTAGAATTTCTCTGGTAGTTACATTGCAGCTTCCTCCTCCGTCGTAACAAGAGGAGCAGAAGAGCCCTCTGACACACTCTGCCTTCAGAAAGCCACCCCAAGGGAGTTAGAATTGCTGGTAAATAACCACATTCTCAGACAACACTGTTCTTGTTTTGTTTTGGTTTATTTAAAAAAAAAAAAAAAAAAAGAAAAAGCAAATAACAGACCTTACATAAGCAACAATAAATCAGCTATATCTCTCAGCCAAGTTGAAGATGAAACCAACCTGGTGGTAAAGCAAGATTTCCAAAACTGCACTCTTAATGCTTAAAATTTAAAAGCAGAATCAATATTCTACTGCCAACAGAACATTTTCTATTTCTCAATTTTGTCAAAACTGCCTTTCAAAAATATTTTGCAATAGTAAGGCAACAACTCTTATCCTTTAGATACAGTCACCCCCTCACACACACCCTTTGTAAAATGAGAAGAAAATCTTCAATATAATACTGAAAACCTGGACAACACCTGCCCCTAGCTTTGCTTCCGTTAATAGCTGTGCCTAAAGTTTAAGACCTATCTGAGCTGAAGCATCTATTACTTAAAGGACAGTAAATTTTACCACAGCAATAACAAAAGACTGTGTCCTTATTGCGAAGATCACATTTCAGTATTTTCAGATCCAATTCAAAAGTACTTGGGAACACTGCATTAACAGCCTAATTCAACCCCAAACAGAAATCTTCCTGTAATAAATACAAAACTACAAGGATTTTTCACTAAACACTGGCTCTAGGTTCCCAAATGAAGATGAAGAAGCTCATTTTCAGAAATTACACATTACCTAAGAAGTTTAAAAAAAAAAAAAGGGAAAGAAAAAATAATGACTGAAACATCAAAGGACAGTCCTGGTCAAAGGATAGCGACTCATTCTTTTTTTTTTTTCCTCTGTCTTCATATGTATAGATATCATTATATTCACTATAACAACCAATTACAAGTCACACAACTATGTTGCCTCTGAGCCAAGAGTAAATCCATTCACCATTTATTTTTTGTTCTTCCTATCCTGCTGCCCAGAGTAAGTTGCATTTAATTAGTCAGAGTCTTAGAGATGACAGAGCACCACAGGTCTCCTGCATATATTTGTGTAAAGTAAGACTGCAGAGCAGAATGGAAATTTTGTTTATTCCCTAAATGGTAACTATCAATGCATATCTTCTATACCGAATAGTGCAGCATTTTACACTCCCTGTATATCATTTCTGGGCACTGAGATACCTTATAGGCATTAATGTAACTGAGAATGGCAGCTGGGAAAAAAAAAAAGGACATAAAACATTTTGGGTGACAGCAGTAACTAAAAATTCAAATAGCACAAAGTCAATCTTTATAAAGAACTCCAATAAATGACTTAATGAAGCCATCTTCTTCCTAATTCCAAACCAAATATTATTTTACTTCTAGATTACTTTGAACAACTGCATCTTGTATAATCTTCTAATGAAAGTGAAAGCTTTGGAACATTTTTGTTGTTGTTCCTATAAATTCTTAGGTTCAACCTGAAATCATGACACTGAAGAGGAACCACATTGACCTCTTTACATTTTTAACACAGAAGCAATGCTGAGGAGTCATCTGCTCTCACTTAACATGATACAGGACAGCTTCACTGCAATTCTCACACACTGAATCCAACGACAGTGCTTCAGCTCAAACAGGTCTTTTACATTTTTATCCAGTTTTAATCTAAAGGCTTGAACAATGTAGAATCTTTGCTAACTTGTGCTTTGAATCCTGGATTTTCATGACTATTTTACAAAGGCAATTCAGTTATACAGTAGTACTTCATCCTAAAGGATACTGAAAGCACTTTTGAATGAAGTCAAAACCTCTCTTGTTACCTTTTCAAGGTAAAGCTTGGTAACTGTTTAACAACTCAGTCACAGGTGCATTTAACTCTTCAGACTGCCTCAAATTTAAACAAAATAATCATTGCTATTTTCCGTTCTACTTAGTAGTGTGAAGTAAAAAAAAAAAAAAAACACACACCACCACCACCAAACCGTCAGCTCTGTCCATATAATTTATATGTTCTAGTCTTTTACATTTCCTCCACCGTTTTTAACAAAGGGTGTATTTCTTTGTCTCAAAACAAATAAACTGTGATATTTTAAAGGAGATGGTAATGGATATCTTCATCATCCTGGATGAAGCCTGGATATTTTCAAGCTACTAAGGGCACTGGAACTCAGTTTCACCAACAGTACTTTTCCTTCTCCCCTCATGCCACAACAAAACCAAATCACCCTGGGTGGAAGAAAGCTTAAGTGCTGTACAATGCAAGAAGCCTAATGGGGGGAGTACCAAGATTCTTTGCTGTTTTTTCCAAGAGAAAGGCAACAAAGTGTATATTTTGACCCTGACCGATTGAAAACATTTATGGAAACCTTCAGTTTCTAACTGAGAAAGATACGTACCCCTATAATACTCAAGCCTTTCAGGTAGTCCTGACGAGGTTGGGCTTGTGGCACGCAGCCTGCTAGAACCACTTTCTTCTTCCCTTCTTGGGCTTTCCTAAAGAACAACAGATAGTGTGTTAATATTTTCAAAACTGATCATTTTCAACTTCAAAATAGTCATATTGTGCATGTGACACACGAAAAGCAACCACAATGAAAACATTCCCAAATCAGAAGCAACTTGTACACATTTGAACCTCAGAAACCAAACCAACCAACACACCAAAAGAAGCCCGTATGAAGCTCTCAGGTTCAGATTGCAGAGTATCTACAGAGACTGTTACCACAGTTCATCTTGGACAGAAGTACAACCTTGAAATCCCTAGTCAAGTTCAGTTAACCTTTATTTGCCACAATGATAGCAGAGAATGTGGTCAAGAAAGATGGGACAGAGACATAAAGTTCAATTCCAGAAAAGTTACACAGAATGCAAGGGACAGTCCAGCTCAGAACATAAGCATTTATGTAGCACCAGTCAGAAATGACCAGTTACATCAGTCTTCTGATGTTTACTTAAAAATGTTTATTTACTTTTAAGTGTTCATTTAGTTAAAAATGTTTAAGTAAACGTTTACTTAAAATCATATTGAGCATTTTCAAGCTTTAACTGCTTGCCTTTTGCGGAGAAACATTTGTCTGGATATTAACTTACGTAATTCCTTAGCTTTGATGCTACCTTAACACCAAGTAGGAAACCAAAACACTAAGATTAAATGGTTAACACTGTTCATTTTGTTAGTAATACTTTCACTCACTTTGAATCCAACACTGAATATCAAGCCATCACTGAATCTTGAAACTACAGGAAGCCCCTGAACAAAACCGTCGGCCGCATACAAAACAGCGAGATGCAAAACCTGCTTATGTTCATTAAACTTTGAAGATCATCCATTAACGCGTTAACCCAACACGACTACTGCATTATAATGTGCAAAAGAGTAAAGAAGAGAAGCACTGAATAATTTTAGCAGATTTGATAGGTCTGACATATTATGGGTTGCTCTAAGAACTATCTTTCACAGTTGCATGCTGTATCACAACCTCCTGGCAGACTTCTGTCAAACTGGAACCTTGCAAGTCCCTATTTTCTCCAGCATTATATGGTTTCATGAAGTGTTTACTGTTACGTTGGAACAGGCTAAGACATGTCATAACATTTTTCAGCAAAACGATCTTATCCAAAATACACAATCGCTTAGACAATTTTATATTCCTTAATTTGCTTGAGCTGTCTCCAAGCTGAACGCGCTGCAGAAAGTGATGTTCAACAAGCGCAACAAGGATGCTACACTGAGCATCAGGAGATCTCCAGCAAATGCATATTTAATGAAGAAGGGAAAAAAAAAGAACCACAAAAACAACAGATTGGTACCACGCACAGTTCCACTAGTCACAATTTTCACTTCATACTCATACTATGAACAAGTTTATTTACAAATTATAGTGCAAATGAAATCTCACAAGAACACACAAATTGTAACACTAAAGAAGATCACAGGCCATCTTGCCAAATACCTTTTGTTGGCTGTTGCACTAAAAATGAGGTATTTCAAAGCAAAAATTAAATATCCTATACACAGACAAGTGTGAAATATCAGGAAAATGTATTATACCTATTACCTCATATCTAATATAAATGCAGCAAATCTCTACAAAATGTTCAATTTTGCTTTAGTAGGACTTTCCAGAAATCTTCAGACATTCATCATACAGAGCCTCTCTGGTCCTCCACTTGCAGGCCAAGGTGTACAATATAAATGCTAATCCTTTCATCTCTTCCTTGATAATATTTCTGTGGATGAAGAACTATGATGAAATGCTAATTTAGTTTATTTCTTAGGCAGAGAACTGAGTAACACGTCTCTGAAATCTGCAGTCCTTTTCTGCCAGTGGTAAATATTTAAGGGTTTTGCAAAACTTCAATAGAGGTCACCTACATATCCAAGTTTAAAAAAAAAAAAAAAATCTACTTCATGCATTACCTAAAAATGTCACATAGCACCATGTGACACTCCACTAACTCAAAGGATAAAAATCACTACTTATATAGTCTAACAGACTCAACCTAATGCCTGGAGGCAAGAGAGTAAGACCTGTCTCCAGCAAACAAGGCGCACACCCCCAGGCAACTCGGCAGCTGGTATAATCTGCTGCTACCAACACCCATCTTCACTTACTTGAAAACCTGCAAGCACTACAGAAGAAAAAGCTTTTATTCAAGACTTTTTATCCGAGAAAAAAAATAAACAACGTTTCCCTTGACACATTAAATGGCATTTTAATATCATTTCACTGCTTTAACATTTTGCCATCTCTTCTGGGACTATGACTGGAGCTAGGGGGGAAAAAAGTTAAACTGCATATTCTTCATAATAAGCCTTGCCTTCACTCAACTTTTTTTAAAGTTGCACAGGTCTCTACAGAATAAAGAATTTTGTACACTGAGATTTTTTTTTTGCTTTAAAATGCAATTAAGTGGAAATATCAGGACTAAATTTTCAAAGACAGTCAATTTTAATTACATCCATTATAACACTGCACAGTCCATGAAACCCACCATAAACGAAAAACCATTGTAAGGAAATTATGAACATTTTTGCTTCATTTTCAAGAAACCACTTCTCAAAATATGCATTCTAGTACTGTATTTTCACCTCCTTTTAGTATTGTTTAATATGAGCCCTCCTCATATTAACAAAAGCCTACAAAAATTACTGTTCAGAAATCTAGTTAATACAGCAACTGTATTAGAAAAGACTTTATCCTTCAAAAACATCCTTATTCTCACATGAATAATAGTGACAATAATACCTCACGAAATCTAGTAGTGGTATGAATAAATACATCTTCCTTTTTAGACGCCTTTTATATTTTTCTATTACACGAACCTTATCTTGAAATTTCAGTTTAATTGACTCAGGAAACATTTTCTAGAAATACACTCTTCTAAAAAACTACTTGCAAGATACACATCTGAACAGAAATTTAATTAGAGCAATTTTGTTTTAAAGAAAGGAATTATTCAAGCTACTTCCTAAGTAATGGGTGGGGAACAAAAAAACAAGTGAGAAACAACAGGGGCATGAAAAAGTACTGCATATGGTAGAGGACTCATGCAAGATTTGTAGCAAGATCATAGATTATACTCCACTGCATAGACATAGCCATTGCAACTATAATTGTACTATCAGACTTAATGAAACACGTTCAATCTATTCTCTTCTTACCAAGGAAATCTGAAGACTTAACTAAAATGGGGAGAAACTTCTGCCCTACTTATGTGCACTTCTATTTTTTTAGGAACCTGCCCAAACAGGAATATCCTGATCACGATTTTATGTAAGTGTTGTTGCATGGTTCCTCTACTTTTTCTTTTTCTGAGCTCCAAGAAAATTTGGTTAATAACACACCAACAATAAAGAAATGCCCTCCAAAAAAGCATCCCCTCCCACCCCCCCCCAAATGTTTGCCACATCAGCTCTGTGTGTACAGCAGCACTGCTGGGTACCGTGGCAGCTGGTGTGGGAAGCTGTCCCACTTCTTCAAGGCTCACACAGCTACACAGGTGGAGTCACTGACCAAAAAAAAAAGTTAGGGACCATTCGCTGAAGTTCAAATCTAAGGAAAGCAATAAAAAAAATTAAAAATTAAAAACAAAACAAAAAAAAAAAGAGAGAGAAAGAAACAGTGAAAGCAGAGAAGATAGACTAAATTCAACGGAAGATAATGGGAGAGAAAAACCTAATGAGGTTCAACAAGGGCAAGTGTAGGGTCCTGCACCTGGGGAGGAAGAACCCCAGCCACCAATATACGTTAGGGGTGGACCTGCTGGACAGCAGTTCTGAGGAGAAGGATCTGGGGGTCCTGGTTGATAGTAAACTATCCATGAGCCAGCAATGGGCCCTTGTTGCCAAGAGGGCCAATGGGATCCTGGGCTGTGTAGGGAAGAGTGTGACCAGTAGGTCGAGGGAGGTCATTCTCCCCCTCTACTCTGCACTGGTGAGGCCACAACTGGAATACTGTGTCCAGTTCTGGGCTCCCCAGTTCAAGAGAGACAGGGAACTATTGGAGAGAGTACAGCGTAGGGCAACAAAGATGGTTGAGGGATTGGAGCATCTCCCTTATGAGGAAAGGCTAAGAGAGCTGGGACTCTTTAGCCTGGAGAAGAGAAGGCTGAGAGGAGACCTTAATAATGCCTACAAGTATCTAAACAGTGGGTTGAATGAGGATGGAGCCAGACTCTTTTCAGTGGTTCCCAGTGATAGGATAAGGGGCAACAGGCACAAGCTGGAACATAGGAAGTTCCATTTAAATATGAGAAAAAACTTCTTTATGGTGAGGGTAACAGAGCCCTGGAACAGGCTGCCCAGGGAGGTCATGGAGTCCCCTTCTCTGGAGATCTTCAAGACCCGCCTGGATGCAGTCCTGAGTAATGTGCTCTTAGCTTTCAGAGAGCCACCATCACTCCTCACCAAGATACCTTCGCTGCACAGGGAGGCACGGCAGGCATCTGAAATAAAAAGCAGTCTGTTCTGCACAGAGAAAATCTGGCGAACTACAGACTGGTCAGCGTGAAACATGCAATTTGTAAACCGTTGCTCTAGTACCACATATGTGAAACCAGGTATTATACCTACAAAACCCAATTTTTTTTTTTTTTTCCCTCCGAAATCCATTTTTGGTGGAATTAAATAATGAAAAAGCGTTTAAGCAATGCGCAAAAGGCTGCCTGCTGCAGACGGACTAAGTAATAGTCAAATATGAGAACCAAGAGCGGAATTTTCAGCAAAGGCAATAAATTAGGGGGAAAGTGCTTTACAGTGAGCTCGTTAAGCTTTGCACTAATAGTAGTTGGGAAATGTTCATAAAATAATGAAAGGAACTATTTCTAATGCTAAAGTACAACAATTGTTATCTGAAATGAAAGCAGAAGTATTTCATCCTGAATCCTAGTAGACAGATGACAACCTTCTCCATGAGAAACTAGTTTGTTTATTAAAGTAAGTTTTTGCATCAATGAGCTATTTCTACCAAACACAGCACTCTTCTCCCTGTTATTGTACCAGCACAAACCTAGCAACTTCCATTGTAACGTGTGTATAGTTAAATGGAATTCTGCAATGCACCAGTGTAATGTACTGCAGCCGCTCTTGTGGCCTTCTATTACAGAAAATCCACAACATCTCTGATCAGGCATTTTAGAAAGGTGTGAAGCCATAAATCTACAGGAGGTTTGTGCCTAGAAACACCCAAATAAATGTTAGTATACGTGAAAGCGTTTTGCTATGGAAGCTCTGGCTGAATACAGTATGAGCTGGGTATATGATGAGATCAGGCTGCCAAAGGCTATAAAAAGTAAAATGGGGGGATACGACTTCCCAAGCTGTAGAAATGATGCTGTGATGTCTCTGGGGAAAAAGAAATGCTATTTGGCTAAAGATTCAAATGTGTGAAAGATCTTCCAACTGTCTCATCTGCTGAACTAATCAGTACGAAGCCACAAGTTCTAAAGAGAGAGCAACATCCCTGGAATGAAAAGATGGTGCCTGTATAGCATCTGGAATACATTCCTGAAAATCCATAAAATCACACAGCTATTTTCTGTTTGAAAAGTTACAAATTGTAACTTAAACTGTGGCTTTACAGGCTTTGAGCCAATCTAATGCCTCATTACTACCCAAAGGTTTGCTTCCCACCCTCCCTGTCTGCTATTGCCCCTCCTAACTTCCTCCAACTCCAACCCCTTCTCTTTCACATTTCTGGCCATCTGGTACCACTCCTCCTCTGCTCCAAGCTCTGCAGCTCACTGCACCCTTCCAGGGCCCCGTTTCACTCACTGATACGGGAGAAACCTATTGAGCAGAGTTTGGGGGTCTCTTAACCAGTTTATTCCATTAAGTTAGCTCATGGCAGCAGGGCAGCAGTAGAGCCAAAACAACGGTCAAGGGAAAGCTGTTGAGAAGGAAGCAGAAAAAAAAAAAAAAAAAAAAAGAGGAGGACATGGGAACTCCTCATTTCATCTATGATGAGCTTGACAAGTCTCATGAAACCTTTGAGACAGGTTGCAATATGCTGAACAGCTCGGGTGAATGAGAAGCAAGAAGGATGTAAGGAACTCATACATGTTGAGCTTTCGAGGTTGGGGCAGACCCATAGCCAAAGGCATTTGGAAAACCTGAGGAAAACTTGTCAACATAACAAATTAGATCAGTGTTAAAATTATCTCAGCAGAACCGCTTGAGCCTACTTAGGCCTGTCAGCTTCCTTGTACGCTTATATGGCGCCCACAGAATTACCGGGTTTTCCTTGTGAGGCATGTGAAGATGTAAAGTTCATCTGAACACGCTGATGCTAATTATTAGAGTTTACTAAATTGCTCTTTGAGGACCAATCTCTAGCAAAGCAGCCATCTGGTTACTATGCTGCACCCCCTGAACTTGTCTCCTTTGGTAAAAACCATCAGGTAACGTGTAAATACTCCAGGGGAAAAGTTGCATGTTCTCCTCCTGACAAAAGCAAGCATGTCTTTTCTGAAAATACTTCAAGATGACATAAAAGCTTGCCCCATCGGACTCAAAAATGATGTTGTAAAGATGGTGCTCCAAGCAAAACTAAATGAAATAAAAGCATAAAAACATTCTCCTCCAACAGAGCTTTTTACAGGAGGTGAAGTGTCAGGTCAGAGAATAACCCCAAGACTTGCATCCTTACGTATCAAATTATTCCCTAAGTTTCTGAGAGGACATACCTGGGGAAGAAAAAGTGTATTCTATCTACATTTGCATATTTGCAGTATCTACATGAACAGGCGTTACACTTCCGCATCTTTCCCGCTCTCAGAAAAAATACATTTCAATGCACTACTCAAACTTCGGCTTTACACAAGTACAGGGGATCCATCAGCCTTTTATGTCAGACGCTTGCGTCCCACACTCCTGCATGATGTGCCAGCAGCTGCTTCCAAGCTCCAGGGAGTTCTCCCGATACAGCTTATTGCATTGGCTCTAATGCCTTGGTTTGAACGGAAACTTGTTTTCATTCAGCTGCTTGGCATGCAAGCGAAGTGACTGCAGGTTTGTCTGCAAAAGGCAATCTCATTTTAAACTCTAGACCAAGTCAGATCTTTGCCTGAGTTTTACTTAAATTTTCTGTAAATGTAACTTTATAGGCAGCAATTAAAGATGCAACAGTTACTCTTGAGCAATCATTACTCAAACAGTATTTCAGTGGTGATGATGGCCTTCTCTTCCTGCAAAGGCTTTCAAAGTAACAGTACAAAGATTTTATCAAATTGAGAAATCAGACCAGGATGTATTCAGGAAGAGGATGGGATGAAGGAATAAATCCTAAATCTCACTTTGACATGTAGTTTTGGGCTGGCAGTTTTTGTAGCCCCAAGCAAGTCTGAGTTTACCAACGTCAGAGGAGAAATTCCTTCCCCAAGAACAGGTATCTACCAGATGGCCTTTGGGCAGACTAGACAAGAATGGTTACAGGCCAGCTGCTGTCCCTCCCATCAATTAAGAAAATAAATTTATAAATTTTACAAGCAATATACCATTGCTTTAAAGCAAATCTGCAAAATCCATAACTGAAAGTTACCAGCCTCAGAACTTAAGGCTTACCAGCCTTATTGGTTTTCAGTTTATTTAAAAGATTGAGGGACCTTGCCATACAACAGAAAATACCAGAAAATCAGTATAAAATGCCAAGCCAGGATTTTTGCCCTGCTCCAGAGACCACATTCTTAACCAGGACATAAACTTCTGATCAGATGCTGTAGATTTTGGGCTACCGCTATTCAAATTAAAACCCTTCCACCCAAATGCTAAGCACTCTTGGGAAAGCTTTTCCCACAGCTCAATTCTAGACCTGCTTGTTGACCTGTGGAAGAATAGGTTTGAATTTTTTTAAGGAGGAACAGCAGAGGGGCTTTGAGGGTTCTATTTTTGGCCTTAATCTCACTTGGATCAAACTTTCCTACTTTATTTGGAGCGGACAGGCTAGTGCCTTAAGAAGAGACCAAGTTCAGGAAATTTAATCTAGAAAGCTCTGTGATTTAGGTGCTAGCTGTAAAATTTGTTCCTATTTCTATCACTTTTTTTTCCTCCTCTCCTTCCTTCAGTGTACAAAAAAAAACCCCAAAAAACCTATCAAGAGATTCTCCCTGACTAGCGGGCTTTGCAGCGGATGGAGTACACTGATTATATGGGAAGTTATTTCTAGGAATAGCAGGTAAATTACACAAGGAGAAAGAAAAAAAAATAGTTACCTCTCTAGTCAAGAGAGAGACTCCTCCAAAGAGCAATTCTGAGCAGAAGAATAACCAATGTGCTTCAGCTCACTCTGCAAGAGTTTCTCTCCACCTAGTATAAAGGAGCCCAGGAAAACGGTTTCTTGTGCATCAAGTCAGAAGTTATGGATATTCCCCCACAGGTATCAGTGATATAAACGCACAGTAAGGCATATAGATTTTGCTACCTCCCTCTCTGCCAGTGACAGTGTTTGTCCTCAGACTGTTAAACAGCCGGGGACCTGGCAATCTGCAAGGTGGGTATCAGACCAGGCGCCAACACACCCACTCACCGCTTCAAACCAACTTCCACCTCCAGTCAAGCAAACAGCACAGTCTGTCAGGACTTATTCAACACCATCAAACCCTCACTAGCTGACACAGATACTTTATTCACAGGTGACACTGATGGTTAGTAGAAGATATTTGGTATAACTTTGAAGAATACTTTATTTCAGCAATATTTCACAACTGTTTAAGCTTCTACCATTCTTCTTCACATAAAATGGTAGTGTATTTCCCTTTGCTGCTCTGCAAATTTTGGGTTTTACGAGTTTTGCCTTTAAGCACATTATTGGTAGGATGCACTGCTATATTCCTGAGCTCCTTCACTGTTTTCTCACAACGAAACAAAAAATATCACTGCCGACTGATTTTTTTCTAGGCTATCTTGATACACGCTTGTTGACAACTACTAAAAGTAAACATACTCCTTCCGTCACACAAAATACTCACAGCTCTGTAGATTCTTACCTACTCACTGAAGTTAAACTACTTAAGACTACAATTAGGCAAACACCAAATTATTGTCTTAGATAAGGCTGTCTTCCTCCAGAAGGCCCTTCATTACTGCATCTTGGTTCAAAACCTTTTACATACTTCAGTAAAATTTGCAAAAAAACCCCATCTCCTTCCTTGACCTCTGCTCAAGGCAAACACTGAACACCAAACCCCCCCTGTGAAGGTGATCCTAAACAGACACGCTGGACTAGGGGATGTTTCCATTTGTGACCAATGCAGATTTACAATTGAGTTCAGCACGTTGATTCGTCTTCTGGTAATACCTGCAAGTTTAAGTGTATCACAAAAATAGTATCCGCGAAGACAAGGTTTTCCATAATCAATATTTAGTTTGTTCTATTCAATTGTGGGGTTGAAGAAAGGAGAAATTACTAATTATTTTTCTATTACTACTACTTTAAACTACATACACAAAGCTCAAAGCGTGTATCAGCAAACTTCACAAAACTTCAGCCGTCCCCAGCACTGGCTGCCTTTTCTTACCCCCTCCTTTCCCTTCTGATCTTTAGCTCTCTGCTGACAGCACAAGTAACTTTAATTCTGGAGTTCTTTGAGGCACAGAGCACCAGATATATTGAAGTTCTGCCCACTCAGGCTTGCAAAAGCAGAGGTTGCTGGTAACCATACCACCAGGGAAGCGCTGCAGGTGGCAAAAGCTGGAATTACCTTAAGAAAAAGAATTATCAGTTTCTGCATGTCTTTGAAGCTTTATGTCCTTTAGTACGTACGTGACAGGTTGCAGCAAGGTTCCAAAACAATATTGCACCATGTTTTCACATCTCCAGTTTCATGCTAGCCTTTCTTCAGCAAAGACCTAAGGAAATCCCAGTGCTGAGAGAGTTTTTAGAAAAAAGCAGAAATAGCTCCAAACCTACAACAGCAATTTTGTCCTTTCTCTTTACCTTCTACCACTATTTTCCTCCTTCAAATGCAAGCATTATTGCATTCTTTCTACTACTTTGAAAAAGCAAGACTTCATTCTCCCCCTTCGAATGTAATCCTATTCTGAACTTATTTTTGCATGTATAGATTGACTGTTCAATCAGAGATACTTGTCTCAAAACCAGTGAAAGAAAACCTGTAAATTCACTTGGAAAGGGACATTAACATTCTGACAGATTAAAGAAGTGGAAATCAAAATCATTATAGTGAACTTTTATTACTCTATTTCTCTGTTCTTTCAACACATATTCCTGTAGGAACTATAATATTCTATCATAGTATTTGTGGCATCTCTCTCCTTTATGTTTTGTTAACTGACCATTTATTCTACTTTACCTTCCCAGTCTTCCCACTTAAGTTCTATTCATCTCCTTAAACACAAAAGAAGTGCAGTTTAAACCATACTATTATTCTAATTAATTCGTGAAATCCTACACTGCGTCTCAGGTTCAAAGTCCAGGCGGGCTTCAAATTACATGCATGCATGGCCAGTGGTTGTAATATAAAACCTTGTTGATACAATGGCTAAAAAAATGAAATTAGTGTTGAATGAAAATTAAATAATGTGATTTTTTTCCCCCAGAGGTGTAGTACGCCTCTCAGTAACAGGCTACCTACAAAATTAGAAAACGATCATCCAAAGAGGTTGCTGTTCTAGAAGCTATTATGAGTACTTTTCTTTTTTTTTTGAAAGTATAACACATTAGGCAGTTTTTCCCATCAGGTTAGGAAGGTGAAGATCCAAAAAAAGGGTACAGTATTTACATATTTATGTGGACTAAACACACAGAGCAGTATCTGGTACCAACAATATTGTTCTACTGCATCACCAGAACACCACTCCTGAAGGTTTCTATCCTGTGTTTGACACAGGACATTCTGACAAAAAATACAATAAAAAACCAAAAACCACCAAAAAAACGAGGATAACAAAGGCACTAAAAATCAACTCATTTTGCCTTGGACACTCAGGGCAGCTGAGGAAGAAAAACCACAGACCTGAAAGGCAGCCAAAATTCTGACCATCAAGGCTTTTTGTTACTCAAAACCAGGTAGCTATGACTACTCCATGAAAGGAAAAAACCACAGAAGTCTTCTTGAGAGCCACTAAATATAGTTGTCATCATTTGTGCACAGAGGATTGTCAGAAGCTATCCAACGAAGAAAAGGGAACGGAACTTAATGAAGTAGTTTTTCAAGACAAAAAGCTGAATGTGCTTTTTCGCTTCTGGACACACTGTGTGAGCAGCCACACTGTGCCTAGTTTTTGTCAGAAATTCTGCAACAGATAAGGACTATAGCATGGTGCGATGAAACAGAAACAAGCAACAAAGAGCAGAGCAGAAATAAAAAGGAGGGTTAGCTCCTAAATACTGGAACCAGTTACTGCATTGTATGACATTTTTATTAACCCTTTACTCTTTTTTATTTTTTTTTTTAAAATTCATTAAACTCCTCCAGTAAATCCCCATAAACTCTTCCTAATCTGAAGAGATGAGGACTGTTTTATTTAGTTCCTATTCGTGATTATAGTATCTGAATATCAACAGAAGTAACAAACTATGCAGTATACTGTCTCTTACCCTCTTTGTTTAACCTCGTTTTTATAGAATCAGGGAAATGTAGGTTGGAAAGGACTTCTAGAGGTCATCTAGACTAACCTCCTGCTCACAAGCAAACTACTGATGACATCATTACCCAGTCAAGACCAGAAAACTTGCTGTCACTTGTTATGTTTTCTGGTCAGATCAAGAAGAGCTTGGTTCCATAATCTTTGCAGCTGGCTTTCAAGTAATTACAGACTACTATTAGATTATTCGTTAGCCTCCTATGTGCCGGACTCATGACACCCTGACCATTTTAGTAGTCCTCCAGCGGACCTGCTCCAGTATCCTTACATTTCTCAACTGCCTCCACTACACCCAAAACACAGTAATTCAGGTGAAACCCCACCAAGCAAAGACCCTCCATCTCCTGGTCATGTTTGTCTTATTCACAACTGAGAGCGACTCATGAGAGCTGGCTCATGTTTCATGATCCTCACCACAGATGTTACATTCTTTGCAACAGGCTACTTAGCCAAAAGCCTTATCTCAATAGATTAGTAAGTGATGTTAACTAACTCTTCATTAATATCTTTAATTTCTTATTGTTTTATACCACACCTAGAAGAATGGTAGAGATCCAAACCATTGCCAATGGACTACAATTTGATCTATACACTTATTGGACAAAAAAAAAAAAATAATCTGGTTTCTGTATTTGTAGAACATCTTAATACTTCTGCACTCACACAAATTCATCACAGTTCCTTAGAGCAACAGAATCCTACAATGCTTGAAACAGGTGCTTTAGAAGGGCCTTGCACCACACCCTACGATATAAACTGAAGAGATATTGCTACTTTATTTTCTTAAGACACTGAAGCTTTGAGTCTGTGGTTACATGTACAGATTCAGAAATGTAGGACAATTACTAAAGAAGCTAATCCTGCTTCTGAAGAGAAGTAGTATGATTTTGTCTTTTTCTACTCGGGCATTTTTAATCACACTATCAAAAAAAAAAATTAAATTCCCAGGTGACTTGCATGGCAACTGCACTTTGCTTTTGCCTGTACACTGCCGGAAAAATTCTCCACTCGGTTGTCATCACCCATGCTTAAGCATGGGACACGAGAAGATGCTATTAGAAAGCAGGAAGCTCAAAAGTGCATCAAGCAGGGTAAGATGCACTCCCACTGTGAAGTGGGACTGATCAGAGTAGCTACATCTGCTCAAGTCACTAACAATTTATGCAGAGCACTTGCTTCCATTCTGGTTTAGGCTTTTTGATGTGTGCGGTTTGGAAAACAACCCGGGGCGGGGGGGTAGGGGTGGTGGTGTGCTGAGGGAAGGGGGAAGAGAGAGAAAGAGAGAGACAAGCCCTAGAAGTAGCTCTAAGGAATTATTAAGAGTTAAGTCATCTAAATATAGTTCAAAATATATTAAAGAGCTAAAAATTGTAACTTCTATCAGAGCTGAAGGAGTAATTTCTCTAAGCATATTAGCTTGCCTGAGAATGTCTCCTAAAATAACCAAGATATCATTCTAGTAGTTTTCACAATAGATAATATTCTATAAATTTAATATGCTGCCAGGCATTTCATAGGGGTAATAATAAATGCATGGGCTCATGGAAGTTTTAGTTCACATGCACATCTGAAAGGTCAGAAAAATATACAGGATTCAAGCAGCAAACATTAGCTCCTATGTCTGACACTAAACATTTCTAACAAACAGCAATCAAGTGTGGCTTGAATATAAACATACGCACATGATGACAACTATTTTACTCCCAAAAGCTCTATTTCCTTTCTTTCTCCTTCCACATTTCCCATAAACTTTCATTATCACAGATGAATACCACCTCTTTACCTGTACATACACATAGAAGGAATATTCTATTTTTGAAGAATAAGCAGACTCTTATACTACCCAGTACTTACTTTGCAGCCCATAATTATCAGGAGTAGCCATCTGAGCACAGCAAACCACGCTTTACCAGAATTTCACAGGTTTATTTCCCATCCCAGTCATCAGGAATGTCAGGAGAAAGGCCTCATTACAGTATGCTATTGATCAGTGGCTTTTTAAAGGTAATAATCTATCATAAGAATGATAGATTTTAAAGGTTATTTTTAAGGTTTTGTTGGTTATTTTCAAGCCCTATGCAAAATGAACTAGGTGCTTTACAGATAAAGTTTCCATGACAATCTCTAACCTTTTTTCTCAGTCCCGTTTCTGATGGGTGATTGCTCCCAGGTCTGTACAGGAAATGGAGGCAGACTCCGCCTGCACATTCCTGGGGCTCCCAAACTTTCTTTGTACGACGGACTCATACCCTTATTAATGCTCTAATGAAAAATGTCCTCAGTGTTAGAGCTCTCTCCCTGGACTTCAGACACAGAGGAAATTCATGCAAAAGCTGTAACGTTCAAGTTTCTATAACATAAACAGAAGATGATGATAATAATAATATCAACCACCTTGAAATACCCCTAAGCAAAAATAACTGCTCAAACAGCAATTCCTATGCAACCACTTCATATTTTTAATTCGTTTCTATTTTTAGTACCATATACATCTCTGCAGACTTCGAGACAGCTCACACCAAGAAACGATACTAAATAATGCAATGCTCTGCATTAAGCCCACTCAATGCAGTTCAGAATTCTGCTGAATCTCACTGGAAATTATCATCCCATTATGAAACTTCGGAAAAGAAATCCATCTGGTCCTACCTGGAATTTCAAAGAAATTCTGTTCTATAGTTCTCACACAAGTCAGAATTTGAGAGGATGGGAGAAGTGCTAACTGCACAACTTAGGTCTCTGAAACTTGCTTTAAAAGATTTCTCATATCTTGCTTCCAAATTTCCGTAGTGACTCAAGTACATTTTTCAGACTCTGATTGCACTAAGTGTATAATATGTTTCCTTTGAAATACTACTTCATTAATAAACATCATTTTTTCCTATCATAGCCTATATACGAAGATTCAAAGTGTTAAATAGGTAATTCTTACAGTGATTGAGCTTTATTCTGAACAGTCTACACACAGGAAGATCTGTCATCAAGCAGAAGTTTGTTTTTTAACAGGTGCCAGAAGAAGTCAGAACTTTTCTTATAAATAAAGCTCAAATTGGGAAATTGAGCGCTGTGCTCCCTGAAGTTCCTTTAAAATTCTGAGTCCCATTCATCAACTTTTCACATCTCTTGTTATCGGGCAACACACTCCAGGTTTCTCTAGCACTCAGGGGAGCAAAGTGTGTGTTAACCTTATTTAAGATGACACAAAACTCTTTATCTGTAGGATATGGGCCTACCTATATCATCAGAAGGCAGGTTAAATTCTTCGGTAAGGGACAGTAAGCATGTACTTAAATTTGTTATATGCATACTTATTTCAAAATACACTACAGAATTACAGAAGTAAAAAGGTAAGTTCTGCATCACTGTTACCAGCAGCTCAACCTGATGGAATTTTTTTTTTTTTAAGGCATCTTAAATTTAACAGTATAAAACATCAGAGCATCTTACGTTGCCTGCCTGGTTTTAATAATCCTTTTCCATAGAGCTAGCCAGTGCTGTACTTTTTTAGATTAAAGCTCTTACCCTATTCTGTACCCTGACATTGGGTCAAGTGAAGGCCAGATCTACTCTGATGACCTTCAGAAGACTTGAGAGCCTTCACTCCCAATGCACTCTCCTTAAAATGTTGTTACAGCTACATTCTCCCTCCCTATTCCCATGAGTGTACCAAAAATTGCTCATACTTTCCGCCTCCATTCACAATATATATCAATTTACAGAATACCCACTTACTCTGTGATTTCTGCCAGTATTTGCCACTTTCTGAAAAAGCTATCGGATGTTACATGCAAGAGCATCTTCCCTCTGACGGGAATTAGGCAGGCTCAGGCAAAACCCTATGCGTAAAGCAAGGTTAACTTAAAGAGATATTGCATTATTATACTTATTTTCTGAATTATTTCCCTCTTTATGGAAACAGTTCTACATAAAATAACATTGAGATGGATATACTGTGCTTCCACCCAGTTTGAAATGTCTTCGGTATCAGAAAACCATAGTGTTAATAATACAGATACCAAATTAGAAAACACAAAAATAGGAAAGAATTATTTGCTGCAGCAAACTTATCTCAAACTGTGTGACTTTAACAACTTTTGTTTTAAAAAGTAACCCAAAAGAAAAAGTAAGTAGATAAATATTTTACTATTCATACATTAGCTTTATCAATTTTAAAGCACAAAACCAGAGCATGTGTGGTGTTCACAATGAGTTATAATATTCAATAGGACTGCTCAAGCTCTAAAAGTACATGAATAATTCGAGAGTTTGCACATAACTCTCAAAAGTTATAAATTTTAAAAAACCAACTCCCTCATTTCATGTTCTGTATTCTAAACCATGTGCATTTGACCTTGACACCAAGATGGGCAACGATACTCACCACATTTTCAACTTGCTATCCAGTTTAACTAATATGTTATAAATTATTCCCACTCTATTGGTATTCCACATCCTGATATTAGAGAATTTGCAACACATTTTTCAAATTTAGTATTGACCAAAACAACCCAAAATGTCTTGATTTTTATTATGAATTTTCTTTCTGCAAGGCCGGACATATTAAAAGGGATGCATGACTTGAAAAGAAACTGTTCAAGATGCCAACAGTTTCCCCAGATCAGTATTTGCTGTATGTTACTACAAATGGAAATCACAGAGTGCTAATTCAGACAAATCACCGCTGAGGCCAACTCTAGTCCGTATCTATCCAGCCATCTTCTTCCAGAATTTATCCCATCCGTACAACACACGCTTCAGTTCCCAATGATACCACAGAAAGTGCTTGATGAAAGATGTATGAAAGCCTGTATTCTCCTTCCTGTTGCTCTCAAAACTCCTCAGCTATATGTACCCTTCCTTCTACAAATGCAGCACTCCACCTGCCACATGACCATCAGCCAATATTTCAGAAAAGGCATAAATACCAGCCTGGCAGTTCTGTCCAAGCCCAAGCAGCATCAGATGCTTTTTCCGTGATTATCAACAACAGTTTCCTCAATGGACTATAATTTATGCCCTTGTATCTTTTGCCTAGCGTACAGTTGTCTCTAGGATAAAGAGAGCTTGTGATTAAATCAACAACCTGGAGCATCATACTTTGTTGTTGTTATTGTTTCTTTTAATATTAACCCAATTTTAGCATTCTCCCAGCCTGATAGAATTTTCTCAGCATTCCGAGATTTGTTAAATTTAACACTCATCAATTACTACTACTGCCTATAGCATTTTTAAAAAGTTAGCAGATTTATAGACTCTGTATAAATATATATATAGGATATACTAAGGATATACTTACAATACATCCTTAGTATCTCCTTAGTGCCACTTCAAAATTGGTAGGATCTCTCCTTTTAGTTCTAATGTACATAGCCTTCCCCTTATTCTTAGGGTTCCCCACCAAAGGTATTTCCTTAATAACATTAGCTTCTCTGTGCCAAAAATCTAGATTCTGTAACCCTTATTTTGTATCACTTTCCACTTTTTCCCTCCACCATTTCCTACGTTTATCTCAAAAAAGCTGCCTAAACATCACCCGATCAGACGTTTATTCCATATTCCCCACCCATCTTGATTACAGAGTTGTGGACTAGCTAAAGAACTCTTCCCACATGAGTCTCAACTTAGCCTAAATTTTTCTCTCAGATAATTTTACCTGTTTCTTTAGCTTTTTTCTGAATGTTAAACACATTATTTGCTGAAATAATCCCCATGGAAGAAAATCAGCTTCGTAAGTCACTAATCCTTATCAAACCAGCAGTTTGAAATGTGTTTATGATTTCATCTTTACCCAACAGAGACTGTTCAAAAATAAATATTATCTTGGTTTGGGTAGAACAATGTTTATGGTGAAAATATAGATGCACTTAAACTTGGTATTTAAAGTTTTCCAAAAAACGCTGTTCAGTTCAGAAACCAGATGAACAGTCCAAACAGGTCAGAGGGGCAAACAGTTGCGTAGGAAGGCACCTTGTTACCCTGAACTTCCATTTGTCAAGCAAATCTCACTCCAGCAGAAATTGCCCATCTGTTGCATACAAAAATAGCAAAACCAGTTTGTTTGCATTCCCAGTAAAAGCTAATCAATGGCAGAGGGGTGGGGGGGAGCAAGATACATCTCTGTTTACAAGCAGGCTTCCTGGAAGAGTGAAGCAGAACTTACTGTCGAGAATGACTCCTCGCCACCCTGAGTGGGAGGGAAGGAGGGAGAGCTTCCCAGTTTTACTGATAATCACCACTGTTTGCGACGATAACGGCATGGAAATAGAGAGGATCTTACCAAGTTCAGTAAAAGAACTATAGCAAAATAAGATCACACGATCACATGGTGTGAATTTAAGAAATTCTCATAAAATCGTCACAGGTCACGGCTTTACTTAAAGACACAAGAAAATCTCTCTTTTCGGGAAGTTGAGGAAAGTACTGTTTGTCCAAGGTTTAAAAAAAAAAAAGTTTTCTTGGTAAAGAACAAAACTAATGGAATTGCAAACTAATAGTTCAGTTGCTGTTTTCCAGCTATGCAACAAGTCCTTTGCTTTGCAAGAAAAATCTGATTTCTGACTTAAAACTCATGTGCCTGAAAAGTTAACCGGCTAAATATTCCCAGCGACTTCCAATACAGGTCTAGCAAGCACTGTTTAGAAAATATTCCAAAGACACTAAACATTTCACAAGAAACAAACACCACTGTATGGTATCAAGAATTTTTAAGCACCACCTGCAGCAACTAGAAGCAGCAGAGCAACAAAGCTTCTAATTAACTGCTTTTAAAAAAATGCACAAAACTTGAAATTATCACAGGTAAGTGAGCCCCAACATAAAAAATTCATCTTTTTGTTACTTTTGTTACCCCAAACCACAGTTTTAATTAATGATTTAAGATACTTGAACGGCCAACACAACGTTTATGACTCTGTATTCTAAAGAATCACCAACCTCTCCTAGAGGAGGGCAATTAGCAACCATCAACTGTCTGAACATCGTTAGTTCATGCTATTCCTCTCGGAAACCCAGGGTTATTGATGCAGGATTTCAGACACCATTATTTCTACACAGATTTCTTACAGAGTGAACATATCTCAAGCAGGAGAATTAAAAGCTGGAAAGCCAGTCCACACAAAACATAGAAATGTATCTCTTGTATACATGACCCTCTGGAAAATGTGGCTTTGTTTCTACCAAGGCAGTATTTATAATAACTTGAATGTGCTGAATAGGCTAAACGCTTGTGACACACATCAGATGATTTTGAACTGTGGTTATGAAGGTCAACATTTGATCTTGAACTCTGCTGTTAGAAGACATCCTTATCAAAACAAAAGTTCTTAAGTACCAAAACAACTTCACTGACGAGTATTGCACACTAAATAACAATTAAATTGAGTTCTGAGAAACCTAGGGAAGCATGAAGCCACTACCACATTAAAAAACAATTCATGGCATGTGTCAAGTTTTAGTTACAAGAAGTACCAGATACTAGAAATCTTCCTTTTGCAGTATTTATTACGTGCACATATACTTTCACGAATGTCAATAGTGAAAAAGTGAGGGGGAGGGGGATGTAACTTCATCACACAAACACACTAATTTTGGAAGAGTGTAGGATGCTGTGTACCTGAATAATACTGCAAGACATACAGCAGAAGCTGAAATAAGATTTTTTTTATTTTGCTAGAAAGAGCTTTTAACCAACCAACAAACCATTGTTTTATTATTCTGAATACAAATTTTCAGCATTTGTGTTGTTCTTCCCCACTGTTGTAGAAACTAACATTCAATTTGCTTTAGAACTGAGGCCTCAAAGGTGAAGTCTTCTGGGGAGTCTGACTGATGGAGTCTTGGCTGAGCAAACATAAGCCAGGTCAGAATTCCTCACAAAAAGGTGGATATGTCCGTGTTAAATGGTTTGGCAATTTACAGCAACCCCATACCTTGGCTGCAGGGTGGGCAGCTTCTGGAATGCTGCTTACCAGCTCAAACTAGAAGCATTTACATGTGAAACCGACTGTGAGCTTGGAACCCCTTAATCAGACTATATATATCAGACTTTAAAAAGACCCCTTTATAGACAAACCAAGAATAAACTTACAATTTGGAGTAGAAGAGTACTTTGTAAAATCTTACATGAAAACAAAACTGCCATCCCTCAGCTAGCCTCTCAATGGTACCGTATCCATTAGTTAGCCTCTCAGGGAAAAAATTCTGAGATGAACCTCAATTGATAAAATGAGAGACCATGTCAGTAGGTATTTGCATGTTTAGTATGTTCTTATGTTGAACACATTACGATCTGATTTATTATCCTGAGTTTGCTAGACAAATTTAAGAGACCTTGAACTCTTCTTGTAATAATTAAGGGCACCTACTTTATTTGAATTTTGTTGCTTCTCACGTGTTCTCCTTGCCCATAAAATAGGGTCTTAAGTACTCATCAACAGCTTCACAAAGGACTGCCAAACAAAAATTAAGGCCCTTGTAGTCCTGTGCGCAGCATCTACCTGCAAGGATATAGCTACCAAATGCCTTCTGTAACAGTGTATTTTATACCCTCAACATACTAAGGTTGGAGGGGGGATGGGTGAATACCAAGACCAAACACCGACACCGTTAAAATATTCCTTTTCCAGCAGCAATAGAGTATGTCTAGGTAATACACAAACCCTTTCAACTTAAATTTTCAAGTGCTCTTTTAAATACTAAATGTCCCATACCTATCTGGTTAGTTATTACCCACTTCTTACAGCGGCACATATCTAGAGACTGAAGTTGGCTGAAAGGGCAGTAAAAGAAGAATTATTACACCTGAAGTCTTTACTGTGGATCCTTTAATCTACTTAAGTTAACAGTGTTCTCTGTTAACACATCTGATCTCCATTCCAACCCTTTAAACATTTCATCCACTTCTACAATGAAGGAAGAAAAGGGGGAAGGAACAAAAAAAAAAAAAAAAAGCCTGATCTTCCATCCAAAAAAGTTGTTGCCCTAAATCAGTCAAGGATTACTGATATTAAAAAACCAAACCACATCACTGCAGCACATCAAAATGTGTGCTGGCAGTTGGATGAAGCACTTTTCATTTATATTCAAAGTTATCTGTTATGCTGACTTCAATGAAGATGATGTAACTATTAAATAAGTAAAAAGTAAGGGTCTATCTAATTTAGTAAATGAAAGCTTAAACTCAGAGGGGACCTCTCAATCAGCCATTCTTCACAAAAAATCCATATTTAAAAAGACTGTAGCACTTCAAGTCACTCATTCCGAGTTGTCTTTTCTCTTTGGTCCCCATTCCCAGCAGCAGAGATTGCAGGAACATTTCCAAAGAATGCTTTAAAGACTAGTTGAGGTATTTTTGCTGGTAGTTCACCATTTTGCTGTTTTACTTCTGAATTGCTTTGAACAGCTAGAAGGCTGATTGAACTTACCCTTGCCCTTAGTGTGCTGGCTACAAAGAGGAAGATACTTAACAAGGCATCTTCAGCACTCCGTGTTAGAGCGCTCTCCATTTAGACCAAGGTTCTTGGGCATTTTATTTTCCTGAGATTATTTTTTTTTTTTTGAAGTGGCTGAGGAGGGGAGTATCATTTTAAAAAAACCCAAACAATAAAAAAAGTCACAGAATCACAGAATGATATGGGGTTGGGAGGGACCTCTGGAGATCATCTAGTCCAACCCCCCTGCCAAAGCAGGTCCACCCAGAGCAGGTTGCACAGGAACGTGTCCAGGCAGGTTTTGAATGTCTCCAGAGAAGGAGACTCCACCACCTCTCTGGGCAGCCTGTTCTAGTGCTCTGCCACCCTCAAAGTGAAGAAGTTCCTCTTCATGTTTTGATGGAACTTCTTATGTTCAAGTTTGTGCCCATTACCTCTTGTCCTGTCACTGGGCACCACTGAATAAAGACTGGCCCCGTCCTCTTGACACCCACCCTTTATGTATTTATAGGGGTTGATGTAGGAGTATGTGTGCCAGTCACTGCCAGCAGTCAGGTGTACCAGGCCAAGGAAGGGAAAACACAGGGTGAGACACTGTAAGGAGGAAGCAGCAAGTGATACAGGAAGGAGGAGAACACTTCAAAGCTCAGCACAGGTACGCAATAGATTATTGTTGATTTACTATCACTGTGGCATTTAATAATATAAAATCAGTTAAAAACCGCAAGGAGTGGTGTAACATTCTTTCCTGGAGAGCGGGGCAGTCATCCTCAGCGCAAAGCAACAAACCCAGGCTGTATTTCATGCAGTCATTTAGACTGCTGTGTGCTAACTGTATGGAAATAAGCCCCCAAACTTGACACAGTTCTCAGAAGGCAGACGTGCGGCTCACAGAACAACAAGTGCTCTAAAATTTACAGTTCAACTGATACAAAGGAGCTAACGTTCTTTAAGATATGCAGAACTGCAATTACCATCTAAAAGATTTTTAAGACCGTGTCCACATTATTTCTGAATTGTGTATTATATGCCCTCAGCTTGACTTAAAACATTTTCATTTAGGATGTTTGTGTTTTCACTAAGTGGTTATCTGGTCTGGATCTGCCAGCAATTACTTATCACCGTTTTAATACCGCAAGTAACTTCCGTCAACAGTTAGTGTTTTTCCAAGTTACACACCAAACTAAGAAAAAGAACAAAAGTGAGTGACGAGACAGTCCTCATGAACTAAGGTTAACGGAGTAGGACTTCTCATGTGTGTATTAAGGCACTGATATTTTACAGGAATTTTGTTTACTACATAAAAGCAGTGCTGCTAGAAAAAGCATATTAAGCCCTGGAATGATTGCAAAATATATCTCACAGAATAATTAAATCACTATATATTTGTTTATCTCAAAGTATAAGCACACTGTGCAAGTTACTGATTTCTCAAAATGTATTTTTCCTGTAACTATTGAATAAATATAAAGGTATTTATTATGGCATACCATACCAAGGTATACCATTCTGTCCAGGGGTATTCCTCTTCTAATGCTGCACGTGCAGCAAGGCAAAAGCAGCGTGTACTTCATTCCTGCAATTCAGTACCATTTCCCATCGCACACGCTGCCTAAACGCCCAGACCCTCCCACCTCGCTACTTTCCCTCACTCCAGCTTTTTGACTTTCTCTACCTGTACTATATTTTGCCAACCGAAAGAACAGCGCAGTGTTAAGCGCTTTCTGCTGTTGAACTACATATACACAGAGAAATATATTTACTCCTGTGTCTGATCACAAGAGAACAAAATCTCTTGGAGCGTTTTGTGCTGGGGGTTGTCTTTCTGCACCGGAGCCGGCCCTGCCCAGCCCCTGAGCTATAGCTGTCGGGACTCCACTCCATCACCAAAATGATGCAGCTCACAGAAACACAAACAACTAGAGACTATGAACAGATGCCAGGAATTCTACTGCTGAGGGAGTACTAAGTTGTTAAAACTCAAAGAAAAAATGGCCAGTTGTTTCCTTTTGACTCCATCGCCAGACAGGTTTTTGTTTGTTTTTAACTTAGAGAAATGCATAATTTTTACCCCATTACCAACCTCTGTCACACATCTCCCTCCTGCGTTCTCTTTGCTCCAACTCAAAAGCCGCCAAAATTGATAATTATAATTTGGTTTAGATAAGCAATTAAAAACAATAAAAGCTATGGTCACCATTGTACTAAGTCAACATAGCTCTGGTGCCTTTGAGAACTGAAAATTCCAGTGGGTCCAGCTGCTGAGAGTCATACCCAGCAGAGACCATTTTCAAATGGATCATGTTCGTTATTTGTGTTGCTTGAAAACAAACCCATAAGGAAAAAAAAAAATAAAAATCAGGTGAAGAGCATACTTACTCACCATCGCTGTGAAAAACCATGCCTATTGGGAATTTCCAAGTGCTTAAATTCTGTCTTGCAGATTTGAAAAGCTGGCCGCTAGAAATCTGCATTCCTAGAGTTTGTGAATTATCATTAGAGGGGAAAGCAGAGGATGGGAAAAGGGATATTCTAGACTGATTCCAAAAAGCATGATGTTCTGTCTTGGTTTCCCAGAGGGCAGCTGAGCAAGTAAATAGGAGAAGAGCCACTAAGCAACGCACACAAGAGGGAAGGAGGGCATAGGTGGAAGAGGAAAGAATGCATTTCTTGACCATAAGCAATTCTGGCTTGCAAAATGGAAGGGTGACCAACAAATCGATGGTCAGCTTACATCTCCAGTAACATACGCGTGGGTCATCTTCTGCACGCATTTGCATTTACACACTGCAGTAACTGCCAAGCTGAAATCTTAACACCAGTTCAAAAAAGATTTGGCCTTCTTATCCAGAAGTTTGTCTGAAGCTCTAGCCAGAATTCTGTAATCTACTAAGTGTTATTAGTATTATGAGGAAAAAAGCACAATAATCTCAATTAAAAATTTGTATAATTGATTGCAGTGAAGTTTTGATGCACTCATCACTGTAGCTGCAACTTCACTAGCCACATATTCAGAGAATACACATAGATAATACAAAAATCACTAATCTCAACTTTCTCTGCCCAGTTTGATAGCATAGCATTAGAGAATGCAGGTGTACTAATGGAAGCAATGAACTTTTTATTTTGGAAAAGTTAATAAATTCCAATTTGAACAGTGGGACAGATGGGGAAATTGCAAAGTTAACATAAAATTGCATATTTCAAAGGCTGTTTTCTGGCATGATAATAAAAAAAGATAAGTCTGCGAGAAACCATGCCAGAGGCAAGTAGAAATATAATCCCTTTTTGGTGCCTGAAAAGCCCACCTTCTGAAGGCTATTTGCTCTGTTCCCAAGCAGCTGTAATTATCTTCTCGACTATATACAGCACACTGTTAAGTTTAATGAATTTCGCTGTTTGTAAAAGAGTTAACTGCTGCACCATAAGAGTTAATACATTCCTTGTTAAAAATATAATTAAAAAACAAGAAAATCTCTTGAAACACCCCTTGACAAGTCACGATATCTGGGAATAACCCGATACCCTTCTGGCTCACTAAGACCGCTACCAGGAGGCTCTACTTCAATATCACTATGCATACATGGAAGCCAGCTTGGTAAGCATACATAGCAGACAGATGTTTCAGCATGTCATGATATGCTAGAGCTGGCTATCCCATTTCATGCTAGAAGAATCTCACTTGTTATTAAAAAAAACAGGCTCAGAATAATGCCACTTTGCATTTTACGCACCACCTTCCACCCAAGGATCATAAATCCATTCTTTTGTCCAAGAATCATTTTTCTAACCTCATACCCATGAGGTGGATATCCTTCTTTATCGCAATTTTACAACCTCGAAAAGTAAAGACTGACTTGTTCGAAGTCACTCAAGCAGTAAAACCAAAACCATGTTCCAAAATCCAGACCATCATCCTGTTGTCAAAATTGAGCCGGCCTTGCATGGTGGGAAACAAGAGACAGACTGGCTACAACTTTTTCCGCTTCAGTGGACAAAGCTCTCCCTTTAAGTGCGTTACAACACTGGAGCCACCGGAGCCAAAAAAACTGCCTGACATAAAATGAACCACATTCAGACTTTCACTGCCCGACTGTTGCACAAACTGTCGGCCTCAGAGAGACAACTGGCAAACGTTCAAAGTGATGAGTAAACCCATCTCCCTCAATAAGCTGTTTCTGATCCGATGCGAGGGGCAAACGAAACTCTTTGCATTTAAGAGGGAGTCAATTTGGTTCTAAATAACTTGGACTTCATTTTACCTGCCTCACATGACTGATTTAACTTTACAAGGTTAAATCAAGAAACCTTTTAGGAAATGAGATAGCAGAGGAGACATTCTCTTTTCCAGAGAAAATATCAAAAATGCATAGGAGAGCAAAGGAGGATTTGTTAATTGTCTGACTCCAGCCAGCTGGTATACTCCTATTACAGAATCACAGAATGATATGGGGTTGGGAGGGACCTCTGGAGATCATCTAGTCCAACCCCCCTGCCAAAGCAGGTCCACCCAGAGCAGGTTGCACAGGAACGTGTCCAGGCAGGTTTTGAATGTCTCCAGAGAAGGAGACTCCACCACCTCTCTGGGCAGCCTGTTCCAGTGCTCTGCCACCCTCACAGTAAAGAGGTTCCTCCTCATGTTTAGATGGAGCTTCTTATGTTCAAGTTTGTGCCCATTTCCTCTTGTCCTGTCACTGGGCACCACTGAATAAAGACTGGCCCCGTCCTCTTGACACCCTCCCTTTAAGAATTTATAAGCATTGATCAGATCCCCCCTCAGTCTTCTCTTCTCTAGACTAAAAAGACCCAAGTCCCTCAGCCTCTCTTTGTCAGGGAGATGCTCCAGGCCCCTAATCATCTTTGTAGCCCTCTGCTGTACCCTCTCCAGCAGTTGCCTGCCTGCCAAGGCCAGACCTCGAATTTAATGGGTCTGAGACAGAAAACTCACAACTACTCGAAGAAAAACTCAGAGAAGCACCCAGAAAACCTCTCCTTCCCGAGTCCACACGTGCCAACAACTCCATGAAGCTTATTAACAATGTTTACGCACCAAAACAGTTTAGCTGAGCCCAGCCCCGCTGCTTGTACTCTTCCCAGGGTGTTTTAGATAAACTGACCGTGGACTCTCAATGGTAAATTGACCTGAAAGTTGCTGAGCGTTTATCAAACACACAGTCTTCATACATACACTGCTCCAATGAAAACCACGGATTTAACTGCAGTGTGGATTTAACTTCACTCAAGCATTTCCAAGATGTCAGTATCAATGAAAAGGAAGAGTTTTCACAATTATTTTTTTTCTTCAAAATAATCAGCTTGACATTTTTAAACTAGAGTTACAGTTCAGGACCCAAGAACCAAGGCGTGGGCCTGCGTTATCAAATTGTTGATCGTTTTTGTGGTATCAAGTACTTGTAGTCAAAGTAAAGCACATTTTTCCATATCCACCCCAGTGTACCTCAAGTACATTTGATAGATTTTTTCCAGCTTAATACTTAGTACACAGGCTTTGGGTTTTATTTCAGCAAATAATTTAAGAAAACTATCAATTTTTCTGCCAAGAGAAATGTTAGCTGCCTACAGCTTAAAATTTTAGTATCTTACCCATACAGTGCTTCTACTGCACCTTACCATACCCACGGTTTACAAAACAAAACTACTACCACAAAAGCTTTTTTCTTGTTTGAACATATTCTCATTTTTCGTTTTAAGGAAAACTGATGAGTTCAAGCTGTGAGAAACGGAGTTCGGTTCGGATTTATTTCCACAACAACATTGAGCTGCTTTTAGTGCACTCAGGTTCCTAGTGTGAAACTCATCATCCTTCAAAACACGGGGGCTGCAGAGGCCGTGCTGTCAGACGGGTTATAAAAAGCAAGGCTACCAAGCTTTCAAGGGGCTACAGTAGGTACTGGAAGCAGCCCGGCCATACCATCGATATGCTCCACGTACGCTAAAGTATCTTGAGAAGCAGGGCAGGATTTTGCTGCAGCTGGCTGCTTCCAGTTCCTAAGTCAAGTCCTTTTTGAAACCAGCTGAGGTACCGCTGACTACACCGCCTTGTGTTACAAAAGACAGCCCTGCAGAGTGATGTAGTTGGCAGCTGATGAGCTGTTATAATTCAAGGTACAGTACTTCTATCGCAGAAACAGCTGTAACGCCGCCGGCACTGATGTGTCAAAAGCCCATTGTCACAGCCATCCATTTCACCCACTGCTTCCCGAAGCCTGGAAACGGGGTGCACAGCAGAACACAGGCAAGGGGCAAAAATCTGATCTAACTCACACACGTGATGCTTCCAAACTTCTAATGGGCAATTTATGATATGCCTTGACATCCTATGCAAGCCTAAAACTTTGTTTGTTTATACAATCCATATCCACATAAGAGGTGAAAGGTACATAAAAGCCAACCAGTCCGGCGCAGACAGAACCAACTCAAGCTAAGCGGATTCCAGGATGTGTCAAATAATGTTGGAAACAAGAATACAAGGGGCCAGCACTTGTCAGTTAACAAGCTGACACAGGAATGCATTTTTGATAGCTGCTCAACACATGATTTATTCCTTTTTTTAAAGTATCTAATTTTGGTCCCTGTAAGCAAGAGCTCCTAAAAAAATAAAAAAAAAAATAAAAAAAAAAGAAGAAAAAGAAACCCCACCCCCCCACTAGTTTGCTGCTGCTTTTAAAATTACAGAAATCTGTCAATAATGCACTTTTAAAAATAACAACAGACAAGTGCAAGTAAGTTTTCAAATGCCAAGAGGAGTGTGTATTGCAGTGTCTTCCTCATTGTTTCTGACTGCGCTTCCCAGGGAAAGAGTATTAGCCTCCATAGTAAAAAAAATCACCATACCTTAAAAAACAACTAGTTGAAGACAACACATTTCAAATTATCAGGAGCTGAATACAGGCTGGAAAATACTGCTAATGTGTTTCAAAACCAAAACATTAGGTTGAAACTGTGTTATTTATTGCCTTCGGTGCTTATGTTGCTATAATTGCTTTTCCTATTCTTATATAAATTTAAACATAACACACTACAAAAAAACCTATTCTACATCTCATGCTTTATGATAAAGTTTTGAGCAAATTACAGAATCAGGTGCTTCTTCCCACTCATCCTTTGGCTTTCTAACCACTACCCAACCTCAAAAAAACCCCAACCTAATTAGATGAAAAAACCAGAAGGTAACGGTAAAAAAAAAATACAAACCTATTGATTTTAAATAATTTCCACATTAATTTCCCACATTACTGAGGGCACCAAAACTTGGCTGTGAAAGAATGAAGCGGGAGGAAGCTGAAGGCTACATCAGCCGACCGCAGCTGCCAGGTCTAGGCTGGTTTTTTTTATCCAAATGACTTGATGGAGAACACAGTGTTACCTACTTTCTCTGAAAGGCATATCATAAACATTCTGAATTAAAAAAATACACCCAAACAAAGCAAATCCCATGTCGAGAGACATGTCCTGCCCTGAGCTGAGCCCACTCCCGACACCTTGAAATAGAAGCCGGCTACTCCTGCAGCCCCCTGCGAGCCCGGCAATGCAGCTCCGGGGGGCACACACGGCAGATGCTGGCCAACTGTTGGGAATTACATTACCTGAGAGCAGTGCAGTCCTTTTTATTTCAAATATTAGCAAAAGGAAGTAAGTTAGCCTATGATGGAGTTATAATTTACCTGTCTGTGATAGTAACACAGTGATGCGTTTTGTGATGAATGCAAAAAACTTTTGGAGTTTAGGGCTGGTTCTTTGTAGGCTTTTTTTTTTTTTTCCCCCTTTCATTCAGGGGGCTAGTAGTCAAACACTCCACCAGCCTGTGCCAGCCCAGGCAGGCTGCAGCTCTCCTGGACGGTTCCTAACATTCCCAACAAATAAAAGCACCAAAACAGTGCAGCCACTTGCCAGATTGCCACAAGAACAAAAGTGCAGCAGGTGGCCATCCACGACTCCAAATTAAATCACACGCTGCTCAGAACTTTATACCTATCCCTGTGCACTGTTGTATCTGTTTAATGTTACTCTTCATCCTCAATTTTCAACAAGAAAAGAAAATGGTTTTTAGTGACACACGAGCCATAGGAGACAATGATCCAAATGGTATTATTCAGGGCTCAATAAAACCGAGGAAAACTGTTGCATCTTCCCCCCTCCCCGTTCTCAATTTTTTTTTTCTCTTTCAATATTTATTAAGTAAACCAGTGCTTATCTGGAATAAATCCCTTGGCTCAGTGAAACACCAGGTGGTAGACTGGGGTAGTTTTTCTAGCAACAGATGGCTCAAACATTTTATGACAAACGGACACAGGCCTATTGCGAGTCAGACCATCTTTCAGTTACTTCTTTATTTAACAGCAGCAACGCCTCTGCCCTGGGAAGCCCCGTCGGCTGCTCACCTGAGGCAGGGCACTAAAGTGGCCGGGGGGACCGGCCCCAGCAGCCACTGTGCTGCTCCCCCTCGCCCCCTTCTCAGTCCAACTTTTCAGTGGGAGCCAACACTGGGCTCTGGGAGACAATCCAGCACTGGCTGTTTCCCAGAAGAAACTGAGGAAAGACTTCTTGTAGAGAAAAGCTTCAAAATGCAACTTATGCCTCATAGGTTAAAAAACAGAATTTTTTAACTACTTTTTCCTGTTCGATGTCTTACCTGTCTGAATTCAAAGCAACTGTGATCAGCTACTTTTAACCTTAAATGGGAAAGGAATTTTTTGGCTGACATGCTTTGTTATGTGCCATAAAGGAAGACTACTTGGTTCACCTGAAGTGGTGGAAAATATTCAGCCGTTACAATTAGGCTAGTCTTAATAAACAGAAAGAGAAAACTAACCACAAAAAAACTCCCCAACCACTAAATACTCAACTACTTCAATGAATCTCTGGTTGGTAACCTAATTCCAATAGACTTGCCCCTGAAATGCATATTGTAATCCTCCCAGCTGGGTCATTCGAGGGGGACAGGGGCCGCACAGAGGCCACCCCAGCCGCAGCCACACTTCCACACTCCCCCCCTTTCTCCCTCCGAGAGTTCTCAGACAGGGACTCGGGAAAAACATCTTCCAGTCTCATACTGGCATTATTATTTTCAAATCTGAAATAGCACTTTGAACCTATTTTGCAAAGTTTAATACTCTGCTTGTAATACTTTTAGTGATATGGCACTGCTGAACCGATGTGACAAAAGTCTGATAGGCAAACACTAATGCCTAAAAATAATCTGAATCCCTAGTTACAAGGTACTGTCTGCTCTGGGGGTTTCTTTTCTTGATTTTTTTTTTCCCTATTTATTTTTAAATAAAAGGCATCACCACTTGCAGAAGTGAAGAGGCCATGAACTAAAAAGCTTACTCCCTAGGAGAAAGAGCTAAAGGATGGAAAAACAGAGGCAGAAGCTTGAACTCTTCTTACACCCCTAAAAATACATCAGGAATTTTTTTTCTTTTCTAAAATAAGCTTACTAATCTGAGAGCAGTCAAAACTTGCATGCAGAGGCAGTGACAATATGTAAAAATCACATGGTATCAGAAAAAGAACGTTGTTCCTAGCATCTTGTATTGGTTTTGATGTCTTCAATCTGTTGATTTCCTACTGAAATACTATTAAATTCCATTCCTCTTACTGTAGTAGCACCCTACCTCAGAAGAAGCATTAGCGAAAAAAGGATAATTTAAAACAGTTAGGTAATCCCCTCGACATTTAATGGAAATGTATAATACATGAGAACTGTTGCAATAATGAATCACTATCCTAAACCAGATTATCTTCTTCAATTCCTCACCTGTTCAAGATAAAATATTTATATACATTTCAATTGTTATTTTAATAAGAAATTTCTATCCCAGTTTTGGTATCCAGACCCATGCTGCAGCATTTTTAGAAATACAGTGTAACAAAACTGATTATATAAAGTTTTTTGCTACATTAAGACACTACCACACTACTCTGTCAGATAACCGAGTCCAAAAAAGACTGTACTTATTTCAAATCAGAACTTCTCATTCTTCCAGAAAAAGAAAACAATAAATGCCCAAGTGTTTTTTCTTGTTAAGAAATTAACGTCTTCATGTTGCATGAGTACATCTAGGATTGTTACTTATACAATAACTTCTGGTAACTGGGAGAAATTGCATAGGAGAACTCATAAAACAAGGGCTGCAGAGGGAACAAAACTGCCATATTTCTGCAGTCCTAACTAGGAATCCATGCAGTAGATCCAGTCTTTCCTCCACAAGCATCAGTCTGGGAGTCAGGCAAGGAGGACCTAAGACCAAGGAAAAGCAGATGCTTTGAGGGCACTGCCTTTGTGAACTTTTAAGGCTCACCCTTGTAATGCTGAGGCTGCAGGAGGGAGGAGACAGACAGCTGCTCGCACCCATGAGTAGAGTGAACTAGCTCATCCCAAATTCAGTGTTTTCACAAACTTGACAAAAATGACAGGCTGAGAGAGTTGGGGTTGTTCAGCCTGGAGAAGAGAAGGCTCCGGGGAAACCTTACAGCAGCCTTCCAGCACCTAAAGGGGGCAAAAGGAGAGATGGGGAGGGACTCTATCAGGGAGTGTAGCGATAGGGTGAGGGGTAATGGTTTTAAACTGAAAGAGGAGAGATTTAGATTAGATATTAGGAAGAAATACTGTACTGTGAGGGTAGTGAAGCACTGGAACAGGTTGCCCAGAGAAGCTGTGGATGCCCCATCCCTGGAAGTGTTCAAGGCCAGGCTGGATGGGGCTTTGAGCAGCCTGCTCTGGTGGGAGGTGTCCCTGCCCATGGCAGGGGGGTTGGAACTCCATGATCTTCAAGTCCCTTCCAACTCAAATCATTCTATGATTCTATGAAAAACAGAATGGTACAACCTCTACGAGGCTAAAACCGACACTTAATCACAATGCATTTACTCCCTGACCAGAGCCAGCCTGTAGCATTCAGCAAGCCTTAGCTGCAGGGGTGAGCAATGTAATCCTTGCATTTCTTAAACTTTAGCAAGGGTCATTTTTCCCCAACGTAATGACAGCAAGACCAAATTCCAGTAAAAACGGCATATGCACAAGTGTTATTCCATATAAACTAGTCCTGTATCAAAGTGGGGTAGTCTTGCAGCTTGTTAGCTATGGTTCATCTTCCTGACCAAAAAAAAAAAAAATTTAAAAAAAAATTAAAATCACCCCTTTTTCTCACAGTGATCAGCCAGCTTACCTATTAGGTGGCATTTAGTGTGGTGTTATACACGTTATGCTACAATGTAGTTTTCCAGGGAAAACAAATACTTTGAGCAGTGAAGGATTCAGATTGCAGCAAACAGAGTAAGCAAACCCAGTGTTTGCACACCTGCGCGGATTCAGCCCGGCATCGCCTTGTGTCAATCTATCAGGCTAGACGTGCGCTCGCTCCACAAAAACAGGAGGACACTTGCTTATAAGACATAGGGCTTTAAATTGCTTGCCTACACTGTAGTTTGAGGTGCACTCAAATGTCTTTATTTGATCCTGAAGAAAGAGAGTCGGTTTTTTAACTGTATTCTGTAGATAAGCTTTAGTAAGTTGTGCAAATACCCGGAGGCATTATAGCAAAGCATTTTCATGTGCAACGGAAGGAAGAAAGTGAGAAATATGGTAGTACCTTTAACAACATTTAGTACAGATAGGAAAAAAGCAAGGGACTGTCTGACATATTCCCTACCCTTGTGAAGTGACTCGTCCCCTTGCATCTCTGAGAGGGGCATGTGTGCAGGTGATTATGTACCAGCTCGCTCCAAAGCCGGGTCTGGGGCACAGCTGCAGCCTGACGGTGCTTACAAGGAAACAGAGGTGGGAGGCCACCTTTCAACTTTCAGCCTCAGGTCAAGCTTGTCAGTCACTCACTGCATTTAAATCATTAAGTGCATGTCACATCAGATCAGCCACCTGTCTTTGAGGGCTGGATACACAAATACACATCAGCTTTTTTCCTTCCTTATTTTTTTAAGTACCAAAAAATGGAGGAGGAACAGACATTAAAATCTAGGAGTAAGTCCCTACTTCAACATCAGTCCATAACAAAGGATTCAATACCAATAGCTGATTATATTCCAGACACGCAGGAGCTTACCTTGGAGACAACATGAAAGGCAGGATGGCACAATCCTTGACCCAGAAAAGAGAAGGGAATGGATATCATAAAACCCAACTTCACATACTAAGAGCTTTCATAGCTGCTAACATTTAAGGAAACAAATTCCCTAGCCATAGAGGCAGAAACAAGCCTCTAAAGGGTTAAAGTTGTATTGACTATTATAGAATAGTTCAGTTGGAAGGGATCTACAACGATCATCTAGTCCAACTGCCTCCTTTAGAGCTACTACTGTCTCTTCCTCAAATTGCAATGGAAAGCACTTTAAAAAAAATCTCAAATCAGGAAACTGACAATTCATTCTCTGAAATTCCTGCTTTCAGGATTAAGTAATTTCATTTTAGAAATTGTACTTTTAGGAAGAAAATGTCTGTAAACAGTTAACAACTATCTTGTTTACTGATCCTGCTTTTTTTTTTTTTTTTGCTTAACTTTTTTCAGTTTTACCATCGTGCCTCCTGGCCAGCATTATAAACATGGCACTCTGGCCTTACTCAATAATGAGAACATTTGTAAGTGTATATGCTTCTATCCTGCTACCCTCTTTTCTTAAGAAAAGGACAAAGACAATATTTACAAATAGCTGGACTTTTGAACAAAAACAAACAAGGGAAGAGCAGTGCTCCAGACCAGTATGAGCAAACAAGTAGTTTGTCACTGAGGGCATTTCTATTTGTAAAGAGCATTGTTTTCCAAATCAGCTCTTGTTGGCTTTGCTCTTTTGACATTAAAGAAGTCGAAAGAAAACAAAAACCCTTTTCCTGTTCACTGTCAACTAAGCTCTTCTGGTACACTCTCCTGGCCTCAAAAACCAAGGTTTTTTTTAATGTGCCTTGTCATAAAACAGTTTAATATAGTCATATAAAAAGAGGTCTTCAAAACACCTTCATCAACAAGGTAGCTGTACAGAACCGTAGATAAAACTCTGGTCAGATGGGATCTCCAGAGTCCCCCTTAACTTCCCATTTACCTCATTAAAGCTGGGCTAACTCCAAAGTTCAGTAGTGAAACCCAAAGTTGCCCAGTTGAGTTTTGAGCACATCTGAGGATGAAGACTCCCCAGAGATGTTTACTGCAAGTATGGTCATAGACTTGGATAAACTGCTCCATACTGACATACTAAATCTGTGGAGAAGGGGGACAGTTTTGACCCATGTTTGAGTTCTCTAATGTAAAAATAATATGGATGATGAGGACACTAAGCGTGACATGGCTTCACACCTCACTTCAGTGCACCGAGACACTGAGCAACAGCAGCAATGCAGAGCAGGACTCCACTGTCCTTGAATCACATGAACATATTGAAAGACAGCATCCCACGTCTTACAGGAATCACCGTGTGAAGAAAAGACAGCAAAATGACTTGAAACAGCAAGCAGAAACAGAAGATTTAAGAGCCAGCCAGCACAGGGGCATGTGATTGAGCAGACCAGCAAAAGCACAAGTTTCCTTACTCTTCTAGAGGTCTACATACAGCTTTTGTATCAGTTTAACTACCAGTTTAATGAGATGCACAAGATTAATGTGATAACGAATACTAGCCAAGCAACCTGCAGTAAAAAGACAACAGCTTTTTCTTAGCATGAATCAAATAAAAGATCCTTCAATACATGTTAGCAAAGACAGAGATTTCTCCTGTGGTTTTGTTTTTCTCTTAAAATAACAATATACAATACAATTCAGAGTCTTAAAAACATGACTGGATTCAGCTGCAAGCTCTGGCATACAGAAGAGTAAAAAAAATAATAAATTTCAATGCTGCTGGATTAAGCATTGCAGTGGGACTCTACTAAGCAAGGTCGATTTCCTAGCTCTGCCACCAGTTTCCTATGGGACCTTTGTCAGTTCTAATTCCTTGATTCTCTTAAAACAAAACTGACGATACTTTCCTTCCTCACAGAGCAGATTAATTTCATTAATATTTATTAGACACTGATTATACAAAATGCAATTAAGTCCATAAGTACAGTTTTCTTTCTCAAGGTCTCACTTAATTCTATCGGTACTCTCATTTTTAAAACAATCTAGCTTCAAAGATAAACTGCTCTAGGGAAGATGCTTCCAAGAAGCCGACCAGACAAAGCCACAGCCACACACCTAGGCAGAATACCGGTGATTTCACAGTATTGAATGTTTGCCTTGTTCCCAAACCACCCATAGTTGCGTCACAGCTAAAAACCCTTTAGAAAGCACAGCTGCCCTTTTCCTCATGTCCTGTCACAACAGCTGAAACCCAGTTTCCTTTTTTTTTGTCCATCCTAGAAGCCAGGCTTTCCAAGATACAGTAAGAAACTCCACATGGAGAGCCAATATTTATTGAGCAACATCACTTTAGGGATCCAGGTGTTCTCAGACCACCTGAACAGGTCATGTTTCATTACTTACTAAAATAATGTCATTTTCCACAGGAAAAAAGCAAGCCCTAGTGGAGGCAGGGGGACTAACAACTTATGTCCATGCTAAACCTTGATGCAGTTTATTACTGCCTTGTTTAGTATGAGCAAGTAAAACAAATTTATCAGACAATTTCACTTTTTTTGTTTCTTTAAATAATGCATCCTAAAATCATCTGTATTGACCATGGAAATATAAAATGAGTTAGACAAGAAGCTTAATATCAAAATGAATTATCAGCATAAAGCTTAAGCTGCTGCAAACACATGCCTTAACCAAGGACTCCTGAGAGTACTTCAGCTTTCGGTCCCACCGTATGTAAACTACTACCAGTCCTACCACTTTAAGTTTTAGATTTTGTTTCAAAACTCATGGGTTTCTGCAATTTTTGGTTCTCCAACTGACATAGAAACTTCTGGAAATCACAAAAGACTTTGTCTTTAAAAACCTTATCAATTAGGGCTGAACTAAACCACGAGCAGCATATTCCAGAATCTGCATTTCTTTTTTTTTTTTCTTTTTGCTCAATTTTGAAGTGGTCGATAATGGATTTCTAGTAACATGAAACACCACACGGCTAATTAATTTCAGTAAAACCAGGGGACCAATTCATGTCTACAAAAAAAAGCGTTAGCGCATCATTCGCTCATTCCTGGTACAGGAGAGTGGAGAAAACACGTATAATTTTCCTAACGTGGCTCATTACTGTGGAGGGAGGCTGCACCTCTGAACCTGAAGACATAACAGAGGGAGGGTCCATGAGGGGAGACGCTGCCTGTTACCAGACCAGCTGAGAGGGCTAGAAAAAACTCTTTGAGCCATATTCAACTCAAGTCAGAGCAGGGCTTTTCGCTACCTCCCGCCCGAGTGCAAAGCCCTCCTCGTGACTCCTCCGGCTCTTCCCTCCAGTGCAAACACCACACCTGGCTCCCGTGGTTTCCACACGACAAAACACAGCTCAACTTTGCACACCAAAGGCTCTATCTTCCTCAACCCACTCAGCCCAGGTACCCAGGTATACCCCACACATTGGGTTTGGCAGCTGCCGTACAGCTTGTGTTTGGGGTTTTTTTTGCTTTCGAACAGCAATTATTTGCAGCACTTGACAGGTGCAAAGCTAAGAAACCTCCTTTTTTAGTCCCGGTCTGTAGATAGTTAACCCTCGCTGTTTAAACTTTAACTCGTGAAAGGTGAGACAGATTTTCTTTCATTGTTTAAGCTCAGTGAGCCGTCCACGTCAAAGTGTAACTGAAGCAGAAAAAGACCAAAACATATTAAATGTTGTCCTTACAACTACTGAGATAAGTGTACCAAGTAGTAGTTAATTTTTCTGATTAAAACCTGAGCTGTACCTGTCAGTTCCATTTGCAAAGTGGCAGCAATGACATTGGGAGCGTTTCTCAATTTCAACCTTAAAATAACAGGATGGTGTAAAACAGTCAGGGTAAAATTAGAACCCATCATGCTTTCTTTAACCATTTTATAATCTACAAGGACCACAAAACAATAGCTCTGCAGGTGCACTTCAAGTCATTGCAGCTATAGTTGCTTCTGAGCAATGCGAGTTAGCTGCCCTATTAATTAGTCATAACCCAGACAGCATTTAAAAATGCAATCTGTTGAACTTGAAGTATTCCACCCAGTTATGAAACTCTGCTCCAGAAGGCACAGAATTATTTCCTTAAGAAACCATTAACATTTGGTAAACAAAGCCTATCTGGTAACTCTACAACCATCTGCAGGAAAACACACAACCCCAACTACCTCCCCTCCACCACCTGTCAAGCAGTTGGGTTCAGAGCTCGCCGGGGCAGAGGCCAGGGGCAGGAGAAGCAGCCGGAGGGGCTCTGATGTCTCCCCACATCTTGCCCTTACCTCTGCGGAGAGCCGGTACCGGGCAGAGGGACACAGGCTTCACACCTGGCTGCTTCCCAACCCCAGTCACAGCTCCTGCCATCCGCCTACACAAGCTCGGAGCTCACCATACCACCCATTAGCAAACCAGCCACGGAAGAATTACTTGTTTCTCTAATTTCCCCTTCAGGTCAGTTTTTTTTAAGCCTGAATCATTTAAGACTAGCTTTATTGTTTGGTGGTTGTTGGTTTTTTTTTTCCTTTATCAAAATCACTGAACACACAGTGCTATGTACTTCAACGTTTTTCCTCATAGAAACAATTGTTTTATTAGTTGTCATTTTAAAAGAATCTTAGGATTGCCAAACTACAAGTCAGCTGCTACACTTCTTAGATTGCTTGCAAAAAGTCTACTCTAACAGTTGGCTAATACCTTATTTTTCAGCTCAAATCCCCTCCTGTCCAGCAGGCTGAAATTTCCAAAGTATCTAATTGGTTCTGGAAACTTCAGCATGAAATCATAACTCTCCAGAAACCAACTTCTCTTCCAAGAATAAGCCTGAAGATCTAGTACAATGAGATACAGTGTTTTGCCAAAGATTTTTAAAAAGTTAGGATGACTTTTTTTCATAGCCAGATTTCAAGATGGGCAACAGAATAGGTTTTCATGACAGACACACTTTCTGCCAACACAATGAAAAAAAGCTCACATTTGGCCAACTTACAGGCCTCTGAAAAACTGCAGGTGCATTAGGTCGGCAGAAGGCACTGATTTTAACCACGTCCTGCAGAGACTCTGACTGCACCAGGCACATCCAGAGAGGACAACACAACTCCAGGCTGCATCCTGGTACCCAACAGAGAGCAAGGAGCCTCTGCCTCCTCTGCTTTCAGTGAATCAAGACTGTTCCAGCAAGAGATGAATTGCACAACACAAATGCACAACAGAGGTGAACCAGAGACAGGCGTTAGGGGAAATAGCAACTGGCGTAGCAGCCTGGGAAAGAGATTACAGTGGCGCACAGGGTGCCGGGTCGTGTAAGAAATGGCTGTTGGTTTGTTTTCTAACCTCGAAAACGATGCACACAAAACTGTGGTCAAAACACATTATTTAGGTTGCACAAACACTCAAAATGTGAAAATGCCAGAGGTGAGGTTACCCCTATGCACCAGTACTTCCCCCTTACAGCCCACTCACAGCACACTTTAACACAATTCCACAGGCTCATCCATGTCCCCAGGACTTTCTGTCTCATCCAGTGTTGGATGGGGTGGGTTTCCCCTGTTTGTGTTAACGAGGGCAACTGTAATTTCTGTGACCATTCTAACACTCATGGCAAAAGCTGAGTATTACATGATTTAGTAGACTCCAGAAAGAGAAAACATGGTCTCCTAGCGAAGCTACCTCAATTTCATCAAAAAAAAAAAAAAAAAATCCTCAACAACAACAACATCCCCAAAACCACAAACCCACCCACAACCCACTTTCAACAGATGTTTCTGCTCCAGAATTAATTTCTACTTCTAAATTGTCTTTTTCATTGGGAACACCCTACACTCGTGGTGCCTGCCAGATTTGCAGAAGCAGCTACCACAAACAGGTACTGGGTATAGAAGGTCACAGCCACAGCTAAAGGTTCAGAAGCATCAAAGCTTTGAGAGCCACATGTTGGATGACCCAACTCAGGGATACATTCAACCTTGCTGCCACTCACAAGGTCTCAAGTGCACTAAGAAAAGAAGAATACCACGAAGCTCTGACCACAAAGAGTACTGTGAAAATAAATTAATCCATTTGTGTAAAGCACTTGCATAACACAGTGATGGGAAGCACAAAAAAAAACATAAGGAAATTAAAATGCTGCCCACTGACAAGAGTTTGCAAGTTTTAAAAAGTATTAAACACCAGTAAATGGCACCTCAGGACATGCAATGAAATTGTGTCACATCAATGAACATGGCAATAACCTTCTGGGAAAAAAAACCCATGGAATAATTGGATAAGAACTGACATAAGGTTAAAGAAAAAAAAGGGCTACATAGGTATTCTTCATTTTGATCTTCACTTTGAAGCATTTGATTTTGCAAACTGAGTAATACTCTGTATAGCTATACGCACAGCTATACTCTGTATAGCTGTACACACAGAGCCACGGGAGAGAGTGATACATCCGTGATACAGAGCGAAGACAGTGCAGAGATGGTTACTGATCAAAGCTTTAGAGTTGAAATCAAAAGAAAAGCAGAACTCTAGTTATGAAGCCTACCAAGTGACCTTAGTCCTTCACTCTACAAACTTTCATTCCCTGTATTTTATTGGATTTTACGGAAAACTAAAGAACTGCTGGAAAGAATTGAAGAAAATCTTAAGAAAATTCAATACACCTTTTTTGACTGCTAATTCTGCTTGTAGGTGCAATAACATCCAGCATAAAAGTAGTGACATCTTAAACCATCAGAGATGTTTTTGATGTGCTAGGGGCTAACAATTTGGCTGAAGCCATCAGTTTAACAGACTCCAGGCAAAATACCCATGTTATAGTAAAACACTTCAAGGATAAAACAAGATTACTTTGGTTTGGTTTTTTCTCTCCCCCTCAGTCATTCTGTATCTAACAAAGCAACCATTAACATTCCTATTTCAAATTCACTCTACTGGTTTTCTGTATTTTTACATTCTGGCTTCTGTATATGCAAATAGAAAACACAACACTTATTAACATATTTATCTGTTAAATATTTAGCTAGAGATCATTTACTGCTAAAAACTTGCCTCTGAACACATTTTGTGGGAACAGTTACAAGAAAAATTGCCTGCTCCCCATTAGGAACATCTATGATCACACACTTATATAAAAAAAAAAAATCCGTTTTCCAATATATCAAGGGTAGGAATTTGTTCTTATTCTGATATCCATCATCTGTTTGAATGAAGAAAATAATCCTCAAAGAACTGCACAGAAGTTCACAGATTCACCATATTCCATGTAAAGCAGAAATACGTCCTCCTAAGCCAAAAAATTGTAAAATTTCTAACAAAAGGGAGTGAAGTTTTCAAAGAAAATCTGATACTTTCCTAAATAATTACTGTCACAGAAGATATTATCACAATCTCCTTAGCATTGCTTTTTAAATATATGTTTCATAGCTGCTTTTTACATAAAATAAAAGAACTTTGCAGAGATTATAGACCAGACATTTCCCACATGAATCTGTTCCCTGGGATCATCTGACATCTGTCACCTTGGCACGAGCTAAACACTGATAAACCAGGGTGCTTGCTTCACCTTCTAAAAACCAGAAGTAATTTCTGCTTTTAATCTGACAAGATAGCTTAGACTGGTTTTGCCAATGTTTCTGAATTACTAACAGCCACGGGAATTTAAAGAGTTAAGGAGCCAACGGTTTGCTGAGTTTGCACCTTTTGAGGACATTTAACCAGAGTTAAGTTCCAAACTCTGGAAACAAAATTATGAAATACATAAGCGATTTACACCCCACGATCTCTTTACATCAGTAAGTAAGCTTCTATCAAGCTTATCAGTCCTCTCTAGAAACGACTGAATGGGGATTTTTCAATGCCTTTCTTCCAGTCTTTAAAAAACATCTGCAAGCTATTTGGGATTCCTTTTCAAAGTAAGTGAACAGGATGGAGGCAGTTCAATGCCAAGAAGTTTCATTAGTGGTTTTCAAACATTAATAATATAAAAGATTAGATCAACACAGAGTAACAACTGTGATTCAGCGTTAAGCCATGGTTGCAGTACTTTCCAGTGGACTTAGTGTGTGTCTTATCAGTACTCCCACCCCTCTGTATTTTGAATATATTTTCAACTGAGTTAAGCAAGGATGCAAATTTTATAATGTCTCCCAACATGGTAACCCCTAACAACAGAAACCATGCATATGTTTATAGGAGAATATTTTGAGGATTAAACTAACCTGTAATTTATGACTCATGCATGACTTCCTCTAGAAATTGCCATAAAGTGATAACCGTAGCCACTGACAAAGCTACCCATGCTTCCTACTGCTGTGGCTTTGATCATCCTGATACCTCGTTTTGTAAGGTAAGTCTGGAAGGCAAAAATGGGAAGTTACTTTAACTGTCTCTTCACAAAAGACTCATTACAGTAGGGGAAGACCACATTCAAAATAACACATCATGTTTCATACTGGCTACAGTCAGAGCTACAATCCCGTAACTCCCCTGGAATAAAGCTTACTCCAGATGTGACCACTTTGCTTAAGAATTTAAGTCCTTAATCCTTTCCAATGATACCACTTTTGATAAACAAAGAAAGCTTTTGCTCTCAGAGAGACATCTAACAACATCCTCAGGCGGTATAAAGCTAGCACATAATCAGGAACCTTGAGATATATATAGACGCTAATGGGAGTATATATATGTTATATATAAAGAACATTTTTAAATCAATGCACTTAATGCAGCAGTATTTATTATGATTGCCATATTACAGGTCCAGGTGGTTAGTTTGTTGTTCGGTTTTGTTTTCAACTGCTAAATGCTGTACGTCTCTGCAGATGGCTATAGACATTACAAATGCACAGATCATCACAACCAGCCTGTGCTTATGTGCAAAATAAAGCAATGAATAAATGAGGCTACTTAAACTACATGAAGAACTATAATTTTCCGCGTGTGCAATAGCAACAGGGAATTTGGATAATCCAAATTCCAGTTGAACATACGAAGAAACTGAACACAAAGTCCAGTATTACCTAGAATTTTGCTGTAAGTGGCTGATGTAGATCACGATGAAATGGGGCTATTTGTGTTAGCCACTGCCTGGCTATGAAGGCCCGCTCAGAACACAGCTCACTCAGATATGGAAAACAGACAAGACGACAAAAGACCTTAGGAATGACTGATAAAGATCCCCACTTACAGGTACCAGTTGTACTTATTTAACTTCTCGACCTGCATGGATGCTAATATCTATAAACAAAATAGTTTAACATAACTGTATCAACTAGCAAAAACTATAGAAAAACATGTTTGGTCTAAATTAACTTTAAGGAAACCTTTAAACAGTTTCAGGAATTGAATTAAAGCACTTTGGTTAAACACACTAGAGAAAGCAATGGTCCTATGCTATTTTTCAGTATTCTCTTGTTTTCCATCTATCATACAAATTCCCTACAATCCAGATTTAACCTAAGACTTTGTAATACTCAGGTATTCATTTTGCAAAGCCTTGGGAATCCTGGGAAACAGAGTATTAGAAATAATGTTAGGGTATTTAATAATGCGTATCGTCTCATTACGGCTTTGAACTTCGTACATTCTCAGCTCTCCATCAGTCACAAGGACAGGTTACACAGGATGACAGAGAGCATGGCCATGTAAAACAGCTCACTAGGAGGTCCAGAAGCAGAAGTGAAGCTGTTCATCTGTGAGCATGGAGAGCTGTCTTAACTGAAGATAGCAGCTTTATTTCCACAGCTGTCTCCGAGTTCTTGAACAGTTACTGTGATGTACAAACACAAGCACACTCAACTTCACTGTAACTCAAGTTTGCCTACCCCAGTTAGTTAATACTTTTTTTTTTTTTTTCTTTTCTTTCCACACCTGCAGGGACATCCTGGAAAATCACCCTCCTGATGTTGATTTGAACCAGAGCTTAGAAAAATAGGATAGATGCTTGAAAACCATGCCTCAGCAGGAGAGGAGATACCACCTAGTGACCCCAGATCAGCACGTGACCTCATAGAAGTTCTTGGAACTATGGAAGTTTTCAGCAGACAAAATTTCAAGTAAAAAAAGGCAACTAAACTTCCTAATTCCAACAAAAACAAAGCTAAATTTTACTTCTTTTCCCTGGGTTTCTAAGTGTTACATGGAGAAGACAGAAAATGAAGTTTAACACCACGTGCCTCAGGGGCAAACCCAAAGGGATTTGATTGAAGGAATTACTTATTACTCTCAAACAAAAACAACAAGTTTTGCTTGTTGACATTTTTCAAGAGAATGAAAAAATACCAGATGGTTATTCTGAAACTCATCTCATGGCAGTAGCAGTAGCCTGTCATAATGGGACAGACAGAACGTAACCTCCCACTGACTCTTCCAGAAGTTACAAGTGATGTTCAGAGCTCTGATCTCAGCAGTGTGATCTGCAAGAGACGTCCCTTCAGTCAGTACCAACCCAACTGAAAGAAAACTCTCTTCTCTCACCTCAATTCCAGGCACTTAGTGAATCAATCACAGCATATTTCAAAAATGGAGATACTGCACAAACACCAACAAGGGTCCTGACCAGATAACTGCAGTGAATTAACTGATTTCTATTTGATGAGTTTTTTCTGCCACAGCAGCAGCCTGTATTATAGAAAATGTCTATTTGATTTATAAAATACATATTTAAGAGAATTAAACACATAAGGTGAAAATGGAAAACAATTAAAATAACATTAAAACACATCCATTCTTAGTCAAGTATCTTTTCACTGCAGTCTATTACTGAGATCTGTAATAAGAACGTTACGACTGATGTGATTAGTGAATGAATGGGGCTGCTCAGGTGTGGAAGCAGAAGGGACATAAAGAGGCACACATGGACAGCACATGAATTTGCAGGTGACCTGGGTCAGAGCACCTCTGTACAGAGCTTCTCAGGACACCATGGTAGGGAAACAAGCAGCAGCCTGGAATAAGGTACAATCTACACCCACACCAAAACAAAAATTCAAGCCACTAACAGATGATGGCTGGAAGACAAAGCGAATCACGGAAGCTTTAAGATAACCCAGATAACTTATCTGAACTGAATCTTTTGTAGTTGAATAAAGATGGCTGTTGAGTTGGGTCAATGGCTCAGTGTGTCCAAATCATTGCAATAAATAAGATTCCTTACAAAAAAATAAAGCCAACGAAAGTAAAACAACAACAACAGAAAACCCAACAAATTTAGTGTGGGTCAGTAACAAAACATCCTATTGTGTAACTTCAGATTTCAATGCTGAGAAAAAGGTAACCTCATTAAAACATACTAGAAGCTTCTCACTATCGTTCAAGTCAGATAAAATAGGAAAAAAAATTGTCACACCGGGATGGTTTGTCTCTCCCATGATAAAATTAGAAACCAAGGAAAAATACAGAGGAAAGCATTAGAACTCAGCATCGGAGAAGTAAACAAAACCCTTGCACACTGCTCTAGTAATTTCCTAATTCTACTTCAAACATCTGGATACCCCAAATCCTCATGGCAGTCAGCAAAGGTTAACAAAAGAGCACCAAAGCTGTGCTACTTCAATAGGAGGATAAAGGCAGGAGAGGAACATGTAACACCAGCAACAACTAAAGGTATTTGAAGCATGTTTTGAGAAGACAAGATGAAGCTGCACCCTCTATCCTGCCACCTGCCACTTGGTTCTGAAGCCACAAGGCAACACTGCATCTTTGGCAGGGGGTGAAGCTGGTGGCAGCTGTGCCACCAGGACATTTCCAGCAGGGAGCAGGGGAAAGATAAGAGAAACAGGGCAACTCAATCTGTTTTCATCTCTTCACATGGAAATATTGCACCAAGCAATGCACTCCAGCTGGAAACCTCATTATGTAAGTAATATAATTTAGAATGTTAGAGGAAGTCAGTTACAGCCCATCTACTCAATAAAAACATACTCCCTGACAACTTTCTTAGAACGTGACAATGTCATCTCCCCATGTGGTTTGTGAGCAACAGGCACAAGAAATTCAAGCAAGGCACGCTGCATCTCAACCACAGCATCAGTAAAGACCGATGACAACAACAGACCAAGCAATACCTGGCTTATTCTAATTAGATGACCTTCCTCCAATAATCGTAAAGTGTCAAGTAGCATTTCACAACAGCTTAATTTAAAAATTTTGCAACAAACATAGTTAGCTGGTATCTTTTGTGAAACAGAAGTGGAAACCACAAACTAAACAGCATGCACTGCTTGCTGTAAAAACCATGAACTGTTGTCTTAAAAAACATGTTGCTCAAGAGATATTTTAACACTGCATTTAATTCATATTATGCCACTCACACTGAGAACCAATATACTTCAAATATGAAGCAAATAATCCTCTTCCTCATGAGCCTGTCAGTTACTGAAGCAAAGGAATAAAACCAGTAAGAATTGAGCTGCCGTTTCAATTTCTACATTAAAAAAAAAAAAGAGAGACACATGTTAACATCATTAAACAAAAGACTGACAAATTTAGGGGTTTCTTTCTTAACATCTACAATAGGCCAGGACCTCTAGCTGTGTCATTTCCTACTCCCCTGGATCCTTAGAGATCTGTACCTAAGTTATGTTGGAGAGCTGCTACCTTCATGACTGCACTTTATTTCTGTAATAAATACAAGGGATCTTTTCCCATTGCAAAACATTTAGAAATTATGTTGATTTTTACCCTCAGATCCTCAATCCCAGCTCCATTTCAAGGGATGTTTATGAATTACCAAACACCGTAGCAAAACCAAGCATTCCACGTCACCACCTGCAAGCTGACTCGGGCTTGTCTTGAAAGGCTGCCCGTATCTGTGCATTTGCAACGAGCACCTCAGCCCACATCGTTATACACGGTCCAAACTGAGATTGCGTTTATCCATGTTTCAAAAGATAAATTTCAGCATGTCAATAAATGGTGACTCCTACAAAGTTGTCACATTCTGAAGCGCCAGCTTTAGCAATACATTGGATTTATATTAGTTCAGGGCTAAATCAGAAGCAACTCTGCTGAAGCGTAGAAGGCAGGTCAAAACAAAGCCTGTGCAGAAGCACATATTAACCTGTTCTCTAGAACGTTTGAGTATAGCACATTACATGCACGCATACATATACAGTCAAATTCACAAGCTACAAATGCAATTACATGCAAGAGGCCATACAACTTCACATGTATAGAAACACAATAACCATAGCTTTCACGTCCCACGTAAAAGTTCAGCAATTATAACTTGCATTTCACAAACTCTTAAATTTTATGGTCTTTATCTTGAAAGAACTTCCTGTATCAAATGTCTTTGCTGGTTAAGCCCAACACAGTTCACTTAACTAAGCTAGCAAACGTGTCCAATACCAGCTAAACAAGAGACCTTCTACTAACAGCAAGAAATAAAATACAAAACCAGGAAATATCAGGAAGTTTAAATTCAAGCTCAGATATTAAACCTCAAAGTCACAGCATCTGAAACTAAGGATAACCTGAAGTAAAAATCCCATTTTCTGCCACTATTCTTGCATAAGAAGTTATACATCCTGGATTCAGATTTCAAGTTAAACATGGTATTTGTTTTTTGGAATGATGTGAAAGAGAAGTTTTAGCCGTACTTAGGAAACATCCATGATTGAATCTTTTCTGACTCTAAACAACATTTGTGATTCTCCTTCATTTTTTTGAGTCACAGGTACCATAACCAACAGCTCCTCAGACAAAAATACGTTGTTTGATGCCTGGTATAAGGTAATTGTATGCAAGTCAGAAGTATATTACAGAAACAAGCTACTTTAAGGGTATTCTTTTCATGAAAAATCTCACAACCAAAGACAAAATAAAAAATGGAGGCATATTTAATTTTTATGGGAAAAATGCATGCTACCCACTATGATAAGAGGTATTCACAAATTGCTACTATAATGAGTTTTGCTAGATTTTAGACAATTTAATTTGACATTGTCCTTTTGTAAAAAATGAGCCTCTGCATTTTCACTACTAAATTTCCCTTGAAATCATGGTAATAAACTGCAACACACCCAAGAAAAACAACAGGCTTTCTCCTATTTAGAGCAACTGTCCATACAGTTAGTTGGTTAGCATTTGTGTTGCGTTGGTAGCTGGAGACACTAAAGGAGATCAGTTTCCATTGCTGCAGGCTGTAAAACCAATACATGAAAAAGTTGGTTATTTATCCTGTTAAAAGCAGTTATCAGACATTATCTCTTAGGAAAGTTTCAATTCAAACACATACTTGGAGTAAAACAATTCTGTGGTCAACTGTTTCTTGCTGTTGGCCTGTCCTTCTGCTGTTTCTTCACAAAAGTTTAAAAAAGTTCACAAGTCAGAGGAAATGTTGCCTAAAAAGTTAAATTCAAAGAGAGGTAGTCATCCATGTTCTTGTCCCTCACATAAGAGCTGTGCACCGAGGGTCAAGATAGCAGCTGAGGCATTCAACGCCAAATGTGAACTGCTGTATTGCGTTGGCAATATCCCAGCTTGCCTTGATTAAATATGCCAAAATAAAGTCTCAGTACACCATCACAGTCTTTACAGATGTGCACGAGACAAAGGCCACAAATTACAACAAAACTCAGTGTAAAAAGCAAGAGTTTTGTTGAATACAGAGAAAACAGGAAAAAACCCCAACATTATTTTTTGCCCTTCCTAAGTTCACTTCTGACATAACCACGCGATGACACCCTTTCAAAAGTACGAAAGAGGATGCTTTTTCCACTCACCCAGACAAGCAAGCGTTTTCTGTTTTAGAACAAACACATATTAAGTATTAGTAGATGGTCTTTTGAACCAAAAACAAACAAACCCCACACCTGTCAGTAAGGACAAGTTTAGACCGTATTGACTTCTGCATTAATCCTGCTGCGGCAAGTTCCTGCAGGCTTTCCTCTGCTCCCTCCCTAGGAACAGTCAGGTCTGCCAGGACAACAGCCAACATGCCCTAATTAGATAAATATTCAAAGCTATCAACCACCTGCTTCCAGCACTCAAGACATTAACCTTTTCTGCTCACTTGATCCACCTTGAAATGGTAAAGCGAAACACCTGTTAACATCAGGGGTCATATAATATGCAAAACACTGATTCTGTAAAGCTCATATTACCCATCTTAAAACCAGCTACAAGAGCTTCATATTAGTGAACTGTACCTTTTATTGCTGTAATATTCATCATACACTTTTTTTTTTTAATATACATGGGAAAAAAAGAGAGATCTTTTGCCCACATTTTAAACAGAACTCCCAATCTCCACTTCTTACTAGTGCTTTCATAATGAAACTTTTAAAACAGCAGTGAACACTTAGTGTGGAAAGTTTTATTTTCACCTTAGCCCAACACCTGTCCCATTGAAAAGTTAAAAGTTAGCCTTGCTGGAACCAATAACCCTTCTTAAAAGCGAATCAGAACCAATTTGCTGTTCTGATATACTAGATACACACTCTGAAGAGCAAGAAAAAAAAAAAAACACAAAACAAAACAAAAACACCACACACACCACACCAAAACCATGCCAAAGCCTCTTTTACCTCTTATACCTGTCCTTTCCATATGCAGGCTGAACAAACAAAACCAATCAAGCTCTGTCCTCATCCTGCCCCACATCATTTCTGTGGACCTCAATTATTATTATGTCTTCTCTCAATGATGCTGTTACATATTTGAGGCAAATCTAAAGCGTCTTAGTCTCTCACACACTTTTTAGTGCTGGAACAATTAATTCGGTTACCTCCCATGAGAAAGAAAAAGCAAATCCCCCCAACAGAAGGGAGATGAATGTCAGATGGCAGAGGCAGCAAGAACCCCAACTGCACACCCTCAAATTAATTGCAATCAGAAAGTTCAGCTAAAGTAGACCACTGCTCATCACAGTGTGCTTGGATAACTCAGCTATTTTTTCCAAGGAAAAGAAAATACACCTAGCCTACTGTCTCAACTCATAAAAAAAAAGCAAACTACAATGTCTCAGACTGCTTTTATTTCCAGTAGTCCTCTGCTACCTCACCACTGTACGAACCACAAGTTCTTAATGAACCATCACCAGCTTTCTTTCCTTTAACAAATTAGCAAGAGCATTTTCCACCTGCAGCCATGCTTAATTTCAAACTGTTAGTATTCTAATCCCATCCCACCATTCACATTCCTTAAATTCATATACGCAGAGGCAGATTTTATTCTATTCCACACCATAACACAAACCAGATTTTTTCAGTTTTTATTTAGTAGCCTGTTTTTTGAACTGCAAATAAACAGAAAACGCTCTCACTAGGAAGGACAAACTAGAGGTTAACCTACTAATCTGAAGTGTGAGTTTAACCCAGGGAGGAACTGTAACCAACGTGTTCAAAATTTAGCATTAGTACTTCAGAATGAGGCCTCCTTTGGTGAAATCATTGTCCTCATCCTGCTTAAACAGGCAAGACATTTTCAACTAGGTTTTAACATGCTTTTCATGCAAATGCCCATAATGTGAGACAAAGCATAGTTTTGTCCAAATTTCCCCCATCCCTCATAAAGCTTCTTCTTTAAAGCCTTATAAGTAACAAAACAAAACTGAAACTTTTGGTCCAAAGCAGTGCCTCCATCTTACTGAGAGTTTCTCCTGTATCTGACTCCGGTCTGTCAAAGAAGGGGGCAGCCAGCACTAAGAGCCCAACAGGAAGATCACATCCTCAAAGGAAGCATATGGTAGAACAGGATAAGGAACACTGAGAAAGGCCGATACTTACTTTTGCGAATTTTATTTTATCTGTTTGGTGGGAGACGTTTCCTAAAATTATGCAATTCAACCAAGTCTGAGAGGAGGGGGAAGACGAACTGTTTAGTCTTTCAACTAAAGATAACATCAGCAATGCAGTCTAAAGAGAATTAGATTCCCTTTTAAGTGTCGCTCATTTTCTTAGAACAGGTTTCAGATGGTTATACATGCATGCAAGCTCTTGTTCTGAAAAAAGACCGAGTATGGCCACGTCTCCATTTTAGTTGATGAAGGGGAAAGGTGGAAGTGTTGCTCCATAAACTACCCAGGGAGCTGTACTTTCCAAATCAGAAGCCTTCCTTGTTTACCCGTATCACTGAAATGTAATAGATTTGCATCTGTTTGCTAAGAAAAGTGTATCTTGTATGCTTAGCGATGAACTACACTGATTTTCAAATGTCTGTAAACACAGCTTGTAACACACCAGCACTCAAGGAGCCTGTACAGCTGGGGACCTGAAACCACAGCCCCATCAAAAAGTTCAAATAGAGACACACGAAGTCATGAAACAGCCCTGGTAATATTTTCTTCTTTAAAATGGCAATCAAATATACATCAGTGCCTCTTGATCTGGCTCAAGGCTTAAAGAGTATCCAAAAGCTAATTAGCCCCCTAAAGCATTCAAGGCTTACAAGCAGCATAGAACTAAGGCCACTCTAACCTCTCAGAGCATCAATATCATGGAGTACTCAAAATAGTCCCAAATGTGTTCATGTTAAAGACAAAAAGATTTCCAGAATAGTGTTTAAAAGTTGATTTTAACAAGCCCTGTACTTTTTTTTTTTTAACCTTGTGAAATGTTAAACTAAAGTGCACACAGGTTTATAACCCAGGCTTTTGCAAATCTCCTTTGCAAAATGCGGCCGTGCAACACATGTAATCACAAGCGGTCCATAATCTTTTTATCTTCTAAACACTATACAATGGAAAACACTCAGTTCTCTATAGTCTGCTTTTTCTCTGCATTTTATGTCATCATGTCAAACAGCTTTTAACATTTTCTTTTACAGCAGAGATGTGTGCAAGAAAATGAATGCACTCAAATGCAGCAAAAAACCTTCCTAAAGGTAACTAACAAACAGCATTTAAATCACAGAATCCTTCAACAGCTACGTTTTCCATCAACCTAAGACAACACAACCATGGATGACAATATTCAATAAGTTTAAAGAATACAAAAATTACCCAACCAGTAAGTTTTTAAATGAAGATTTCCAGTGCAGTAAAATTTCTGTTCCGAGCATATAAAATCATTCTGCAGCATTTGTAAACCAGAGAGCACAAGGCTACGCTCCATGGTAAAGCTTAACCAACTATAGAACAGCGAAACTGGCATTGCTCAAGCTGAGAAACGTTAACTAACAAAACAAACGTAAAAATAAAAGTCATGTAAGTGTTTTGTAATATGGATGAGCACAGCTACAGGAAAACAGAAATCCCAAATGCTGAAGTAGAAAACTCTTTCTTCTAGAAATTTTTGTCAGAGGAAATGCTGAACCTTAAAAGAAAAATCATCCATCAAATACAAGAGAAGTATTCACTGTTTTCAACTAATTTGTACAATTCATATCAAAGATTAGAGTGCTATCTTAAAAAAAAAAAAATCAAACAATGAGCTATGTTACTTTACAAAACTAATATTAAAACTTTAATTTTGGTTAATGGTGTGTGATTGCTGGGATCTTTACAGATCTCCCATGACTGTATAAATGTAAGGATTGTGCATAAATCCATCCACCGAGGCTTTGAGGAAGCCAGAGTGCAAGTCACATAAGCTTCTCCAGTTGTTCTTAGAAAAGAACTGCGAATTAAAACTCTAGTTAGTACATTTATAGCCACCATTTAAAACTTAGTAACTTCGTTATCTGAGGAAGATGTTTCTCTTGCACAGCAAATACAGCATATATCTTGAACACAAGCATTTCCTCAGTCTGTGAGCACGTGAGCCTTTCATCATGGCAAAAGGATAGATTTTCATCAATGTTACCTGGACTAATTTAGGGGATCTAAGCAAGAAAGAATATTATTGGCAACTTCTCCTTAAAAAAAATTAAAAAAATAAAATAATGAAGTGCCAGGTTTCCTCCCACCCAACGAAGTTTGTTCCACAGATATTTTTACTTCAGACAATCCAGCTCTTCCCCAGATTTCTTCGACACAAGAGCTGTGGAAAATAACAGTGCTCCTAGCTGCAGTTTTTAGAGCTGTCCTGTTACCTTAAGTACTCTGAACACAAACACCGAAAGCCACAGCAACACATGATTTCTATAAAATGCAATAAGTGCAAGGCTATGACAATAAAATGCAATATAATGCAAGGCTATGACACTCATCTCAAATGCAGTGGAAGCGATCTCCTTATGCTAATAGGATCTATACAATAAACAGCTTTGAAATACTTACATTTCCTCTTCCAGAGGTACTTCACAGATTAAACTTTCCAGGATAAACAAGTGTAAATCACAGTCTACTTTTACACTAAAAATGTATTAGTAAAAGCAAAAGGCTTAAAGCTGCTTTTAAAGGAAGTGGTTACATTTTATTTCACTTTAAAAGAGGGATTTTGGATTTTTGCTTGATTTGCAAAATGCATCATATAAATCACATTTGCAAATATGAACAAAGAAACAAAAAACCTTCTTCCAGGGTTATTTTCACTTGCAAAGATGACAAGCACCAGAAAGTCCTTCTTATCTCTTATCTCTGAACAAGCTTTTGTATTTCTTAAAGAATAACCTCCTTCTGTACTTAAAATCAGCACAATTACATTTGGTGAACAGAAATTCTATAGCATCCAGAGGTACTCGTGCCCTTTACTCTTCAAATTAGTCCACTCGGTCCTGAGAGTCTTAAACATTTTGCATGGTCTAAGATCAAAGTCCTGTTAAACTAGCATTTCAGCAAATTTTGCAGTTTTTGATGCTCCTTCTAGCATAAAAGTGAGACCCCACACCTAGCATTTATTCATGAACAGGTGAAAGCTGAGGCAAGGAGAGAACTGGAAGCCACGCACTGCTACTTCAGTGCTAAAAGCCCTCACATTTCTGTCACAACTCGTAGCTATCAGAAAGAAAACGGTTGGATACACACCAGAGCATGCCTTCATGTGAATGCAGTAACATAGACATAGGAGAATTTATGTTAATGTGATATATTAATTATATATATTATATTCAATAACGAAGATGACTATACTGGTCAAACTTACTCCATGCCATGAGACAAGCCATGAACACCTCAAGAGCACGACTACATCATACTTCCCAAAGTACGGTATCATTTTGGCTGTTTCAATAAGACAGCCCCCCTGCTGTTCCTATCCATAATACTTCAACTAGTAAGAGAACTCCTTAGGAAAAGCCAAAGTCCCTGAATGCATGAATGACTTGTAACAGCACTCGGGAACGGATCAAGCAAGGGGAAAGACGGCTAGTGAGAAACACACAACAGGCTCTGAAGGAGGTCCATAGGATAAGTGGTTTATGTATCTGAGATGTAACAGTCAAAAAGAGTGAAAATCAGTGAAGTATGAGACCAAAGAACAAAGTAACTTTATTTTAAAGGATGCATGGTCTCCTGCTTATTTCTCTTCAAAAAGCCTTAATAGATTTACTGTGGTTTACAGAAGCTAAATTTAGCAGCTTATTGAATGTTTATTCTTGCTGTTGCTAACAACCAACTTTTAAGCAAGCTATTCTAAAATAGAATAAATAACAGCAGAAAACGTTAGTCAACAACGTTCTGCCATTGGAAGAAACCAGACTAAGAGACCCTAAAGTGAACCATCACAGAACGACCCAACATCCTGAAAAATAAAACCAGTAACATCTTCTGAAAGGATATTAATGATATTTATTCTTCATTATTTATACTGCTTATAAATAAGACACCTATATACCTTTACATTTAATCTTATGAGTTGGTTACACTGGCAGAATATCAAGTCCAGAGCAAAAATATCAAACCCAAACGTTATCAGGAAAAACACGGATACAATTGACCTAAATGCAGATCATAGGCTACCCTTAAAAAAGTATTTTTATATTCTAAATTCCAAAGCATAAAGTCGAGTTCACAAAACGTTGTAAGCAAAAGATAAGACAGTTTCAGAGTCACTTTAACCTTACTACAACACTATCCTACAGGACTTCAAAACAGAGTAATATCCTAGCTCTGTCCATCTCAAGGGAAAAGCCAGCTCAGATCACAGGGCAGGGTGAGGAGTTTAAGGCAGGGACGTCCTACAAAAACAAATTCCCTCGAGGAAGTATCCCAAGCACTTTGCTGCATTTAGTGCAGGAATGCATTCTCCAAAGGAATCATGCTCTACTGTATCTGACTAGTAACCGGAGACAGAAAATACCTGCTGCTATAAAAAGAAATCATAGAATCATAGAATCATAGAATCGTCCAGGTTGGAAAAGACCCTTGGGATCATCGAGTCCAACCATCTACCCTACACTACAAAGTTCTCCCCTATATCATATCCCCCAACACCACATCTAAACGGCTCTTAAACACATCCAGGGACGGTGACTCAACCACCTCCCTGGGCAGCCTATTCCAATGCCCGACCACTCTTTCTGTGAAAAATTCTTTCCTAATGTTCAGTCTAAACCTACCCTGTTGGAGCTTGAAGCCATTCCCTCTCATTCTGTCATTAGTTACCTGTGTGAAGAGACCAGCACCAACCTCTCTACAATGTCCTTTCAAGTAGTTGTAGAGAGTGATGAGGTCTCCCCTCAGCCTCCTCTTCCTCATACTAAACAGTCCCACAATCCCCAAATAATGTGAAAGGGAAAACATACCCCATTCCATAAAATATCTTTACAGATACAGGATTAAAAAAACTCAGCACTTACAGAACCAGTTTTGGTAGCAGACAAAAAACTACCCCCGAGTAAGGTAAAGGTCCTTGAATCTAATCCACCTCAACGCACTTAGTACCTCAGATAGAGTTTTGTGGAACTATTTCATTACAGGCTTTAAAAGCATCAGTCTCGTTCTGTTCAATGTGACACCTTGAACAATGTGTTTTCAGGGGCACTTTCTGTATAAATAGTATAGCAAGGATACTAAGGGTTGTGCTTTAGGTTTGTCAGGGTTTTCTGAAATGTAACTTAAAATTCAAAAATCCTTATGCTTAAATCACTATACACAGGCCAATTAAAAAGCAGAAGATCAAAGACCAATCAACTAATACCCTATCTGGGATTTCAGCCACTCACAGATACTGAAGCCTGTAAGACCAGGCTAGGGTAAAGAGATATTTCCCATGGCACGCTCTGCCAGGCAAACCCACCGCTTCAGCAAGAGGTCAATACCACTGATCATGGGGATTCAACACTCCCGGATCTTTCCAAAAGCTGCTAGTGTCCAGCAACCACTTTACTAAAGCACAATAGGTATATCCATCACCAACCAAAATACAAGCCTCTGACAGAACAAAAGCACTTCTTTTTCTTTCAGAAGAGAAATTCATTGCAGGCCTGTATTTCTAAAAGCCTACACAACACACCCAAGAATAGTCACATCTCTACGAGGACAAGTAGATTACCCACAAGAAACACTGAGTTATGTATTATTTTCTTTATAGAGTTAATTTTAATATCCTTTTAACGAAAATGAGATTTTCTTAAACTAATATAATGTGTAAGCCTCATGAAGTTCACCAAATTGATTGTGCAAAGTCCTGCCCCTGGGGATGAATAGCCCTATGCACCAGGACAGGCTGGGGCTGACCAGCTGAAAAGCACCTTGGCAGAAAAGGCGCTGGTGGGCACCAAGTTGACCATGAGCCAGCAACAAGCCCTTGCAGCAAAGACCACCAACCACCTCCTGGGCTGCATCAGGCGTTACATCACAAGCAGATGGAGGGAGGTGATCTTTGCCCTTTGGTCAGCCCTGGTGAGAGCCACATCTGGAGCACTGGGCCCAGTTCTAGGCTCACCAGTATAGGTGAGACAGGGACAACCTGGAAGGGGCCTAGGGAAGGGCCCTAAAGGTAATCAAAGATTTGGAGCATCTGACATAGAAGCAGAGGCTGAGAGAGCTGGGACTGTTCATTCTGGAGAAGGGACGTGCCTGGGGAATCCCATCAATGTGTACAAACACCTGATGGGGAGGGGGATGGGAGAGAGAGAGGATGACAGAGCCTGGCATATCAAAGTGGCATCCAGTGACAGGACAAAAGGCAACAAACAAACCAAAATATGAGATATGAAGTTTAAACCTAAGAAAACCCCTTTTTACTATAAGGATGGTCACACACTGGAGCAGGTTGCCCAGAGCATTTGTGGAGTCTCTTGAAGACACTCAACTCCTGCCTGCACACAGCCCTCAGTCACCTGCTCCAGTTATACCTGCTTTGAGCTGGGTTCAACCAAGCAATCTCCAGCGGTCCCTGACAACCTCAGCCATTCTGTGAATCTGTGTATGTAATACTGCCTATACTACACTGTTAGCTGGGATATAGAAAGGGACAGAATTCATTTATCTCTACATATACCATGTGATAAGTGATGGTTTATCAACTGCACAGGTTTAATACCATACACCCACACGAGCTCCCATGCCCCTGTCTCCCTCTCCCCCTTGTACTCCCTGCTCTCACTTCCCCCTTCCCAGAAATGCATGTTCTCTTTTCATAATGGCTGAAAATTGGAAATTAGAGCCATTTAAACAACGGGCCAGCTCCTGCTCCTCCTATCCTGAGGTAGGAACCTGCCAAAAACAGTTACTAGCACATCTTTATAAGTGTTTTCAGCCACAGGGTTATCTGCACTTCTGAATTCTGGGGATAATGCATATTCTGTGATATTTAGCAAAGTATTAAAACAGGAGAACAGAGTTACTGCAATGTAACTGAGCCCCCCTGTACCGAATGGGAACTGCTTCTCCATGGTGTTCTTTGCCTCACTTCTTAATGTTAATTTCTTCCTTCTTTTCACTTGTTCAAGGGATTATTTACCTTTGCCTAGCTATTTGCTTTACACAGTCATCTTAGTCTTCATAAATTGCTTGATGGACGTTACCTGCTCTAGTTCCTCTTTATTTCCTATTTTTCCTTGAATTAATGTTTGTTTGTTTTTTGAAGGATACCAATTATTATTTTTTAAACTCCACCTGCTTAATTGTACTGGGAATTCTTTATTGCTATTGCTTACCTCTACCTTTAATCTTACTTTAAGATGAACCAGCTGAGAATAAAACCTGCATAGGAAAAGCTCCCAATTCCCATTGCTAATGGTCTTTAAGCAACTCTTTGCCCTCCGTATCATTGCCCCGGTTCAGCAGCTTCAACTGTATTGATACTGAACAGCAGCAGACTACTTCTAAAAACTATACAGAAAGGCACAGAGATTGCACTGTCAGTTGGCTTGTACCAGCTATATACACATCAGCACTTCCAATGCAAGGGTTCAGAGAGTTTGGAGTGGTTTTGTTTTTAAAAGAACATCACATTAAAAAAAAGGTTGAACCTACAGGACTTGTTGGGTTCTGACACATCCTTTGGCACATGGTATTAGTGAGAAATCAGCTTCTCAGTCATTCTTCAATCGCCAGCGTGAACACACTATTGCTGGTTTGAATCAGGGCATTTTAAAGTCATATATGCAAAAAAAAAAAGTTACGTAGCAAAAACTGTTTCAGAAGGCAGAGAATAAACAAAACTGAAATACTTCTGCCACATGATATTCATAATGCTATATAACACTTTCAGCCTGATTTTTTTTTTTTAATTTGAAAGAATCATCTCACTGTGCCGAGTATTAATTTTTCCACTTAAAGTATGTTTGCTTTGACAATCCAAATACTAAATGTTTAATTTTTTACTCATCCAAGAAAAACAAAGATCTCCATAACAAGCTGTTATGACAGGGTATAAATGGCAGTTAGTTTTGTATCACCCAAACTTCATGCATTGAGTTTGTTGTTAAGATATATTTGGGAGAAGTGTTCTTTAGAGATACAAGCTTTCCTCACTATTGTAAAACCCAAATACAGTAATATTTGCTCTTTTCTGAGCTGGAGGATGTTTAATCTTTCAGTCTCAAGTCCCATGAAAGAGCACCCACTATGGTTCTCTCCCCTACATTTAATGAACGTTATAAAAAATGGTCAGAAACAACAACAAAAGTTGTCTTTCTCCATAATTAGTAACTGCCAGGTTCTGAGAGCAGAAAACAAATGATGCACGCTAAAGGAAAGCGGTGACTCTCAGCAAAGAGAAGAAATGGAGAACAACCAGAATATCCCATGTGTCAGAACAGAAAGAGTATAAGGAGAAGTAGGGAAAAAGTAGAATAAACCCAGGCTACAAACAACATCAGGCTCATTAATAGAGCAGCAACAGAAACATGAAGTTCAAAGAAATACTTTTGGTCATTTGCTTTTAGTTAGACCTTCTTTCTTAACCAATTCCATTCTACTGGTTAAAGGACACTCACCATACCACATCAATTCTGGCACAGGATTAGTAAAATAGAAAGATGGCCACAACTGAACTGGAAAAGATCTTGTCATCAGTTCTGTTGGCCAACACACACTAACTGGAAGTATTCTGGGAATAGCTTCGTAAATTTTTTTTTTTTTTCTTTTGGCAACATCACCAAGTGCAACACCAGCAGTCAGCAAGTGAAGCCCTCTGAGGGGTGGAGGAAGCTTCTGTTGTGCCACCTACTACAGGCAAGCCATTTCTGTTCCAGGTTACAGCCCCAGGACAGTTAGTAACTCCAGCACTGCAAGCACATAGTTTATATCCAGCCTCTCTCTCCTTTCTACCTTCGCAAGCACAGCAACTGCTTACTAAAGACTATGTTTTTCTAACCAAAATGGATTTCAACAAACAGTCTATCTGCAATGCACTACATAAAACAAATCACTGCGTAAATAGTCACACTTGTTTACTAAAAGTAAAATCTACAGGAAACATACCACAATATTTTTTTTACACTGGGCAATGACAGCTGTAAGTGTACAGGTTTTCCAGTTACTCTCATCACAACTATACTTCTGGGGAAGTCAGGGACAGAAGTCACTACCTGATCACATTTTTTATCATCATCAAAATGTTACAGAGAAATAAAACACATTCTTCACAAGACTTTTATTATAAACTAATGAGCTCACCTTTTAAGAAAACATATAGTGAAATAGTTAGTTTTAAGTACATACACAATACACTTCTAATTAGAAGGGCCTGACTATGTAAAATTTAAGTAGAGGGAAAAAGAAATAGCCTAAGAATTCACACTTTTGAAAAAACAAACATTCAACTCTTCAGAAGACTATTACAACATTCTCTTGAAAAACGATATAGAAGCCCCTGTCTAAATAGGTCAGTAGTTCTCCTAAAGAAGTGTATTGATAATCACTTGCAAGTTACAGCTAATTAAAAAAAAAAAAAAATTAAAAATACACTGCACCTTACAAACCCATTCGAGAGAATTCAGCATTGTATCACTCAAACTCAGCACACTTCATGCTCTAAAACCCCAAATTTCTTCTAGATTGAAAATACGAAGCTTTTAAAATTAAAGCATGCAAAATTCATTGATAATTAAGTACCTTTTTAGGGAAGCAACTTACTTGATTGAGTTTCTGAAGTGGTCCTCAGCAGGATTTTTTACTGTGCAACTGTTCAGCAACCATAAATCTGCTTCAGCAGAGTTGTCTAGAAGACAAAGATACAAACCTGTGTTAAGAATTATACAGCCTGTCAACTACTTTACATCATATTTTAAAAAAAGACCAAACTTAGCCATCATCAGTAAGTTGACTACTTGCAAAATGACTTTACATTCAACGTTTAAAACCATCACATTCTTGGAAAAGGGTTTTTATTTGTTTGTTCTTTTGTGATTTGGGAGGAAAAAAACAATACCACACACACACAAGCATTTCCATTGTACCTTTTTTTGTTTGTTTTTTGTGTTTTTGTTTTGGTTTTTTTTTTGTTGTTGTTGTTGGGTTGGTTTTGTTGGTTTTTTTTTTTCCAAAGGAAGAATGAACAGTTATCTCATTTACCAGCTGAGACACTACTAGGTTGGACACCATAGAAAATAAGATTAAGAAAAAATGGTTCCTACTCCCAAAAATGCACACTCCCTAGAAAAGTCTGGCCTATGCAAAGGGAAAAAGATCACCAAAATGCATGAAGGTGCTTTTTAAATCAATAAAGTAGTCAACAAAAAGCAGGTTTCACTATCAAAACAAAATGCCTGCTTCAGCTCTGCCATGAAATAGTACAACAAAACAGAAAAGTCAGAATTTATAAAACACGTATCTCTACTAAAGAGAAAAGTCAATGAAGCTAATTTGGCAAGAAACATGCATATTTCTAGTTCAGATTATATCTTAGTTATGGTATAATTATAGTTCAGCAATTTTCAGACAAAAGATATTCATACAAGGAATATCTGCCTCCATTCAGATAAGCACATAATTTTCTTCAAGACCCAAACCTTTCTGTATGTTCACAACCTATTGATGTGTAAATGTATTAACAGAACTGAATCCCAGAATTAGCTGTGGAAGCACATATATAAACTCTAATCCTGTAAAACATGACCCATAGCACACAATTACCAGCAGACTTATTTTTCTTGTGAAGCTAGAGCTTCTTTTTTCAAATAAAAGAACTAAGATAATCCATCTCAAATATTCAAGTGCTTTAGCATTCATCAGGATAGCTCGTGTCAGTTTGGCTAAGAAAAGTTGTGTCACTTTTGCTACTATTCAGTACATCCCGAGTACTGAAGTATTGACTGAGGTATCTTTAAAGAACATAAGCCAATGAACAAAGAATAGAGATAAAGCATTGTTTTTAGAATGCCTTGTTTGAATTAACATCCTGCTAAAGCAGAAGAAAGTTTGCAAAGATTTAAACATGTTTACATATGCGCTCATCATGAATATACCCACATAGGCGTGAATATCCTTTTCCCCACATACACATAACTGACCCTAAAATCCTAAAAGAGAATAATTTTTCCTTCTGTCTCACTGCCATTTTCTCCAAAGAAATGATCCTTTACAATTAACTATCAGTCACTTAAGCTAGGAAGCAGGTAAAATGAAAATAGCACATAAAATAGCAACCAAAGGACATACTTGTGTTAAGTAAGAGAAAACATTCAGAAGGTTTCTAATCTTTGTTGATAGAAATTATGCCATTATCTTGGATCAAACACTGGCCTCTTCTGTAACAGGGAAAGGCTACAAGGGAATCATCAAAAATAACATTCAGACCTTAAGCTATTTTAAACATAAAGCAAATGTACCAAGATCCGACCCTGTCTTGACAGGAAAACATGACCATGTTCAACAAAAATGGAACGAGCCAAAGAATTTCTCCTCCAACCCAGGCTGCATGAAAACGTTTTCATACTAATGAACATACTATTACTGTTAGAAAGATAGTTAAAAATTGATCAGGAATGATGTATAGAAAAGCAGAGAAAGGTACAGTTTCAACAGCAGAAAAAGGGTGAACTCTTGGCCCAGTCAAATTCACCAAGTATGAAAACAAACACATTTTTAAAACAGTTTTCCAATAACACTGCCAAAACTTTTTATTTCTTACTCTTTTCAGCAGCATAAAATGTTTATAAATTCAGCTCCCCACCCATAACACACCCACCTGAGAATTGGGGGGGACACTAAATAACAAGAGGCTGACACTGTAAGTCAGGCAGGAGGCTGGGAATTCAACAGACAAGTGTCAGTAGGAGTCATACATCTCTGTAGAGCACAACATTTTTCATGAGATCTCTTTATTCAAGGGAGTGATGCCTTAATGCAGAGAACATCAATTCTGGGCTTGGTTTCAGTTCCTCCATGTGCCATGGTCTCCACATGTGAAGGAAGAGCTGGCCTCACTGTGACAATACTTCTCCCCAAAGCTAAAATAAAATCCCTTTTCTTCAAAACAGCACCGGAAAAACTAACCCATGTAAGTTTAGAAGGACCTTACACACTAACCCAACAGGAATCATTTCATACAACAATCTGGATTCCAGGCTATTAATATAATAGCTCCTTCACTGGGAGTCTGAGGGACAGCAACTGCAACACTTGCACATATTTTGCACGTAGGTATCTCCCAAATACATCCAAATTTATTTCTTCATAGATTTTACCTTCTGCAGAACAGAGGGTGTAGAATAAAAGCTTCTGCAGACTAGAATCTTCTGAGCAGTTTTGGGAAAAGGAGTCTCATTAATGTATAAATCTAAAAAGCATTTAAGAAAAATAGAAGATTAGCAGAGGCTTGTCCTCCTCTTACAGCTATAGTATTATTTTACGTTATTTAGTTGTTCTATTTCTGTATTTATTTTTTAATGCTTTTTCATATCAACTCTCATTCTCTTTCATATGGATAGATTGACATACAAGTTTTTTAGCTGTATGTATTTATTAAGAGTTCATACTACAACTCCTCAAAATGATAGCCGAATTTTCCTAGCTCTTTACTGCACCATTCACACATAAAAGAATTACATGCACTCGTGTGGATTCACCATGATCTACTGTATTTTCTTAAGCAAATTACAGTTTAAAAAAACCACAAACTTATTTACCACCAGGGCATTTTTGTATCAGGTTGCAGGAAAATATGCCCATTTACAACACTGCAGGGGCAACTTGTCAGGGGCCACATTCTGCTCTCAGAACTTTTGATGCCCTTACACTGAATGCAAGGCCTTGATGGACGTGCTGAAACAAACATGAACCAAAACACCAGCTTAGAGTTGGCATGTATAAACAAGATGATTTTGAGGCTTCATAATTACTAAATATTATGCAACACCAGGGGTAAGCGTTCTTTATTCGGGGCAAGGGGATTGAAGGGACTGGCTATATGTATATAATACCTGTGTGTGTATATATATATATATATATATATATATATAGGTATTAATCAATATTCTGGCACAAGTTGTTGCTAGTGCTCAGTGCATGCCCAAAGAAAGCATAAAATAGCTCTGATAAATAAGCTCAGGCTTCAAAATACATGCCTACACGGGCAGGGGAAGACAGACCCGAGGTTTCTTTGCTCTCCAGGAAGTGTGAAGTATTTAGGTCTGGATGGTAAACATCATACCAATGTAGCGCTGTGCCTGCTAACGCAGCCCATGCACCCTTCCTTGGAAGGTCTCCACCTGCCACCTTTTCCAACTCCAGCCTCCACCTCGTAAGGTCACAGTGAAGCTGGGGTTCATTCGTTCAGCAAGTTGATGCCAATAGTTCTCAGAAACCTCCATTAGACCAGAAGGTAATGGAGAAACCTCCAAAATTTCAGTGTAGAACAGAGGCTTGTGTTTGAGAACTCTCACAGATCTGACTGAAGAGGACAATCTAACCTTTACAGAAGGTTTTCCAGCAAGTCATACATAATGCGACAGGCAAAACTGAAGCAAGAACTGTAAGCACAGTGAACATCAATTATGGTAGTGAATATGAGATACAGGTGCCCTTTTCTATATCCTGCAACAAACTTCTCTAAGGGGATCTTCCTCAACTTGCTTTTTCCATATATTCAGCCTAAAGATACTTTTTAAATGATGATATTTTGCTGCTGAGCATGTTTTCATGTGCTACCTATACACGTTCCTGTATGTTAAGACATTTTTAGAAAAAAGTTATGTCAAATCAGCATTGTATTAAATGCTCAAAAACACAACTCAAAACCATGGCCCTTTTGCATTGTGACATCTTTTCCATAAAAGAAAGGCTACACTGGAAGTAAACCACAAAGTCTATCATACTCTCTGCAAAACAACATAGAGTACAAAGAAACCTAAAGGTCATGGAAACTTCTGAATACTTAACTTAATTGGGAAGCTCTGGAAAACATGAATTGGCTGCATTAGGCAATACTAAAAGGATAAAATGGCAAGAGTCTGAAACATCAGTATACCTACAGAGGAAAACAATATTTACAATTCTTTTCTAACTAATATTTTTGGGTTTGTTATCATTTTAGCAATCATAAATCAGAAGAACATCTTAAGAAGACCGTAGTAATACTATCAGTTGAAAATTAAACAATTGACTTGGTTTTGCCCTGGTGTTTTAACTTAAGTCTTTTTTCTTTCAATTCTTTTTCCAAAACTTTGTTTTCTTGCAGTCCTCCCCAAACCACATCTCCTTGAAAAAAAATCAAAACACACACAGAGCATTGAAGTAGAAGAAACACAGATAGTGAAGTCCTAAAAGAATAACTTTATTCAGCACATCAATCCCCTCTGCACTGAAACTGCAACCAGCACTGTTTGCTCGAAAAACATGAATCAATTTGTATGACATCCTTTTAAATCCTGTACATTAACCTGCGTAACTTCAACCTGAAAGATCTTTCTCTACAGTCACAGAACGTTCTCCCATGGCCTTTTCCTCCAGCTCTCCTTGCCCTGTTCCTAAGCTCTCTGCGAGTCTTCCTTCTTGTCCTTTCTAATTTTCCTTTACTTCCAACTCTCTCACAACAGATGCAACTCTAGTTTCTCTGTTTTAATGTGCTGTATTCTAGCCTCAGTTCCCACTTATGGGCCTCCCCATTAACGCTCTGTCCTGTGCATTGTCACTTCCAAAACAGCTCTGCCCCCTTCCCTCCATCCCCTGCTTGGCATTTTATGCTCTGGAGCCAGACACGGTAACATCCAAGTTATGTATCTGGAGCATGTGCTCACAACTGGACTCCATGTGAATCATCTCCCCCCAAAAGACACAAAAAAAAAAAAAAAAAATTCTAAGTGTGAGGACATCTCACAGCTAATTACAAAAGCCATCCAGCATCTTGACTGGAAAAAAGTTACCAAACTTTGTATTTTCTTTCAACATCCATCTGTCACAGAAACCCAACTCTTATGCCCTGGGTTACTGAAATTAGGTGCTGGTAATTTAATGGTTTCTTGGGCCACTGGGCATTGAGGGTCCTCAGCAAGTGTTGGGAAAGAATCTCTTTTATAAATATTAGTTCAGAAATGCTGCGAGTAATCAGTGCAGAAGGAAGGTACATCTTCCTCTGGGGACATGAAGTTCAGTTAATTGTTTCTAGACAATAGGGTTTGCTTGGCAGAGGAAAAATACACAACAAATATACAACAAGGTTGAGAAGAAGAGGAGAATGCCTTTTTTTTGTTTCCTTTTTTTTTTTTTTTTTGCTTTGCAGACCTTTCTTGGCACACAAAATACGGAATACTGAATATTGAGAGCTAGCAAATGGTAACTAAGTATCAGATATCATTAACTATCAACTCTCGTATAACCCTTCCAACCCAAACCATTTTATGATGCTATGATTCCACCTCTTACAGAAAAGATTCCAAACAAGCACTTTCCTTTTGTCTGCTGGCCTCAACAGCAACTACAAATCAAAACCGCAAGTTATCATGAACTTCCAGATGGCTTTTGTTTGAAATCTCAGAGCCACGTTTATCAGTTCCCACCTCCCAAGACCTACCATGCATTTACCAATGATACAAAACACTCAAAATGCATGCTGGAAGTACTAACTTTGCAAACATCTTTTCAAAACAGTCTCCCTCGTCTCTTATCAGCAGTGTTAGGATGTAAAATATAAAAGGGTCAACTTGATTGCAACGTGACTCCTGTTTTCTCATTTTACTTCTGAGATACTCTGGTCATAACAAATTACTTCATCCACCATTAATGAAAATACAACAACTTGGTTCACCCTGTGAGTCTTATTTAAAGCTCCATAAGGAAAGACAGGCTGCTTATCAAATCGGGTAATGTGGACAGGTCTTCATTAAAAAAAACAGTTCTCCCATCATGCCTCTTGCCCTAATTTAAACTGCAAATATGCAAAGTTACTATTTTTATTCTCCATTAACATTTCCATTACTGAGCTAATTGTGCAAGTGAGCTTCTCTCTTTTCTCCTCGTTTTAAGAAGTTGAGTATTTTTAGTAAATTCATTCTTGAGTGGGTAGACATCTCACAACAGCAGCTACTGCCAGACGACAGACAGGTTTTATAAAGCATTCCCGATCAGGATGCTGTGTCTGCTACCAAAGGACATTTCTCTCTGTTCAGCACCAAAAGAGAGGTGCACAAGGACTGTCCACTGAAGACATCAAATGAGGAGGAACCAAGCATGTTTGAATACATAGGATCTAGCTAGTTCTACTGAGGGGAGGGAAAAAAAAAACAAAATCAGTAACACTATTTACTGGATTCAAAATACTACCTGTTAAATCCTTGCCTCTCTTCATTTCAGTATGATAGATAAATAACTCAATTTTCTTTACTCACGCACACTTTCAGGTCTGTCTGTGATGTTTCTAAAACAATACTGTTATATTTCCATTAACCTCTGAAAGCCTATTCCTAAATAAGAAGTGTACTGTAACACACCTCACTCTTTTCAGCTGTTTAGGTGGTAGCGCACAGCTACTGGGACAAACTACTGAACTACCAGATGGTGTCCCATTCAACTATTCATGACCAGGAACCTTGCCTTAGCACTCCCTCCAAACAAACTCCTTCAAAATATAGTAAGTTTGTGGCTGGAGTTAGCCAAGGCCAGCAGAACAGCTTATGGATTCTGCTGCTATCACTAAAACTAAGGGCAACTTTGAGGTTATTCAGAAGGTATCGTTCAAGTAGAACTTGGAAAAATACAATAGCTGAACACCTGAACTAACAATAATATATTTATAAATAGCATAGACAAAATAATCTGTATTTCAGAGCATGCATGTTAGAATTCTTCAGGCCTGGCACAGGTGTACTGAACACAGAACACAGCATAGAAGAAAAGGCATGAGAAAGAACAAATTTTGTATCAAACCATCAACTATTATAAACTTTACATTCTCCTTCTACTGTGTGACCATCAGTAGCACATAGTCTTATTTACATTGGGATTCTGAAGCAAGTAATCCATTCTTTACATCCCTTCCATCTCTGCTCTAGACTCAGCACAGGCTGCAACCTGGGTCCTAGATGATTCTAGGAGCAAGCCACCTACTTTCTACACACTTATGTCAGACTTAGAAGCTGTTCCAGCTGCACTCCTGCTTGGAGCAGCCCAGGGTCTCACCCAGGCGCAGAGAGCTGGGCAGGCTTTAATCCATCCAGCCTTAGCAACACCTAAGCTGCACGAAGTCATGAACAGCAGAATTAAATATACTTTGAAGATTTACCTTGTAACAGTGTCAAGAGTCCAGTTTAAATTATAACTTTCATTTCAATTCCTTCTGCAATCTCCAGCTGATTTTTCTGCCTGTTTACCCAGCCCAGGCAACAGGAATTGACAGTTACTTTGCTATTTTTGTTCATCTTCTCTAAGTCACTAAATTTTCCATGCATTAAGGCACCTAAGGATAGTGAGGTTGTAAAAAGATTTAGATTTAAAAAGGTGAAACCCAGAAATGTTTGGGGTTTGTTTTGTTTGTTTGTTTGTTTTTTAGAAGAGCAGCAGGTAATTACATTCTAAAATTGCAGTACCCATAGGTCTTTTCAAAAATTTCAATGTTAACTTTCCTAAGCCCACAGCTACCACAACATCTGCAGCGCATGTATGAACATCCCATACTTCTTCCCATCAAGAAAGGGACTGATCATTTTCACATCTTATCTGCTTGCTATCTTTGCTGATCAGAACAAAATACATAGTTTGGTTACATCTGTCTTCGACTCTGGGAACAGTGCTGTGCACCATAAATATTCGAATTTGTGCTGGATTTTATTCTACATTCTACAGTTCCACTTGTCTATCTGGGAGCCGTTTGACAAGACATCTTGAAGAAAAGGTACCCCATTTACGAGTATAGATCCATGACCACATTACAAATGAAGATTCTTCCAACGTGACGTGAGCTTACAGGCTACCTTTTTCTTGTGGCTCTTTGTTGATATCAACTAGTAAAAGGTGTCTCTGCACATGGTGTTATATGGCAAAGGTGGAAGAGGCAGCCTGAATTTTAGCTCATTCCATCAAAATAAAGGACTTCACCACTTTAAGAAAAGTGGATCACACCTTGAACAAAACAAGGTCTTAAAACAAGAGAGGAAGAATCTCATTGCTAGCTGTGCGGTGGCAGAAATCCTAAGCATAGCCAGGGTCTGTTCAACCCAGTACCACCTAATGTTAAGGCACCCAAACGATCCTGGGCACCAGCAGATGCAGGTACCATAGCTCGGTGCTCTAAGGTGGGTATTTCATCCTGCTCTTGTGCACAAGCATAATCTCGATGCATTCCACGAGTCAACTGATCCTTTCACCTCACTGAAGTCTTAATGATCAGTGTTAATAATTTCAATATGAAGAGTACTAATAAGCGATTTATCAGTCTCTCAGGGAAAGTCCCACTACATTAGGAACAAGGTCAAGTAGCCTGTTTTAGTCAGACTACACTATAACAACATACAAATAACTCCAACAACTCATTCTGATGATTAATGCGGGTAGAATTTGTTTTGCTGACAGAATTTGGAAAAATCCCAGAAACTCCTCCTCTAAGTCTTAAGTCGGCTTGATCATCCACAAATAGCACATGCAGTATGATTCAGTGCTTTTTTGTCTCTTTGTACTCCCTACATACAGCTTCATATGCAAAGCACAAGTTATTCAAATGAGCAAATACAGACTGATTACTTCTACCTTAGTCACTAACAGTTCGAACTCGACCATCAACAAAAGAAGTCTTGCATAATACCATGCAACTGAAGTTTCAAAACACATTGCAAATATTAACTGATGTACCTTCAACACCCACATATTAAACATGTACGCAGCCCTACACCAATTCCTTTTCAACTTATAAATGTAGACAAGTAGTTTCAGAGTTTCTATAACTTCATCAAGCCAGACAGGATGCCTACACAAATAAGCCAAAATCTTCACCAAATTGTCCCTGACTTCAGGTCCGTTCCCGAACACAAAGCCACTGCCTAGACTCATTTGCACAAGCTATTCCAGTCTACATCATTTACAGGCCAGATCAGTGATATCCAGTAACTTTTTGACATCAAGTTTTAAGGCATCCCCAAAAAACAGCCCTTCAGTAATTTGGGTAGCATAGCGAATCAACAGAAAACACTGAACAGCAGATTAAACTGGGTGTTTTCTGTGGGATGAGGTAAAAAAAAAACTAAAACCAAAACACAACTACCCAACACCCATCCACCCCCTCCCAAAAAACCCAAAACAGAACCAGATTACAATAGTTCTACTAACTCCCTATGAGTGCTCAAACACAACTCTTGCAGATATGTTACCAACTGTCTTAGAGTACCTCCTGAAGTCTAACTACTGCCTTAGAAGGATGACAGCTCCCAAAGAACCTCTAGTTTTCATGGGGCTCACTGAAAAATAACCGCATTCACGTTTTTTGGTACAACACTTTAGGAATCTCCACTTGCTTTATCTGAAGTCTCAGAAGAAAGCTTACTTAGTAAGAACGATTAAAAGGATTTGATTATGTTTTACAGATCAGTTTCTAAACAACTGGTAAAATCTAAGTGAAACTGATGATGTTGAGACCTGCAAGACACAAAATGCAAGTGAGAAGCGTTGTCTAAACTACTCATTTGCAAATATCATATCCTGTGGTATTTTTTAAGGTACAAAAAAACACTACAGTCGAGCATGAGTAACTAATTTCATGTGCAGGCAGCAAAGCCACAGGTGAAGAAAAATGAAAATTTTATTTTTTTCTGTACACATCATATGATTCCATATGAATTTGCTGTAAACAGTGATAAATATTTCAGAATCAAGAAAGATTGACTGTAATCTGCCCCAGGAAGATCATTTTAATCTCCTTTAGGTGTGACACTCTAACAAGCCTCACTTAAAGAAATGCTTCTATCTGCAGAGATAATGAAATATTAACGGCTTTCCCTCACTATGTCTTGGGGAGAGAAAGAAGAAACTATAAATTGAGGAATGCTTCAGACCCAGGAATGCTATCATGCACCCAGGTAACAACCTGCTGGGCTAGGTACAGCAGAGAGAAACCAAAGGCCTTTATAATATGCATTGGCATCACTTGAATTACCTACTCGGTGAAGCCTCTCACACTTCTAGTCCCTGCAAGCCACAGGTACATCCAACAAAAGGAAGCTCCAAGCAGTGAAGTAGAAGATTCTCCAGTAGAGCAAAACTGCCAAGCAAATGAGGAAGAAACTTTGCTTCGTTTCAAGTGTAATATAAAATAGGTCTTAAGTAATTAAATACCTTTAAATGAGACCATAAATGCCTAACATTAATCTGGAGAGCAGCTTTGCTCCACAGATCTCTTACTTTTTCAGTACACCTAGTCTCTACAAGCTGGCCCATGGCACTGAACTTCCTCACTTCCACAACTTCCAAATCTCCATTTATTTTCACAAGAGCCAAGATTAGTGTTTTGCTGTAGTCTGCAAATTAAAGCTAAATTTTATTCCTGTATCTGGTTCACAATCTTTTTTTCCTCTAAATTCTGTCTGCATTAAGTTGTACCTAGAAGCAATTTATTGATTTCAAATGCCTTGCTCCCACTTATTTCTCCTGATACCTAATGCCACAGGGAATATGGATTTAGGTTCCATCTACCACTTTTAAAAGAGTTAAAATATATAAGCTATTTGAGCCAGATATGTCCAAACACTTATTAAATTGTAGCTTCCGGCTATTTATTGACTTTCTCAGAACTACCTTCACACCTCATCTATTTGCTACTTTATCAGTTTTCTGAAAAGCAGGAGATATAGGCTTAAGGTACCATACCCTGCAGCCAGATAAGCCCTTGCTGTGGTTAATTCCCAGCCATCATCCCCGGTTCAGATTATCAGCAGAATTTAGTGCTTGTGAAAGCTCCAGACTGAGCACAGCGGAAATTAAAGTTCACTCTTTACACGCACAACCGAGAGATGCAGGGCAGCAATCAGCAGTGCAAGCTTCTTCACAAAAATCCCACCGACAGGCTTCCATTATGCTTTGTCCACAAACCTTTAGGACAATGTAGCAGTTGTGGTTCTCTGCCCATTTGTCCAGAATAGTAAGGAAGTCTATTCATGGGAGCAGAGAACAGCAGAGATGCACTGGGAAAGACAAACACAGACCAAGCACAGGCAGATGTGCCCCACCAGCTCATGCAGCTGCTACAGCAGGGATGTGCCCCTCTGCAGCCTCACTATCCATTCACACCATTTCTCCAACACTTTACTTGCAACTGTATTATCTAACAGCGTCTAAACGAACAGACGAGGACAGAAGTAAAACAAGACACTGGACGCTCAAAGCACACCCTTAAAAAGGTCAAATATTTCTGCACCAATACAGAGATATCCATTACAGCCTCACGTATGATTCCTCTATCCTGTCTCTTGCCCATCTTGATTGAAGGTTTAATTAATATTCTTGTGAGAGAGCCAGTTTTGTTAGGTTCCTGTCATTTGTACAAAAAAAAAACCAAACAAAAACAACCAAACAGAAGATATTCCTCCAGTACTAATAAGGCTGCATACAATAAGTCAAGTCTGTTTTGAAACTTTCAACAACATTTACAAGTGCCAAAAGTTCAAGTATGCCAGTTTTGCATAGAGAATTGTGGCTTTATAGCCCCAGAGTGGTCCAATTTCATCAAGCACAAACCAGTCAAACACTAGTTTGAGGCACTGTGCATGTGTTATTTGGTGGAGCAGCAGCTCCCAAAAATAAAAAAGGAGATCATTTTGACAAACAAGAGAAGGTGGGGGTGTGTGAGGATCTACTTTCTCATCTTATTTGGAAGCAATATCTCAGGATTTCAAGCACTGTCACAAGAAGTGTTGTTGATGTATTACAGCAAAGTGAGTTGCACTTTCAGAGCGCAGAGTCCTGCCCAGTGGTTTTCCATTTCCTCCGAGGAAAAGGCAGGAGATCTGCTGGAAATGCTCCACAGGCCGATGACATAAGGAGTCAAAGTTTTTTGGGTTGTCTTCTCCTCCCCTGCCCCAGGCTCCGCACTGGGAGTGTCTTTCTTTTGGCTGGGTTTACCTTTGTCTTTCCTACTTTGAAGGCAAGGTAAGGACTAACAACAGAAAACTTACATTTCACTACACAGCTGAAAGTAGCCAAGATATTTTAGAAGGCATTTTCACCTTTCTCCTTTCAATAAGTTGAAGATACTCCACTTCCTTACTTTTAAGAATTCAAGGCCTGTAGTTATCCACAATTTATTTTACATTTTCTATTACGAGAGGGATCTTTATGCAAATTCCTCTTTTTCCATGTTGATGGCTGAAGTTCAATCTGCTATCTCCCATGATCACTATCTTCCCTTGTATAATACACCTTATGACTTCACAGTCTTTACAGCTGTTTTCATTCAGCGTGTGTGCTCTAATTTACCTTTTCTTTCCTTTCAAAGATGAATTTTGAAAATAGCATATCAAGTTCCTACAAGTCGCAGAACCCACCCCACTCTGGCACATCATCCACTCGACTGCTTGATACCGACATTTATTAGAAAGCTTTTGGTGAACCCTAGTGGTAATCTTAAATCAAAAAAACAGCCAAAAAAAAGCCAAAAACCAAAAGCAAACATTTTTTCATACTTTTGATATAAGAAGGTAAAAACGCTTACGGTCATAACCACCTCTGCTCAAGGGTAACGATCACTTCCAGTAGGACAAGACATAAGCTGCTTCTGTTACCACACTTTTAGTCTTTTCAACATTTCAGATGAGCAAGGCCTAATAGAAATGAATAAAACATTGCTAGAAATAAAGGGAAGTGGTACAGTGGCAACAGAGGGCACCAGGAGGTCCATGACTACACGGAAAGCCCAGACTACCTACCTTCAATTCATAAAGTTACAATGGTACTGGGTTGTAACTAGGCTGTATTTATTTCCACTGACCTTGAAACAATAACCCTAAGAAAACAGTACAACCTACAAGTACATTAATAGATTTCTTTAGGTAAAAAGAAAAAAAAAAAAAGTCATGTGTGAGTGACACCTTTTCAGGATGTATCCAGCAAGACAGAAATACAGGTATTGACTTAGCTTAAGGGCACAGCTTTGCAGTCAGGATCTTTCTAAATTGAAATTCAGCTGGTAATTCAGCCTATCGTGGATCAATCATTGGAGAGTCCCAGCTACAAACAACATGGAACCACCGAGTTCTCCCGCAAGCGCAGGCAGAGGCAGATGGCTTCCTGTCTTTGAAAGCGCCTCACCTACCATTTCGGGTTCATCCACACATTCAACCTGTAAAAAGCAAAAAAGTCAACGACCGCAAAGTGCTTAACCCCTCGCATTTAACTAAATGCTCTAAGCACTTGCAACTAAAATTAGACTTGGATGAAAGTTTTTACTACTTATAAAACCAGGAAAACAAAGTCACCATGAGACAACGATGTTAAATTCACATTTTCATTTTGTCCTCTTCCTCAGTCACACCAGCCCTCTGCTAGCATCTCTTTAAAGCTCTGCCAATATAGGCATTTAGCCACCAAGGCTGAAATTTGGATTGAAGTTAAGTTCTATATGCACAAACTCTATACAGATAAGTTCCTTTTTAATGTTTAGTATGTATGGCAAAATATATGTATAGCACCCTGCCTACTGGTCCAATGGCCCTTCTCTTACTGAAAATTATTACCATAAAGTTACAAGTACTTCAAATATCCAGCAGATACTCTTCTTCTAACTGCGGGGAAAAAATGGCTGTGGTGCTACTTTCTTTTAAATGTAAGTGCAGAGAATTTAAAAAGCTTATGTTCTATGTAAACAAAATTTAAAGTTAAATGTCTTCCAAATGCCAGAGATGAGAAACCTCACGACATCCTTTATTTTGATTGAACTCAGAGACATAAGAATACTGTTATGTGAAGAACCTTTAGAATTACCATAGCACTTCATCTGACAGCAAGTGCTCTGGGGAACATTGCAATGCTTTCAGACAGATCCAGTTATGAGGACGCTCCTCCTCTCCTGGCTGAGGAATCGCAGAGGTCAGGGTGAGCTGCATGCACTGTATGGACAATTGACTAATACCCACACAGAAAGAAGTGTCTGATGCTATTTTAAATCGTTAACCACAGTCTTCCATCGTTAGATGGTCATCAACCAAACAAAAGAGCATAAGCACTGACCTTCACAGTTAAAACTGATGCCATGAGGGAAAGAGAGGGTATATACATGTAACAGGAATGGGGAAGAGGCAACTGTAATGGAGAGGGAACAAAAGCACAGACAGTGAAAATTCAGGACATAAAAATCACTAAAAGCACTACCACCCCAGTGACAACTTCCAATTGTAGTTTTTCCTGTTTGAAAAGCACAGTATTTGTTACATCCTGGATATAATCTGTCAGTGTTTCTTGTTAAAGATAACAGACTTTTTATCACCAAAAGAAAAAAAAAGTTTGTTTCAAATTCTCTAGTTTCCACCAAGCATGTATTAAAAAAAAGTAATAAAAAATTTGTATTCAAACTTACGTTAACAGTATATTCACAAAAGAGACACCACAGCACTTTATTTGTTACAGACTATTAATCATCACTGGGCCTTGCAAACACATGCAATGTATTTTCCATTAATCATCTGGCACTTAAGTAGCTTTGAACAGATACATTTTGCCAAAACATACGAGCTGTAGAACTGAGAAAGCACCCACTTCCCTGCAGAGGTTCTTCTACTTGTCACTCCAAAGCTCCTTTATCAGGTCCCCCACCTGCAACCCAGTTTAGTTCAGGGTCCACCACCCCACAAGAACCCAACATGCCAGGGCTCCCAGCATCTCTCAGTAAGAAAACCCACCTTCAGCTCTGAGAGTGTCAGCAGTCTTTGAGTACTTCAAGTCCAAGCTCCATGCTTGCCACTTAGATCTTGGGAGCCCTGAGATAAGCCCCAAATGTCTGTAGCTCTGAGACTGCCCCAGATGGGGTGACTTCAGTTCTTCTGGACTCCAAGAGCCTGCTGGCGCTCTGCCCTGCCTGTATCCCCAGCCAGCAGGTAAAGCCACCAGCTGCCCTCGAATCCAGAAGCCCTGCACAGCCTGGGACCATCCATGCAGCCTGGCCACCGACAGGGAAACTGGGGGGCCCTATCTGGACAACAAAAGCAATTCCTGATTTCACATCGCAGCTGCCAGTCCCATGTACCCCTTCCTTCAGAATCACCTCATGGTACTGTTCTCTGAACAACGTTGCCATAACTTCTGCTTTACTCGCAGGAAAAAAAATAAAGTTGTAAACACAGCTTTTTCCCCAACTGGGTCCAAAACAAGTAGGATTTTTCTTTTATCTTTCTTACAAACAAGGAATGATCTACAGTAGGTCCATTTTCACAGCACTACAAATGTTCATTTTAGTCAATTGCTATGTTTCAGTTTGAAATGAACTGAATTTTATTTGTATTCCTCATGCTGAGCCACGTATCCATCACATTCTGTGTCATCCTTAAATTCTCAATCGGTACAGGATCATCAAAATAATTACCGCAGTTGCTGTATTTGATTTTAAACTGCACATACAGTCCAAACTCCCCAACAAATGTGATTACTTACACACATCAAGCACAATTAAATCCTCAGATCAAAGCAAACACTCAAGATAACAGGCATAATTTCCTGGAAAGTGTCCTGCCTGAAAGCACATTAATTATTTACAAGTTAGCCCATGTTACGAAGTACAAGCAAGATTATTCTATAGTGGATAGACTGAAGAAATGAGGGGTTTTTTTTGAACACTGTAAAAAAAACCTGAAAATAGAATAGTTGCAGCTCCTAACAGAGTCAAGATTCTTATAACATTCTCAATTTTCCCTGTGGAACTTTTTTTTAATGTAATTAAGCATTACAATTATTTTCAAAAGCAGTATTCAGCACTTACAACAAATAAATTATTAGATCCTGTTCAAAATCTTGACTGACTCCCTCTTTCTGTTTCCCACTCTCTTTTTACAGTAGAATATATACCCAACTTTTTTTTCTATAAAAATAAAAATGAATATTAAAGAAATTCTTGCAAGGCTTAAACTATTCAAAAAGCTAAGGCATGCACTAAAACGGTACAGATCTTTCATCACACTCAGGCTGAAGATTTAAATTAAGTACGTGCACTAACTGTGTCAAAAATACATCAAAGATGACACCAATAGCTTCTGAATTCTCACAGGGCCTCTGTTTGAGATGAGGAAGGAAGAATACTCAACTTAAGACGTTTAAGAGGCACCCAACAAAACCACAGAAGAGTACATTTCTTTCAACATGCTACTATCAACAATAAAACCTGTACAAAATTAATTAAATTAATTACTACTAAAAGTGCCACTAGAATATATAAACAGGGATGCTTACTGACAGAGTCATTTGAAACGGATGATGAGTGAAATAGATAGTTAAGTGGTAGAATTTTATTGCTTAAATCCATTTACTAAAGCCAGTAAAAGTCAAGCATAACATTCCCCTTCCACTGACACACAGGAGTCTTCTGCAACGTATGAAGTGTTGAGTATTTGCTAGGAAACGGAAACCCGTGAGATCTCCATCAAATGCAGATATTCTGTACATCACATCCTCGGTTTCACAGTAAGATTTCAGTTTCAACTTATGCAATGAAGTGTTCTCTATTATAAAACCGAAGCATATTTGATATACACCATTAGGATGACTACCTCAATTAGGAAAAATTATGCCTCTTTCAAGCAGGTCCAAATTTAACATCAATGTCTTGGTAAAAACAGAGTGTGTATCTTTCCTTTAAAAAGTCACTATTCATGAACGTTCACTACTTTCGTTTCAATAATACACTGCAAACAAAATGGTACCAAAGTCTTCCAGTTGCTTTTATTTCCCTATTTACGTGGCAATTGCATGTCCAATGTCTTTTCATCTGCATGAAAATGTTAAAGGAATTTTACTAGCAGAAATAACCCTAGCCAGCAATTATTTGATATTTGTTGCCCGTAACTGGAAAAAAATAATTAATATAAGTACAAATAATCAACACATGTCAGTCTAGAGGTTAGCTCCAATGTGAGCTGTAAGGTTCTTTTGGTTTGGGTTGGTGGTGGTTTTTTTAAATTCCCTCAAGGAAATTGCCACTGCATTTAAAAGAAAAATTCTAGAGGAAGTCCTAAGATCCTTCCTTATGTTTTTATGCATGTATTGCCACAACAGAGACAGTCATTACCCAGAGTACTGTGTTTAGGGTTTTTTATATTATTTTTTCATGCATTAAATGATCCTGTGTAATGATTGAAAATACACACATCTTATATTTTTGGCACACTGGTTTTTCTCAGACTGTATCCAAACATGCAGCATCAAGATTAGTGTTCCCAACCTCATAACACAAAGCACTACCATAAATACTTTGCAGAGCTACGCTACAAATACATGGGTAATTACAGGAGTCATGCAAGAAATCCATTCTCACCGTGGTTAAGAACTAATGATGAAAAATAGAAATTGTAGTGTTTAAATTATACAAGACAGGCAGTGAATTTGACCTAAGGAATAAATAGATGTGTATTTGCAAAAAGGGTCCTGCCATTGAGGGTGCAGTAAGAGGTAGAGAAAGATCTGTAAGCAACTGGGAAACTAATTCTTTGCCCACCAGACCTCAAGAAACTGAATCAACACAAACTAATATAAAGCATGTGGGTTTCACAAATATAAGTACCACCTAATTAGGGGGAATATTAAGTGGGGGACCAGCAAGATATAGATTACTAAAAGCATACTCAAAGTAGCACAGAATTTCCAGGAAATTCCCCAGGAAGCAGGCAAGTTTCTGACAAATCTTAAAGAACTAAGGACTCTTAGGAACCTTAAGGACTAGCAGACTCCTCCAAAAAAGCTCTAAAACTTTATTTCATCAGCACCCTGAGCTACCTGGCATCCAGCAGTATTTCTAGACACTTAAAACAGAGACATTGGCCAGTGATGCCTACCTAACAGGGTATCCTGGCACACCCCAGCAAAACCAAACCAGCCACCCCACTACACCTTGTCATCATCCAGATGAGACAACCCATCAGCTTTGGAAGCCACATCAGCTACCACCCACCCCACAGAAAAGTGAGCCCCCGTGCCACCGCACCTTTCAATCTGTATAAGAACTTCAAATCATCATCTAAATTTTCTCCCACTCCCCCAAATATAGTCATTTTATCATCCTTATCACTGTCCACACCACCAGTACTAGCTGTCCTTTTTCTCCAGGGAGATGTGACTGAGCAGCAGTTCTCAACCTGTGAAGTCAGCTGTTTCTATTTCAGAGCTTATGTCTGTGTCTATCCAAAGACCACAACTACTTCTTCAACTACACTTGATTATCTCATAAAACAATACCAGTCTTACCCATAAGTGTTGTAGAGATCAGAGACTTTTATGGGGTGTATTTTACAAATCTACTCTTGGCACTTCAAGGGCAACTAACCACCTTGGAACTAAAATAAAAATAGGAACAGCCACCAAGACTCCTCACAAAAGAAAGAAGTAGTTTAATCTGGTGGGGTGAACACAAATGAGATCATTCACCAAGTCAGAAAGCGTTCTAAAAAGATACAGCAGCCTTTAAAAATGTACAAGACATTATTAGATCAAAACCAGTGTTTAACTACTATTGCTTGAAAACAATAGATTGTCTCAGACATGATGTTAAAATCTTACTCCTGTTCTCATTGCTTTCCTGTCATTGGAAATGAGTATTTAAGATGCTAGAGAGCTACTGAGCTATGAGTATGCAGATCCAAGTTAGAAAGCAGATGTAGAAAGACAAGATGGCCCAACCAACAAGGATGGAGAGCCACAAGTACATAGCCTGCTACCATCAGAACACTGCTATCATTGGAACACCTACAGCATTAGCCAACAGTAAAACACTTCAATTGCAGAAACTCATTTGACCATAGATTAAGTTGTGCTAACTTAAGCCATGCCTTAAAAATCCACTTAAGAAGCCATCCATTTTGAAATTAAGTTCATTATCTGCACATTAGAGGATTACAAGCGTGACTGGTTGAAGCAATACTTAAATAATACTTTCAATTACATCTCTACAATGTAAAACAAGTCTTAAAAGCTACAGAACTGATTAAAAGATCGTTGCAATCATATACCTATAATGAAAAATGGAACAGCTACTTAGTCTCAAGGAGCAGATGCTAAACACCACAGGAAAAAAAAAAAAAAGTTCTCAGTCATAGGGCTCTGACTCATACAGATAAGTTATACGGAGGCCACCTTCAAGGGTATAGTTACTCTCCTCTCAGAGTCTGGAAGTCCAAGTTCTTTGTAAAATAGATCCCAGAGAGCCCAGTATTTTTAAACAAAACTAGCTACAAACGAAACTTAAGTTGCCCCTGCTATTGTGCCAGAGCATCAGCCAAACACCAGATACTCTTAAGTAGACTGAGGTGTTTGTCATGCTCATAAAGCCACGTTCAGCCACAGCAAGAAATGGAAGATGATTATTTGTATCTTTTTCACTCTACAGTAGAGATGAGCTGTAACGCTAAAATACACAATACATGTTTGGTCTATGCAGTGAAGATGAAGTCACCTATGTGATTAACTTAAAAACCCTGCCCAGCTTCTCTTCCAGCAGATTTAACATTTTACACAGAGCAAGGGGGAAAAAAAGAGAGCTTTCCACATTTTCTAAAAGGTGAGACAGCAATTTTTAATTTCTGCTACAGTATTCAGACAAGGAAGTATATAGGAAAGACTGGAACAGGGTCCTTATCCATCATCTTCTGGTCCATCATACTTTGCACCACTGTAGAATGAGTTCAAGAATGACAAGACAATAACATGTGTAAGGAAGCATGAACCAGCTCCCAAAACACTACCTGAACACAGGTGTGATGTCCAGAGGCTTTAAATACAAAGTGTACAGGCATCTGAGGAGAAGAAACTTAAACCAAGGTCTACCCCAAACAATACCTTCAATTTAAAAGACAGACTTTTGTGTTTATGCTAATCTTACTGTTGTCAAATTTTGGCTCCTGTGACACCATTCAATCTGCCTCTATTTAAAGAGACTGTGTAAATGCAACTGTTCCCAACTAAACAAATAATTCCACCAAATGCGTAGAATCCAGCTCTTTTGGGTATGGCACTTCTCCCATGCTCACGGAATGGAAAGCAAAGCAGCCTGTCCATGGTTACTAGAGCAGGAGTCAGTTGAGGAAATCAGTAGAAACGGAACAAGAAAAAGGCTTTGATGATTTTTGTTCAGCTTTCTCATTCACCATTGCTATTACTTTTAAAACAATCAAAACAATGAAACACTTTTAAACACACCTTTCAAGTAACTTCTTTTATACATACTGTCTTCATGTGACCAGAAACACTGTTACCCAATCATTAAAAATGGCTATCAGTCTGTACCAAAGTAATTCTTAAATCTCAGTAGTTACATTTCAGACTTATTCCCAAAACATTTTTACTACCGCATGAAACCTAATTCTGAAATCAGTAACAATGACTTTCAGATACAAAAGTTAAAGAATATTTCTTGGAGAAAAATGCATATTTATCTGTTTTCTAAAAAGTTTCAAAACACATTTTGCCTTCAAGATACACTAACAGACTTCATAATACATTTTTCCTGCATAACCAGATCTACTTTGAATTTCTGATGTTCATACAGTGTTGACATCAACCAATGTAATGGAAAAATTATTACTTTTTTTTCAGTTAATCACCTAAAAAGAGAAAATAAATTCGTAATATTTCAAGATCAGCCTGTGACAAAAATAGAAGTTACTTTCTTTGAACTTAAGTCTTATGAACTGCAAGTGCACTTTCAAAGACAGAATATGCAAACCACAAGCAAAACTCAGGCTTACAAACACAGCTTATTGTTCTGCCTAGTGCAGTGTGCTAAGCTAAAGAAATACAAAGCCACCACCAACAGCAGTAAATCATTGTGAAAAATGAGGAAATTCATTTGTTACCACCTCCAAGTTTCAAGGACGAAGAAGGAAGACCTGCAGGTTCTTTTTCCTTAGCGCTGGTCTGCTGCTATCCATATTCAAACACATCTTGCAGTGCAAATCAGGTGTTCTGGATTTCTCGGATCACTAATTCTTCTACCTGAGATCAGGTTTTTTTATTCTTCTATTTTACAGATGAAGGAAACTATCAGGTAGTGCTGAAGAGACTATCTGATGCTTAGTGGCGGCATAAAACTAGCAGGGTGCCAATTTTATTTCATAAATAATCAAAATAAATTATCAAATTATTTATTTCATAAATAATCAAATTTCTGCTCCCAGAAATTACAATTTATTTTTTCTTTGCACAGCCCCTTGCCTTGACCCACTCTGGTCATGGTGAAAGACAAGCACTTTCCAACGCCATGAAAATGCAGGTCAGGGCATTAGGACCTGATATGAAAACGTTTTTAAAAAGCAGGTTGTCATACATGAATATGCTAATAGATAAATTACTTACTGTTCAGCAAGCATACTGAAAATTACCAAAGTAATAACGTTACCACAACTTAAAATTTCCTGAAAGCAATTCTAGTTCAAAAAGATAACTAGTCAAACACATGTGGTTGGATTACTTTGACACGTGGAGCTGGGATTTTTACACACATGCTGTGGAACTGCAGAGCACCTCACAGTTAAATTTGTTATTGGCTACTGACAGGCTTTGAGTACAATTATTTTCCTCTAGTCTTTGAAAAAGTGTAGGATTTTATCAATTTTTCAAGGATTTGAGTAATCTCTGTTCAAGACTATTTCTGCAAGAACAATGAATATTGATTATGCTTCAGAAGGAAGCCAAAACTAATACACTAGGAAATATTCTGAACACAAATGGCAATTTATTCCCAGGAACACAACCAATCAGCAGCTTATGCTATCAATCATGAAAGTAGCAAAAAATTAGTGCTTCTGCAATAAATGAATAAAAGAACCAAGGGGAAGAAGAAAAAAAAAAAAAAGAAAAAACCTCACAGAAAACCACAACAGAACAATCTCTCCCCTATACCTCCTTTTCTGCATCTGCTATGAAGACTAAGCTTCAAATTTAAAGTCCTTTGTAGGGTAAAAATGACATTAAATCTGGAAACATGCCACCCACCACATGCATGTGTTAATGAAAGGTCCTATTGACAGAAACACTTCATACTCGTGTTCCCTTTTTAATTCTTGCATTTGTTACAAAATGCTAAGTGGTACCAGATTTTTTTGTTCAAGTGCCTTCCACCCAGTAATAGGTCATGCATAAAAAGAGTTAATACACTGAATTCTGTGTAAAGCCTAATTCACTGAACACAAAGCAAATCATATGCAAATTTCTTAACTGCAAGTATAGTATCGTACTAATAAGCACATGAATGGTTCACTGTGCAAAATCCATGCAAATACTTAAGAAAAATTTTAACCTGGGAATAGTCAATATTCAAAATACATGCAAATATCTATGAAAGATTTCAACCTGGGAACATTGCCTGCCACACTACCTTTCTGTGTTATGTGCCCATGGTGATATTTTTCATATCCATAACATCTGCACTCCTGACAATACAAAATATTAAGTGAGTCAAGCGATTAGGCAAATTCTAAAAAAATGTTTTGAGAAACATCAAACAACAATAAAGGTCGTATTTATATAACACACAGACTGTTTGCATATGAAGGTAAGTTTGCGTGGGCTGGGTCAAACTGAAACACTCAGAAAGGATGCTTCCTCCATGAGAAAGTACTAATGCTGGAATGAAGATAGGTTTGTTAAGACTGTTTTCACTGAACACAATTTTTTTCAAAATGAAGCACACGTAACATCACCTCCTGAAGTCCTGGTAAACAACGCAAATTGAGTACACAGAGCAGTAAGTAGTACATCAGTACAAGACAGTGCAAGAAAAAACGTAATTCCTAGAATTCTGTGCAAGCTTCAAATTAGCAGGCTTTCTGTGGCACCAGGTAGTATTGCAGAGTTACTAAAATACCAGAGAATGAACTGTTTTCTCAAATGTCATGATTTTTTAGATAAATTAAATCTATTTGTATTTTTTTATTAGGCATTAATACTCTTTTTATCAGAGTCCCCATATGGTAACCAATACAAAAAAACTGTTTCTGTTCTAAGCAATTACAAATGTGTAACTGAGACTTCTGTAAATATTGGAAAAAGGAGGATGGAAGTATAATGAAGCAGAAGTGTTTAACGAAACTCAACATACAATAACATTCTCACCAAAAGAGGAATAATCACCCTATGACTAAGAAAATGGTGGACTTTTTTTAACTAGCTTTCAGTAGGGGGAGGTGGTGGTGGTGGGGAAATAAAATTTAATTACAGACTCTGATTTTACTAATTTTTCCTTACACTTTCTGTGCTCCATTTTCATTTCCTACTTCAGAGGAATAATGCAATTTCCTTCCAGTATTAATAAGAAGTCAGAAAGTGAGAGCATGTACGTTTAACGTCTAATCGAACAAACCAAACAGAATGAATAAAGTTTAAAATCTGAGAACTGATGAAAACTTAAAAAACAAAAAGATTTACAAATGAATCATTTAGACCAGCTTTTACAGATTAATACTGAAGTCATGCATTTTCTATCAAGGGTTTCTTACACATTTCAAATTCACTTCACATTTGCCTTCTTCCACAACACGAAAGATCTGTCATTACCGACTTGCGTTTTGCCAAGATGTGCTGTGCAGGCAACACAATGCGGTTATAAATAATGTAAGCTGCAAATGTATCGTTGTTTTTAAAACGATGACCTACTTTTAGTCACTGGTGTAAAGATCATGAAAGCCAGTATCAACTACAGCACTGTGAAGGTTTAGTGCAGAGGCTATTACTGGCCTCTGCAGGAGTGCATTGGACTGTAAAGTTTGAAATAAAATCTGATACTTCACTGTCCCGTAACCAATGGCTCGAAGGCCCTTCTGCTTTCTGTGTCATTCTTCACTGAATTTTGTTTAATTGTTATTGTTAGAAGGCTGTAATTCAGAACTGTATCTTACCTTTAATGATCTCTTTCCTGCTAATGCATGCTCTTCCAAAACAGAAGTGAGCAAGTTTCATTTGTTTTCAGGATGCTGTATGCACATACTTTTGTTTGTCTACATATCTACTGTTTAGTATCAACTAATTAGGAACACCAGGAAAGTTTTTCTTACTTTATCATTAACATACTTGACGTATGCTTAAGTGTTTTGGTGTTTTGTTTTTTTGGGTTTTTTTGGTTTTTTTGTTTTTTGTTTTTTTTTTTGTTTGTTTGGGTTTTTTTTTGGTCTTTTTTTGTTTGTTTTTCCATTTCTGCTACTGAGGAGTACAAAGCTTAGACAGCTTTGAGGCCCAACCAGCACTCAAGATAAATTTAAGTCATTTACTAACAAAGTTTTGAACTTCTTTTATGCTTTATTTTTGATTCTCAACAGGCCCAGAGATCAATACTCTACTGACCTTCACACCAGTCAAATAAAATTTGGTCATGACTCAACAGCAAAGCCTACATAGTGCCATTGAAAACCAACAAAATTATCAATATACCCTTAGAGTCACCTACACCCTCCTGTATCTGAATACTTTCTTGACTTGAGAAAAGGCATTAGATGTATCAAAGAAAACATGCTTGAAGAACATCTACATCTCTGCCTGCTATTCACATCATAATAAAATATCTACACCTCCATCACACCTCCATTATAGGCTGCCCAGAGAGGTGGTGGAGTCTCCTTCTCTGGAGACATTCAGAACCTGCCTGGACACGTTCCTGTGCAACATGCTCTAGGTGGACCTGCTTTGGCAGGGGGGTTGGACTAGATGATCTCCAGAAGTCCTTTCCAACCCCATGTGATTCTGGGATTCTGTGATCACCTACTGAGGAGGCAACAATATTCTTGCAAAAAATCCTGGGGCACCAAGCAAGCCTAGTTTAGCCCTCAGAGGGCTTTCCTCTGAAAAACAAAACCAGACATACGGAATTGAAAACAACTGTTGTCAACAAAGGTGCCAAAAAGAATAGTCTAACTTGCTGCTCTTAACATTCCGTAACATGGCCCCGCTACACAAACCGAGCAGCCCAGAAGCTGTGGGACAGGCGTGAGAGCTGCCATCCTGGCAATGTCCCTGTCAGCCCAGTGCAGCAGGCGACGCTGTAAGATTACGTTTATACCCCTGCTTAAAGGACAAATGACTCGCCAAGTCCACTACCAGATTTCTTTTTGCTTCAGCTCCTTTTACTTCACAAGAAGGTATCAGTCAAGCCTCCTTTGAGGCTTTCTCACTGTTGTATAAATCTTCCTGCGTTGCCCGAGACCTCTGAAAGTGCAACAAACCACTCTAGCTATGAATAACCAGGAGACTGAAATCTATGAATATGAGGAGATATTTTTATCCACTAAATGAGCTGCATTTGTGGAAGACTAAGGTAAAGAGAATAGTTTCCATTATAACAGCATGAATAGAAGCCCTTTTCTTTAGGCTGGTAACTTGCCAAGTGGATACTATAACCCCCACCTCTTATTAAGGATTTGGAATAAATCCAACATCTGTTCTAACTTAATATCAAAAGGCAATCTCAAACCTGAAACTTGAAATGCACTTAAAACTTTTCAAACTTACTATGCACCCTCTCCCATGATAACTGATTTTTCCCCGAAGGTGCCATCTCAGCTTCAATACTATTTACAAAGAATAACTGATAGACAAAAGTAGATTATTGCCAATAAAGCTGCACGTCAACAGGCAGCAGGGAGGCGCTCCCTAGCTAGTGTGCCATTGCAGCTCAAGCCGGGGCTTTAGATATGTTTGCTGCAGGCACATTACTATAGCTCAGCTTCTGACGGTAAGTCATTAAGTCCCAGTGACTCCAGCAGACCTTGGAGTACAAGAACCACCTCGTCCATCAGCTGGCAGGATAAGCCGTTCAAATTCATTTCTATCAAGTCTGCACTAGCAAATTGTTTACCGTGTACCGTAAGTCTAATTTCCTTTTACTTGAAAAAAATCTACTTAAGTTTCAAATTGTTTCAATTTGAAATTCAGCGCTAACATATTTCAAACGCATCAATACTGAAGCTCAACAGAAAACCTATCTTCCATTTGAAAAAAATACAGCAACTGAAACACTTAACATTTCATTAAATATCACTTCACAAAAAAAGTGAAAAAGAACCTTACAGCGTTACAAACTATACTGTTAATGGTTTCTGAATACAACTTTATTTTTAACCTTTTATGTTATGATCAATATTAAATGTTTAAAAAAAAAAGACTCACTAGATGCCAGTGGAAGTTTCTCAAGTTACTATTTTACTATGAAGAAAAAAATTAATTTTTCTACATCATTCCTAACTGGAAATATGAACCTCACTATCTCCCATTCCAATCTTAATGGTCTATTAATTTGGGACTAGCAGTTTGATGAAGCTGAAAAATGTCCCAAAACACAGTAAAAACTTAAATTAACACTTCATTGAAGAAGAATGGATATTTTCCTCCTTTGATCAAAGACTGTATTTCTCTTCCAACGAAGTTGTAAGATTTGATGTAATGGAATATTTCAATCAGAACAAAAAAATGCTAAAAATTAAATCAATTTTTCTTTTAACAATTCTAATTGTGACCAGCAGCTTCTGACAAAATAGTATGAAGTAACATGCTGAAGTCTATGCCACCACAGATGTAGTACCAAAATCTTAACCATTACAGTCTTTCAACAACACTAACCACAAAATGTGTTACCACTTCAACACTTGCAAGCATTTCATGTTATCTTTAGGATAACTCTGCTGCTTTGAAATGGCTTTGAGTATCAGCTTGGTTTGAAAAGTAAGACAGCAAGGATTCAAGGTTAAGCACAGTTATATAAAGCTACTTGCTTTCCATTTTACTGTAGTGGAGAAGTACACTTTAAAATCAAATTCTAACTTGTGTAATAAAATAATCGCCTGCTTTAAACTTCAGTCTCAAGAGAAGTTATAACCTCTGTACCAAAATCCTTCTTTGCTAACCATAAAATATACTTCTTTATATACTTAAATAGTTGTGCAACTTTAACACAGACTTTTGCAGATTCTTAATTTTCACATTTTCATGCATTAAGAATCATTGCTAACTATTTTTGTTTACCAAGTAATTAATGGTTAACTTTCCATCTGTCATTTATGTAAATCTGTATTTCAGCTGGAAACCAAAGGAAGCCACTTCTGAGTACGCCTGGAAAAACCTCCACTTCCTCCTCCCTTCACCCCAGCAGTTCTAGGAAGAGGACCTACACAGGCGGTGTCGCCTCCTTTTCTTCCTTAAGCTTTTGGTCCACCAAAAAGTATCAACAGTCTTGTTTGGCATTAACAACTTACTTTTAAAAAGTTTAGAAACTATGCATGACATCAGGGTTTTCACGCTAGATAGCACAGTCCCATTTCTCTGCACTACACCATATGTCAGTTTGAATTGCTTCTATACCTAATATAGACTACGTTTACCTTAAATTTCACTTAACAGTATTTTCATTCAAAGAGGTATAGGTACAGGTACAAAGAATACAGTCAAAGAGATCTGCAAATCTCTTTCTCTGGAGGGCTTTGGCATCAGGCAGTGGCAATGCAAGTCCACTGTATTCCACACAGAATTATATGTTTTAGGAATAGAAAAGTAAAAAGTTTTAGTCCAATGCTTATTTGTTGAATGAAGAAAGAAAAAGCAGTACAGTATAAAACAGAGGTTTGTGTACAGCTTGCAAATATTAAACATCATGAATAAATTAACTTTTTCTCAACAGCCACGTGCTACATACATAAAAGTTACGGAAATTATTCTGAAACTGTCCAGCAAGTACTTATTCTCCATGAAGAAAATACATTTTCTTACAAATTTTCATATAAGAAAACATATTATTTTGTTACTTAATATTATTGCTGTTTGTTAAAACCCAGTGATTTGATAAAACAGGCATTTCTTTGTTCTCCAACACTGAAAGCTGCAAAAATTGCAGGAATATAATCTGAATAACAGGTAGTCCTTACAACTTCTTCCAGATACTCTTTTGGACAGTCAGCTGATGCAAAAAACAGTAGCAGGATAAGCTCTTCTCACTTAGCAATTTCTGTACCACTGACACGCTGGTCACAGGCAGTCTCTCTTGCCTAGCAGTTTGGCAGAGGGGTACACAGGATTTTTTAGAAGAAGGTGTCAGAAACATAAGAGCAAGCGAGCTACAAAAGAAGCTGCTTCAAGACCCATAGGTAATGATGCCTCACCTGATTTATGAGGTGGGAAAAGACTTTGTCATTTACAAACACAGAATTCATTCCTGAATCTTTGGCCCTGAGGATACTTCCAGCAATGAATTTCAGGAGCTAAGTTTACAGCGCATACAAAACCACTGTATTTTACACGTTAGCTTTTGGGTTTTTTTTTTTTATCTTAATTGCCTGCCAAAACAGTAGCAACACAATTGTGTAACAAGCCATATTCCTTCCAATGTCTCTGCCATAGTATGAGGTGCAACCCTCATTTTTGAGCATCTCACTGATCCTTCTCTACATCAAGCCACTTCATTTTCACAGCTCCCTTAATTAGCTGTGTCTGTCCAGTAACTCAGAAGACACTGCTCGTGTTTAATAACAGGGATCACTTTAAATTAAGAAAGAGAACATTCATAGGACCACAAAAGCGCAACAAAATACTTAGTCATCTCATCAAGTGAGCCACATGCCCTAACAGAAAATAACAAAACACAATCAAACTACAAATGCAAATGACTACACACAAATCACCATACTGATAAACCTCATGTATTATTGTTATTTTAAAGAGAAGGAAAATTTAGCTTTTTAGCTTTAATAATCCTAGTCCTTGTGGCAATATCAGGGGAAAAAAAAAAAAAAAAATCAATTTTCAAGAAAGCTTTGCTTTTTTTCTTTCACCATCTTTCAAAACAGACACATTCCACAGAAAACCAAGCATTTTCAGATTCTTGATCAGTGTGAAGTGAACACTCCTCTTCAGCATGCTCCTCCTGTCTCTCCTCCCTCTCTGCCTCCCCAACAATCCCACAGCTGTCTTAGAAGCAGGCCCTGACATGTTTCCTATGCAGCTGCTGCACAAATATACTAAGGAAACCATCCATCAACAATAACGGTTGTTTTTTTAAAAAAACAAAGCAAAAAAAAAAAACAACAAAACTAGAACTCCACTGTCTTGAGAATTTATCTAGAATAAATTAAGATATTACTGCCTCCAACTATTCATTACTGTACCTCAGCAGGAGATCCCAGTCTTCACAGAAAGCCAATGGATCACATGTAACATTTTTTTCCACCCTCTTTCTCCTTTTCTTTTCACTTTGCACCATGAGACATAATATGATGACATGTAAGCCACCTTTGGTGGATGACTATTTCAGGTGCTCTTACTCGCTGGCCAAACACCCACACAGCAGAGAGCTCTGGCAGGAACAGAGTAACTCTGCTCAGACAAGGCAGCAGGTCAGGTGACGGTCCTGAAGGCCACTGTTAGACCATCTTGCCCAAAGAAGCAAGAATTGAAGCGTTGGTCTCCTCACACCACCCATGAGTTCCATGAACACAGGCGGAAAAGCTTTTACACATGCACGGGTGACAGCCACTTACCTGCTTCTGAACAGTAGAACCAAGGGGACATAGATAGAAAGTGCTATTTCCTCACATCATTCCCCACCTTGGGCAATCTACCCCCTCTCTCATGTCAATGTAAACACCACATATTTAACTCCTCACATCCTGTAGGTTTTTATTAGAGGATACCTGTCTCACAGAAGAACACCAAGGCAGGCCATGTGTTCCTGGAGAGCAGCGTTCCCAACACCAGCTTTTCATCTCAAAACAAGCCAGACGCGTGCCTTTCCTCCAATCCAAAGCACTGCAATCCAGCAGCTGGCTATCACAGATGGCAGGCAGGGGGGCCAACTATTCTCTTGTTATCACTACTTTTTATTTGGATGCCTTAACTATGAAGAGAAGACATATTTTACCCTGCTACCTCAGGGCTTATTAATCCAGAAGAAAACAAATCAAGTAAAACTCTCTTGTGCTTAAACTTTTCTCGTGCAGGAGAAATCCTGCAGATAAAAAAAAAGCAAATAATAGCAAACAAAGAGCATTTGCTTATGATAGAATAAACAGTGGAATTTACATTTTCTTTTAAGGTACACAAAATGAGTTATTTTAGAACTCAAATGATTTAATACACCAATACAAAACTCATTTGTTGCAACTTCTGGACAGACAGCATCTCACAGTAAAATCTGTAATGTAAAATCCTGAGAATATTAGCTAGTTAGCAAGGAAAACCTCCATCCTTTTACTTGACATAAACAAAGCAAAGCCATCTAGCCAGGGAAAAACCCAAAGATTGCCAAAAAACAATAAATACTTGCTTCAAAATTCAGAAGATAAGCAGAATTTCTTCAGTAAGTAATGATTTGGTAGTTTGAAACAACTGAAAAACTAGAAATGTGATTTTTTTCCTGAATTGTTAGTACATTAGCAAACCGGATTTTCAATAGTCCATTAAGATTTATTTGATTAAACCTTAGAAAATGTGTTCAAAATTCACACAACTTAACTATCAAGTGCTTTCAGAACTGGAAACTACAAGAATTAAATTTTCATAACAAAAATCATCACCTGATTTTAGAGCCATTCATTATTTAGCTACTTAAAAAATAAAGTTCAGACAACACACGCTAAAAATGAACTCTCCAAAATAGTAAGTTCCCCCCATGCTGCTCTGTTATACAAGTAATGGCATTTTTCAAATAAGGAAGTTAATTTATTATACGTTTATAAAAAATACATTTAATCCTTTGCATGGCATTGCTAAAGACAGACTCCCCACTAAGCTGCCTACAGCATTAACTGGAAAGAAGCAAGTCCTGTGGCATAATCTAAGGTTTGGTGCATAATTGATAAAAATTGTGCCATTTCAGAAGACACTTGTCATATATTATATATAAATACACAAGTGAAAGCTCTGTAACTGAAGTCTCCCCACTTAAACAGTGCTCAGCTCCCACAAAAACTGCCAGTCCCAAGGAGATCTCAAATCCCAACCTACCAGTGCAGATTCCAGTAACAGTGGGTTTGGGTGGGTTTTCTGTTTGGATTTTTGTTTGTTTGTTTTAAATCTGAGCTCATGCTATACAGAAGAAACACCAGAGGCAGATGTCTTCAAGAGTGAGAAATAGAAGTGTGCTAGATGTGTGTATACCTTATCTTTCAAAAAAGGCTTTAATAGGTCCCTGCAAGCTTAGCTGTGTGCAATCTACAGCTTCATGATCCAAAGAAATCCCCTGTTTAGGTCACTGAATTTATTTCTTTTCCCCTGCACTTTATTTAGCATTCAGGGAGACAAAGAAAGAAGAGCACATTTAATTAAAGTTAATTAAATTAAATGCTCTCACAGAATCACAGAATGATATGGGGTTGGAAGGGACCTCTGGAGATCATCTAGTCCAACCCCCTTGCCAAAGCAGGTCCACCCAGAGCAGGTTGCACAGGAACGTGTCCAGGCGGGTTTTGAATGTCTCCAGAGAAGGAGACTCCACCACCTCTCTGGGCAACCTGTTCCAGTGCTCTGCCACCCTCAAAGTGAAGAAATTCCTCCTCATGTTTACATGGAACTTCTTATGTTCCGGTTTGTGCCCATTTCCTCTTGTCCTGTCATTGGGCACCACTGAAAAAAGACTGGCCCCATCCTCTTGGCATCCTCGTCTCCCAGCATGGCTGGTAAACTTGGGAGAGTCCAAGTCAACATCCAAAAATTCACTGAGCTTTCTATGTGTTGTTGGCCTTAGGAGCTCAGCTGAGGCTATGGGGGTTATAGATTGTGAGACTGGATGTGTCTGAGGGATATTAACCATGGAGTTGTGACACTGTGAAGGCCCTGTGGCGAGGCGAGTATGCAGGAGGCACAAGTCTTCCGCACTGTGCCGTGCATCACAATGTTCTGTCTGGTACTATCATTAATACTGATGCACTACTTTCTAATTTCAAGTTATACAATTGACTTTTAGAAGACACTTGCATGTCATCCGTCTTTAAAACAAGGTGCTGAATAATCTAGTCAAAGGGGCTAGAATGGAATTCACACAGACAGTAACTGGCTTCTCCCCCACTGATGATGTGCTGTCAAGTACTTAAAGCACTTTTAAATCATTATGCAAGCACTTCTCAGAATTAAATTACAAGTGTGACATATGGCATGAAATGAAGGATCCAGACCACAATGCTGTCATTACTGTTAAAACCCTGTATCATTCAAAATGTGAACAAATTAGTTATGCCACACATTTTAAGAATCGGCACATTGTGAGAGAGTAGCGTCTAAAGCTATGGCTTTTGGCATCACACAGCTTACAGTTTAAGTGAGGTTCTTGTGCACTGACCGAACTGCGCTGGTGCAAGAGCTGGTGAGGCTGACAGCACCGGGGCACTCCAAGTGACAGACACCAGACACTGCTCTTCCATTCCCCAGTCACAGCCACTGTCATCTCCCCTCCCCGCTTCCTCCTGTTCCCCAATTCAGATATATGCCACTGCTCTTGTATAGGGTCTGCCTGCCTCTCCTCCACATGGAGGTAGCTGTCTCCCCCCCAGGCACCCCTACAAATAGTCTACTCACAAACTGCCAGCCAGTACAGAGCTGCCCTCTATTTTCAACTGTGAAGAGCAGCCACCAAACTCGCCCTCCCATTCCTGCAGAAGGAAGGAACGTTTTACATTTACGCGTAAAATAAAATTCCTAGTCAAACATTGCTAATTTTGTTTCAGGAAACTGCCCACTGTGCCAGATTGTGTATAAAGGATTTATATATACTCTATACTGCTACTTAATTAAGACACAGGGAAAACAAATTAAAACAAACCAAAAAAACCAAATGATAAATGGTTTTCCAGATTCCCCAGCAACACGTTCCAAAGCTCTTCTATAATTTGTAGGTTAAAGACAAGCAAACAGGAAAAGCTGCTTTGAGCCTTAAAAGGAATAGCAAAACTGCTTCCATGTGTTTTAATCAAGGTCACAGGACCTTATGTGCCCTGTTGATCTATCTACTTCAGCCAACACAGAAGCAAAGAATTGTATTACAAAACAATAATATAATTGCAAGATATTTTCTTTATATTCCACAGTGGCTGAAGATACAGGACCAATGTCTAAAAACAAGCACTCCTTCCTAGCTTTTTGGGGGCTGACACACAAACGGGTTGCCCGTAAGGCCAGGGAGCTGTGAATCGCAGCACCAGCTAACACTCAACCAGCCTTTCCACAGCCGGTGCCCAGCCCCAGCACAGCACAGGGGCTGCCTGCCCACCCTACACTGCTCAACTCCTCACTCACCCCGGCACCCCACACTCTTCACGTTTCTGCTGAAAACTGGAGCTGTGCTACCACAAAGAAAGGATCCAGGTGCCAATCACCACCTCCTTTCAGTCCACCACCAGCAGAAATCAGGCGGCCATGGTTCGGAACAGCAGGGGAGTAAAGTTTATGACTGTACGTTTTCATGATTCGATCATTTTTGTTCCTCTATTGCCAAAGCTTTCAATATGCTACTTATGCCAGTGTACAGTAATTCAGTAATCTACACCAACTTTGAAACGGATCAAAATTCAAGAAGATATTTCATTACTCCTTTAAAATTGTTCTATCTATAAAAGCTTCTTTAGTCTGTCTTATTAAAAAAGCCAATTAATAACATCTTGTGGTATCTTTCAAAGACCAGTTTTTAAAGTCAGCACAAATAAAAGATTATTTAAAAAGGGGAAAGAATATTAAGCAAAGGAGTCATCCAAGAGATTATTTCTCCATCAGTCTGCCTTCCTTTCTATCCCTACACCTCTCCACCAGCCAAGTCAGGCAAGGACATGTGGTCTTTCCCCACACACATGATACATCTTTAAGACAACTTATACTGTCAGAACATTCCAGGTGTACAGCAGGCTGACAGATACCGTTCCTTTGGAAGTTACTTTCAATGGAAACTAAATCAATCAGTTATAACATCAAAAACCACCCTCTTCAAATTGTACTTTGTTTCATTAGTTGAAGTAGCAAATCTCAGAACAACTGCAAAAACTATGGAAAAGAGCAAACAGAAAGCTGAACTCAATGTTGAAACTATGTGAAGGTCTCCAACACATTAAATAATGCCTGAAAAGGTTAACTTCATTGCTTTAAGTGAGAAAAGCAGACAGAAGCTTGAGTGCAGGTTTTGGCTAACACATTCGCTTCCAATATTTTGTTTCAAAACATGAAAAGAATACAGCGTAATTAGGACAGATGTGTTTAAGAAGAAACAAGCATCTAACATATGCTATTGCAGGTAAACAGCCTTTCAAACCCACTACAAAAGCTTAAGACTCCACAGCCCATCAGACTGAAAAGATTCTGCATCTGACCCACAACATTTTCCTCTGGCACTTAATATTTTAATGCAGCAGATTGGAGAGAAGATTTTAAATATTGTTCTCATATCTATATGAAACAGAATCCATTGTTTCATAAGGCATGGAATTTCAAGCAAATAATAAGGAAATTCTAAGTGAAGATGAAATTATAACAAAAGAAGGCGTTAAGAAACACATGCAGGGGATGACACACCTCTCGAGTGGATGGATGGCAAAGTCCCTCCCATTGTAAGAGAACATCAGGTTAGTGGCCACCTAAGGGACCTGAACATATAGAAGTCTACGGGACCTGACAAGATGCACCCCAGAGGGAACTGGCTGATGTAGTTGCCAAGCCACTCTCCATGGTATTTGAAAAGTCATGGCAGCCAGGAGAAGACCCCAGTGACCAGAAAAAAGGAAGCATTGCATCCATTTTTAAAGAGGGTGGAAAGGAGGACCCTGGGAACTACCAGTCTGTCAGCCTCACCTCTGGGCCTAGGAAGATCATGGAACAGACCCTCCTAGAAGCTATGCTAAGGCACATGGAGGACAGGAAGGTGTTTCAAGACAGCCAGCACAGCTTCACCAAGGGCAAGACATGCCTGATCAACCTAGTGGCCTTCTATGATGGAGTGACAGTGGACAAGAAAAGAGCTATAGATGCCATCAGTCTGGATTTCTGTAAGGCCTTTCACATGGTCCCTCATGACATCCTTCTCTCTAAATTAGAGAGATATGGATTTGATGGGTGGACTGTTCGGTGGATGAGGAATTGGTTGGATGGTTGCATCCAGAGGATAGTGGTCAATGTCTCAATGTTCAGATGGAGATCGGTGACAAGTGGTGTCTCTCAGGAGCCTGTATGGGGACCACTACTGTTTAATATCTTCATCAGTGACATGGAGAGTGGGATCGAGTGCACCCTCAGCAAGTCTACAGATGTCACCAAGCTGATTGGTGCAGTTGACATGCCTGGGGAACCCGGATAAGCTCAAGAAGTGAGCCCACGTGAACCTTATGAGGTTCAACAAGACCAAGTGCAAGGTCCTACACCTGGGTTGGGGCAACCTCCAGTATCAGTACAGGCTGGGGGATGAAGGGATTGAAAGCAGCCCCGAGGAGGAGGACTTGGGGGCACTGGTGGATGAAAATCTGGACATGAGCTGGCAATGCACGCTCACAGCCCAGAAGACCAACCGTATCCTGGGCTGCATCAAAAGAAGTGTGGCCAGCAGGTTGAGGGAGGTGATTCTGCCCCTCTGCTCCACGCTTGTGAGACCCCACCTGGAATACTGTTTCCAGCTCTGGAGCCCTCAGCACAAGAAAGACAGACCTGTTGAAGTGGGTCCAGAGAAGGGCCGCAAAAATGACTAGAGAGATGGAGCACCTCTCCTATAAGGAAGGGCTGAGGAGTTGGGGTTGTCCAGCCTGGAGAAGAAAAGGGTCCAGGGAGACTTTATTGCATCCTTCCAGTACTGAAAGGGGGCTTATAAGAAAGACGGGGATAAACTTTTTAGCAGGGCCTGTTGCAATAGGACAAGGGGTAATGTTTTAAAAATAAAAGAGGGTAGATTTAGACTAGACAGAAGGAACAATTTTTATTTTTCTTTTTTACCATGAGGGCGGTGAAACACTGGAACAGGTTGCCCAAAGAGGTGGTAGATGCCCCATCTCCAGAAACATTCAAGGTCAAGTTGGACGGGGCTCTGAGCAACCTGATTTAGTTGAAGATGTCCCTGGCTCCTTGCAGGGGGGTTGGACTAGATGACCTTTAAAGGTTCCTTTCAACCCAAACTATTCTGTGACACAGGCCCAACCTGTAAAATAGCTCCATAGTTAATTCAGCTTGCAAGTGCTTTCTATCAATCAATCCAATTGTATAAGAATTATTAAAACATCACTAATTAAATCACCAATTTATTCATAAGTATTTATATGTAGTTAAGCATCATCTCAATAATTTAAAGCACTTAAATTTTTTATATCCTAAGGAGAGTGGGTTATTTGTAGCATACCAGATGTTTGCTGACCAGGAAGAAATATGCTAAATCAGCATTTAAAGAAAATGTAGAAATACATCCACATAATTCATCTTGTCCAGATGACAAAGAGATACCCACTTAAATTCTCTGGGTCCCATTTTCTGCACCTGATCTAACCTTACTTTTTTTTTTTTTTTAACAGGGATAAGACCAGCAGCAAGCTATTTCCTACACATCCTCTACAACAAAGACAAGCTCTTTATGTCTTCTTGCAATATTCAAGAAAAGCCAGCAACTTCTACCACCTAGCAAGTGGTCCCTTTAATTTCAGTCAAAGTTGTGTGGACAACCTTACGTATGAAACTCTTTCTGCAAAGTATAATATTCCACCAAGATGAGAATTTATAAAAGTATAACTAAGCCCTGACAATAGAAAGTGAAGGCCCCTATACAAAGAAGGAAAAAGGCTGTCAGGAAAAGAGGAAAACCTTCACAAACTGAAAACAGTATAAAAGAAACATCAATTGGTTTAATAAATAGAAAGTGTTGCATTCAGAGTTTGAAAGTTTATTTTTAAGATGCACTTTATGTTCACTTTGAGTTCTTTCGCATCCCTCAATAGTATTTCACACATAATCAATATCTGAGCCTGAACTCAAAGACTGAAAAAAAAATTGAAGTAGCTCTTCCAATTGGTATATCATTTCTAAAGTTTTGATCATGGTTTCCATTATAGGAAATGGTAACAGAATTACATTTCCCCCTACTATTACTGGGACTTGGGCAGTTTCATTTAAAAAAAAAAAAAAAGGTGATAAAAAAATAGCACTAGTTTAGTACAGATTCATCCTTGTAAGAACTACCTAAAAGTGAGTTGGAAAACACTTTCCATAGGACAAAGGAAAGCAATGTGAAATCCTCCTTTGCCTTCCCCCACTTCCCACACGTGCAAGAAAACCTTCCTCCCTCCTCCACAACAGAGGTAAAGACACCTTGTCAAACCCTAGTAACCTGAGTGCAGACCTACAGACAGAAAAGCAATATAGACAGAAACACCAAAGTAAGTTTTGGCAAGAAGTTAACCAGAAGAAAAAAAGTGAGCAACTCAGTTGATTTCATATATCATGAAATAAGTCTTTCTTTCCCTCCCCAACATCTTCTGCCTTCTTATCTAGGACAGCTTCTGAAGATTAAAAGGTTTTTGTAGAATCAGAGTGGCTGAGGTGGGAAGGGACAAATCCACAAAGCAGGGGCAACTAGAGCAGGTTGCCCAGGGCTGTGGCCAGTTGGGTTTTGAATGTCTTCATGGATGGAGACTTCACACCTTAACAGGCATATTACAGCATTTGGTTGAGCTCACTGTGAAAACTAAAAACATTTAAAAAAAAAAAAAGAAAAAAAAAAGTCTTTTCTTATGTTTAAATGGAATTTCTTGTATTTCAATTTGTGCTGATTGCCTCTTGTCCTGTCACTAGGCACCACGGAGAAGAGTCACACATAAATCTTATCATATACTGACAATATTTACTTGCAACTGCAACAGGTACATCAGTCAAGCCCAGCACAGAAAGGTTTGTGAGAATTCATCAGAGAAAACAGCATATGTATTTTAAACAGGGCTATTATAAACCTGCTGCCAGATCCCAAAGTCAGGAAAATATTACATTTATACTATTACTGGCTCACTAATAAGCAATATAAATATTCACATCTTATATAGTCACCAGAAAGTAAACCAATCTATAGGTCAGCCATGCTCAAAAAAAATTTTTTTTAATTCAACAATCCCCTTCTTTTCCATAAAGGTTTGAGAGCTCCTACCTCCACTTTCTCTCCCCACATACAGATGCCAGATTCTAGCCCGTTCCAAACCTCTGCACCTCTAACTCCAGGCACCAGCCCCCTCACGGAGGGTAATAGTTCATAGCAACTATTCCTCCCCAAAGGAGTAATACCACGTACCCGCTGGCCAACATCCACCCACGTTAAGTCTCCTCAAATGTGGCATATCACATTCCAGCAATTAGCAAGGCAAAGGTATTGGCACCTCTTCAGTTTCCACACATCATCACGGGCTGAGAGAAATCATTACCTTCTGGATATAGCTACTAGGGAGGAGAGTTCGTGTGATGGAAAGGGAGACAACTCTGGACGAGTAGTAGGCAGCTTGTCATACTCTTTTTCCCTCAGAACATTATTCTACGCACCATCTTCCCAAAGAGTTCATCCCTCGTAGCTGTTACAGATGGCTGCAGAAATCTTAGTAGCAAAAGCTTCATAACATTATCTGAAAAAATTCCAAGCTGTGAGTACATTTCCCCTAAACCACTATCATAAGTAGCCAGAACTGGTGAAAAGTTTAACTTTATTCTTAATGCAAACCTCCTCCTCATTTTCCAGTACTTTAGTCACCATAAAACCAGATGCATCAGTGACCCTAATACAGAAATTTAAACTGGAACTAGCTACTTATAGGGGCTGTAGTAACAGATGTCTGTTAGTCCAAACAGATCTAAAGCTCTTTGATACATGCAGCATGTCCTACACCGCAGGTGGAGCAGCAGCCAGCAAAACACACCTGCACCCCACCCTGCTGTAACGAGCATCCAACGTGTGACTAACAAGAGGCTCAGGAAACCCCCTCCCCGCTTCAAGAGGCAATCTGTTTTTAGTTCACATTTTTCCAAAGGTCTCAGATATGCACACCAAATTAAGCTCTGCTAGGGACACCTGTGGCAAGGTGAATAGTCACCAATTTTCTCTGACCATTTCTGTGCATATGGGCCCACTTATTCTGCCCAGTGACCACCTGGCTATTTCTTCCTCCCAAAATCAAGCATTTAATATCTATGCTAATCATTCTTCAAATCTTTATCTATTTTTGCTGATTAAGCATTAATTCAAACAGCTAGTAAAGGCTTCTAAAACACGAAAAGTGTCAGTATTAAATAAATCCATTGCAACTCATGCATCTTTTCTGTTTGTAGGAGTTCCAGTAAATCAGAAGAAAGCTACAGAAGCCAGTCCAAAGGCAAACTCATGCTAATAAGCTACATCTGCAGTTTCAGATTAAATACATCACTCCTCTGCTTAACAGACTTTACTCTAAGTCCCCTGACTTTCTAAGGCCCTTATCAACCCAAATCCAAATCATACATATGCCTCCCAGAACGGGGCCTGCCTTTTTTTGTGGTACCTCTGTTTACACAGCTTATCCTTTATCACACTGACAACACTGGGAACCACAGCAGATGGTCTCCTCAGCCACAACTCTAACAGGTTTTCTCCACTCCCCCATTCCACGTTTTTTTTTTTCTTTTTGTGCAAACAACTGATAAGGAAAGCTGCTGCAATGATTTACTGATATCTGCAGTTGAAAATTGACAAAACGCAAACTGCTCTTGTTCCCCTCAGCCCGCCTTGTGAACTGCTTAACCTCTTAACTACTAAGCAACATAGACAAAGAGCATTAATAATTGTACAAACCATACAGTCTGTTGGATTAGCATTTCAAACACAAGCAGTATTGGTTAATTTAAAGATCATTACTACCTTTAAAAATTATGCCAGTTAGAGCAACCAGTCTCCTATTACTAAAGGAGAAAATACACATCCTCTGGTTTGGGAAATGCCTTTAAATTACATTCAAAACCATTTCTAGCAGTCTACTAAAAACAGACTCTCAAGCAGAGTTCAGAATAGAGACTGGACATTTCATATGTAAGTATACATTTACTTTCATCTAACAACCAGAGCAACCTGTAGTTCAGTGACAAAAATCAAAAGGCTCTTGATATTGCTATTAGAAAGACAGAAAGATGCTTAAAACTAAGCTTCACATAAATTCTACTAACCAAGTCAGGCTCTTACTACTGGAGAGCGTGAATTTGCAAAACCACTATACCAAAATGTTGCAAAAAACCCTAGAGGTTGGCAAAAACACCTCAACTAACCATCTATGAAGAAGCATCTGCAAGTAGACAGTAACGAACCAGACAGACCCAGAGGGTTTTCTTAAATGTAGGTCATGTCTGTCAGACCATAGCAAAAGGCACAGTAACATTTGCTGGAGAGAACCCCGAGTTATTCTTGCACAAAAAAATTTACTCTGTAGGCAGACACTAATAGTTACGCATTTGTGATGATCACCATCTGATGCTTAAGAGGAAAAGGAAGGAAAAGCTGCACAGAAGATAGCTGTATTGAATTTAAGAATAAGAGTAATAAAACATTCCTTATAACACAACACTTTACATGCTTTTCTCTTCATGAAGTTGTCACATAAGAAAAAATTTGTTTAAATCTGATGTTTTACACCAGGGGTTGGGGGGACAGCAAAAAAGTCAGCAAAAAAGGCAACTCAGAAACAGTAATTTTCGCTGATTTATGCCATATTAAGCCAAAGACTTGAATTACCTAACTACTGTGATGAGAAATCGTTAAAACCTTGAGTATTATTTACTCCAGATACCTGCAGCGTTCTCTTTACTTGATTACGTTTTCAGTCTGAGTCAGGTACTTTTTTGTTATGACAAAAATCCCATAGAAAGAGACTGTCTAATGACTTAAGATGTGGTTCCAGATGAGACAGCATAATGGAAGGACTCGCACCAACAGCCTGATACCTGGCTTTTTTTTTTTTCCTTTACCTGCACAAGTAATATAGAAAAAAAGATTGGAAGATTTTAAGAAAAACTCTTGCCAATGAAGAGGGTCAGCAGATTACAAAAGCAGCTAGCTTTTCACCTGAAGGCCTAAAAATTACAAAGTTAAAAAATAAGTATTTCAAAGCATAATACAATTAAAAGGACATTACTCAAAAATACTTGGCTCTGAATCACACCTATGCATCTCCTGCTGTAAAATCAGGGAGACAAAGCAGTATGCCTTTCTTTCTAGAGGCAGGTAAGATGAGAACAAGTGAGGAACCTCTTTTTGCCCTGCAGATAGTTTAAAAACAGAGTCACAGTCAACCATGAAACAAGAAGTAATGTAAGATTCACCACAGCTGAATCTTTCTGGAAGGCATCAGACCAACCCACAAACACTATAAATAGCACGTAGTAAAACACTGGAACAGATCATTTAATAATAAATCTCCATACTCAAGAAATTTTAAGATTAGACAGTAAAACTTGAATTCAAGCTAGAAAGTTATCTAGTGGAAGAAAGATTAAGAAGTACAAGAAATCTATTTGCTCATTCTTTGTTTAGCCAGCAGTCAGTCACGAGTCCAAAAGAAGAAAAAAAAAGGAAAAATGTTTTTCACTGGTCAGCAGCAAAAGTCCCTATTCAGAGCTCAGTTATTACAGGTTTATCAGTGTTTACATTTTTTCTGTGAGTCTACTAGTAAAACACTTACCAACAAAAACCAGTATCAGATGACACCTCTCAGACTCAAACACAATCCACATGCAGATGCAGTTACACCAACACAAACATTTTTATAGTCATTTATAATTCTATGTAGATTGGGGTGTTTTGGGGGTGATGGGGTGGTCTTTTTTTGTTTTAATTTTTACAAGTTTATATCCTCAATAAGTTTCAGATTTAAAAACACTGTCTGCTTATCTGAACTAGATCTGAACGCAGCTCTACAGGTAACAGCTTTGGGCCCAGGTTCATTATAGTCTCAACATGAGAAATAACATAGATGATGTACCAATAGGGTTTTCAGTCTTATAATCAGCGAACATGACCTCCATTAATCACCAGGGTTATTTATTAATTTTTAACAAATGAAAAGAATCACTGGGAAGATCTTCCGTTGTCATGTTATTGCAAAAGTAATCAACACAGCAGTAATTATCACTTACCTTTCTTGCCATTAATTGTCACTACTACAGATACGTGTAAATATTTTAAAGTTCTTTGTCCTGACTGAGAAGTACATCAGTGCTTGAACTTTACTTGATTTACAATCAAACAAAAATTAGTATTATTTGTGCTGTTACAGCTACAGACGTCTGTAGGACTGTGCTCTATTTTAAATACACAAGTTAAAATCATTTTGCTATACTGTGAGCAGGGTTGGATCGAATGGCAGTATTTAGACTAATTATCTACTTCTGGGTGCTTTAAGAATATATAGCTTAAATTAAGGGAGGGGGTATTGGTCAGAATCAAATCTCTGAAAAGTCACGATACTGTTCATTGGAAAACATTTCTTCTGAGACAGAAGAGCGGTTTTCTGTCTGACCACAAAATCTACAGTGATTTAGGTATTCCTTTAACAACATAATAATTTTAAGACTAATTGCATGTATACACTCAACTAGAAAATACAAAGTTTAAATCAATTGTTCAAGATACACGAAAAAACACACAGCGCACTGAACTAAAATGTTTTAAAAGCTTTTAATAAATACTGTTCATGAGTAGGAGGAAAACAAGCTAACATAATTGACTTATCTATTAATATTGCAAATTTTACCTGTACACACTGTAAATAAAGAATAAAAAAAAACCTGTAAATAAAGAATAAGAAAACCCCACTGTGCCCTTCTATTTAAGCTAGCCTGAAAATAATTATGAATGCACACTCTGGCTGAACTTCAAGCATTCATATTTCAAACATTAATTTACTTTGACTATGTGCATGTCAAAATGAAAGACTGCTGTCTAGATCCAGACATGCAGTATTAATACTGAACACGTGCATTCATTTCAGGTCAGCAGACGTTCCAACTCTACTTCAGCAGGTGGTAGGAATAGCACGCTAATTAAAATCTATATTAAAAAGTTCACAATGGGCTATCTATTCTGAACAACTCCCACACAGCAACATCACTGCAACCTAAGTACTTAGACCACCTTTACTTGAGCATGAAGAAAACCCAACTGCCCCTCATGTAAACTACCAATTACGTCCCTTTCTGAACAACTTTGACATCCTACCAACCGATTTTTCAAGGCAGCCCACCAAAGATTTCAAAACCTAGGGTTAGGTACCAAAAAAGGCTCCAAAATACTTCTTCAAAATAATCTCACATTAGATATTAAAGTAATGAAAAATGCTAAGCTCATTCCCTATTAGATATTGGTCTCTGGTCACTTCAGAAGCTGAGTGCCTTTCTTAAGTGATACATCTGAGAACAGTGTAAACAAAGTCAAGGTGGCCTCAGCCCAGATCACCTGATAAGATACTGATTTAGTTACAGTTTTAGGGTAAACATGAACTTGTGGGTGGGTTGGTTTTTTTAACTTAACAGCTTTATTTTATACTTTTGGGAGAGGGTTGTTTCATTTGTAGTCAGTATGTACTAGACTGAAGCACAGAAATAACCTGACATTTTACAATGCAAGTGCTTCAGTTAGAGCATTTCTTATAAAACAACAGACAGACCTAGCTGGCTATAATACCAGACAACACATACAGTCCACCTCCTAGCTTCATTCCTACTGCTGAATGAGATGATGATGTGACCACCATGCTGACTGGAAGCGCACGCTCGAACTTTATGGCAACTACAGCAAATTATTTGGATAGAGAAATACTCAAGAACTCCAAGATGGAACATTTAAAACACACTTTTCAACAGTGACTGCATTTTGTTTCTCAAGTGTAACTGATAATTGCATTAAATACATTTCAAGAAAACAGTGATATCTGTCTTATAACTCAGAACACAAAGACAAATAGGTCCTTTTTCTTCTTCAAATTTGAAAGAAACTAGGGATGAAGTGAAGAACTACTCTATTACTGATAGCAAGAACAGAATCTTTTTTTTATTACTATTCCCATAGAGGCATTAAACTTTCCCACAGGGAGCATCAAGATGATGACACCTCCAAAAATATTCTCTCTCCATGTTTCAGAACCTGTTTCTCTGCACTCATATGGAGGCCCCACAAAGGGAAGCTTAAAGTGTGTCCTAATCCCTCCTCTGATGAAAACCAGCCACAGCAGACACCCTTAGAGCTCTTTTACACCTTTACCGGGCAGTAAGATCAGATCAAACTGATGCACTTTTCTAGCCAAGGACAAATAAAAAAAAAAAAAAAGTAGTTATGTCCCACACGGAACTTATTATATTTAATGAGCCTCCTGTGTATGTATGCTACAAGTTTGACTTGTCCATTGGCTAACCAAACAATACTGGATGGCACCTTGATAACAGATGCTGCTCTAGAATTAAAAATTCAAATATTATAAACAACAACAGTAAGTGGCACGTGAGCTTAAGCTGCTTCTACAACAGCTGTTCAACTTTAGATGCCTATGAAGTTTTCAGCACACACACAAATGAGTCTTTGCAAGTGTAAACAGAATTAAAGAAGAATTTTGCTTCCTTGTGTACAATACCTTTTTTTTCTCATGTGTGGCGCTATATCATTGTACTTCATTTTAACCAAGCCAGCTCAGATACTTACAATGTTAGTTTGTCTACTACAAAGCTAAAAATGTATCAAAGTGAGTGTACTTGACCTGCACCTTTCTCCTAGTAACATAATCTTATCACGCACTTTCATTTTAAATCACTTTGGTTCCTACTGAGAAACATCCATTGCAAAACAGTAAAAAAATCTACACATAATGGTTATTAACTTGTGTTGCATTGAACTTTTGTTACAAAACAGCACAATTATCTTTGTCCATTCATTTACAATGCTAAAGCATCCTAACATACAGGGACATCACTAAGAATATTCAAAATTCATCATACTAGGGAAGAATTTTAACAGAAGTACTCTTTTCACAAGACATAGAAAGAAAGCATTTGTGAATTTTGACATCCTGGACTGCATTCAGTGGAACAAAGCACTTGTTTACTAGACAAACATGTTCACAACTCCATCACATAGCATCCAAGGATGGGAGATTAGTGTCATCCCACCAAGTGGTTCTTGCAACTTTTGTTTTGTTTCTTTTAGCATATAGGACGCTACTCAGTGTATAAATATTATCACAGAACTGGACTGAATCCATGTCTTCCCAGACACAGACAAGCGTTTTAGTGGCAGCTGGGAAGACAGTCCAGTAAGTAGTTACCACCTACTGTCAGAAGCACAAACAGCTCTGCAGTCAAGTTTACAGAATGTGTCCAAGAACTGTGTACCTGCTTCTCTGCTTTAATGGTGATCTATGGATCCCAAAATAAAATGATCACACAAGGCATGTAAGAAAAGCATAGCAATTACACTTGCTAAAACAGAACTGGAACAAGGACCATTTTTATCGACTAATTCATAGTTAGCTAAGTACACTGTAGAAGCACTGAACTTGAAACAAAATCCTGAGCTCTCTCAACAAATACAAAACTTGAAAGTTCAACTGAACTTGAAATTATATTGTTAGCCTGACCATGTGACTTGCCACTGTAACTTATTAACGCACTTCACATGCTTAGCTATACACACAAAAACTCTGAAGAACTGTAAGGTTGACTAAACATTGAAGGGATTTATGCAATTTGAGTGAAGATAAGGTTAAAAAAAAAAAAACAAACTTCGTCTTACTGCTATAATAACTAGGGTGGAAAGAATGAAGGTATTCATACCAACAACTACACATCTCTCAGTCGTCTGAGTTAGGAGCAGAACTCCCTGTACAATCAAAGGAAATAAGCCAACACTATTGAACTCGTTACCTCCAGGGTGCGCTTCAGGAAAGCAAGTCTCTTCTCACTTAGCTCATTAGACTTAACTTAGGAACCTAATGTATATATCTAAAGATGTTTGGTAAAATCACTTTTTGCATACCTATTTTGATAGATATTTCAGCATTCCCCAGGTAGTCCTTTGCTTATCACCACTTTGATGTGGCAGCTAAAACATTATCTTTAAACAAGGACGGAAAGTCCCATTTTAACAGCTGGTTGCTTGGGGTTTTTTTGCCAAAGAAGTCTCTTCGTTGTTTATTTCAGAACGATGCTTTGAAAGACACTATTTTCAAGGGATAACTATGAAAATATTTGTGGAACAATGCTATAGAAAGTGATGCCAAAAATCAGCAGACTCTGTAGAAGTTAAAGAAATACGTTTTAGCATATAGAAAGATAGGAGAGTAGCTCCATTTAACACACATCTTAAACCCACCTCATTCACCAGGCTTTAAATCTTTCATTTTAGAAATCAGTTTATTGAGAATATGGTTTGCAACATATATGGCACATGTGTTTTCAATACTGAAATGTGTCTAAAGCAATTGGGTACAACTTGGTACCAAATACCATACAGTTTGTTTCTTAAGTCACACGTTCCTTGATGTTAACAGGACATTAACTAGTTCCACACTTTCTATACATTGAAGTACATTCTTGATTTAGTTCGTGGTACCTGAAGTAGATGTTAATGGGAATGGAATTGCTTTTACGAAGAGCAAGACTGTATTAATGAAAAGGAAAAATACATCTATGAAAGCTTAAAACTAAGTTTTACAGGGCCAAGCTGCTGATTAGCAAGCATTTCTCAGTGTCTTGGATCTCACAAAAACAACAAACCCAACCCTAGCTCACAGGAGTTTAATTTATTTTTTTTTTCCACTGAAACTTAGAAAAATGTATCCAGTTTGTATTAATTTTCCTTCTTTGACTGTCCACTAAGTATGAGAAAGGGAGACACCTTAAATTACAAATACCTTCTTGAATCACAACTTGGGCACAACTCTCTCAGGGGAAAAAAAGAAAAAAAATGGTCCTTCAACAAGTTGTTCTCCCAAAAGAATAAGAACCTATAAATCAGTTCATACAAACACATTATTTTCATTACTAAACTGTTTTCTTGAAGAACGAAATTAAGCAAGATACAGGAGGAAAGATCTCAACTTGAACCAACTACATGTTACTAATTCATCCTAGAAGCTGCCTTACTGCTTCAAACCAAAGTCTGTGAAAACCTGCAAAATAAGAAAAAGAGTTATATTAAACTAATTCTTTCACATTTTAAACTGAAACTTAACTACTTTAGAATCACTGCATCATGATCAGAGATCAGCAGCTATGGATATATATACTGCAGTTAGGTATTTTTTCTAAACTGAGGAAACTTTCAGCTAAGATAACAGATCATCTTAACTTTTCCATTGTTCACAGGTACAAATATCTTACTTTTGCCATCCAGCCTCACGTAACAAATTAATTCAAATCACTGTGATTTCAATGTCTTGAAAATTATACATGGCTAGAATCCATTTTCGATTTTCTTCTGGTATACGGTTTTTGCAAGACCACTTCTTCAATATAAATAAGGTTTCCCCAAAAACTCAGGGAAAAAATTGGTTTTAATAAAGTTTGGCAGCTAAAGAAAGCAAAAGTAACTGCTTAAAATGTCCTCAGAATCTTCCTTTGAGAAAAGTCCCTGCACCAATATCTGCTAATATTTTTCATTTTTTTGTTTTTAAAAAGAATTAAGTGTTATGCCAAATCTTCCATTTTCACTTTAGTGTGTGCTAGGAAGCACACCTGGAACTGCAAGTACAAATTCATCAAGTGATTTCAATTAGTGGCAGGAAGGCGAGTCAAACTAGAAATGTTGTATACACACAATGCAAATAATCGCCGATATGCCAGTACAGGTGTGAACAAAGACAGTAACCAGCAAGATCTCAGGAAGTAAATGAAGAACATGCCCTAATAATTAAATAAGTCCACATAGTTATTAGAGTAAGAGATAACTACAGCAGTCAGCAACTACATCTGTTCCCCCTTCCCAAAAAACAAGTAAAATATACTTAATGATGCAAAAAAAAAAAAAAAAAAATCATACATGCACACAGAAAACATGCAGTCTGGTAACATAAATGCCATTTTTGCACTTCACAGACCCATTGGAGTTTGTTTTTTTTAATGATACATAGCACAAGCTGCAGCTGAAATAAACTTTATTATTTTGTTGGAAGAATCCACATCTTTAAGAGATGTAAACTTTCCTGATGTACGTACCTGAGAACCATGAAAATCTGCCTTGCCAAAATGTCTAACATGTATTTAACCATTACAGTAAAGGAAACGGACCGTTTAGTATATTGTACTTCCCGCACACTGAAAACCACTTGCTAACACTGATCATTATGAAAAAACCTTACGCCATCCTGATTGGACACAGAAAACCCCCGGCTGCATCACACTGCAAGCGTCTTAGTACCACACCCATAAGCTCTATTTGGATATGATCTTTTCCATGAATGAACAACTACTGTGCTTACGGTAATCCGGCACAGTAACTCTGAAGACAAAAATCCAATTTTACAGAGAAAAAAAAAAGTTACAACAGTTTTAAGCTTTCCTAGCTAAGATTCTGAAAATAAAGAGTTCGTGTAAGTAGCATGAACATACATGGATGATGATCAATTAAGAAAAGTCATACAAATCCCTCTAATCTCAAAAGACTTATACTAATCACTACTTCATTTCCTCTGTGACCATATTTGACCTGACAATGGATCTCATTTCTTCCCAAATAATCTTCTAGGATATTTACACAAGCCTAATGTATGCAATGCTTCTGCATTATTAATAATTGTGTGGGAAACGCAGGAAAATTTTACCTCACTTTCTAGGGCTGCCTCTGAACTTTCGAGTCCTTTCAAACAATGCAAAATAAGGCCCCGAGCCAAGAGATCATTTGTAGTGGGATCAATTAAGTGACTAAATTGAAAACAAAATTCAATAAAATGCCATTTTTAACCTAAATGTTAATTTAAACGGCTCTCAAAAATAGGTTTCAAAACTAATTTTGGTCAAAACACAGTTACACAGTGCCATCTAGCAGCGATTTACGGTATGGCAGTTACTAGGATACTAAGTTTATCCATTACTTTGTAAAGTCCTTACTCATTAAAGTACATTCAAATAAACCCGTGAAGTGACCCATACAATTGCTACAAGGAAACGTAAAGTTGAAACTTTACAGACTGAATCTACACCAAATGCTACAATTCTCCTCCCGTTGACCTAAACCGGCCTCACAAAAGAAAGGGGAAGAAGGCGTTCAAAATACCTTTCTTTGACAGCTTATTTTCCAAAACGTTCTGGAGAAGACAAGTAAGCCTTAGCAGAACTCTTATTTATAATGGAGCCCTGTATAGGTCTTCTCCCAAGTCTGACATCAAAAATAAAGTTTGATCTAATGTTTCTCTGAAGTTTTTTCTTCACTAAATTTAAGTGGCCAAGATTTCTCTGCTTGTCATGACTAAAACTCTTGAAACATATGAAGCTGCATACATGAATAAAGTCAAGTTTCCTAACATATTGAGGGGAAGGGGAAAAAAAAAAAAAAAAAAAAGAAGATACTTCAAGGCCCAAAAGATTGGCATTGAGATGGATTCTTTACCAGATCAATTTGCACAAAATACCTGCAGAAATCAATCACTGTAAAAAGCAGTAAAATGAAGTGTTCCAAGTCTAAAGCTATAGTTTTCCAAGCACATACTTTAACTCAGCATAAGTAAGCCCTAGTGCTAAATAAAAGATGAGCCATCTCTTGCATGCTCAGTTCTGTTAATGCTCTGTTCTCTTCCTTTCACAATGTCTTAATACATATGTGTAGATACTTCTAAAGATTAGTCCAACTTTGCAGTAAATCAAATGAAGGAACTAACCTCATTTTAGACTGAAATGGTCAAAAAATAAAACAAATAGTGCCAGAGTATTTTTGAAATTACAGTGAAAAAAATACAGGCAAACAACACAAGTGTGATGACAACCTTTGGCTTAGCAATTCAGAGTTTGTATTATTTTAAAAATCTATAATATTGCCATTATGAACAGCAGCAGTGTCCCTAAATGAGCCACAAAAGTAAACCATTATAAAACTGTGAAGCTCTAAGTTAAGAGTATTCAGTTCACATACCTTACTTCTCTGCATCCAATTTTAATGTATTCCAATCAGGACAGTACTAGCACCAAGACTTCAACTTCCCCATCTTGAACAGTTTACTCTAAAAACCATCTCACATAAATATTTTTCTACATAAGTGCATTTCAGTAGTTCCCACTTTTAAAAAAAAAAAAGTTGTTGGTTTTTTTTTTTTTAAAAAGTCAATTATGACAGAGCTATTCTCTAAGAGACTTTGATCCAGATTTCAGCTGTCCTGGGACCTCAATTTGAAGGTTTCATAAACCTAATTTTGAATAAGGCATCAAAAATTCACCTACTGCCCATTTATCAGAATTGCACACACTACATAAACAGACTAATGTACTTGAAGATTGATGCAAATAAACTGGATCATGTCCAGAGGAGAGGAACAAGAAAGGTCAGAGATCTGGAGAACATGACCTATGAGAGAAGCTTTTAGGAATTAGGTCTATTTAGCCTTCACGTAAGATGCCTACAGGGAGAAGTGATAACAGCATTCAAATATGTGAAAGGTTGTTATGAAGAAGAAAAGAGTCAGATGTTCTCCATAACCACTAAAGAAAACACAGGCAGTATAAGCTTGAACTGTGCTAAAAGATTTAGGTTACACATTCGGAAACAGCTTTCAACCAGAAAGGTAGTTAATCATCCAAAAGGGGTTATGCGTTCTCCATCACTGGAGGTTTTCTACAACCAGCTAAAACAAACGTCAGTGAATGGCTCACCCCGGGAAGGAAAGCTCAACCATGCAGGTGCCTTTTGGCCTATGATCTATGACAGACTGCAGCAGCCTAAGAGGAGGCTCTGCCAGTCATGAACACAAACTTACAACCTACTCCCTACAGGTGGGCAGGGAAAGTAATCTTACTTAAAATTCCTCTCCCAGTCCTCCTCTGCATCAGTTTACATCCCAGAAATAAACCCCTCCCCTTTACCCAGTGCCTGGAGTGCCTGCCAGCAGGTGAGCAGCATCACACTGAGGTGCTGTTAAAATATGAGAATTTCTCCCCAACTCACTGAACCGCAGAGGTGAAGCTTACAGTCCCCTCCATTTAAATGTATTTCTGCCTTGGTAAAGCGAGAAACCACTGACAGCACTGAAAAGCTACAGCTGTAATGAACTGTCAGCCACCTACAGAAGAAAATGCTAGTTTTCCGCTCTGCTGTGTTTGTATTTGGAAAATTGTGGATAGACCCAAAGACAATTCAGAAAACATTATAGTCTTCCAACCAGTTTTTTTTGTTTGTTTGTTTGTTCTGGGAGTTGTTTTTGTTTTGTTTTTTTTACAAAAAGACACAAGCATCACAGCAAAATAGTTTTCTGGAATCCCAGAACACAAGGTTGGAAGGGACACTCAAGGATCACCTTGTCCAACCTTTCTTGGCAACAGCATGGTCTAGACAAGATGGCCCAGCATCCCATCCAGCTGAATCTTTAAAGTGTCCAATGATGGGGAATTATTCCAACAAGACAAATTTTCCTTTTGGGTCCAATCAGAATCTCTCCAGGAATAACTTATACCCATTACCCGACATCTTTTCCAGGTGAACCCTTGTAAAAAAAAAAAAAAAAAAAAAAAAAAAAAAAGAGTCTCTCTTCTTTGTAGCCACCCTTTAAATACTGGAACATGGTGGTAAGTTTGTGGAGAAACTCCTCTTCCATCCCATAGGTTTCCTGGGTTTTTGGTTTGGGTTTGATTTGTTTGGTTGGTTTTGTCTAAAAAAACTTGACCAATTACATTTTTCTCCTTTAACAAAAAATTCTATTGCGTTTTTCCTATTCTACAGTAACACTACAAAGAATATTTGGAACTCTTAAGAATACATCAAGGTGATTGCCTCAGACTTAAACTTAATTTTTTTATTTTCTCATTAGTCGACTTCTAAAGTATATTCAGTTGATATTCTCCTTTCATCACAACCAATTGTAAGACTCACGTCTAGTTAAATAAATACTAGATGTTCAAATTTACCTTCATCTGATGGTCTAAATCTTTACATTCAGAAAGGAAGATTAACATTTACCAATGCTAAGTCAATTTTTCAAAGCATAATAAAGACAAACAGAAAAATGCCAACCCATAAATAAACAACAGAATTTCAGAAGTCAACTATCACTTAGGGAATCAATTACAAACAAGCACACTTTTACCCTTAAAGCCCAGCCAACAAAAGCTGAGGGTCCAAAATGCCTAATAAAATCAGCAGCCAAGTGATCTGTCTTCTATTATATTGCAAGCCAAAAAACTCACTTCTCTATACACCAGTGTCTTGTACCAATCAACAGCAATTCAGTTCTGGCACGATTAACTCAAAGCCTATTTATAGTCATCCAAGACAAAAGTTTCTGCTTAGTTTCTTTCTGTAAGCAAATTCCATACCCAGGGATTTGACACACAAGACAAATGCTAGTGTCTTCTGCTTAAACTGATGAAGCCTGTTCCTCAGCCCCAACACTTAATGTGTTACCTCCAACTGGTAGCACCCAAATGCTGCAAGATTCACGGATGTGCATTTCTGCAGACACATCGTACGCCGGCTAAGCATCACGGTTGTAAAGACTGCACCAGCTAAGTCAACAAAAGGTCACCATGGGTGCTAGGATGCTTGGTCACAGCATTTATCATGCTTAAGTTCGAAATGAGCACCAAAAAAAAAAGTCACAGAAACTGGCTAGGATGAGGTTGAACTTTCCCAAGAACTGCAGAAATAGGTTATGACAATATGAAACATTCTAAAACACAGCTTTATGATGCAATAAAGACCTTTTTTGCATCTCTGAGATACAGAGCAGCCTATCACTTCTCTCGGGGTGAAAAGTATCTCTGCCTATAGTGTTCCAGAGACCAAAAAATTACTCAGTTTCTGGAAAGATTAAGAGCCTCTGCATAACTTGCTTAATTTCAAAATAGGCTCTTGAGCAAGGCCACAGGGAAGAAGAGAAGGACTGAAGATTCAATGATTATTCCATATCTACCACAAGGAGGATACAAACAGTATGGGAGTCTGCTCCAATGCTGCTTCAGAAGAGCTCCTTCCCTGCAAATTCAAACACTTCCCAGTGCACAGCTTTGCTGCTCCCAACACGTACCAGGGAAAGATTGCCTTTCGACAGCTTACTCATCTCCACTATTTTAAACATCACTCACAAAAGATTTTACAGTACTAAATCTAAAAAAAAAAAAAAAAAAAGAAAAATGTATACAACTCAGAAGTTCCTGAAGATAAGCTCAAGAAAAAACACATGAATGGCAAATAAAAAAAAAAAAAAAAACAAACCCCATACAAAATTCACAAACTATGTAGGTAGGTCTCACCCACATTAAACTTAGTGTGTTAATTCACAGCAAGTGGCACTTTCCCTCAAAAAACCCAACCCAAACATTAAATCATATCCTCCGAAACATTAAATCATATCCTATATATTATTTAGAATTTGTTTAAACAAATGAAAAACCTAGTTTGGGAAACTTAGGATAGCACTGCAGTGATGACAATAGTTACCACCTATCTGAAACGCAAGCCTTAATAAGCTGTAACATAATTAATTGCTAACTTGAACACCATTTGCCTTTATACTATTAACTAAGCTTGTAGTTCTATTTATGCTGTAGTTATGCATTTCAACTGATAGCATTTGTTCAGCAGTCCCTGAAAGTTTGTGCCTTAGTGTAATACACACCTAGGACAATGTACATAAGATTATTAAAATAAAACAAAACTTTAAAATCATCCCTTAATGAAAATAAACAGGGGATCATGTTGATCATTATAAGCAAAATTCTCAATAAATGCTTCAAATAGAAGTCCTTATATAAATTAAGCCAACCTCCCAAACCAAACAAACATGAGGCAGAAAGAGGCATCCAAAGGCACAGTTCCTCAAAAAGGTGATTTTAGCAATTATGATATTTTATGAATCCAGAACCTATTAACACAGACTCCTTGGAAGGGAAACTAAAGGGTCTGATACAAAACCAACCAAACTAAAAAGTAGTCAGTAAAAGTACAAAACATAGACCTTCCTAATATTCAATAGCAAAGCTGCCAACTACACAGCCAAAAGATCAGAATGATAGCGAATAATTTTAATTAAAGCCGATTTAATTAAATGCATACGACTGCACTTTAAAATTTGAATTATAATCCAGTGTCCCTAAATTAAATCAGTAACACGGCTCGGTAGAAACGAAGAGGTTAACGGCCCCGCTTGAGGGGTTCGGGCTCTGGGCCGGCTCTGCTGGGCTGATGCTGCCACCTCTTGGCTCCCACCCATACAGCACCAAGCCCAGCCCCACAGCGGCCCAGCCTTTACGTTTCAACACACACACAAATTTCTAAACCGTCCTCAGCTGAAAAAGCTATGACTGTAAGCTACTTCAAACATCACCGTCTCCCGAGAATTTTTTTTTTTTTTAATTACTACTTTATAACTGTAAAAGATTTCGATAGAAAGAAAGCAGAAGTCTGAACTTGCTCGTGCCAACCAGCGCTGGGGAGACACAATGCTGTAGATTCTTAAAACAAAACAAAACAACCCAAAAAAAACAACAACAACAAAAAAAAAAAAACAACAAAGAAACACCAAAAAGACAAAACCATCCCATCACTCCAAGGATGGGATGGGACTCTGGGAGAGATAAAAATACCTACATCCATTTTTATTTGTTTGCTATGTGACGGGACCTGTTTTTACACCTGGGAGCCACAGCAACACTTCCCAGCCTTACACAAACATAGCCCAAGTTGGGCACGAAGGAAATAAAAATTACACTCCGCTCTGTTAGGCATGAGAAAAAAAGAAATAAGTACTTTATTTTCTCCCATCACTAAGGAAAAGCACCCAAACCAATTTGTGTCTGTTATCTGTTTAGTGAATTTCTACTGTCTCCAGCCAGCCTCCATAATCACAGGGCAGCCTTGTCTCTTAACATACCCTCAGGCCTGGCAGCGGGATAACATACAGGTCAATGCTCTGTAGTTGGAGACACATCACAGGTCAAGATTAGTTGGGCTACATTCAAAATTCTTATCAGCAACAAGCCAGAAACCAACTCACTTAGGCTTGCCTTGCCTCCGTAGAGTAAGGCGAAGCAATAGCAGCTCACGCATGCACAGGCACCCACACTGCAACTATCAAAAAAGCATTCCCAAAATGTATTAAAAGCCTCCTAATGCAAAGTTGCACAGTGAAGGCTGACCATCGCAAGTTTAGAGAACTTTGTCCTAATCAGCAATTTCTTAAAAATAAGGAACTCGCAACTAAGCTTCAGCTTTACTAGCAAATGAAACCGTAGCAAATCTTCATCCTTCCCAGCAAATCAAACTGGAGCCAAATTATAGCAAGAGCCTGCACTAAACATCAACCCTCCTCCACCGTTCCAGTCAGCCAGGGTAACAGCCAAGCCTTTTTCAGGTGCTCCTACAAATGGTCTGATCAAAATACGATCTTCCTCCTACTTCTGAAATTACATGGTCAAAAATCTCTTCAGGTTATACACATCTGGTCTGTTCTCTCACTAGCTTTTATGAATCTTCTATAAATTGTTACTTATACCACAAAGAACCACATGGAACTAATGTCTCAGTAGAGCACTCTAAAAAGCTCTGCATCACTTGTACCTATATGTTGAACTCACTTCAACACTGCTATTTATGCTTCATTTACTGATTAACCATCTACTCCAGGGACACATTCCGGGTACAAGGATGCACATTACCAGAAGTTGAAATTTACCTTTCATGGTTCAATCCTTTTCAAACTCATTCTTCTGGGTTACATGAAGTCCAGCATTGCCAGAACTAAACCCTATTGCATAATCACTAGAGCATGCAGCCAATTGCTCTGCCACTAGAAATAACCCAAAATACGTATGCATGCTTAAATTTACCTATGTAAGCTCTCTACAAGTGCCTCTGAAGATACTGTGCAGGTAGGATTTATTTGGGCTCTCAGGCCTGCTCCCAACTTCCAGTTGCCAGCTCTGTGACTGTGAAAGAAAAACACTAACAGAAATCAATTCAATTTAGATGAACTGTAAAATAGGTGATTTTAAGTGGAATAAAGAAAACAGTACACACTTGACAGATTAAGCTCTAATGTTAGTGATATAGGAAGCCGTTATGAGGGGGAAACACACACTAGTTCTTTCTAGTTCCCCTATAGACAGAGGAAACATTTCCCAGTTTGAGAATTAGAGTAGCTCAATCCTATTAACACAGACAACATCCTCAAAGCTAGATACCCCACTTGAAAGAAAGTTGCCTAACAGGAATAAGAAGTTGATGCTGAGGAAGCTGAGGTAGGAAAAACTCACCACAAAGAGGTAGCACAGCGCAGGATGCACGACAAGTCAGAGGTGGTAAGTAACAGAACTCTAGCCACACACATGCTAGGAAGTTTTACAGGGAACACAGGAGCAGTAATAGCGCTGCCAAAACCACAATTACACTTTAGTTTACAGAGACCTGGGGAACATGTGCCACTGCAGACAAGTCACAGCATAATATTGTATTAATTCTACACTGCAAGAAAGCACCCTGACAATATCCAGACCCATCATCCCACTCATTGCCTTATTGGACACTTCAGGCTGCACTGGGAATACCTGTATTCCTCCCAAAGAACTGTGAAATCTTGATCATCTACATTCACGCAATCCCATCTGTTCCATCCTATAAATATGACCTTTCATTTTTCCTCTATGTCCCATTTCACCCTCTCTCCTCATCCTCTTTACCATCTCACCACATGAGCTTCAGATTCTAAACAGATGTCGAGAGATCTTACATCTTGCAAGATGGTGCTTGATATGCCCAACAGTTATTTCAGCAGGAGTGAAAGAAGGAGAATAAACATAACAGAAGCCACCATGCCCACATCCAAGCACTCACATACTAGCTGTGTGTGACAGAGCAGGGCGGTCAGGCCAAAGCACCAAGAACCAAAACATAAAGCAAACTTGTGACAAGCAGCAACTCAGACCTTCTGAAAGTAGGAGACCATATTGCTGGAACTGTTAATTATCTTGCTTTAACAACAGGTACAGAAATAAGTTACTTTACTGCTTCTCTCAGTAACGCCTACCAAAAGCTTTTATGTCCAGATTATCAGTCAGTTTGAATCTGAAAGAGGAATCTGTTGAAGGAGTAGTTGTGCAGGTATGTAAGATTATCAAACAATGCAAAAATCATACAGGATTGTGACTCTACAAATTATAAACAACGGGGAAATTCTTCATCCAGGGTATAAAACACCACAGGATTTTACACCCCCGTTCACTTTTCTCCATTGCTCAGCTCCTTCACAGAGAAATGACAGTTTAATGACTGTTAATGTTGCCAGAGATAACAGAAACGCCCCTCATCACCAGAAAAGTAGCCTGGGTTATTTTGTGTCATTTTCTCCCCCCCACACACGTCTTCCAGCCAAAAAAGGGTTATAAAGTATCTTTTTTTTCTACGTTGGCACTGCAATCACAACCATTTGAAAAGTACAAATCTAAAACCAAAGACTACATTTGAATTCTCTGATTGATAAGGCTAAATATCAAGCACTTCAGGAGGAGCTAATAACAATTTGTCTTTTAGCTTAAAAAAAAAGAATACTAAAAATATCCCACAATGAGGATGGCTCACAGCACCCCAAAATTACACGGTAATCACTACTTCTTGTCTTACATGATTCTTCTGAAGCAATAAGCATTATCAGCAGGGTGGAGAGAGAAAAATGGAAAGACCAACTCGTGATTCTGAGCAACAAAAAGCATACCAGAAACCAGCAGAAACTTTAGTCAAAATACTTCATCAACCATTATGCAGGCTTCAGAGAGTTAATTTTATGTTAACAAATGTATAGAATACAGTAAGCTGCTCAAGAGATCTCTACATCAGGAAAATGAAATAAATAAAAAAATCTAGAATTATTAAAATTTTATTGTGCAGTAGGTAAGTACTTTTCAAACAACACTTAAACGAAGTACCAGATTCTGAATTGTGATTCAGGAACTGAGAGTCAATACCTATAAATTCTTAGTAATTTTCTTTATTTTTCCGCTTGGATGAATAAAAGCAATGCTGAAGCACACGTTGCTGTATCTGTATGGGGATGGCCAAAGTGTGAAGCAGCATGGTTTAGGCAACACAATGAACACCAGGCAATGCCTTTGAACGCTGAAGTCTATATTAGTTTGTAGCACTTCATCTGCTTTTTCAACAGCAGACTAAGCATGTTTCCTTTTACATCTGTCTTCTCAACATGGGGTCTTAGGTAGATCAGAACATTTGTTCTTCCTTGTATTTTTCCTTCTTCTACTCAAATTTACTGTTTCAGCAGATGGACAGTCTTAAGGATACCTCAGCTATATCCACTGGTAAACAAAATTGGCAAGTTTTAGAAAATTAACAAGTAGAAGTGGTAATAAAAACCAGAGAATTTCTTTAACAGTATTTCATAATATTATTTGAGATTTGCTTTAGAGAAATACATGAGCTCTCTGCACAGTGAATTTCAGAGTTTTAAGACATATAACATGGACTATAAAAATTCAACTTCAATAGAGATCGGTAAATCTCACCAACAAATACCATAATCACAGTAATGGAGTGAGCTCTTCAGGAACTACAGGATGGAACCCATGAAAAATACTGCATCTTTCCATCCACACTTGCAGACAAGTTGTGAAAGACAGTAAAAAGGATGCTTGGACAAAGACTAGTCTAAAATTGCTCAAGTAAAGCTGACTGTCTGTAATACAACTGGTTTCTATGTGCTAAACCAAGGCCAAGTCCACTGAACTAGCAACAAAACAGTTCTACCCCTTTTCACTTCTGGAATCCAATACCACAAGAGGAAAAACGTTCCATGCTAGCATTTATTTCTTAAAAAAAAAAAAAAAAGAAAAAAAAGAAAAGGAAAAAAAAAGTAGAAAAAAGTAGTGCAGATAAGCTGTTACTGGTTTAGTTTTGCTGAATGTTTGTTAATACCAGTTTTTGCTTCCTCTTCATAAAAGGAAGAGTTACCATTCATTCTTCTAGTATTTTAAGTCATTAGTAATGTATTCCCTCCCCACTCCAACCCTTCCCAGCGTGTTTTTCAATGACTGAGGAGGGAATGCTTTGGTCCTGAACAGCCACAAGCCAAAAAAACAAGCAGCCCACCTAGCTGCTTGATCCATCAAAATGCATTCAAGAAGGCTGGGCTAAAATCCATTCATTCCACCCAACCAGACACCTGTAGATGTCAATGAATGCTAATACAACTACTCACTTCAGAAGTCAATTCCTTCTATGTCTGACTGTACATGCTCGGTTCTATTTTTCAGAGGGAAGGTGCCTTTAAGTGGCACATGTACTGAATTCCCTTCCCAAGCAAACATCTGGCTCACAGTATTTTGAGAGCCCCCAGCTCGCCCACTTCCTATTTTTCACAGTAAGAATTATTTGTCTGTACCATGAGAGTTTCTTCAACCAGGTTGTATCTCAAACGGAGCACCCTAGTAGGTCTGCAGGCATATCTAAACTATACAGTGAGTCACGCTGCCAAGAAACCAAAACCAGTTTTAGAACCAGTAAAGCCTCCATCAGCTGTACTGTTTTCAGAACATGAAGAAGTACCATGGTACAGCCCTACACTGATAGCAGCTGGTCCACACATTTCTGTGTAGCTCAGACTAACAAAGGAGCTTTGTGTTCCCACAGGATGGTATGCAAGATTGGTTCAGAATACTGCCTCCATCTTCACATTCTAAAAGCAAATACAAAAATAGGTTCAGCTCTTCTGATGGTTTCCCTTTGCTTTTTTTTTTTAAGCTCATGCAGTTCTTGATTTGTAATCAGCATTGCTGTTATTGCAATATCTGTACATTGCCAATTCACATCACACTCTCTCTCCCCAGAGAGAGGTAGTCTTTGCTGTGAAAAACTGTAGCAAAGCTGTCAGTTTTCACCTTTGGATAGAGCCACTCCTAAAAGCAACAACGGGTGCTTGTACAGAAAGAACACTTTCTAAACAAATGAAACACCGGGGGGAAGGAAAAAAGAAACAGACAGACTTCTGCATCACCTGAACAGGGTTCAAATCAAAAACAGGGTAGAATCCATGCAATAAACAGGGATAAGGAATAGCATTGGAATAAGATTTTTGCAACAAGTCATAAAAAGATTATTTCTATAATTAGAAGGTATCATTAAATCCATGTTTAGTTTCGGCTAAGTCAACTTATAAGGCAGGTTGCATTGTTCCAATTTCTAGTTAGCAATAAAATCTGTCTGATGCTGTTTTTCTTCCTTTCATTTTTTTTCAATTTTCCAATTAGTGGAAGACACTAGAAACATTGCTTGACAATTTCCCTTATAATGGAGCAAGAACCTCAAGTAAAGGTCACATTTTAACTCCTAGAACCAGAACTTAATTCCAGCATCTCTTCAATAAGTGTTGTTGACTCAAAAGCTTAGGAACACATAGGAAACAGGCTAAAACACTTTCCTTTAAGTAACAGCTGTCAAAGATGCTATGACAACAGATGACCTTTCACCTTAGTGAATATTTCTATATTTTCCTCAAGTTTATAGAAGTTTTACATTAAACTAACAAATTCTAGCAACAGAGGCATTGACAAATCAGCTCTTGCAAAACATTTCTATTATTTGCATAGTGTAAATAATATTAATTTCAAGAAATGTTTGAAATTTGGATTATGTTAAACAACACTTACAAACTACTTTGCTGTATAGGACAAAAAGAGATTAAGTTCCTTCTTGACATTTTATCTGAACTTCCTGGATGGCTGGAAAAAAAAAAAAACACACATATAAAACATGCTTTCTTAAAAAGGGATTGACAAGAGAGACTCACGAAATGTTGGGAAACTTTCTATATTGGCATTTCCTCTACAGAAAGATGGACAGCACAAGCGTTAAGTTATGCACCGAATGCTAAAAATCTTAACTGCCACTTTCTCAAGAGCAAAACTCTGTCGTCTTTTGTCTCACTGCACACCTTTGACAAGCAAGTGACTCCATTTTCTCTGTACCCTCCTCCTACTGGGTATTGCTGTCTGCAACTAGGATCTTGCAGGAGTCTTCTCTTCTTAAGGCTGAAGAAACCCAGCCTCTCTTCACACGATGTGTGCTCCCTAACCATCTTGGTGGCCCTCCACTGGACTCAATCCACTACATCAACTTCTCTCTTTCCATGGGGAGCCCAAAACTGGACCCAAGCTGGATCACTGGACACAGCACTCCAAACTCTGTCTCACAAGTACCACATACAGCCAAAGGATCACTTTACCTGACTTGTTGGCTACGCTCTTGCTAACGCAGCTTGCCTTTTATTGCTGCAAGAACACATTGCTGACTCATGTTCAACTTCTTGTCTACCTCAAACCCAAAATCGTTTTCTGCAAAGCTGCTTTCTAGTCAGTCCACCCACCCCCCACCTTTACCACTAGCTGGAGTCACACCAACCCTAGGATTTTGCACTTGCCTTTGCTAAATGTCATACGGCTTCCGTTAGCCCTCTTTCTAGTGTACTAAGGTCCCTCTGAACCACAGCACTAGTTTCCAGCCTATCAACCACTTCCCCCAGTTCAGCACAGTCTTCAAACTTGCTGAAGGTACATTACATCTTCTCTTCCAAGTCTATTAAATACATAAAATAGATCAGTCCAAGTGTGAAACCCTGAGAGATGTTATGAGTAATCCAAGCAGTAACAGAGCACTTTCATATGCACTTGTCGCCAGAAGCATCACTATATTGAGCAGAAAGGCAGTTGTCCTCTTTACCACCTTATATTCTCACACACAGCTACCATACTTGCACTCAGTTCCAGCTTCATTAACAGCCTATAAAGGAGAACATTCAACAAATGGATTTGTAAAAATTTACGTTAGCCAGAATTTGTAGTCAATATTTTTGTTCTGTTGAACAAAAATGAAATTTCCAGATGTCCTTTAATATATCAGCTTCAAAAGAAGTTACCTAATTTCACAGAGAAGAAACCACACTGGGTAATTTCAGCCTAATACCTAAACATTAGGAGTTTCTTTGTTTAATATATGTATATACATATACCCAAACAGACTAAGTCAAGACATCAATTCAATAACGACCAGAAACTAGCAGCCAGTTTCATATGCAGTTACCAAAATCACTCTGTAGGTATTTCTGCCCCAGCTGCTGCAACTTTTATTCAGTTTTCAGTCCTCAGTTTCAGATTCTAGATGTAGACTTATTTCTATCCTAAAGTTATGAACACAACTTTCTAAAAAGAGAAGTGTCTTGGTTTCAGCTGGGATAGAGTTAATTTTCTTCCTCGCAGCTGCTGTTGTTTGGATTTAGTATGAGAAGAAAGTTGGTAACACAGACTGTTTTAGTTGTTACTAAGTAACATTTATATTAAGTCAAGGACTTTTTCACCCTCCCATAGAATCTGAGAGGGAGCACAGACAGGACAGGTTGGCCAAAGGAATACTCTGTACCACTGACATCATGCTCAGTATATAAATGGAGGTTGGCCAGGGGGCAGGAATCCATGATCACTGCTTGGTATGGGCTGGGCAATCAATCATGAGGTCGTGAGAGCAATTGTATTCTATCACTTTATTTAGTATATTTTTTACTACTTTTTATTTTCCTCTTCTATTACTGTTCCATTATACCGTCTTCTTCTCAAGCCATGAGGGTTTTTTTCCTCCTTCCTTTTTCTCCCTCTTCTCCCTACCCTACTGGGGGTGTGAGGGGCAGAGGCGGGGGGAGGAGTGAACAGCTGCATGGTCCTAGTTGGCAGCTGGGGTTAAACCATGACAAGAAGGTATCAAAAATTTTAGGTAGTTCCTTCATTCACTGCACTCCATCTTTCCTACATTTCTCCTGATAAAAAGCACAGGACAACCATCCAAATCTCGACAAGCCAGAAGCAGCTTCTGGCTACTATGCACTAGAGAAATTAAGGTAAAGAGAAATTAAATTCAAGAAAGCTGTAACAAGGCAAAACTCAGAACACATTTGTAGTCTTACACAAACAGCTGTCACAAATAAGGTTTTTTGGACCAGTGTTCCACTTGTCTGTGAAAAGAGCATATCTACTTCAGAGTTGAACTACTAATGAAAAAATCAGCAGGGTTCCCTAAAATAGTTCAGCACTTGAATAATTCAGTATCTAGTCTCTACTTAGATAAATACAGGAAGATCAACTGCAAAAGAGGAAAATGAGATCTAACTGTTTAACGATATCATGCGGTGTTCAAGGAAAGAAACATTTTGTGAAATCGGGACTAAAATACTTCTAGCAAAATGTCAGGAAAGACAACATTGCAACCTTTCAATACAAGCAGGATGCAAGTTTAAATGCAAGACAGAGGAAAACTAAATTAATGAATAAAATACAGAATTTTGACTAGTCATAAGCTACACAGAAGCATTCAGATAATAATTCTCCATTGAAACATTATATCAATGTATGCTTTCAGCTTTCTATACAATTTGCATTAAGGAGATGAAATGTGGCCAGCACAACCACAAGTTTAGGGCTTTTTGTTTAGGGTTGGGGAGCAGAGAGGGGTGGAACAAAATGACAGGGAGTATTTTAAAGTACTTGAAGAAAAGGAGAAATAGCATTTTCAGCTTTTTCAAGGGTACAAAATACAATCCTGTATCATCCCACCTCCATCATACTGATTGTCCCTCCCGAAACAGAGGGTAATTCACATGTAGTTCAACTCTGCTCCTACAGCAAACACACACACCTCTAAGTGACAACACACTTCCTTCCTCTCTCTCACTTGGGTTCCACCAATTACAATCAGACAACCAGCTAGACTCTAGCCAAGAATTAAAATCTTTCCCTTCCACTCTTATGAAAACTTTTCAATTAAGTTTAGCAAGCAAAATACCCACAAAAGGCACTGCGTGACGTCTATTAGATAGTTGCCCTGTCAGGAAAACCTAACCATTCTGAAAGCACTCATCTTGCAATCATTCTGCTTAATCCCAGGAAAACACTTTACCTCCTCACCTTCAAATTAGATAGAGACCAAAGGGGGATTTGAAAAAGTGTAATTAAGACTGAAAACATTTGATGACAGCTTGACAGCTCTGAACATTCACCCAAAAAATCTGAATTATGTGACTTGTCTGATATTGTTACCTGTGATTTTGTAGCCATATGCAGCCAGCTGTCCAGCCATGTACTCGCCATCCGAATTATTGTGAGAACATCCCCATGTACGAATCCAGATTTTCTGAGCACCAGGAATGATGCTGTTAAGTAAAAAAAATGAATGAAAAAGGCAAGTTAAAAGATGAACAAGCTTCCCCTTTAAGTCCACTGAACAGACCCAATTAATTGTAATTCTCCAAATATAAAACAAGCAACACAAACAGTAACAAATCTAAAACAGCAAAAGAGTTTTAGAGTGGAGAAGGGACTCTAGGATAATGGAGATGAGCTGTAGGATAAGAAGAGCTTCAGTACAATGAAGTTCACAAACAACTAACTTTCTGAAAATTCTATCATTAACAAGTGACCTTCAAGTGACTGCACTGAAATTAGGCCGACAGCAAACAGAGCTAAACTGCAACCTTTTGGTATTATTGCACCCCTTCATTGTAGTTCCCTCCATACAAGTCATCTTTATAAATTCTTGACTTAAGCCTGCCACCAGCCACACTAACATCTGAAAGCTCATTTCCCAACCTTTCTGGGCTACAGACGCAGCATGGCAGATCTCCACCATGGAGCTAGTACACACAACAGTTTAAGAACCAACAAAAAAATTCTGCAAGAAGCCCTCATTGAAACTCCTGGGATAACTGTGCCAATGAGCTAAAGATGCCAGTACATGAACGACCCGCATCCTAGAACACAATCTTTTGCCTGCCCACATGTTTTTTTTCTCCTCCCACACTCTTCTTTTTTTAAAGATACTTCCCCTAGCTAGAAATTGGAATTTGTTGACAGAAGATTAATGACCATTAAGTAGACATGTGCAACATGTGCTGCACATGTACATTGTATTTAGACTTCCCATTGTCTAAACAACATACATACAATGTGCTTTCTTGGGTCAAAAACACTAAAATATAGCTTGTTAGATAACGCATAGTACCCGAATACTTCACACTAGCACCCATTCTCCTAAGTATCTATAGACCACCAGTTCAGCTGTACATAGACTCCTGGCAGAATGCACCTTTATGGGTGCATTATAAATTTATAAAATCTCTTTTGAACACTAATGAAAAAACTAAACTTAATTTCCTGTGCATTCCAGACATACTTTATTTTCATCTTCATAATGCAGGGAAATTTTATCCACCAGCTTGAAATTAAGGCGGGGTGGGGGGGGAGGAGGGTTGAGGAGGTAGAATATGCAATAATTTACCTGTCACTCGGAGGATCATCATCTGGCTGAATATTTTTTTGTGAATTGCGTTTTCGCACTTTTGGAAAAACATTCTTCCTTACAAACTGCCGATCATGTGGTTTCAAATCATCTGCTGACACAATATCTTCAATATCTTCAAGCACTGAATCACAGGCAGCAGGCATCTTCAAGAAGCCTTAGAGAAAACTGGTATTAGCAAGTATTTGAGTACAAAGCCAAGGCCTAGTGTCTACTGCACATGTTCTCATAAAGCCAGATATATTTCTACATATGCAATATATCATACATATGAGGGATACTGAGCACAGAAAAACAATCAACTATCCAGAGATATTTCCCGATGCCTTCTTCCCCCAAGACCCCTCATGCACAGGCAGAGAGAAAGCCACAAACTATAGTTTTTACAGGCTTTTTAAATAATCTGTAACTTGTCATCTTCTAATTCAAAAACCCTGCAGCTCCTCTGACGTGACATATCCAAGATGGCAGTATTCTTAATCGTATCAGGCATCATAGTGAAATAATGAGTTCATGTTATGCGATAGATATGCTTCCACTCACATCAGAGGAGAAGAATGAAAGATACAGCATTCAAGTGCCTGCTTCAGAGGCTGCTCTGGCTCTTTTATTTGCGTGCTGAAAACAGGTGCACAGTAGTTCAATATACCTTCATAGCCCTTTTGAAAACAAGCCAAACTATTCCTAGAATTCCTGATCCTACAGGACTTTCATTTGAATTACTTCACTTATCAGACAGCAAAATAAGAATTTCTGTCCTCAGGTACAAGATGTTAAACAACTATACCTAGCTAATACAAAATAGCTACAGCATCATCTGGCTTGTATAACATATTAGAAGATCATTAAAAACTAATTATATTTTCCACAAGAAAGTAAGTGTATATCTCCCAGCAGATCTCAAGACCTAGATGAGTTTTCAAAAAAGGAAAAAAAAAAAAGTTATTTGCTAAAGAAGCCTATAAAGCAAAAGGTATACCATTAATTGCACACCTCACGCTGTGCTGCGTGGAATTCTTAAACAGAACAAAGTCTGATTTACCACTGGAAATCTGAGTTTGTATATGTCTCAACAGTTAACTAGGAAAACACACAAAGGCATTTCACAGAGTTTACAGGGAAAATACAACACTTTCGTAACTGACAGTGAAAAACAAAACAAACAAGGCTTCAATTTCTTTAAAACCAGATTTCAGGAACAGAAAATTCAGGCTACTGGCATACAAAATACTTTCAGATGTTGCAGTTGAATTATTCAAGAACATAAGAAGTTAAACACCTGTGCTTTTTCCCCAGTATGAGTGCTTCAGTCAATCTTGCAAAATATCCTTTGAAATAAAACTTAATATAACCTGAACCATCTGCATTTTAAGTTAAAAATGAATATAGCAATGCCACAAAGATATTTAAGCACTTAGCACTCTTCTACATCAAAAATCCCAGGATCTATACAAAAACGCAGCAGAGAATGAACTAAAATAAAAAGCTGCAAAAAGTCTAGCAGTAAAGAATATTGGGGGGAGGTGACATCCCTTACAATACTTTATACCACTAACAGTATGTGCAAATAGGTAAAGTTATCAACTCAATACAGGGAAGGAAAACAAACATTTTGATTTGTTGTTCTCTCTCTTCCAGAAAAATATCTGACATAATGGAGCAGGTGGCAAAACAAATAAGCTGAGTTTATTTCAGTGGCCCACAAAAGAAAGAATATAGCAAAATAAAATTCATACCTTTTTAAGCTTTATCTAAATTCTCTTGGACAATAATCCTGAGGGAGAAAACAAAACAAAAAAAAAGATATAGCATGAACAAGCAGAACTAACAGACAGAAAACCATGAGTTCATGTTATTGGCCAACTAGAATTCATCCTCCATCTGCAGAAATCTGTTTCTTGCTCAGTTTGATCTCGTTAAAACTGGCTACACATGCCAACAAGGTGGAACAGTAGCCGTACTTTCCCTGTCCTTCCCTGAGCAAAGGCAGTAATCTTTTTGTCCTTCTTTTATAAAGTCTTTTTTGTCAAGTCTTATGTATTTAAGTTCTTTCAGGCTTTTCCTCCTCCAGATTTCTATCTTCAATCATGAGTTTAAAATTTTGAATGAAAGGAAATTGACTGACTGACAAGGAGAATACAGTTTAATAAGTTCAATTTCCCTCGAGTTTGCTTAACAGTAAATTTTAGCTGAAGACGTTCACTTTTTTTTTTTAATTGCAAACACTGTAAAGTCTTTTTAGAACATATTATTTGATATCTGCACTAGTTCCGTATGCATGCATGAGATCTCTTCTTCACAAGCAAATAAATATAGATTCCTGCAGCTATTCTGATAGATTGACTGAAATAAGAGGCAATAATAAAATTAGAAGTTAACATATTTTTCCTGTACTGTCAAGTTGTACCTACAGAGTTTACATTTCTCTTTAAAAAATGAATGTTTGTAAATAAATACCAGTGAAAGTGTCTTTAACGTCTTGACACAAACAAAACTTCCCTTGCCCTAGTCTGTTTCAGTCATCCCTTGTTGGTGTACATCTTCTCCTGTATACCAACACAATACTTTCCACAGAGAAAACTTCCCATCCAGGTGGAAGCGCACCGCTCTTTATTTACCAACAGGTGTCTCCGGTAAAGCCCCGGGCTTTTATCCCCAGGTTTGAACAAAGCAGAAGAAAACTATAGCGCTAATATAAAATAAGACCGACCCACTGCCCAGCTTGGCTCACCTCAGGGCCCGCAAGGCAACCTTGTCCCGTACCCGCGGGCAAGCGGCAGTCGGGCAGCCGCCTGACCCGGCCCGCAGCACAGCGACCCCAGAGCCCGGCTGCGGCTCGGCCCCACACACAACCCACACACCGGGCTCCCATCCCACTGAGGGCACTCGGGCTGATGGTAACCCGGCCACCAAAACCTCTGGAGGCTCCCGCCAGAGGGGCCATCTCCCCCCCCCCCCCCCCCCCCCCGCCTTTAACGCGGAGCCCAGAAGAAGCCCCGCAGGGGACGGGAGCGTCGCTGGAGCGGGACACCAGCAGAGACGAGCTGGGGAGAGAGGGAGGACTCGGCCGTCACTACCACAACCAGCCAGGGGAAGAAAAAGAAGTACTCACCAGCGAACCCCGGCACTCGCCACTGCCGCCTCAACTAGGCTCCACCATCACGGCTGCCTCGCCCCGCCTCAAGGCCCGCCGCGCGCGCAGTAGCGCCGCGACGGCGGCCGGTAGCGGCCAAACTCCTCCGCCGGGCTCTGCGGCGCAGCCTCTCCGGAGCGGGGGCGGAGCGGAGCGGTGGCAGCGGCGCGGCCCAGGGCTTGCCGGGCCGCCGCTGCGAGAGCGCCGGGGTGTATGACAGCCGTAGCCGGTGCTCCCCCCCGCTCCTTTCGCCAGTGGACTGCCGTACGTGAGGGAAGAGCAGAGCTGAGGGCTCTCCGGAGCTGGGGGGCGGTGGCCGTTGAGGCCGTTGGAGCTTCTAACGGCTCCCCGCGCGCCGGGCCGCCCCGGCCCTCAGCGGGGAGGGGGGAGAGAAACGGGGAGCGGCGTCGCTTCCACCGCTCCGGGAAAAAAAAAAAAACAACACGGGGCGGCCCTGCCTTCGTCCGCTGGGAGCTGTAAGGAGCCGGCTGCGGGGGGAGAGGGGGGAAGGACACCGCGCTACCGGCTGTGGGACACGGAGCCGTGACTGAGAGGTCGCCTGGGGTCGTCTCTTCGGAGGGCGGCGGTTGAAAACGGCTGTGGGGCTCCCCGTCCTCACCGCCTTCAGCAATAAGAGTGTATGTGCCCGCCGCTTTGTCCCTGAGCGCTCGGGTCGCTTTTCTGAGGCTGTGGTTGTGGCTGTGGTCGGGAGCGGGGATCCGCACGGCATGGAGCTGCCGGGCGGCCGCTGGTGCTGTACGGGAAGCGTCGGATCCTGGGGGAACCGAAGGTGAAGTCGTGGAGTTGAAAATGGGATTTCCTCCATCCGTGGCTGTAACCGTGCGGGGGCGTCTCGCTGAGCACCAAGGCCACACGTCCTCTCCTCGAGTTTCCCGAATCCTTGGAGAATCCCCTTTATTTTAATTGAAAATTAGGTCCAGCAATACATACACCTGAATCCAACTGTTTTAACCGGGTATCTGAATCCAAATGAACGATGAGCTATTTATTCCTGTTGTAGCCACAACACTTTTTTATTTTTAATCGTTAATTTCCTCAAAATATAATGCTTTTGTAGTAGCAACTACAAAAGTAGCAGAAAAGTAGCAACTTTTCTGTTTAATCTTAAAGACATAGGTCAAAATATTTAACATTAGATGACTAAAGTTTTTGGCATTGCTTTTTCCCCAGTTTAGGGCTAGTAGCAACTTTTCTTATTAATATTTTGGAAGACATTAGTCTGGGTGTTTAAAATTGAATGGCTAAAGCTAGGGCTCTAAGCAGACAGATTGTTAAGTGTATAGCTTCATTATTGATCAAAGTGCTACAGATGGCAAGCATAATATTATTGCTTTGCTTTTAATATATACAGGTAACCTAAAAAGTTTACTGCATCTTTAACATTTTTATTTTATTTTATTTTGGGGTGGCGTACTTTGGAATATAAAAATCGCTGTGTCTTGTAATTGGATTTTGAACATTATTGCTTTCTTTAGAAGGACCCTTTGGAATCATTATTTTATTCTTCAGATAACAGATTATAGTCTCCCTCGAACTGGAAGGATAGTGGATGAAAGCCCTGAGTGTATTCCATAATAGGCCTATTGGTCAGCTAGCAGATAAAACCTGGCAACTTCTACCTATGAATACCACTTCTTCTCCCTCTCCTTTTTCTTAAAAACTGGTGCCTATTTTATGTCAGGCTAATCTGACTATGTCTGACTATGTTCACAGGCGCAAAAAAAAAAAAAAAAAAAAAAGATAACAATGAGAACAAAGTAACAGGAGAGATTTGAAGAGGAAAATTGGGGCAGAAAGAAACAAGCACTTCATTCAGATCAGTGTTTAAGAACAAATCATTCTAGGCAGGACTGAGCACTATTAATATCACCCTGGCCTCCTGATAGAGTCGTTACTGCTTAAGATACATTTGCCTTTGTGATCGGTCTTTGTTTAAGCACACAAGTACTTTTCAGAGATACTCTCAGTGAGACAGCGTGATGTGTAATTCATTACTTTTGCAGTGCTTTTAGCCCAGAAGAAAACGGAGAAAAACGTCTTAAACTCAGTAGTCGCATTAATCTATTTTAGATATCTTCCTTCATAGTATGGTGTAAGTAGTCCTTAGTGTGTCAGGAAGTTACGATATATTTATTACCAATCAGTATTTTAACTGCTTCCTGACGAGGTTAACTGTTCTCTTCCTTTTTCTTTTCAGTTTCCCATATACACTTTTCTAAGTATTTCCCATGCACTCCTTGAATTAAATATCCCTGTTGGGAGAGCACTGCACTTACCCGCATTTATCTTGACTAGCCAAGTGTTACCGCTCTGGTTAAACAAAACTGGGCAGACATCAGTGCTGTTTTATGTTTGACTAAAAAAGCAAAGCACAAATAGCCTGCTAGACATACCCAGAAATCTCCAGATGGCCATGATTGATAAACCACTACTTGTTAAGGGAAGGCAGTGAGCTCCAAGAGCAGGTCCCAGGCAGGAATAACCCAGAAGTCCCATACCTAGTGACATAAATAGGCCATGCTGATCAGCTTCAGCATGATCCAGCAGAGTCCTTACTTTGTCCCACTGCCAAGAATTCATAGTATCGAGCACCCCTCGTGCCAGCACACTCCTATTCAGTTCTAGGATGTAGCCGCACCATGGAAGGCACCCTTTAAGCGCTTTTGAAGCTCACAAATCTAAATTTTTTTGTAATATATTCATAACAGCAAATAAAGCTGCACACAGACTGCTGGTAGTGCAGCAGGCAGCAAGGGAAGCAGATGATTCCCTACCACCTCCTGACCACAGGAAGAGAGTTTATCTATACCCGCCTGGGAGAACTGCATTTTAAGAGACCGTGGCTGGCAGTACAATTCACACTACTGGCCTTTTATAGACTGGCAACGTACATGGTCCAGTTCCTTGAATGTCCAAAGAACTTTAGAGTACATCCTTCCTGAGTTGCCTGCATACTGTACTTCTTACTCTTCAGGAGTGGTAGACTCAAAAGACACTAGCCTTGAGCTGGGTTACCACGTTAAGTCATTACAGATTTTGTAGGAGTAGGTGGTTGGAAAAAACAAAAACTACTAGGAAAATAAAATACAAATCTCAATTTTAGCTCATGGTTAGTAGAAGATACATCCTTAGTTGTTTCAGAGCATCTCAGCTGGTGTTCATAGGGAAGGGAAACAGCCGGGGATGTGAGGGCCCAGTCTTTATATGACAACCTTATTCTCTGATAACTAACATGCAGTTCTGGGTGGAAAAGTAAGTGGGAAGGCATGCAGGAAAAAAAATGGGTGAGTCCTAAAATTAGGTACAAGAAATTAGATTTCTCCTTCTGTTCTTACAATTGAGGAGAATTTGGCTGCTCGTTTGTCAGCAACATTCAGCGCCACTCAGAATTGATAGCCACCCGCTTTTTCTGTTAGATATGACACTTTCTCCCTTTCAAGTTTTAGAAAGGAAAAAGTGGATGAAACTTAATAAAGACAACGCATTCTGCTGATCTTTGCTTAGCTGTAGGGTAACATGCAGGCAGATCTTACTTCAGCAAGAAAAGCAAAATGGGGAGATGAATTCTACTTGTTTGTGCTCTTGTTAATATTACTCCATTGATTTTGCTGTACAGGCTTTTGGTCCACTTGATCTTGAGAACTGTTGGCATTGGAGCACCAAAGGCATTGTGTATAACTGTTACATACAGAAAAAATAGGCATATACTGCTAAATTTGGTGCTTCTAAACACGTAGCAACATCTCGTGCTACAAAAAGTACCTTACCTATCTTTCATACTTTCTTTCTACAACAAAAATGTCCACATCTGCATCAAGACAGTGGTGTAATTTACTCTTTCAGGTGTAAATCAAAAAGAATAGAAAGTGATGGTGTCTGTCCTTTAGAGGTGGACGAGTTCTCACTGTAGATTCAAGGGCAGGAACCCCCTTTTTTTCCCCCCCCTTTTTTAAAACTCCTCTCCTGTGTGTAAAGGAGCGCGTAGCTGCCTATCACTCAGGCCAGTTTTGACAGATTTCTCAGAATCCTTTTCCATCTGCTGGCAGCCAAGGAATGCAGCCCGTACAGGCCCCAATAAAACCTCCCTGAAACTAATATTTGTACGCTGAATAATGCTGAGGTACACTGTGCTAGCTCAGGGGAGCAGAATTAAGTGTTTTAACTGGCTGGGTTTTTTTCCTCCTGCAACACAGCGCATCCAAAGTTTACAAAGTAGATACAGAAAGCAGAAGGAAGAGGAGAGAAAATGACATGGAAACTGGCAATCAGTAGCAGATTCTAGGGGCGAATAAAAAAGTGCTTATGGCAGCCGTAGAACAGAGAAACTGAGAACAGGCCTGGGCGCTATGACAGATAGGACAGAAAGAGGACAGTTATTGTCATGTCTGCTTCAAAAGGAGATCAGAGAACGCAGTCCTCTAGCCCTTCTTTATTATTTATTGGGAATGTAGAAGAACAGAGGATCTTTTCTGTAATCTTCCTTTCAGTACTGCTGTGTGCAGAAGTTAGTGTATAGACAGGTGCATAAAGATAAAATAGTTGCCGCCTTGTGTGCAGGAAAGATGACAAGACACCTATGACTTGCTCAGAAGTATATAACGTTTAAGCAACCAACCGTATTATTGTGCTTTTATTATCCTAGTTTTTTGTTTGTTTTAGAAAATGATTGCCATGCATCTAGAGAAGTGCAGCTCCAAGACCAGAAAGGGAGTACAAGTTTGTAAATGCATAGCTGGTTCAAGAGATAGTTGGAGGTGACTCAAGTAACCAGAACTTCTTTTCAAAGCTCTGGAGAGCTCAGGAGACTGCTGGAGAATTATCAGTAGAAAAGTTAAACAGATCCTCAATAATTGCATTCATGTCCTTTATCCTAAAATAACTGAATTTGCAAGAAGTCTGTTCGTAATTCGTATGGGGGGGAATAAATAAAAATAAACCTGTGTTATCCCAACCTCTGGATCTCCTACTATGTCTCTTTACGTGTGTCTGTTTTATTCTTGTTTCGCTGTGGCTTAAAAAAAAAAAAAAAAACACCCTACTAAACTTATCGTTAGCATGATAAAAAACTGGAATTGAAACTTATCTGGTGTCAAATGAGTATGAGCACTAACAAGGAAAATAATAACAGCCAGGTTCCAAGAAACAGCATAATAGGCAACAAGAGTAAGAAGAATTTCAAAAGCTGTATGCAGATCTAAACTCTTTAAAAAATCCTTTTTATTGATTCATTACCATACAAAATTTATTCAAATTACATCCATTTGAAGTGGTAAGATCACAGCTAGAGAACAGGTCATCCTTTAATAAATCTATTTACAAAACTCACCATAAAAGCTTTTTTTGTTGTTTTTGGTTTTTTTACAGTATTTTACAGAGGTTTTTTTTTTTTTTTTTTTTAAACTAGCATACAATGCAAAGCTAAGTTAGATTAGTATTTTGCCCACGCACATTGGGACAAGTGTTTTAATTTTTACAAAAAAAGATGGTCTGCATTAGTCTTCATTTTCTCTTCCCCCACAAAAGTGCCCCTTTGTCTCGCAAATCTTCATGCTCACACAACTTTTACTTTCCTCTTCCACAAGACGAAAACTTTAAATACTACAATTTTATTTACAGATCCACATCTAAAAAAACTCTTAAAAAATTACAAACCAGCTAGAAAATATTCTGGCAGTGTTTACAAATTAATTCTATTGTACAAAACTGCTAGATAACTAAAGTGTGAGTTGAGAACATACATCAACTTAAATACAACTGCTGAATGATCTATGCACACATTTGTACATATAAACACACACTTAACACTGTTTAACAGTTCTTTACGTGTTGCCCTTTATACATGTTATATTCCAAAGCTCACACAGTCATACAGTGTTCTTATTAGTACTGTGACTTCTTGCCTTTTCGTGTGTGAGCTTTCATAGCAGCAACTCAATGGTACCAGAAAACCTGCGTACGTAATATTCTACTACAGTACAAATAGTACTAATTTTCTGAGTATGTCAGATAAGTACAACAGTAATGCAAACAAAAGGATTATATGGGCATCATCTAATCATTAATTTAGCCCAGAACATGGCAACATATTTTACACTCAAAAAAAAAAATTATTTAAGACTTCTTAGAATTCCTCTCACGTTCAAAAAATAAATATTGGTACTATACTATACTACCAAAGATCTTCAAAAAATAAATGCAATTCATTTGATGTGGTACTTACAGTTATGTACTTTGGAAAAAAAATTAGTTCCATTTTGCTGGCGAAGAGAATTATAAAAAGCTGTAAGCAGAGGAAGCTAACCCACTGAGATAAATATGATATATTGAACAAACAAAGCTTGGCAGAAGTGTTTTCCATAGAGGGAAAAACCCACAGTGCATCTCTAGTAGGCACTTAACACAAAGCCCCACTTAGTACCACAAAAATTTATGTACCAGTTCTAATGCACATTGGGGGCAGTGAAATTGAACTGTGCATCTTCGTTCTAGTTTAAAAAAACAACCAACAAAAACTACTTTCACACACACGCGCGCACACAAGCATTTTTAAAAATCTGCGATTACTATGAGAAGTGGCAGAACTTCATACTTTTCAATATTTGCAATATACACTACATTTACAGTGTATTTTTTTCTTATTAAAAGCTTTTAAAGACATATAATGAGACATATACACAGCTCAAAATGAGCGTTATGACAGCAATTTAAACATTCCCACAAAGTAGCTGAAGAATCCCATTTCACGCTTTTGCATTACTTCATATTTACGTTCACCGCAGGTACGATCCGTGTTGCAACACCCAAAAGACATGCATTCTCTGCAGAAGGCACGGCCTGAAATACTATTATAAAATTGTTACTTAGGACTAAACCAGTTCATCGACCCCTTCTCCGTTAAGCCCACTGGTCACCGTAAGCAGAGACTGGGGGAGTGTGAAGACAAAACATTTATGGTCACCTGCTTGCACTTGCTGACTCACAAGGTGCCGGAGCTCAGGGTCAAGGAGAAGGCCTTGCTGTAAAAGCCCTCACTCTGTTGTTTATGGTATTTTTAGGGAGTATTTAATTAAAATATCAGCACTGTTCGAGAGCCTAGTTAATTTAGTAATGCTATTTTATAGTAAGTAGGGGACAACTCTGAATGATGGCAGGTTTTTTGATTCCATTAAAAACATGATTTAGATATGGACAGCATTTAACAGAATCAGCTGTATATAAATTCATCCACCAATGAAGGAAGCTTCTCTAAATCGTAAGCATCAAAGAGGTCACTGATGCCTTCTTCATCCCCAAGGCTCAGCAAATAATCTTCCTGAAGCAGAGGAGGCAGCAAATTCACAAATGGTCCTTCAAAGTTTGAGGGAATTTGGTCCTCTGTCTGCTGGAGAAGGTTGGCTGGAGAAGCCAGTGGAGAGATTGTTGCCATATTTACTGAGCAGTCACCTTGTCCTGAGTTAGCAGAAGCCACTTCTGTAAGAGGAGGGAGGGGAAAGAAAAAAAAAAAAAAAAAAGATGAGACGTTTAATCTCATTAGAAATATGAGGCACAGATGAAACAAAGTAATCGCTGCATAAAGGGCTTTTCATAAAGCATCATTTCAACAAAAAGTGGCCTCCGTATAATTTCTAGCTTGTTTTTGATCTGTTACAAAGGGCTTCTCAAAAATACGTTGCTATCACCACGACACTTCTACTAAAAGAGTATTTTACAAGGTTTATACAACTACTGGGAAAAAAAAAAAAGAGTCATCAAGTGTAGGGAGAGATGCCTATTTTTCGGTGGAATTCATAGTCAAAGTGAAAACTTTCTAGGCAACGGATGCCATCAGTGGCACTGCGTAGCTGCACGTACCAGTACACAGAGATTTCTGCCTCTTGTGTTGAGACAAGTTTTTGCTGCTACTGTGCTAGTTGAAAATGCAAATGGAACAAAATTGTTTGTTTCTGCAATATTGCATAAACTTATGTTACATAGTTCCATATGATATGCAAATATGAAACTTATTTTAAACAACCGATGCAGAAGAAAACATATTTCCCGCTGCATAAACCAGAAGGACACGGTGGAAAACGGATGCCATAGCTTTTCACTTAGAAAAATAAAGCCAAAAAAACCAAGAGCTTCATATCTGAAGTTCAAAATGAGATCTTGAATGAGAGCATGAAGGAAGGCCATTAGCATCACAAAGAAATAACTTTACCTTTGGAAAAGGTTTTGGAAATATTCCCGTTGTGGTCCTGACTATAGGTTTTCATTGGACTGAGGGCATCGTTTTCTTCCGGGCACAGATAAACTTCAATAGGTCCTTGAGTACTAGATAAATGTATCAATGCACTCTGCTAACAAAACAAACATCGGTAAGGTGTCACACCAACGAACACAACAGAATATTGACAGTATGGACTCAGTTCTTACTGGGGTGTGAGTGTTTTAATACATTTTTTACTAATGAAGAGAACCTGAACACCCCACCCCCCCCGTGTATTTGTTTTGAAGATGCGAAGGAGACGTGAAAGGCTTGGCTGATATATCTCATAGGCTGGAAGAGAAAAATAAAAACTTTTCCCACTCTCTATAGCACACAAATCTCAGAAGCCCAACATTCTGTGTGTTCTGTCATAACCAGAGAGGTATAAAGGATTAAACTCCTAGCATTTTCTTACAACCATGATAACCCGGAGCATTCCGAAGGCATGGAACTGTGGGGATGCCAGTCATGGGTTTTATTATTATTCAGAACAATATTATTGGATTCATTTGTATAACTGTTTCTGCTTAAAAGAATGCCAAAACATCCTTCTCAGTCACACAAAAAACCTTCAACACCAATTCACACTGAACTCGAATAGCTGTATCTAAGTTCACCTGTTTATCAGGGAAGTTTTTCAGAACAACAAGAACAACCCCATGCCATTTTATTCACCCAAACTTGTTTATATAAAAGTCCTTCTGTCCCCTAAAGGCAGCAACTCTAGTTTTGATGGTGTTTCTGAATAACAGGAGCTCCGAAGTTGTCTCCAGAAATTACCTTTTCTTAAGCTTCACATATTGACGCAGTACAACAAAATGACATAAATAGGCAGATGGAAAATCTGCAAAGTTGCCTGCCCTAAGTTTTACGATGGAAAATCATAAATGCCTCCAGTTAAAAATAAACCCATTCCAGCTGTATTGCATTAATAGTTTTTAAAAGTATGAACACAGGCATTATATCCCTCTTTGCAGACTTGTTCCAAATACATTTTATCGTGCCCTTTGACGAAAGGCTCCTCATATTATTTGCGTTCTGACAGTTATGTAGCGTAATAGTCAGCGTTTACAAATACAGAGAACAAGAACTGAACAGGGATACCCCAGGGCAGAGAAAGCAGTTAAAGAGTACTTAGGGCAATGCTAAAGATAATTAGAAAAAAGGAGATGGGAAGAGCAGGAGTTGGAGAAGGTACTGCTGAGTGACTGAGGTATGCAAAAAAAGACACTGAAATGTAACTGCAAATGAGAGAAAGAAATAGGACTTCTACTGCCTGAAGCCGAACATTAAATGTGTAAGTTGGGCCTAGAGGATAAGGGAGGTCTAGGCGCTAGCTTTAATGATTGTGTGCATCTCTCTCTACCTGCCTGATTTCACTGAACTAAAAAAATTCAAAGCATAACGCCTAGGGGAAACAAACAGGAAAGCAAGCAGTGATAACAGTATATATTTATGGATACTTAGATATCCCTTCCTCACTGCAGCAAAATGATTTATTCTTCCAAAACCTGCACCTAGGTTGAAAGGGGGAATTAAGGACAAAAGTAGGGGAGGGAAAGAACAGGGATGCAAACCATAACGGGGCTAAGGAAGTGAAGAATAATCTTAGTAAAAGAAATGACAGAGCATCTGGAGTCTGTTCATGCCCACCCAGGAGCAGGTGGCCCTAGGCTCAGTGGAACCAGCCCAAGAGCAGGGATGAGGGAATAACGTAGAGGTACGAACACAGCACAGAGGTCCCTGAGGTTTGGCTCTACGTCTAATTGCTCCTTGAGAGAAGAAATTGGGTACATTGTTGAATCTCTAAAGCAGCGGCTCATGCAAATTATTTACATTTGCCCAACATACTTGGGTCTGTCATAACAACTGGGGATTGTAAAGCAGCTCACTTTTGCCACAGAGTGATAAAATCCCAGGAGCAGCTGACCCATGTGGTTCATAAACGATAAAAGGAATGACAAAAAGTAAAGCTACTCCCTGAGGGTATCTTCCAAGAAAAGCCACCTGTAGCATCTTTCCCTGCAACTGTGACATCGGGTAAGGGAAGGGAGAAGCAGCTAAATTACCCTAGACATCTTACCTGGGATACAGAAAAGAAACAAAACGAGGATGAAAGAACAAGAGCCAGACATCTCATACACAAAAGCTGGCACTCAGAGAGAGACTGTGGCTTGCGTAGCAAGGGGCAACAGAAGAGGGACACAGATGAGGACAGGCAGCTTCAGAAATAAAAGTACTTATTATAAAATAGGAAAAGAAAAGCCCCATCCCCTACGGACTTCGTGATAGTAAACAAAAAGTGCACTAGCAGAATGCACAAAGTTTTACACAGAAAATCAGTGTCAGTGAAACAAAGATGATGATGGAAGAAGGAAGGGCAAGAATAGATTTTATGAGTAGAACACAAGTTTCTACAATTATTGTGATACTTCAGAAAAGAAAATCCTACATGAAAACATGTCTCAATAAATTAGGGTATCAGTAACATGAGTCATCAAGATGCTTAAGGCATTGAGCTACCCATGAACTTTATAACTAAAACTACATAAAGCTAAAAAATATAAAGAGAGCTGAATCTCTTAAGAGATTTTACATGGTTACAAATACGAAATTTCAGCTGTCAAGGAAGAGCTCTTCTTTACATAAAGTAGGACAAAAGAGAACAATCTGTAAATAGTGTGGATTACTCTGAAGGAAAGCTGGAATTGAGAGAAAAGAAACAAATAATGATTGCTTTGTGTAAAATGATTCTTAAAGATTCCCCCCCTTTTTTTAAAAAAAAAAAAAAAACAAAAACCACCTCCAAAGTTTGTAAAACAGATGAATGTAGGACTGTATGCCAATATAATCCAACTTGGGCATCAGTTACTACAGTAAGACTCACAACATTTGCTCCATCTGTAGAAATACAATAATATATAACTTGGCAGGAAAAGCCAGGTTCTCCTTACCTCCACTGGGTCAGGCACTTCAAGTCTTGTTTCTGGAGGAGCTTTCACAACTATAACAGTTTGGTCTTTAAGGCCACTAATTTTTCGAATATCTTGATACGTGACATAAGCTAATGTAATCACTGTTAAGGAATTTTCCAACCCAGATTATAATATATTCAGACTATTTGAAGAGGTAGAATTCTTTCGATTATTTTTCCATTTTCTCATGGCTCCATTGTTCTTCAGCCAAAGTTTTCTAATCTCTACACTGGTTGTGATTGCAGTGAAACTGCCTGAGAATCTCCCTCTTTAATCTAACAGCTGGGGCCACTACCGAGTGACAAAAGGGATTCTCTGTGCTGAGTCCTCCTCTCTCTTCTCCTTTACACACGTAAAGCTACATAAGCTAAAGCTTGACAACCCGCAATTACACGCAGACTGCACGAAGCAAAGTTTTTTTACACACTTGCTATGAAAATGCAGAGAACTGGAAATCACGGAAAAAATGTAAAGGAATTTAGAGATGCATGTTAAAAAAGCACATACACAATATATTTTTGAAGTCATCAATAAAATAATTTCAAATTTCATTTGGAGTTTTTTAAAAAACATTTATATATTCATATATTTATTTATTCATTTATATTTTATGAAATTATTTCAAAAAGCTGCTTACACAACTACTTTAAACAACTTGACAGCACAGAAAGTTGATTTTCGCATAAGCAGGGAACGAACATGAATATTCTGCTGGTCAACATGAATCTGTCCAAATCCACGTGAGTGTTTTGGTGGGTTATCGCATGGTGGTGCCTCACTTGCTGACCTGTGTGACCAAGGTGTCACAGAGCTTTTGGTTGCAAACTGTGAAACAGCCACGATCACACGCAAGCACTTCCGGCCCTTTAGCTTCCTCATCCGTGAAGTATCTAGCATATTTATGCCACAGAAATAAAGAGCCTAATTTATCATTATACTTTCTGGGGGATGTAAATGTGAATAATTTTGGTAAGTGTCTACTGTTACCATACAGTAAGACAAACTGCCCAAGGTCAAAACGCCAACACATCTCACATCTGACTTGGACCAAATGCAAAGTAACAGGTCAGGGGGCAAAGCGAGAGGTCAGCTTTCAGGCAAATGGCTTTCATCAAGGCTTTTACCACTGCTTTAGAAAGGTTTAGTAAGCCTTGCAAAGGCAGAGTACAAATTACAGCAACGGCGGCTGTCACTATATGAACAAAGGAAAGGATTGCATGGCTTTCAACAAGAATCTTCCTTGCTGTAGCTAAAAGCTCCCCATGCTAATGCTGGGCATATCCCAAAACATTCAAGGTAGCGATGAGTTACCAGCTGATTCTATATATCAAGTAGATGAGGAAGCACACTGCTGGGACACAAACAGCATTTTGGTGCTACCTAACCATAAGGAAAAAGAAAAACCATTTTCAAAAGCAGCAACTTCGCCTTCAGAGATTAAGCAAAGGAAGAGGCTTCTCAGCTCTGAGTGTTGGGTAGGTCACCTCATGTCACACTTCGGTGAGGTGAACAAAACACCATACCGGGGATGCTCTCAGATTCATCCCCAGGTTTCACGCTTCCACATTCCTTCCTCAATAATGGCTACTATTACCAGTAAACTTAAGAGTCACAGAAGGATTTGAGGAATACACTCTCCTAAATCCAAAAGCATGAGGCCAAGATGCTGCTAATGCTGCTCCCTCCTCACCCACCCCCAGGGCAGGGATCTCTACCACAGCAAACAGCATTAGAAATATAGAGAATTTTGATGCTCGGCTTTGCTTTGCTTAAATCTCTTCGTGGATCAAGGAGGTGCTGACCCTACTCCCTATGCCACTCGGTGGTCTTGCTTTCATACGCACTGAGATGCCAGCACAATCAAAAGACAGTATTTACATAGTTCACATTACATTTTACTGACGCTCTCATAGCCATTTCCTACCCTTCAAAACATAAGATCAAGTCCACCTTATTAGATGCTCTTTACAAACTACTATTAGAAGTAATAAAAGTTTTCACATCAGGATTTAATAAATGCTCTCTTCTGTTGCTCATAGGTGGGAAATCTAGTGAAAATAACAATTTGTTACTTAAAAAAGGGTATTTGCAGTCAAAGTACCAGAAGTCATATGAACCTTATGCAATTGACCTCTGCTATTACATCAAATAATTAACTCTAAAATAGACATTTTGAGAGCTCATAAAACCTTTATCTATGATATTTTATTATAGATTCCCTAATAAGAGAAATCTAAAAATTTCTTGCAAGTTTCAGACTAAACTGGCTCCCAAGTTTATTTTCCTCTCTGTCTGTTATGTATACATGTCAGTTTAATGAAAAAACAAAAATTGAGTACACACACACACAAGTCTTTGTTACCTTAGCAAAGACTTCGTCTAGTGCCTTCATAGTTACTGCACACATAAAAATGGGGTTTTCTCTGGGCTCAAGAGTCAAAAAAGCATAGGGTTTTGATGTTGTCACTCACGAATCAGCTAAATTCTTGGTTTTACTGTATGTGAAGATGAATTTAAATGTGTTCCTTCATACACCACCTTTTTTTTTTTTTTTGACATTCCAGAAGCATTACAGGTGCAAGTGGCTTAAGTATCTTTTATATAGAACTACATTAAAACCCGTTATCCAACTTCTGGAAATGTCTGATGCTTCGTATCAAATTACTTACAGGAATTCTCTTAGCACTAGAGAGCACAGCAAGACGACTGACCACCTCTGAGGTTTTGGCAAAAAGGATATCTCTGATTCTCGGAGTCCTCTGTTAGCAGCTTGAGGTCCAGGGTGCAGCTTTGGATTAGCTCATCCAGTTTCTTCTCTTCCTGAGTCAGTTCGGTCACCTCCTTCGTGAGGCCTTGACGCTGTGCCAGCATGCCACCATCCTCTGACAGGCTGCAGCCCCTGCGGGTACAAAGAAGGAAGACACCCTTTCAGCATTTGTAAAACTTGATCCCACGCTACGGGAAAGGGAAGGGGCAGGGTTTCACACCGCAGATCAAGTCCTTCACCCCTTTCTCCCTACACCTGCCCGTAGCGAGTCAACATAAACTACGCTTTCCAGAAAAAAGTGTCTTTTTCTCATGACAACACATTTTGGAACTGCCAGCAACGTGGAAAAGTCGAATATTTCCAAGCGCTTACAAAATCTTGCTTTTAACTCCCCTCTCCGCTAACACCCTGAAAAAGACCAAGGAAGGCAGTAGGTAGAGATGTGCACCCAAAAAACTTACTCCACTTGCACAAGCAAATGAGTTAATCCAGTATTCAGACAAAATGCTGGTTTCTAATTTCCCTGACAAATGCTATTTATACACTGAAAACTTGTCTTAACAGAAAAAGAAAGCTTTATCCTGATAGAAGGCATGTTGGATGACTGCTTGGAGCAAAGTGTTAGAATGGAAGGTGGGAGAAGAAAAACACTGCTGCTCTGTGACAGTGAAATCAGCCAGCAGGAATGGAAAAGGATAATGAATACTCACATCCACTGAATGTTGTTTTTGGATTTTTTCTTAATGAGATGGATGCCTTCCAGTACATTGGTGATATCGTAAATCCTCCTTTTTTGCACCTTGAGGACCTCAGCCGCTCTGTTCAAATCTAAGACCCCATCAGGAGATTGGCTCAGCAACTGAATGAACTTCTTTGTAAGAAGGCCAAGTGATGTATCATACCGAGTCTTTTCTGAAGGAGATTTTGGGGCTTGGAAAGGAAGAAAAAAAACCAAACCCAGATAAATCAATTTTCTCCTTTTGGTTCCGAAAGCAGCATCCACAAATGAAAGGATACACGTTACAGATATTTCTTTCATTTTTACTAGAGAAATCTCTCAAACCTCTGCATTAAGGCACAACTTACCACTGGGTATTTATTTGTATTTCAAGATGTACTTTTCCAAAAGTCACAGGTACATGAGCAAATACATACATTTTTTTAAATGCAAATATTTCCATTAGTCTGACGGATACATATAGCAATATTCTACTTAGGCTTTCACTAGGTGAATTCGTAATAGTATTTTTAGTATCTATTTATCCTGGCAGCAATACCAAAAATTCTCCTATGCTGCTCCTTCATCAGGCTGATAGCCAGCTTTCATCAGGGTTTGATTTTCCCCTCTTGTAAGATAAGTGTTTCACATGCAGTTAAGCAGGACTTAGGTGTACTTCAGTGGGTGAACACAATGACAGATTCCATCAGCGTCAGACTGCACGGCGTACAGAAAACTCCAGTGAATTAGAGGAGATTGACGCAAGATACAATTTATAATCATCATTTCTCCATAACCAAACAATGCTCAAACCGGCCAAGAGTATCCACTTCTTTTAAATTAGAGGTCAGCAAACAGCTTGGATCTTACTAGACAACTTGCTGTTTTCATGCACAAATGTAGCAACTATGTACTTCACAGATGAGCTCTTAAGAGTTTAAATACATAGATCAGAATAATTTCTAATTCTCAGTGTTCAAAGCCTTTGTGTCAAGGGCATTATTAGAAGTCTACTGGACTGAAAGTTTCCCTGTTAGCAAACCTTTACTGTACATCTCAAACCTTTCACTTGCTTCAGGTGGGGTCAAACATTATGCAGGATGGATCTCAGGCTGATCCAGTGGTCATTTTCATGTGTTCAAGGTTCAGGTCCTGCATTTAATTGCAGAAGTCAGTCAAAACTGAAATTCTACCTGAAAGCGAACCTTTAGATTATGCTGAAATATTTTGAAGAATACGATGGCTTTTCAATGAAGTCATTGCCTGTTTGCAAAGAAAACCTGCCAAATCTCATTTTTTTGATAAACTCAGGGCTTGTCTGCACTGGGACATGGAGGAATATCCACATCAGTTAGGTGACCTTCTAAATTTAGAGCAGGGTAGTTTTATTTGTTTTTCCTTTGGGTTTTAGAAAAGACTAAGAGGATCAGAGTGAGAAGGACAAGAGGCTACTTGACCCCCACCTAAAATGGCATGTGCTACTGGTCATACAGCAAGAAGTTCTCTGTACAGCCTTATCAACACTGCAGCAGCATCCTATGCTCAGAATGGTACCGAACTTCTGTCGAGTGTATTCTCACATTTTTTTTTTTTTTTAAACACCTTTGTTTCGCTTAATGAAGTCCAGTTTAGTTAAAACAACTGTGGTTGTTTAACTTTTCCGCTTAAAGTTTGTATCTTCAGCTAATTTCATTTTTTTCCCCCCCATCTGCCTCAATAGAAACAAGACTTCTACTGGTGAGGAGGGACAAGCATCCCTTCACATCTCTTGCCCTCCCATCACTACCACTGCTCACCCAGCCCTCTCCTTTCCCCATTGCCCTCCCTCTGCAAGCCAAATTCTGCTGAAATCCCCCAAAACAAGATGGCAAGGCTACGCCCCCCAGCTCCTGCCGCAAGAAACCTACCGCCCAAGGCAACACAGACGTGCAAAAATTAATACTTGCAGCAACTTAGCGGTGGCAGCAATAATCCAGTCATACTGCAGGGAGAGAAGGAACATCAGAGCCCACAAAAAAGCATTTAGCGCATAACGCTGCTGGGGCGCAGCTACCGCTCTTTGCAAATCCCTGCCTGGGGGAAGGAGCCCTGCAAATCTGCTGTAACTTTAGCAGGGAAGGAGGAGTCTGGCCTGATTAGCCTTGCCTAATAACCACGTGCTTGATCCCATCAGAATATCTTGATTCCTCCGCGTCTACCTCTCCTGAGCATCCCCAGCTTCATGTCCTCAGCTGAAGAGGAGGTCCTGGACAGAGGGGCTGCGGGCTGCCCGGCAGGCGGAGGGACAGGCCTGGCAGCCAGGAGCCTCCGCAGCCTCTCGGCAGCCCTGCACCAAGCGCTGAAGGCTTGTAGCCTTGTTGAAGGCTTGAAGGCACTTGTTGTGCCTGCCTGGCTGTGGGGTTGAGTACGTTGCATGCACACCCAGGTGAGGAGAGTAATGAACATGCTCCTCCAGCGAGGTAACGCCGCCTGTTGTACTCGTTCGCTCTGATCTCAAGCTGGTAAAATAAAAATAAAAAAAAACAACTGTGCCACACAGTGTGTCACCAGTTCCCTTACTTTTTGGGCTGTCTGGACTTCTTGTCGCAGCTCTTCCTTTCCCCTTTGGAGTCTTCAGTCCTTCAGCAAGATACTGGTGGCCACTTTCTCCCAGCTCCAGCCTTCGTTTTGCCTGTTAAAAAAAAAAAACAACAACATATATTTTTTTTAATTGATAGATGTTAAGAAGTGTATTTCACTTTATCAAACACAACATCGGGGCTACAGGAAAGGCAGACAGCAGTGAACTTCTCACAGCAAGGTAGCGGTACAGGTTCATACCCCATATTCATCACAAGGGAATCTGAGTATTTACTGGAATCCTAAGGTGGACTTAAATACGTCGCTCTCAAAGGTGAGGTTGATAGGGTTTTTATTGGAAAATTCAGCGATTTTTTTTAATTTGAAAAGCTGAATGACAGTTGTATGATCTACTTCAGTCTAGTCTGGAACTTCTTAAATACATGTGAAAGATTTCTACCCTCAATTGAGTTGAGAACATTTCAGTTAAGAAAAGCAAAGAGCATCGCTCAAGCACACACACGTATGCACCCACCCAGCTACATTTCCTTTGAAAAACTCTTTATACCAATATAAGTTTGCACACAGGTAGTATTAGTGCAAGTTATGTTTTTCCTTCACCATTTGAAAGGACAGCTTTGAGAGAACCAGCAACTTCCACTACCATAAAAGTTCCATCAATGAAATACAAGACGTGACACCAAGGAGCATTGGACAACTGTTCTCCTCTGTTTCTCTGTAATTTTTGTCCTCATTGAAGCACAGCCACTACATTTATTTCACATTGACTAGCAGATTTGCATTAAAGCTGTCTACATAAAAGCATGGTGGAGCAGAAGTCCTGTCAAAAAGATGATGCCTGAAAATCAGCTGTAAATGTTGCATCCAGCTCAAAAAAAAAAAAAAAGCTGTGCACACTTGCATAATAAAAATAATGAATGAAACTGTTAAGCTATGCAACACAGACAAACTGTAATGAAAACCACCACCAATATGAATTTTGTTCTTAGACAGAAAGGCAATCTACTGTCTTTGGAAACAATTCTATACCCTACCACACTTCTCAAGTTACTGAAATTTAATCTGGGGATGTTTGTTATCCTAACAACAGAAAGAACGTTACCTGGGAAGACACGGGAAAAGAAGAAAAAGAAGTTTTATGTCTAATGAAATTTAGCCAAATAGCTGTTTCCAAAGAATGTTGTTTATTCAATTAGGTTGAATAATTCAGAGTATTGTATTTGCTTGCTCTTCAGACTTGCCCCAAAGGGTTGCATCATGTTCTGCTCCTCAGTGAGCCAAGATAAAATAATACATTCTGCTATGGAGTTGTAGACAGATATTTCTGTATTGTGGATTTATCTTATGTGTTTTACTTTGTGTCTGCAAACTACAAAAAGCTCTAAATAAATTAATTTTTTATGCATTTATTTATGGAGAGTTAACTAACATCTTTGTGCTGGACTCCACTTGCAAACCTCAAGCTTATTAAAAGGCGAGTTAAAGCAAACGAAAAGTTGTTATGAGCCCACGGTGTAACAGCACGTGCAGAGTGCTCAAGCCACTATTCTCTATATTTTGTGAAGGGGCAAGGCACTAATTCATCGGTACCAGAGCAAAACCGAACTGACTGCGTCCTTTTAAGCGCTGCAGGCAGCAGGCTCCCAGCAGCCCATCGCCGGCAGCTCCTAACAGCATGAAACACCTCTGCTCCCCTCCCCGAGAGACATCGGCTCCCTAATCCAAGGACACAGATTTTAAAGAGGTCAACTGTTAACAAAGGCATCCAGCTAATATGTTTAGCCAACGTAATTGGATTAAATTAAGATTACAGATATTCCAGAGGGAGAAACACATTTCACACTTTTTTTTAAGTAAGTGGTTCTCCACCCGGAGAGCTATGAGAGAAAAGGAAGGAGGGGTGAAAAGGGAACAATTCAGGGCGTGGGAAGACTAGGCCAAAGGGATACAATTAAAGATAAAAGAGAATCTCAAAACCAGGTGTGAGGAGGAGGGGAAATGCTAAAGACTTAAAATCCAGAGATTTGCAGCGGCTCTCTCCATCAGAGCAGAAACTCTGGTTTGGACGACACACCAAAACTTGTTGCCTCAGCTTGTTTGCCAGACATGAACAATGGTATTTTGCCCCTACTTTTGCGGTTAAACACTTACAACTTTCTCCTGTGAACTTCAAATAATCAGGTTTGGTAGTGAGAGAACATAAACAGCATCCTCTGGCTGCGTGCAGCAGCACAAGCCCATCCCTGTGTGTCAGGGGATGGTGTTACAAGCAACACGCTCTCAGGGGTCTCTCCAGCATACTGTACCTACAGGCAGCACAGGGCTATGGACTGGCTTCTGGAAAAATACCAAACAGCAAGAGAGTGCTACAGAAGAGTTATTTTGTAGGGCACGAAGCGCACAGAAAACCTGAGATACGGAGCGAAATATTTTAGAAGAGTTTAAAAGAGCTTGGTGAAGTTACCAAGAAGCAATTTTAGCAAACCCTGAGGAATGTTTAATTTCTGGCCAGATGTTACACGTCACTCAGCAAGTGCTTTCTTCCCCTTCCTGTTCTACAAACTTCATAACAAGATGCAGGATTGAAGTGGTATATTCTCTCAATTTCTTCTTCCCTGACTTAGAGACCAAAGATTTTCTAGTGCCTTTGTCTTTGCACTAGAAATCCTGTGTGACTCACAGTTTCTCTCTCCCATCTCCAAAATTATTCATAGCGCTTCCCAATACCAGACTTCCCTTCAGAAAACTAAAGATCTGTGTTCAGCCATCAGCAGAATCAGTAATCCTTTTAAAAAAAAAATAAAAATCTTGATTTGCATAACTTATTTCTGCTACAGCCCTATAATCATTATTTGCAGTATTTGATCAAATAATGCAAATAAAGACAATACAAAAACTTGTACAATCACAGCATGCAGAATCTTCTCACACAGTACATGGGACCTGCTAAGTGGAAAGCCAAAGGACACCAGCACAAAGCACCCCAATGACAGGGAAAGGTAGGAAGCGTAGAGACTAAGAACTTCTCAGCAACTTGAAACTCGAGTGCAATACGTGGAAGTCAGATTCCTCAGGGAGATCGTGAAAGGATCATAAAGCACACGGGGTAGTGAGACAGGTAAAGCCACAGACTGATACATCCAGCAAGAGACATAAAAGTCACAGGAAAGCATCCTATTGATCTGAACCAGGCACCTACCTAAACCCTTGGTGAAGGTCTAAATGTTTGGTATCAACTTTGACTCCATTTTCTCTTTCAATACCATAAGCAACTGCTGATATAGATACAACTATGGATCATATAATCACAGAATGATATGAGGTTGGAAGGGACCTCTGGAGATCATCTAGTCCAACCCCCCTGCCAAAGCAGGTCCACCCAGAGCAGGTTGCACAGGAACGTGTCCAGGCGGGTTTTGAATGTCTCCAGAGAAGGAGACTCCACCACCTCTCTGGGCAGCCTGTTCCAGTGCTCTGCCACCCTCACAGTAAAGAAGTTCCTCCTTATGTTTAGATGGAACTTCTTATGTTCCGGTTTGTGCCCATTACCTCTTGTCCTGTCACCGGGCACCACTGGGATCCACTGTTCAGTGCAGACCACTAAAGAACAGGTGGCACCTTGACTCCTATGTAGTTATGTCCTTTTAGCTTCAATCCTTCTTCCAAAAATAAAAACCCAAAAAACAACCCAGATAGCTACCAAAATTAACATTAGAGACAAACTCACAAGAATGTCTTCATAAGAACACTTGTGTCTCTAGGAAAACAGTTTAAAACCTACTAGGATAAGCTAAGTATTTTCAAGTAGGCAGGACCTGATGAAATTCACTTAATACTTGATCTCAGTGATTAACTTTTCAGAAGAGGTTGGAGGCAGGCATACTTACAGAACACTAGAAAAAGAGCAAATGTAGTTTTATCACGAATTGAAAAAAGGGCTGGAAAGGGTGCAATCAGGAAATTATAGCCCATCCCTCTTAATGGGCTGTTTTAACCTCACAGCTGCCTGGGTCTAAAAGGTTGCTGCCACCACCGCTTCTCCGGCATTGTCCCTCCATCCCCAAGACACCCCTGGTGCAGGCAGTGCCTGACCCACAGGTCCTCACCAGACCCCGGAGGGAGCTGGCTCAAGGGCTCACAACCAGCAGAACCCTAACCCTCCTCCAAAACACGAGTGAGGAGTTTTCTGCCAGGTTACCCCTTGCTGGGTAACTTGGCTTCGGAGCAGGAGCAGTGGGACACCCTCCATCCCCCCTTGGGGCATCACCTTGGCATTCGAGTGGCTTCACTTTTGTGTCACACAGCGAACAACTTCAGTTTTTTGGGGAACAAAAGTGGCACCAGTAATAAAAAAAAAAAAAAAAAAAAGAAGAAAAGAAGTCAGAGCGTTACCTCATAAGAGCATAACAGACAGCAAAGTGCTAAGTGTGAGGTAACAGCCGGCACGGGGCTTTGTCAAGATAGCAGGGAGGGAAGTGCTGTGGTGGGGGACGGGACAACCAGCATCACTTTTTGAAGACCACAGCACGTCAAACTAAAGCCTCATTTTCTTTCAGGCTTATATTTCTGAGTTTGAGGGAAGAAGCAGCAGTAAAACGTCCTCTAATTCTTTCCAATGATAAAACCATGGAGCGTAACTTTGCCAAACTATGCGCATTTGAAATTTTTCCTGCTAGATGTCTCCCCTCAGCTTTATTACTGAATGCAAGGCAGTTGCACTGTTTGCAAGAGACAGACCTAAGAAAAATTACATTACCTGTGCTACCTTCCGGAAACCCTTTGGCTGAAATACTGCTGTACCCACCATGCTTTAGCAAGCACGTAAGATTTGACAGAAGGATGATCTGAGCCGGGCATGTGCCCTTCTATTCCCTCAAAATACCAAATTTAAAAACACTTGGAAAAGCACAGCTGCTACATTTTCAATATAAACACCGACAGCCAAATTCCATTTCCAACTGCAAGTGGTGCAGCTCTTGGGCCTGCCCAGGCCACGCACATGCCATCTCCTAGGAGGTCCCGGCCAGGATGAGATACGTCTAAGTCCCCTGCTCCCCTAGCAGGCATTCAGGGTATATTGGAGCAGCAGCAGTTGGATTTAAATATAAAAGGACAAAAGCTGAACTCAGAACAAGAGCGAAAGTAAACTGGGACAAAGTCTGCTGAGATGGGGACAGAAGATAAAATAACTGATTAAAAAAAAAAAAAAAAAAAAAGGGATGAGGAGTTGGAAAGCAACTCCCATTTAGGGTTGACTGAGCAAGGAAAATAGGAAGATTGGAAATGACCAAGCATAGCAAGGAATAAATTGTGTGTATTAAGTGACAGCTGACGGTGAACCAAGCAGCAAGCCAGAGAAATGTGTCTTAGCACTCAGCTGTGTCTCTGTCAGTGCCGCAGAGCGAGGAATAAACTGGGCAAGTTAAGCAAGGGCAGGCGACGAAGTCTGGTGTAGTCTCAAGAAGATATTACAATTGCTAGGGGCAGATAAAATGGCAGCTTTTCTGTATGCCACCACAATGCTGATATTGCTGGGGAGGGGATGCAAGCCTACGCAGAGAACACAGATAAATTTTGGCGGCAGCGAGGAAGCCATAGCGCAGACGCTTTACCAATCCCCACGCACTTTCTGCAGGCTTTCCTCCATGTTTTCAGAATTAAGCAGCCGCTGAAAAATAAAATTTGTAAGCCTCGGTTCTGAGGCATGAACTCTAGGAAGCTGTTCTTGAGGTCAGGAGCTGCAGAGAAGAAAGCAAACACCTTACGTGAAAGGGTAAATTAAGCCGGAGCTTGATGAGGGAGGAATACAAGAGAAGAAGCAAAGAAAAAAAAAAAAAAAGGACACCTTGGGGTGAATGCACAGAAATATTCATATGCTAGGGAAATTTCTCCACTAAACGAGGCAATACAGGCTGTGCCTTTTGAATGTGCTCGAATGAACAAACTCTGGTATGTGGAGAGTCCCGAGTGCTGCCAGAGGGCTGTACCCAGCTGAAGGCACGGTAAACACTACAGCCGACACCAGGAGAGACCGAAAAACAGGGAGAGGAGCAGAGAGGAAAGCAGAGGAGCTCCCAGAAGGGAAGGGGCTGAGCTCCGCAGGTCAGCGGCTGCAAGATGCAAGAGGATCTTGCAGGTCAGAGAATGCAAGAGGATGCAAAAGATGCAAGAGGACTATCAGAGCTGCTGCTTTTGGACTCCTAGTGACAACTCCTCCTTTTGTACCTATTTCTGTTGAGCAATAAGGAGATAAATTTGCAATGCAATCTCCTGGAAGGGAGAGAGATTTCAGTTTTCCATGAAGGATGATTTACCCCAGTGGCCTACACACAGATAGCAGTCATTGGTACCACACTACCCTTGGTTTTAAGTAGTTAATTCTGACAGTATAAAACCATAAGAAGAGGGTTTAAGGAAAGAATAGGAAGATAAAGAAATAGCTGGGAATTAAACTACTTGCATGTATAAGACAATAAACTAAGTATGTTCTTAAAAAGGGGGTTTCTAAAAGCCCTCTCAACTCTTCCCAAAAATATTACCCCTCTGTCAAAAGTATGCATTCCCCTACCACCCTACACAGAGGAACAAGTCCAGGAATGGCACTTTAATGAAAACATGACCTTAATTTTAAGTTTTATATGTCACTCATTCATTAAACTGAGGTAAGAGCATATAAAAAGATACACAAAGAATAGTGCCTTGAAAATTGAATAAATTGTAAAACCAACAAAAAGAAGAACAGGAGTCTGAAATATCGCTACTTATTAGTCAGGATTATTAGTTGAGTGACAAGCAGCTGGTATTTAAAGTAACATTTAAAGAAGCATTTTAAAGCAAATGAAAACACAGCTTACAGAAATCATCCTGATCAGCCTACTCCAACACAAAAGCCCCAAATTTTCTTCTCAGAAAATGGCAACTGTAGTAAAAAGGGGACAAGAAATCCTTTACACTACACCAATTTGTGTTTCCTAAACTATCAGCTTATTTTTCATCTTATCAGGCATCAGCTAATTACAGTTTTGACTGAGGTAAATTCTTCTCTAGCTCCTATATTGAAACTATTCCTTCAGCTACAAATCGCTTGTTTTTAATGTAGATGAATATTAAAAGAAAATCCCCTTTGCATGTCTTAAATCGGGTTTATCATTCAATAAGAGGCACCTCACAATTATCAAATTAAACTATGTTCTGATCATCTGCAGCCCCTCCTTATTAGGCATTTGACCCTGAGAGATGAAGGCTGATAGTGTTAACTCTGATGAAGTTTCTTTCAAGGCTTAATTGAACCATCCTATTCCCATTGATTTTCCATTTTCACGATTCCCTCAGAAGTATCGGGAGTGTCAAGGAAGCCACGAAGTGCTTAAGTATCAAACCATAAGACTTATATTTAGCTCAAAACAGTTAAAACGTGGGTGGCCGAGTTTCAGCAGCGGATTCTTGCTTGAAAGTAGGACCCAAGCCAGAGGAAGCTTGCAATGGCTTTCCCTTCTCAGGTTGAATATGCAGGAAGAGGTAACACAAGTGTCACGAGTGCCTCCCAGTCATTGCCACAGAACATCACACAATGCCATTTTTAACACCCACTGAAGGGAATACATTAGCTTCCAAATACGCTCAACAGTTTGAGCGCAGAGGGTTTGTTCCCACGTTAGCAGCACTGGGCATTGATGCCCGACAGTTCACGCTTCTCTCATCTCCCTCCTGTCTGAACAGAAGGACGTTTTCAACCACCTTTCAATGAAACGCAATGACCTGAACCAAACCAAGAAGGCAGCGAAATGCAGCAATGAAAAATGGTGGTTTCTTCCTGGACATTTTTACTGAAGGAGGATAATCATCTCAAGGTACTAATTCCCTTTCATTTTCACCCTGATACTTCATGGGGGGCTGACCTGCCAGAAGGGCAGAGCATCTCACAGTCACCACCCCTAAGGTAACTTGGACACTGAGGTAAGCTGACAACCCATTTGATGTTATTCCATTTTCTGCTCATCGGTCTACTTGGATGCCATGGGATCAGCCTACGCCCCATCAAGCTTGCACTCATGCAGCTCATCTTATTCTCCTACACTGGTGCAGTACTTCGTATTTCCTTTGTGCTAGAAAGGGAAGGACATTACAATGGTTGTGCAAGACATAAACCAAAGCATAAGCCACGTTTCAGGCCTCAAACCAACAGAATTACACCTATGCTACATAGGAAATGAATCATCTGAGATCTTTCTATTGCAATTTTTTTCCGCCAAACATGAAACAATTCTTTCTTACTGGATGCAATGACTTTCCACTGTACTAAGCTTGACGGCTCCAGTTACCATTCATGTTGAAATACGAAAAGTTATTTTCAGGAAACTGCACCCAGTTTTCATCTCAACTGCTCAACTGCCCCAGGCGAGGGGCACACGTGCCTCTGAGAAGTCCTGGAAACACCTCCATGCAGCAGCTACTCTCCCATCCCAACAGCTGCTGGAGGCTGAGCTGCACCTGCCTGGTTGAGGTGGAAGCTCTGGAGGACAAAACTTCCAGAAAAACCTACTGACAGAGTGCCAAGACACGCAGCAGAAGCACAAGACAGACCAAGCAAGAATCTGAGGGGGGGATATCCTGACTGTGGGGTTTTGGGGTGGCTGGGTGCAGCAGGACAGTCTCCCTCCCCGGTGAGCATAACCAAGACCACGGTGGCAAGGCTATCTCTGCCACCAGCAAGCTTTAAAGCCAACCTGGTCCTGCAAATTGGTGTCAAAGCTACCAGCCCCGTTCCCAAAGATACCACTTCAGGGAGGCTGCTGCCCCCAGAGCAAAGCTTGGGGGTTTTCAGTTGCAGTTCGCGTCAGTAATTTCTCACCACAGACATCCTTTGAAGAAAACAAGACTGTCACAAAACGGGCCTGAGGCTGAACTTTCAAACCGATGGCAAGCGGGCAGGGGGGAGGGAGGACGTGACAACAGATGGGCCGCATAAGAGACTTCTCAGTGTAATTTCTTTGTATTGCATACATATGTAATAGTTATACTGACACAGGTCCACTTTTAACCTTACCCATGGAGGTTAAAGTACGCCAAATAAGAAAGCCATAGTTTAAATCCACACGGTGTGTGATAGGGGCATCACCTCTTCATGCTTGCTGTGTCTCAGCCCTGCAGAGGACGTTCAGCCTCCTGACTGGGGAGGCTAAAACAGAACTGGAACAAGGGAAATTAAAACTTCCATATCATTATAAGGTTGGATCCCAAAGAATAACCATCGCAAGCAGCCAGTCTCAAAATACATCCTAGAGATCATTTTGTATTTAAGGACTATTTTTAAAAGTGCTCTTTGGGAAGTCATTAACTGCAAAATAAGATTGTGATTGGATTAGTTCCACTGAGGGGCTTCCACCCTGCATGTAGAAATTAGCACAGCTATTTAAAAAAAGAAAAACTTTCGAAACACTGTCAGTTGTCTGCCAAATTGTCTACTAAACAAACAAGCCCTGGGAAGGGGGAGGAAGGACATTAAGGGAACTGGAGAATAGGATAGGATGAACTTCCTTGGAGGAAATTCCAGTACATGCCATAAAGTATCAGATACACAGGTTAAATATTAAAGTAATAGTATACTGGGCATATATATCGATATAAGAATCAGGAAGATAGTTATTCCTCACTTACAGAACATGTAGAATATAGTCTTAAAACTCTCTAGGAAGATGGAATTAATAGGATTTGATACCTATGAAAAGGGAGGAGAAGACAGAGCACTCACAAAGTCACACCAGTGCTATCTCAGTGTAGGTGCAGGGTAACAATGCAAGATGGGGCTTGCATCACAAAGTTTGCTCACTAAATTGCCAGCCTAAGCCACAGCATCTCGAGCTTTGTTTTCCTTGGATGCAGGACACCTACAAGAAAGGATGGCATCTGTGGAATTACACCGATGAAGTTTCTGGAGTGCAAGCTTTCTTGTCTGCACAGGTCTATGGTTGAAAATTTTCCACCCTGGCACCCCAAAGCTTCCTACACTCCACTCAAAATATCCATACTGAGTTACATTAGTGCAGTGCTGAGGGACGGCGTCGCTTCACTTACTGACAGGTGATTCATAGGGAACCAACTAACTTGTACATTCTTTCAAAAATTAATGACAAAGAGGATCCATATGCAAACAATTCAGAAACTATAGCAGAAAGCTACAAACTAGAAGGCATTAAGTTTTAAATACTCAGGTGCACATGAGTTTTAGTGTTGGGTATTCATGCTCCCAAAGGAGGAGAATCCTGTCTTAAAAAAAAAGTTGACAGCCATCTCGACACTGTATTTTTAATTCACTGCCTGAGGCAAGATGGTTCTTACATCTTACTACTTGTTCAATTAATGTAATTAGTTATAAAAAGCCAGATCTAAAGTAGTAAAATCTTTAATTTTGAAGTACTTCCCTAACCTAATTCCAAACAAGTATAAAAACATACAGCTGAATTCCCCAAAAGTAATAAATGTACTTTGAATCCATTTTGGGTGATAAAAATATTATATAGATTCCAAAGTACATTGTGCAAGTTGACAGAAAACTTTCAGGAGACAACCAGACCCAGATGAGCTGCAATGATTTGCACTCACAGAGCCAGATGATAAGAAATAGGGTCCTAAGCCTTTGCTGTAATACAGAATAGTTCTGTACATTGTGTAAACTGTGGGGGTTTTAGTTCACTTCAAGGAAGTCACAACATTGTCCAAGCAGATTAACCCTGAGAAGTTGTTTCTGCACCTACAATATCTATAATGCTGACTTTGCATGGAGAGACTGATTTATTATTTGCAAAAAGCTAATAAGGTATAGTTTTGAAAACATAATTACTAGTATCACATTGAAAAAAAAATGCTTAAGTAACCTTGAAGAAGTTAATACAATAACCTCCTCCACATACCAGACCTCAGAGTAAGAAAAATAAATAGCAAGTGCCCAAGAAACAGGAAACACAGTTTACATATCCCAAAGCAACTATTCCTAGAAGCAGTCAGAAAGGAGACTCCAAATCAGCAGAAAGTCAAAGAGGTAGACAAAAGCATGTAAGAAGAGAGCAAGGGAGAGGATCACAGATAGCAGGGACCTAGAAACCCCAGTTGTGGCTGACAGCCCCTTTCATCCTAGATCAGGAACAGGTACTGCCGTCAGAGGTTTCTCCACAGCACATTTCAAGTACAAACTGAACTCGGTTTTCACCCAGCCTGGGTTACTAAACTCTAGGACCTGGTGATTTCCTCCCTGCTCACGTCAAGGTGGGCAGCTGTTGTATATACTCTTATTTCAGCAATCGGTTTGGCAGCAGACAGCTTACGTGGCTGAAACGACACGAAGATAGCTGAGTTCTTAGTGTTTTAAATTCTCTGTAACTTCACAAAGAACAACTAATCCACTGAGCTTTTGCTGTGATGCACATCCAAGCTTGGCAGTATTTTATCACTCCATCGGCCACACCAAGGAGCAGAACAACCAGGTAGCGCTGGCAAAATGAAGATAAATTATTTAGTTCAAAAGACAAAATTTACTTATTCCCAGTGACAGGGAATGAAAACAAGACAAGACAATCAACAGTTTGTGAAAAAAGCAAACGAGCCTTGGTAGACTAAATCATTTTCTTTTTCACATCTGGGTAAACTCTATCATGCCATGGACAGGGCAATCTAAAAAGCTGATGTGATAGCCTAATTTACAAGACAACATCCAAAACAGATATGTCATCACAGAGAATAAACTCCTAGGGGCAAAGAAGAGAAAGTTGCTGTTTTGGCTCTAGCGAAGCAGAACATCTCAGGTCACAGAGTCAACCAAGGACTTGACTCTAGGTCAAAATTGGTCCTCACCAGACACAATCTGTCCATTCCACTTTGTCTTCTTTACTACGTATTCCCTAAACTAAATACCTTGAGATCACTTCTCCAGAAAAAACGTGTACTATCTTTAAGTCTGAAATGTTAAAATTAAATGAATTGATATTTCTTCTCTAACCTGGCCTTTGATCAAAGAAAAGAATCCAACTTTCTCATATGACCTCCTACGTATCACAGACCACTACCTTTCCCCTAGTTACTATGCAGCTGGTAACATTAAACTCTCTTGTAGTCAAGGATAGGAAAGATTGCCATGCAATTGTAGGATCTCTGATATGAGAAAGTTAAACGAGCAAGAAACTGTCAAGAAGGACCATAAATATGGTTGCTGCCACCAGAAAGCAGGCAGATGGACTTAATGACCTCAAGGCTGTTCAGAGCTGAAATTACAGAGCACAACTCTGCAGAGAAACTTCACAGCAAAACATTCATTCTGTCTAAACTTGAAGGTATCAACTCATGATTATTTTCCCTTCACTTAAGATTAAAAAAAAAAGTCTAATTTCCACTTTGAGTTTGCATTGATTCAGCTTTCAGTAGGAAGTACTTGACATGCTCCAAGTTCAACAGTTTAAGAAGTCCTTTAACACCAGAAGCATCTCACAGGGTGGCTGAGGATGGACCTCTGGAGATCATCTAGTCAACCCCCACTGCTTAAAGCAGGAGCTACTAGAACAGGATGTTCAGTGCTGTGTCCAGTTGGGTTTTTAATATCTTCAGTGATGCAGACTCCACAACCTAAGAGCCCTATTCCAGCGCCTGATCATCCTCACTGTGAAATCTTCTGTTTAAATGGAATTTCTTGCATTTCAATTTCTGCCCACTGCCTTTTGTCCTGTCAGTAGTCACCACTAAGAGGAGCCTGGCTCCATCTTCTTCACTTCTTCCCATCAGGTGTCTATACTAATCTTCTGTCTTCCAGGCTGAACAGTCCCAGATCAGCCTCTCCTTGTGTATCAGATGCTCTGAGTCCTTAATATCTCCTGAGAAGGAGACTCCACAACCTCTCTAGCCAGCCTGCTCCAGTGCTCTGTCACCCTCAGAGTAAATTAAGTTTTTCCTCATGTTGAGACAGAACTTTCTGTGTTCCAGCTTGTGTCTGTTGCTCTCCATGTGTTTCACCAGGGCTGAGCAGAGGGGAAGGATCATCTCGCTCAACTTGCTGGTAATGCAATGCCTAATGCAGCCCAGGAGGTCATCAGTGGTCTTTGCCATAAGGATGCATCGCTGGTCCACCAGGACCTCCAGGGCTTTGTTTCGCAGAGCTGCTTTCCAGCAGGTCTACCCCAGCCCATCCTGGTACCTGAAGTCTTCTTCCCCAGAGGCGAGACTTTGCAGTTCCCTTTACTGAACTTCATGATGTTCCTGCCAGCCAGTTTCTACAGCCTGTCAAGGCCCCTCTGGATGGCAGCACAACCATCGGCTACATCAACCCCCCTTCCCAATACTGTATCTTCTATATCAGTCAAGTCATCCCTTAATATTAATTTCATAAACAGAATATTGCGCTGTAGTGCAGTACAGTGCCATACAACAAAAAGTTGCACTGTAGGGCATTTCCTTCAGACCTCAAATTATTTTTGCTGCCCTATTTAACATCATCTTCCCTTTTTCAACATTTTCCCTTTACAAGCACTAGCACTGAATTGCATGTGTTACCTCAAGTATCAGCTGCACCAAGCCTGTTCGCTGAGGAAAAAGTTTCCCCCTCTCCTGTTCCTTTTTTGTCTATGCCAGGATGCAAGCCTCAGTGCCACAGCCCCTCAGCATCACGCTGGAAGCTGGCGTGCAGTTCCTTGTCCACTACAGGCTTCTCCAAAGTGCTGCTTTCCAGGATACAGGCCCTCTTTCATAAGGCAGAGCTTGCAGTCCCTGTTCTCTGGCATACAACTTTGCCTTTGGCTGTATTAAAGACGCAGTTGTGTTTGAATATGCCTACAGAGCAAGTTGTGAGAGCTCCATTATCACTTACTATTCTGCTAGCAATTACTATCAGTAACAGTTTTTTTGTTTACTTCTAGGACAACGATGAAAGCATGCCGTAGTATTGGGAACAGTGCAAATAGTCACTGGAATCAATCAAAAGGACCCTTTTCCCAATCTGTCACTTAGCCAATTTTTAATCCAACGCCGTACCGATGGTGTTTTTTTTTTAATGAAAGTCCTTTACAATATTAAACATCCTTTCTGTCAGCCTCATTCACAGGTCAGACAGCTACACCTTCGTTATCTTTTAGCTTTTGGTTGGTGGGGAAGAAAGTCAGGAGAAGAAGGGCGAAGGTAGGAAGAGCTGGCTGTTGGACATTGCTGGCAAGCATTTTAGGAAACACCACAAGTGCTTTTTGCAGTGCTGTGTTCAGAACTCCATCCTTATAATCACATGCTACTTAAACCCTCCAGAGAGGGTTATTTCAAGACTTTTGGGCATCCCAAGTCTTAGGGAAGTTTTATGGATGTCAGAATGAGACTGGAAGGGCAGAAAACTAGCACAGAGGTAAAATAGACAATACCTAGGATGAAGGCAGAAACTCAGGTGTTTATTAATGAGCTTTAATTTCTGTCCATTGCAGCCTAAAGTTCAGAGAAAACCTATTTGGCTTCTTGAACTGCTGCCTTCTCCCTCCTTCCCTTTCTGCTACCTGCCTTGCAGTTATTAGAACTATCTCGTAGGCAATGGACAGCTAAATGGGATTTTCCAGAAGCCTGGAGAAGTCTTCCAGTGGAATTTAGCACTAAAATATCACCTATTAAATGCTGCACTAAAAATTCCTCTCTTTAAATAGATTTCTTCTGTCTTCAAAGTTACCTTCTCAATTCAGGCTCATGGGCTCTTCCACAAATGTACATTAATCTGTTCAGAAAATAAATGACCATATGATTTAATCGTGCCTTCTTCACAAAACCCATGACTTTCTCTCTTAGGATCAGTACACCTTGATCCTTTCCTTTTTCAAATGCAGTCCCACTTAATGAGTCATCATTCCCTCCTCTCACACACGCTTTTCAGTCTCTCCTTTTCTCCCTTTTCCTCTTGTTTTAGTAAAAGCTGTAGGTAGGGCAAACTAAAATAGCAAGTTTCACAACTGGACATGAGACATCCTTAAATTTAGATCAAGTGAACCCTTTCAAAGTACACAGGATCTTTCCATCCAGACAGATTTATAAAAGCTACATATAATTAGGGAAAGGAATAGGATCAAAAATAGCATCTGTATGATGGCCTTTCTCAACAGTATGTGGATAGGAAGAACAGCAGCCTTATTCTCTTAGCAGCAGGAGGAAGGGTAAGACAACTCAGGGCAGCCACGGGAAGCCTCCACCACCCTGTAGCTTCCTAGATTGCTAAAAAGCCTGAAGTGTGGTAGATTCTCAAAAAAAAAAAAAAAAAAAGAAAATCCTCATTTTCTACACTAATTGTTTTCCTAACCCTAATTCCAAACTACATCAAACTGGAAAGCCAAGATTATCCAAGAAATCTTAACTAAATTTCACTATCTGAAGTTGCAGGTTCTTATCCAAGGTGAAGCAAAAGTACTTTAAAGACAGCCTTGGAAGAAACCTGCTTTGCCAGTCACTGGTTTGTCTTGGAAGTACAAAACTCAAAAACAAAACAAAAACACACCAAAAATCCTGTTACCTTGCCTTGACATCCGTAACTTCTACTCTTTCAGTAGGCGCCTGTGGATGATAGTAGTGAGACGACTCTTACTCCTGCCTTCCCTCCCACGCTTTGCACTGGCAAGAAGCCCTCACGCACTCTGCACTAACTTGGAACAAGTTCTGCAGCAACGCTTTCCACAGCAAACTGGAAACTTCGTGTCCGCTTCAGGTAAATACATTTTATTGAATTAAATACAAGAAAGTAAATATGGCAGAGTTACAGCCTTCCTTGTATAAAGAACTGAATTCCAAAATAAATAGGAATGCTACACAGCTTTCACGATTTTACTATCCTGCAAACGTTTCAGTGCACAACGATGCTAAAGAAAGTATCAGGAGAAAGATGGAAGTTTTGGCAGCTGCTGTGGGGAGAGCTGAGGCTTCAGGCAGTGGGCAACATTGGAAGGATTGTGAGATAAATCACATCTGAAGTTTTTTGCTGAAGTAATCAATAACAAAGCAGTTATGTTTAAAATTAGGCAACAGATTAAAGTGATAACTCTTACTTTTGCAACCCCATCAGTTACAGGCTGTCTCCAGAGCTAGGCAGTACCGCACTAGTTGAGTTTGTGCGTGGAGGTTTCCTTACAACCTCGATGATATATCTCCTTTTAAGCTGAAGCCGAAATTCAGCAGCGTATTTTGGTCAAAAGAGCCGAACCCTGCAGTGTCGTGGAATAAGCAGGGCCCCAGGTGCTCTCGCCACCAGGCAGGCTGGCTTCACCTCTCCACTTGAGGGACAGAAGGGAGACACTGCTGTGGGTGCAGTCATGAAACTCAACCTTCCTTGACGAACTTTGCGTATGACTAGCGTTCATTACCACCCATCTAACCAGAACCTCTAGGAGCCTTCCCACCTTCATAACCCGTACAAGGCAAGCCACTCAGTGGGGGCTGGGGCTATCGGCAGTAAAAGCCATCCCAATTCCTATCTCCAGGGGTTCTGCGACCTCTCGTGCAAGACCACGATGCCTTTGCTTTCGTCTGTTAAAAATCAGTCACGTCAAAGCCCTGCTCAGAGCAGCATTACCTGCCCAAGCAGCACAGCCAGCCCGGCCTCAGGAGGGATTTCCCGATAGTGATGATCTGGGAGAAGGATCACAGGCTCCAGGATTACAGGCTCGCTACAGACAAAACTTCTCAGCACAAATTACATTTATATCTTCACCTACTTCGATGCCAGCCACCAGACTGTAATTAAACGGCACGTAGCCTGGGATTCTTGGTCCGGGACTGGGAGCCGAGCGTGCAAGGCACGGTGCAAACGCAGCACCATGAAGACGCAGATTCTCAGTTTTTAAGCAACTACGGATTTTCCTCTGCGAATCGAGAGGAATTTTTCAGCCGTGTTTTCTCCTCTGTGTGCTCACAAAAACCCCTAAAGCCACCTGCAAGCCTTTAAAAAGGCTGAAAGCAGGAGGTGGGGAGGGAGGGCAAGCCCTTTGGCACCGGTGGCCGCTCGGTAACCTAACGGCGCAAAACCTGCCGATTTCTTTACAGAGCCATCTGTTAGGTTTTCGTTACGCACAACTCCGCCTGCTTCTAGGAGATGCTGAGGTTGCAACACACAGGCAGCGAGGCATCCCACCCACACCTCGGGACCCCCCCCGCCACCACTGGGGACAGCCCTCACTGCCCACCTCCTCCGCCCCAGCCAAGCGGCTGAAAACTAATTGCTTGGCCAGTGTTAGCTTTCAGCCGGTCCCCAGTCTGGCCGAGCCGTGTGCCGATGCAGGGAGGCGGTGGGACTGGGTGAGCGGGGAGGGAGGGCAGCATGACCCTCTTCATAGATTGGTCCAGGCCGGAAGGGACCTCCAAAGGTCATCTAGTCCGACCTCCCCGCAGTCAGCAGGGACACCCCCAACTAGAGCAGGTTGCCCAGGGCCTCGTCGAGCTTCACCTTGAATATCTCAAGGGAAGGGGCCTCAACCACCTCCCTGGGCAACCTGTTCCAGTGTTCCACCACCCTCATGGTAAAGAACTTTTTCCTAATATCCAATCTAAATCTCCCCTTCTCCAACATAAAACCATTGCCCCTTGTCCTGTCACTGCAGGCCTTTGTAAACAGACCCTCCCCAGCCTTCCTGTAGGCCCCCCTCAGGTACCGGAAGGCCGCTATGAGGTCTCCCCGGAGCCTCCTTTTCTCCAGGCTGAACAACCCCAGCTCCCTCAGTCTGTCCTCATAGGAGAGGTGCTCCAGCCCCCTGATCATTTTGGTGGCCCTCTTCTGGACCCTCTCTATCAGGTCCATGGACTTCTTATATTGAGGGCTCCAGACCTGCACACAGTACTCCAGGTGAGGTCTCACCAGAGCAGAGTAAAGTGGCAGAATCACCTCTCTGGATCTGCTGGCAACACTTCTTTTGATGCAGCCCAGGATGTGATTGGCCTTCTGGGCTGCGAGAGCACATTGCCTGCTCATGTCCAGCTTCTCGTCCATCAACACCCCCAAGTCCCTTTCCTCAGGGCTGCCCTTTCCTTCGTGGCAGCACTGACTGGCATCGCCGTAAGCTGAATCTGAAACCACCTCCCGAAAAGCATCTCCCAGGATGGTTCCAGGAAATCCCCTCTGCCATGGGAAGCACTCCTAGTAGCACAGACCCGGTGCCCAATTCATATCTTTTCCTTCCCATCCCAGCAGGCAATTAAGGTTTCCCTCGCTATCAGAGGATTACATTTCATTTCTGAGAACATGCAGATAGGAAGCAGAAGGATATTTTGGTTTCCAAGACAAAAAGCCGTTCCCATGTTACTGAACGAAATGGATCTAATATGATGATCTAGTGCACGATGGTGAGGAGAAACGGGAAGACCTTTGTCCCTCACTCATCCACTGCAGATACCTGTCACAACTAGACTGCTTTGTGTTTCAGTCCCCACATGCAGCTAGTGACCACCTGGAGGATCTTGACATGCTATTTAATACTCCTCTATATGGCTGAGGGGAGTGGGGTTGTTCAGCCTAGAGAAAGAGAGGCTCTCCTTATGGCTCTCTACAGCTAACTGAAAGGAGGTTGTAGCAAGGTGGGGGTCAGTCTCTTCTCCCAAGTAGCAGGCAATAGGACAAGAGGAAATGGCCTCAAGTTGTACCAGGGGAGGTTTAGCATGGATATTAGGAAGAATTTCTTCACCGAAAGGGTTGACAAGCATTGCAACAGGCTGCCTAGGGACGTGGTTGAGTCACCATCCCTGCAGGTATTTAAAAGATGTGTAGATGTAGCGCTGAGGGACACAGTTTAGTGGTAACTTGGCAGTGCCAGGTTAACGGTTGGACTCAATCTGAAAGGTCTCTTCCAAACAAAATGATTCTATGATTATCTTCAGAAATACTGAAGAGTTTACCAAGCAGCACAACTGTTTAATCATAGCACATGACTACTAAACGTAATATACAGAAAGCAAGTTTGTTATATCTACTCCAAATTAGTACCTTCAAAGTATAACAAGGAAGAAACTGGAACCATCAGTCAGTAACATTATCACTCTTCTCACAGCCAGAGCTGCATCCATCAGATGCACTACAGAAAACAAGGAGAACAAAGCTAATCAAATACTACCACCTTTCTTCCGCTCCGTTATTGCCTCTCCTAAGATTGACCACATTTGTGGTTAAACGCAGGGAGTCAAACTTCCTATACGCCGTGTCGTTACGGTTCCAGATTTCCACTGTGGTTCAGCCGTATCACAGCTCTGGAAAGGCACACTGGCATATGCTCAAACCGCTGCCTTCGCTAGTTACGGTGAAAAAATTCTGCATCGTGACTGTAAAAGGTTCTTACCCGAATAATCTCGCTGGTCTACCCTCTTAAAGATCTTAATACTAAACTTAAAAAAAAAAAAACAACACACAAACAGAAAACCAACAACAACTCAAAATAATCCACACACTAAAAAAACCCCACACTTTGTTGAAACTCGTAGTCTGGATAAAAACACTTAGTGAAGGGACTGACATGATTTCACCGTGCCAGGGGAGACACAAGTAGCTAGTTAAACCAGAGAAGCAGAAGCTCAGCTCCTGAGGATCCCCAGCACACACCTCATTCCACTGCTCCCAAGGACTCCTGCTCAGGCCTCACAAGCCCCAAGGCTGTGTATATGTGTGTGTATATATATATATACACACACACCCCCCATCTTTTTGTCCAAGCAATCAAAAGCCTTCATCAGTTCTTTCACAATTGGAAGGTCACATCACTGAGACTGATAGTCCAATCTCAGCCGCAGTCAAGATGCCGCTGGCTGATCTGGTGGCAGGACCAGCAGCTTGTCCCCTCAGAAAGCCATCTCCACAAACTCGCATGTACTCCAAGCATCTGCTGGCAAGTATAGCTGCTCATGCTAAGAAAAACTCCTAAGATTGTCTTTAAAAAAGCATCAGCTCATTGCAAAATGGACAGAGTGATGGGAAGCACTCCTAGTGGCTATGCAGTTACACACAAGAACAAGCAACTAGTCATGGCCCATCATCAATATTACTATCAAAAAAATTCCAGTCTCACGTGTAGGGTACGGATGCACAAGCAGGTGGACCTGTAGTGACAGGTGCATGAGAATGTCCCCTATGTAAGTGTGCCACTGCATCAGTCCTGACCTGCACACCCACCTCAGTTCAGACCAATATGCCCTACTAAGTTACACTCCATGTTTTTCCTCAGAGACGAGCGGACCATGTACCTTCCCACACTCTTAATTCAAGACACTCTAAATTCAAGGTTCTAGCTGGGAAGCTCACTGCACCTGCTCCATGCTGGGGCTCATGCCCATGCAGTCATGGAGGGGCACTCAAACACCAGGCAGAGCAACAAAGAGGGCAAAAAGCATCATCTCTGGCATTCAGAGATAGGCAAAATCCCTGCAGGAGGTGTTCAGCAGTACTTTGCAGCAGAAGGAAGGATACATTTGATCTGTGCAACATTAACGAAAGGGTCTGGCGCTGAACCTAGACAAAGTATCTGACACCAGCTTTTCAGGAGGAAAGCAAACCTTTCAGGACCATTACAGCTGCTGGCAGGCAGGCTGTCCCTAATCTTCTAGGCATGACATGCTTGCATGACCAGTGAAAGAGCTGGAGCTGCCATGATGAGCAGGCACGATTGCCGAGATCTTTCCATCATCCCTCTCGTTCATAGAATTATCATCATAGAATCACGAAATACCAGGTTGGAAGGGACCTCAAGCATCATCTGGTCCAACCTTTCTTGGTTGTGTGAAACCACAGCCTAGACAAGGTGGCCCAGCACCCCATCCAGCTGAATCTTTAAAGTATCCAATGTTGGGGAATCCACCATTTCACTGGGGACATTATTCCAATGGCTGACTGTTCTCATTGGGACAAATTTTCCTCTTGGGTCCAATCATTTACTCCCCAGGAATAAGTGGTACCCATTACCCCATATCTTTTCCATGTGACTCCTTGTAAAAAGGGAGTCTCCATCTTCTTTGTGGCCACCCTTTAGATACTGGAACATAGTGACAAGGTCTCCCCCAAGCCTTATTTTCTCAAGGCTGAACAAACCCAGTTCTCTCAGCCTTTCTTCCCACAGCAGGCTTCTCAGTCCTTTGATCATCTTTGTGGCCTGTCTCTGGACCCTCTCTAGCCTGTCCACATCTTTTTTTGTATAGCGGGGACCAAAAGTGAACACAGTGTTCCATGTGTGGCCTGACAAGCGCTGATTAGAGTGGGAAGTTCAAGAAGTTTACAACTGTCCTAGATCTGTTGGTTTTCTCCATTTCAACAAGGCATCACCATCAAACAAGTCAACAGGCAAGCTCAAGTATCTGATATTTTTAGCTAGATATACTATAGCATCTCACAGATGCCTAGAGTTTTCTCCCTGCAAGGTCTTAAGGAGATTCCTCCCTTCTCAACTGCCAGTCGAGCAGAGTTTGGGAGCTGCTCTTCACACGCTGAGGCAACTGAGCTCTTCAAACAGCTAGGAAAGCCACGTTTCTCCACTTCAAATGAAGTACTAGCAACAGGTATAATGCCTGTGTGGTACAACTGATGCTGCTTCTCCCCCTTGGAGGAAGGAGGGAAACATGTTCAAAAGTGGCCCTGAGGCTATCAAAAGAGCAAGATGTAGTCAAGAAAACAAAAGCTAGACGAATCTGAAGGCAAAAATAAAAAGGCTGAAATTCTGATCCTTTCTTACTGAACACAGAATGATCTGATAACTCCCAATTCATTTTGAGGCAGAAATACCCAATTTGGGCCTTAAAGAAAGAGTCTGTCTTAGTCTCTGCATTGCAGATGAGAACAATCACATTTTTGCTTGCTCTGACTTATAGCTAAATTGATTATTCTCCAGGACTGGAAAAGAGGGAGAAAGGAGGGAGATGGTAATCGTCCTTATAAAATTCTTTAAGGTGAAAGAAGTGAATGCATCTTACTTTTCCTAGCAACCCTCTTTCCTAATTCTGAAGCAAATAAATCACACTAAGGACAGTATCCTGAACATATGGCTTTCTCTGAATAAGGGGAATTTGCCTGCCTACAAGCTTGTTTTTCTTTTCTCTCTCTCTTTTTAGTTCTATTTAATTAAATATGTCAGTCTCTGGAATCCCCTTCACAGCAAAGTGGCTTCTGCCTTCCCCCCCCCAAAAAAAAAAAACACACAAGGAAAGCTTTATAAGTATTAACTTATTTCTGTCCACAGAAGGCCGTACCTACACTTAACATCTAGCCAACAGCACACAACCTGTTCACCACTGTTGCATTCATTTCCCACATATTCAGCAAAAGCATGTTACCATGATGAGAAAGGGAAGGACTCCAGCGCCCCAAGGCCAGCAGCAACATGAAGAGCATCTTTAGAACACGAGTCACAAGCAAACAATGTTGGAGGCCCCCAAATGACCTTGTGCATTTCTTTACTGCCTTTCTTTACACCTAACAAAGCACATGGCTCCAAGTACAACCACCCACAGGACATGTTTTTATTTTGCCATTCCCATCTTCATGCACAAGACACACTGTGTTGCGTAGTCTGGACTTCAAATGTTCCCTGGTCTTTCTGTAGAGGCACTGAAGCAAAGGACCACAGGGAGGGCTGCTGCTAAACCCTAGATCTGGAAAAGCCTCCCTGCTCTCATAAGCCTCATCCCAAGAGCCTTGAAGGCTCTTGGATGCAAAGTGGTTGTCGTGAGGGCCCTGAGAAGGGGGAAATACCCCTGAAGTTCCTCACTCCCCTGTCTGCAATCCAAGAAGGCAGCTGGTGGCAGCACGTAGAAGACGGTCACAGAGAAGTTTGCCAGCAGGAACGAGAGGGTAGCGAGGATGCCAAAAGGCAATGCTCTGCATTTTTCTTAATTAACAAATAAAAATAAGCAACAAAAATGTGACTAGCAATTGAAATCAGAAAGGAGAAATTGAAGTGATTTTACATAAAGAAGTGTAAACCAAAGTCATACCAAAAGCCACCTGAATTTTTCTCTATCAGACGCAATTTCCCATGTTCATTTGTGTCATCTTCACAGTGTCAGTTTTCGAGAGAACAATTCTCAGCTCAGCACGACGGAACAGTAATACCGACGGGCATGCAGAACATTAGCATGTTATAAATAAATTGCTAATTTGAGGTGGGAAAAAATCATCAAGGCAGCTCTTAAGATTAAGAACCAGAGAAAGAAAATGAGCAACTTGCTTAAGCTTTCAGGATACTGTCTTTTACAAAAAGAGCTTTTTCTAACCCCCAGATCCTAGGGGAAAAAAAGAAAAAAAAAAGAATAAACCTAGTGAAATACCCAGTGTCGAGACAAAGCAGCCAGTGAAAATGCCATTATAATTTTTAAAGCTCTCCCTGCCCCCATCTCAAGTAGTAAGTTGTCTTTTCTACCGGCTCAAGAGGTTTGTGCTTAAAAAGAGTACTACAGGGGAGTTGTGAAGTTTCGGCTTCCTCTCACCCGACTCGCAGTTTTACATAACTCCCAAGAGACTTTTTTAGGCTATAGATACCGCGCAGCTAAAAAAAAAAAAAAAAAAAGAATGAGGTGCAGAACTATTATACAGCAATTTGGATCTGGGTTACTTGGAGCCGCTCGATAAAAGCCTTACCATGAAAAATAAAACTTTATTCTGCTGAGCCGACAGCCAGGATTATTCCTGCTTGCGATAGCCCTGATCACCACCCTCCGTCTGCCCCACACGGGGTTCCCTTCCCACCCCGTCCCCGGTCTGCAAGGACAGATAACGCCCTGCCGCGGCACGGCTGCCACCTCGGGTATTATTTCTGTACCACCCCAGCATTGTCACTCTTCACCAGCGTGCCACTTACTAAGCATTATTATAAAAATTTCTGCGAGTATCTGTGTTCGCCACGAGTGGGGATAATGGCCTCATTGCAATCGCCTTGATAAGAGCTCCCAACAAGACAGCTTTCAGATATCGCCACACAAAAGCCTTCTGTGAGAGCTGTAACCAACATCAATTCCCACTATGCAAAGACATTAGACAAAGTGTGAACCAGCTTACTGTACGGGGACAAAAAAACGACTGTCAGTATGTGGGACCAACACTGTCTAAAAAACACGACGTTGGCAAGGCAAAATAACATCAGCATATATACATGGTAATTGCCATTTAATTCCAGAGTTAGCAGCACAAGAAAACAAGCACTGAAGGCACTATTAGGTTGCTAGCATCACTCAAGACATTATAATTCCAAATAATTCCACATCTAGCGTCTCTGGTTGGAAAATGATCTTAAAACCAGCAGATGTTAAAAAAGCCCAAGCCGAGGGTGAAGGAAAGCCCAGTTTCCATTACAGAAGCAGTCAGAGAATGCAGCAAACCCTTCAGGCCTGTTCCTTAAAGCATGTATTTTCCAGTACACCACAGACAACCCAATACACAGGCACTGCCATTCCACATATGGTACAAGATGAGACCCTTCCTGCACATCGCTTTATATTTTTACAAACTTATCTGCTCACACTGTGGTAGCACCCAAAAAGCCAGAAGCCTACTGTCAACGTAAATGGACCGTACCAATATAAATGCCGGGCTAAGAGGTTACTTTTTTACTTCCACACCTGAAATCTGCTAGATGACACCTCTTAAATGGGAGTCTAGGCAGGAGGGATGCGAGGAAGTCTACATGCCAGTTTGTTTCTGAACAACACACAAGGCAAATTTGCAAGCTAAGTTCTATAGAGAGCATCGTACACTCGCTCTAAGGAGAAGTGTTTCACTCTAAAATTACATCTGTACTTTAAAACGTGTAAAAATCCTGAAATCCTACAGTGCAGATTCAGTGCCCTGTAGAAAAAAATATAACTGTTACTGCATTCCAGTTTTAGTAAGATTTTGTAGCTAACGGGTAGAACCAAAATTAAGAGAAAGTCATATTTAGAGAGAACTAGTAGAGGGGATCTATAAGCCTGACACGATATATAAGAATTTGACTCTCGTACTGCATGGCGACAGCCACCATTGAGTCCTAAACCAGAGGCTTTTAATGTCACCTTAATTAACAAGGAAGGAAGTTTGCCAATGAGTTTCTTCCCCCACCCCACTTCCTAGCAGTAAGTTATGCAACGTGCAACAACCTTTGAACCAACAGCTGTACAACAACCAGAAAACCCAAAACCAGAATAGCATTGTAAAGAGGAGAAGGTCTTTCAAGAAGCTCATTAATGAAAATTACTTCTAGAACCTATGCATGCATTAACCAACACACACATACCACAACTTGAAGCAGGAACGCTGGAGCTGAAGCAGCCAAGGCTAAGCAGACACCTCTTATTATCCAGTTTCCCAATACAATTTATTTTTACCAAAAAACAGTTGTTTACATGCTTTCCACAAGTTTCCACAGATCTTTGCAAAACAACTAGTGGCTTGCAATGTCTACTTGGTGAGACTCTAAAATCCCACTGTAAAGACAGAGAACTGAAAGGCAAAATAATAGCACCCTCTGCTTTTGACAGTGGCTTGTTCATACAAAGCTCGAGATACCAAGGACCCAACATCTGGCGTGCCGCAACTGAACACCACAGGAAGCACCGGATATCTTCCTAAAAATCAGGTCCTACACCCTTGAAGTAGGGCACCCAAAAATGCCATCAACCTTAGGTAGTGGCGGGCCTAGATGCAGCCACATACAAGTTGGATGAAATCTTGACAGTAGATGCAGGTGATCAAATTAAGTCTCCAACTTAAAGCAACGCAACGGGGTACTGGTTCTACTTCTAGAGGTAAGAATACAGAAAAGCCATACTTGCCCACATAACTCAGCGCAGTGACAGAAGAGATGTCAGCTGATCCTGAAAAGGTGATCTTCAAGGGTCCACCTTTCCTCCCTAGTTTAGTCCTAGGCAAAAGACCTTGGGCACAAAAGCCCGAAAGCCACAGGGCACGCAGGTGCGGTGGTGGCAGAGTTCATGCATTAGTTCTCACACTGTGACAGGCCAGGTCAATGACCGCTCACATTCATAAATAGGACAGGAGAGACAACACACGCCATGAACCTTTGGCAAGTTCAGTTTGGAAACAACTACCAACACATTCGCCAGGTATTCCTATATGTATAGAAGGAAGGCCGAAATGCATGAAGTAGAAGGCTCCTACCAAGTAGCAGAGGCCATTTTCAGTATGCACCGGCTTCATCAGCATCTCGTCCAACTCCTGTGTCCTCCCTTTACAGGGCTCACAGACGGAAATATTTACCACAGCTCACGCTGAGCCCACAAGGCATTAAGAACTCCACGAATGCCATGAGATCCAGCAAATAGCAGCACCATCCAAGCAGACAGCATAATACCTCAGGAGACACCCATGCCAGGCATAGCACTTCCAAGTGTGGTTTTGGACCAACTTACTTGAGGAAAACAGAAGTGAAATAGTTCCCTTTTAAAGATGTGATAAATTGGGCAATTTTGCCAAGTCTGTCTTCAAACAGGCGACAGAACTGAAATTGAAACCAAGTCCAAGTGCTTCAGCAGCACCTCAAGCACTGCAACAGCCCCATCCCAGGGGGCACTGGCACCCTCCCTCCACGGCCCTGGGCACACAGAAGGGGTTTCTTCCCAGAAAGAGCAGACACAATTCTGCTGTCAAAAAAAATAACGCAGGAAGTGATTAACTCTGCCAGGCAAAACAAAAGCCTGAAGTCCAACTTAGTCATTTGTAAGGAGGAGAGTTGCCACCATATATGCACACACTCAGTGCTGCCAGCTGTAAATGAGATTATTTGCAGAGACTGTACAACCCAGAGGTTTAGTTACACTAAGAAGAGCTTTCCATCTGCTGAAGGCTCGCCCTGGGCATGGCTGGATCTACATTACCACCATCAGTGCAAGAAGTCCGTCTGAACTGAAGTCATGGTCTCCAACCCATCCTTAGCAGGCAGCTCCTCCACAAGCCAGAATTGAAGGCCAAGACACTCTTCCACCCCTTTGCATCAGCACCAGGACCAACCCTGCCACCAGAGCCACGGCCATCAGCCCAGCACACACTTTCCGAAGTGAAGCCTGAAGGTTTGAAAGGTGTCACACTTAATGCTACTAAGAAAAGCTCACATCTTCATTTCTCATCCAACTTCCCCCTTGATGCTCTGGACAGGAGCTCCAAAGAGGAATGGTGGAACTTCATTTTCCTTTTTGCAATCTACTCTTTGTAAAGGGCCGTTCCCACAGTAGTCAGGCATGCTTGGCCTCTCTGCTCCACAACCTCCTGTTTCCCACCCAGGGTCAGGTTAAGACCTTGCAAAACAAGCTGGCTCTGAAAGGGTCTCTGGCTCCTGCTCAGCCTGCGAAGTGGGTCCGCCGTGTCTTCAAAATGTCTTCTGAAGCCACCAATTCCCAAAAGCCTGGCAAGTAAAAACTCTCAGCTCATAGCCATGTTTGTTTTCTAGAATCCTGTGGTTCTTTTTTATAAAAGGATGCTTCTATTTTAACACTAATGGCTTTCATTTCAGGACAAATTAAATGGTCTATCACTCTTCAGCTTGGAGAAGACAACTCGGGACAGAAGATAATGTATCATAAACGGTGTTGAGAAACATATATGAGGAAATCGTTTTCCCTTACTGCAATATCTAGGATCAACCAATGACAGCAAGTTCAAAAAGAAAAAAGGCAGAAACAAAATCATTTTTTCTTCCATACAAGATAACTAAATCGTAGACAGAACTTGTTGCTACATAAGGTCAGAACTACAACTGGATTCAAACAGGGATTAGGCAAAAGACCACAGGCCATTGGTTGCTACAAAACGCAGCTGTAACCCCTGAGCAAGGAAGTGCTCTCTCAAAGCAAGTAGGAGAAGGGCTGTCCTGTGCAAGCCCTCTTCCTTGTGTTCCTTCCTCAAACATTTGCCACAGTCACAGCCAGAGAAGTAGCAGGAGAACATTTCATCTTGCAAAATACAGCAGTTCCTAAGTTTAATTTTTTTTTTTTTTTAAATGCTCACACATACTCACAAATGAGCACACTGTAAAAATTAACAGAGCAGCACCAACATACCTGGGATGAGGGGAAAGAAAACACCTTTAATTGCTCAGTTGAAGCAGCCTCTATGGAAGAATAAACTGGCCCTAAAGCAACCCCCATCCAGCCTTTGGCATGCAGAGGCTGGTGGCAGAAGCCAGATACCTTCACAGTGAGAACAGATAGACCAGCTTCTGAGAACTGAGGCTTGGTGAGCCGATTTAACACCTCAACACCACTGCATGGGAAAGCTCCCGTCTCCTTCCTTCACCTCACTCATCCCATCTCGGGCCACGCACATCCAATACCTACCGCGTGCCAGACCTTATGGCTCATCAGACCCAGCTATTTTACCTTGTTAAAGCAGCAGAAAACCAAACCCACCAGCACAGCCGGGTGCTCCCCAAGCGCGGAGAGGAGGGAAGAGCACTGCCAGACCAGAGGTCGGGTGAAGGAGGTGCTACAGAGGAGATGGTGAGGGAGAAGCAAGCCTGCTCCTTCCAGCAACAGTAAAGCCTTTGAGTGACTCAGCTGCTCATGGAAACCTGCCAGAAGCCCTTATCATGGTGGGGAGGGAAACCTACTGTACTTCAGTAGTTCTGGTGCAGACGGAGCCACACCGGCGTAGCTGGACTCTGTGTGAGGATAGCAAAGCCACCATCAGCAAGCACAGCAAGCTACGGGCTATTTCTGTAGGTTTTTATTAGGATGCCTGCTTTCCACTAGAAGTTTGTTGGCACGGTTAGGGCAATCAGGATTTATACCTCTTTGAACTCTCCTCAGACAGCTGTGCCAAAGGACCATGTGGTACCTCCTTGGGCTCAGGAGCAGCCTGTCGCTGGAGGAGATGGATTTAAACCAAAGGAACTCCCTTAAACACTATTCAAAAAGCAAAGGCCCCAGACTCAAGCTAGCATTCATTCCTATTAACACCAACTATTAGGCAAAGAAATATGGGAACAGTTCTGAACATGAAAACACCTGTGTCTTCTACACAGACAAAATTTTTCACTCCTGAAAAATTAAAAAAAAAAAAATCAGCAACTAGTTAACTACTTACTTCTTTTATGCAACTTACAGGTTTTTCTCCCGTACCTTAAATCCTTTTTCAGTATTTATGCCCTATTTGGCCTCCCCCTTTACCTAACGCCTAGGAGAAAGGTTGTGCGCTAGCCTATTTTTCTCCCCCTCCAGCTGTGGCTGGGTGAGAAGGAGGAAGAGGTACTTTCTGAACCACCAGAAAAAATGAGAGAGGTGCTAAGTATTCAGTTTGGAAATGTAAATCCTCCCGCCCCCTTCTGAAGTATGCCGAACCAGCCTCTCCACAGCTCATGTCATCTAAAGGCCACAGGAGTTCTCTAAAGATATTCTTGTTAAGAGGATTTAGCCCCTTTTAAAAAGGACTTAACATGTGGGTGGTGTCTCCATTTAAGCATTTTCTCATGGCTAAGAAAATGGCCCTCTTCTTAAAGGCTTATCTTTATAACCCAAAGACAGTAAGAAATTCTCCACTATTTGAATTAGAAACATTTTGAGCAGCTTGCTTGTGTAGCAGCCCCATTTTGGAGAACTAGGATTAGCAAATGGTAGTGACTTTCTCACACCAAGTGAGAAGCCAACACCAGGGAGAATGCTTTTGGGGTACCTCGTCAAACATTAAATTCTCCTGTATTTTCATGAGGAGCCAAGTTGATTGGCAAGCTCAGTGCCACCAAAACAGCACAGTGTCACTATCCCCGTGTCCTCTCTCTGGCCATCACTTTCCTTTGATGGTCCTGGCACTTACCAGGCCTTCCATTAGCTGGTTCAACCTGCCTGCCCAGCAGAAAACCTGTATTTACTGATTTTGGTCACGGTTAATTTTCCATCCGGGAAAGCCTGAGCTTCCAGAAGGGAAGAAGGGATGCAGCATCAGTCCCCAGGCAGGGCACAGGAGGACACAGGACTACCTGCTCCTTGCAGCAACAGTGACCCCATCTCTGTTGGCTCGGGCTCTCCCCAGAAGCCCAAGCTGATGGTTGCTTTGCAAGGGTTAATTATTCATTACCGCTTGTGTTTAAGCCATAGCAGGGGTTCAGATCTGCCCGGTAACACTTTCTATTAACTCCACAGGAATCAAGAAAAAGCTCTTCAAGTTGAGAGGGTGGGCAGCCTGGGTCACAGCCTCCCAGAGCCTGGGCTGACCAAGGTACAAAAGCCCGGTTAGCAACCCTCAGCCACAGGAGACACCGCGACAGGCAGCAACACAGTGAGGAACAGGTTTTGGACAGTATCAAGACACCTGCTTAGGAGATGGAAGAGCGTGCAAACTCTCACCCCTCTGGGGCTGGAGCCACCTGTTGTTATGGACCAGGCCACCTTTCAAGGCTTTTCCAGCACGGTGACACTTACACAACCATAGATAGAGTAACTACCGAATTCCCAGGGGGGAAGCATTAGGGTTTGGCAAAAGAAACTTCTTCATTTGCTGGTACAGTCAAACACCTCCCTGAACAGCCTAAACCATACTGCTGTACTGACTCTTTTCCAGTCCTACCATAGTTTATATTTGGAAGTGATGGGTGGGTTGCCAGTGCAGTTACATCTGCAAAGACAGAGCATTTTCATAACCCTCACCAGCGCAGGTGTGCCGGCCAAATCTCAGGCTTATCCCTACGATCTTTTGCATAGCAGGGCCTTGGTTTCAGCTGGGGGTCTCAGTCTCCACACACTACTTGCGACTCATCTAATCAAGCACTAAATTTATATTGGTGCTGCTCCGCCTCAGCTCACTGCCTCAACTGCCCAGCATTTTCTCACTCCTCTTACCAGGCTTTGATACCAGTTTCTCAAAAATACCCAGCTAGGAGCCAAGCGGGAAAATACCCTCGCCTCCCAGTCCCAGAAAATCCTCTGTGAGTTTTGGGGAAAACTAGGTGGGAGCCAGAGAACTGCGGAAGGGATAGATCATCTCCCTGCCAAGATGTCTGCAGAGCAGAAAGAGGAGATGGAGCATTAGGGCACTTCAGCTTTATACCCCCCACCCCACAAAAGCCAGGTCTGCAGCAAACCAGCTGTCAGGATGTGCAGCCCCTTTCCTGGCACGTGCCACGGATGGCTTATCGCCCGCCCTGGGAGAGTGTCAGCCCTGGCCTATAGATACCACCAGCCTGACCGCTTTCTTCCTCCCCCATCCCACATCTCTTCCCAAAAGTAAACGAGGGGGCTGAGGGTATACAACAAACTCGGGACTTTTTTTTTTTTCTTACAGGTAGAGCCCAAAATTGCCTTCCTGCTTCCAAACTTTTAAGTGGGGGAACTCCTAGCCATAAAAGCCTGGAAGGCTTCTTCCTTCTATTAGAGGTGAACCCCATACCAAAAAATACACTGAATTCATATTTAAAGGTCTTGTAGCACCCATTAAGGGGAAATTTTAGGAGTCTGCTATGGCGCCGACATCCCTCCCACAAAGAAGAAAAAACCTGTACAATTATTCTCCCAGAATGATCCCATCGCACGTGCTTCTCTTTGTATTTGCTTACCACCACCTTCTAGGAATCAAACCTTTGCATAGGACAGCTTTACAAAGCAGCTCGAACCAGCCAGCTTGACACTTTCACCGTTAGGATATGCTGAGGACCAGGGGCACTGAAAACCAATTATAATTTACAGCAAATATTCTTATTTAAAAAAAAAAAAAAGGTTTGGATGGGGTTTGATGAGCCTTGAAACTTCCACCACTACCTCAGCAACCAACACCTGCAGAAACCCACCCACGAGGCAGGTCCTGCCATCCTCATCCTCACCGAGAGGCAAAACGCTTGTTCCCCAGCTCTTGCAAAAGTATTTCACAATTACCAGCAGCATCCCATACCTGGACCACCACTGACTGACTGGATGCGGGTGGGGGGTGTTAAAACCCTTTTTGCCCGGGCAGGGGCGCACCGGGGCGGGGAGGGAAGAGGTGGGAAGGAGTTTAGAGATCCCACGCCGCCGGGCGGTGGTCGTGGTCGTGGGGGGGGGGGGGGGGGGGGGGGGGCGCACCGAAGCGGGCAGGTGAGCCCCCCCCGGCCGCCCACGACCACCGCCCGGCGGGGATGCCCCGCACCCCCCAACTCGGCGGAGCCCACGAGGGCCAAGCGAGCACCCGAAAACAGCGAGGACAAAGAAAACCCCACAGGGGCGGGGGTGGGGGGGGGGGAGCGGAATTATTTTTTTTGGAGGGGTGCGTGGAAATTTTCAAGGGAGGTGGAATTTGGGGAAGGGGGAGGGGGATGTAGGGTAGGCGCCGCCGCCCCACGAGTCACTGACCTGCTGCAGGGGCATTTCCGAGAGCGGCGGGGACCGGGAAGAGGGGGGGGGGGGGGGGGACGGCCGGCCGGCGGTCGGGCTGTCCCAGGCCAGAGGGAGGAGGAGGAGGAGGAGGAGGGAGGAGGAGGAGGAAGCGGCGTCCCCCTCCCCGCCCGCCCCGGCTCCCAGTCACAACCGCGGCCTCCGCGCACGTGTGCCAGACGTCACCGGCGGCTCCGGGGGTGAAGCGGAGACACCGGCGGGGCACGGCCTGGCCCCCCCCACCCCCCCCAACCCCGCTGGGGGAAAGCAGGGCCCTTCCCCCGCTCCTTGCACCCGTGCGGCGGGACGTGGCGAGGGGTTTAATTCCCCTCACCCCCCTCCCCCCCTTATTTTTTTTTTTTTTTTTTTTCCCCCCTTTCTCCTTTTAAATAAGACCCGGCAGCGGGGAGGAGGGTGGGAGGGGGGGAAAGGAGGCAGGAAAGTTTATTGCAACAAAGCGCTGCCTCCGCCTTTCCTGCCCTCCCTCCCTTTTCCCCCCGACTCCCCCCTTCGCGCCCGCTCGCCGGCCCCCGGGCCCGGACGGCGGCGGGGGAGAGGGCCTGCCTGGCGCTGACTCCCTCACCGTCCCCCTTCACCCTCCCGCGGGGACGGGGGGGGAAAAAAAGAATTACCGGGGGGCGGCCTCCGCCGAGAGCGGGCTGCAGCAGCGCCGTCCTGCCGGCGGGTCCGTGTGGGGTGCAGTACAGCGAGCTGCCAGCGGGCTGGCCCCCATCCGCCGCCGGGGCAAAGGCACCGGCAGCCTGGGAAGCGGCGGCGGAGGAGGAGACAACACAGGGCGCCCCCACCGCCGCCGCGCCGGTGCTGCGGATCTGGATGAAGGTGCCGGCGGCAAAGCGGGCCGGGAAGCCGGCGGGGGCTGCTCTGGAGTCCGTGGACGGTGCGGGCGGCGGCGCTGCCGGGGCCGGCGGCTGGAGTCCCCTTCTCATCCTTCCCTCCGGGTCTGTCCCCGCAGCCGCGTCTCCTCCTCCTCCCCCCGTCCCTCCCCCCCCGGCCTTCCCAGCTCCGTTCCTCCTCGATGCCGAGGCCCCGCGCAAAATACTGGGGGCTGCGGGTGCCGGGGGGGGCCCGGCTGCAGGATGCGGGGCGCCGGGGGGGGACGGAGGCGGCGGGGCGGGCAGATGCGGCGGATGGAGCGGGGCCGCTCCCGCTGTGTGGGGCCGGCTGGAAAATGGCTCCAGGAAGCGGCGGCTGCTGACAATGAATGAAGGGAAAGGAGACGGGTTACGCGCCAAGGGCCTCCCGCGAAACTCGGATTTCCCGCCCTCTTTTCAAACCAAATTTGCATGGCCCCGCCCCTGAGGCGCGCCCCGCCCGCCTCGCCGCCTCATTGGCCCCCGCCGCCCTCCCCGCCGTCCAACGGGGCGCCCGCCTCCCCGCCCCTCTCCCTTCCCACTGGCCCGCCGCCGCCGCACATTTGCATGCCGCCCGCCGATTGGCTGCGGCGGGGGCGAGGGCTGGGGGATTCCCCCCGGCCCCGCGGAGGAGCAGGGATCCCGGCCCAGCCCCGGCTCCCTGACACTGACAGCTGCGCCGGCCCCGCCGCAGCCCGCCCCACCGACGGGGCCACCCTGCCGCGGGGGCGAGAAGGAGAAACCCCCGGCCCGGTTCCCGCGGCCCGGCCCCCGCCGCCCTTCGGCCTGGCTGGCCCCGCAGGGCTCCCCCCCATCCCGGAGCGGGGCGGCGGGTGCCGGTTCGCAGTCCCTTCCCTACCTCCCCGGTAAGGCGCCGGCCCGGCCGGAGTGTGGAAACCCCGCCGCTCCGGAGGGGCTAGGAGGTGCGTACGGCGAGGGGCTGGCGACACCCACCCTTCCGCTGGGCCGGGTTCTGCTGCTCGGAAGGGGTCAGCTGAGTTCTCGCCCTGGTTTGCTCGGAAAAGGTGAAGTTTTGGGGGAGCCGAGAGGCGGGAATTCACGCTCCGGTGGCTGGAGAAGCCCTTTCCATCATCTTCCTGTTTCTGCAGCCCCATAAACCTTCAAACCAGCCCATCTGAGACTTTGCATTTATTTTTTTCCACCCACCAAAATATTGCCTTCCCTTATCTCCAAGAAGTAAAACTGGAACTATGTCCACCAGCTCTTTCCACTTTCTGGGCAGCGTCTTCACTTAGGAAATGCCCCTAAGCTTAAATGGCCTCTTAATTTATTAAATCCACCCCACCCTGCCCAGCATCCACTAGCCATGCCCAATTTTCCCATGTTTTGTTTCCCCTTCCCTCACACCCTGTCGCCGGTGCTCCTAACAGACGTGCCGCAGGCTGCACATCCAGGCCGACACTGCTGAATTGGGGCAGACGAAGATCCCTTCCCTGGGGTAACATTCCCCATTTCCAACACTAGCAGGTACACGAAGAAGTTGCTCCACCATGTCTACAGTCCTGCTTACAGCTCCCCCTGCTCTGACCCCAGCTCAAACGGAGTGGATGCCTACGGCGTGATGCTGTTGCACATAAAACAAGGGCATCTTCCATTATGGGCATGTTTTCCCTCAAAGGAAGAAATTCTGCTCCATTTGGCGCTGGAGAGGGCTTGATTAAGCTACCGCATGCAATTTTGGGCACTGCATGTTAGGAAAGATGCAGACTACAGAGAATCCAGAGGAAAACAAGAACAATAAGACATGGTCAGAAAAAACGTGTCCTACTACAAAGGTTGGCTTTTGTGTTGTTGGGGTGAAAAGTAGGGGAAGAGGAGACGGCAGTGATGATCTGATACGTAACAGGTCACAAAGAGGTTGCTCTTCCTCCATAGGGAAGGTAATGGACTTTCTAAGCAATGTTAGATTTAATCTAGATAAAGGGGGGATCAATAGGTGTTGAAGTGAGGAAACCCCACAGCAGCCTACCCAGGAATACTGGAGGAGGTTTTTTAATAGATGAGGAAGAGTTCTTTTAGGGGTGATGCAAGTTTGGACTGGGCATCCAGGACCTTTCCAAGTCTTCATTATGGTCCTTCTGTACCAGGCTGGAGCAGGGCTTGGCTGAAAAATTTCATGTTCTTCTGCAGAACCTTAGCATTGTTTAAAATTTTATCTAAATCTGCAGTTCTGCTACTGTGGACCACTCTTAAGGAGTCAGTCAGCAATGTCCAACTTTGTGTGTGAAGCACTGAGAGCTGTGCTCAGCATGCCTTGGCCACGGCAGGCAGAGGAGCACCTTGCTCACCAGGTGAGGTGTATCCTCGGCGAAAGGAGGGAGAAGCATAAATCTCTCCCTGCTGCAGAGCTCATCTTCAGCCTTCTTCTGGAGCCTCTTTTACGGTTTTCCTCTTCCATGGTCTCCACCATCTCACCCATCGTGCCAGGGCGTCCTATGCCAGGACTAGCTGCCTTGTAGCAGGAGGAGGTTACTGGGGCACATCCAAGGGCCAGAGCAGGGCAGAAGGTGAGGAATGAGAACAGCAGGTGAACGGGGAGGGAAAAGTTCAGATATAGAGAAACAGGTGGGCAGTAAGCTTGCTTATGGTTCAAAGGGTTTTTTTCCAGGTATGGAAACAGTAACACGACATTGCTTTTGTCTATCCTAGAGGCAAGGTAATGGAACTAACAGAAAAGAAAGGCAACTGTGGGCTGAAAGGAACAATGAGGACTTTTCAGGGAAGAGAGGAGAGGAAAAAAAGGCATCTAGGAAACAATGTGGATAGGGGGGGAAATAATTAAGGATCCTGCAAGATGAAGAGAAGAAAAATGGGGTGTGATGTTACATCATAAAGAAAGAAAAGCAATAAAGAAAGAAACAAGGTAAAAACATAGCGGAGTGACAACAGCAAAAATAGAGACTCCTTAGAGCAGACCTTTAAAAAGAAATACTAGAATATAAAAAGATACATGTAGATACAGTAAAAATAGCCAGGATTCCAGGAGCAGAAACAAAACACAGTCAAACAGAGGGAGCAAAAGAAGCAGTGCACAGGCTAAGGCATGGTACAGTTCAGAATTCACTTTCACATATCGGTTCTTTCAATATCTAAGTTTCTAGTAGCTCATTACTCTGTAAAGGGCATAAGTCAAACCATTGAAATAAAATAAAGCTAAACTATTAACAGTTAAATCCTATGTTGTTTCTTTTTGTGTTGTTTTTCATTGTCAAGAAAAAGGGTCTGGCTTAACGCATAAGAAAGGTTAAGAGTTTTCAAGAACCAAGCAAAACCCTGTTACGCTCAGAAGGACACTTTAACAGAACGACAATAAATCCAGAAAGACAGCATCTATTTTTACATGAGAAAACAGAAAATAAATCCTCAGTCCAACAGGAGAAGACGCTCTGATGGGTAGCATTTCCCTGCAACTAGCAAAACGGCTAGTCCCAGAAACGCTCACCAGCCCCATGGGATGGCCAGGAGACACGGCCCATGTTGTCTGAATGGGAAGGTTGCATGTTCCCGTCTTCTGGAAGCAGAGTGGTGCTGTGACTGTGGCGAGGCTGGTGGAGAAACTTCAAAGAAAAGCGTGGGTTTCATCTGAAAAGCAACTTTGTTGTCCATAAACTGACTTGTGCAGAAAACACTCTGGGAAAGGAGGTGCTTTTTTTCTTTTTTTTTTTTTCCTTTAAACACAATTCTGTAGCAGATATTTCAGTTTGCAGTGGGACCGAATAAACACATAATCCACTTCCTAGAGCTAATGGGAGGAGCCTAAAGAAAATGGAAAGTAAAGCAAGCATACATAAGAAGTGTACAGAGAGCTACAGAAAGGAAGCTGATTGCAGACCCAAAAAACTCCGTTGGTCTACAAAAAGCAAATTGCTGCGTACTGGGATGTCCAGGTATCCACTGCAGAGAAAATGTCCTGCAGAACTCAAAGGCTTAGGAGATTATAGTATCTCCTATGCCTGATGTGCAGCTGTGATTTATCTTTCCTTGTGAGTATGGTGCTATACTACTATCCTTGTGAGTATGGTCTTTATCTGTATGATGATATGCAATTTTACCCACACAGTGTCATTTAGGGAAAAGGCTGCATTTGTCCTGAAAGTGGATGAACCTGTGTAATGAGGATTGCTTTCTTTGGGATTCTGACTGTTGTTGCAACAACGGAGATTAAGCTTTGTCTCGATGTTAAAATGGTTAAAAGCTGCCCTGGAGATCTGGACTCTAATGCGACTTCTCTCATGAAGAAGATTCTGGACAATGTAAAAATGAAGACCGCATAAAAGTTCCTGAGTTAAGAAAACTGTCTCTAAGAAGGTTCTGAATAGTAATACACAGTAAATGAATGTATAGCCCTGCACATGGAATAATTATGAGGACAAAAAATATTGAACAACTACTTACTACATGACACCTGCCCATACTTCACACTGAATGAAGAATTGTGCAGGAATAATGTTCACATGATGAGAGACTACATCATTATGCACACATGCAAGGGGCAGAACTGAGATTGTACAAAAAACCCTACTTTCCTAATTATTAGCCTTTAGGAACACAACTTCTTAAATTTTGGAGCTTGACTTCACAAGCATCCAAGGAAGAGCTGAGAAGGGAAGGGTGGGATTATGTTCTTGTTGCACATCTGGAACACAACTTGCATGAGAGCAAGCAGACATCTGGAGGGATGTACTGAGAGTGGTGGGATACCTACTTCCTGCTGTCACTGAAAATGTGACATCCCATCATCCAGGTCACTAAAGAAGATGTTAAACACTGTGGGCCCCAGTATTGACCCCTACCAGACACCACTAATGACTGGCCTCCACCAGCTGGACTTTGTGCTGTTGAAGAGAACCCTCTGGGCCGCTTAACATAACCCATACTTCATCCATGTATGAGGATGTTACAGGAGACACTGTCAAAAGCCTTACTGAAGTCAAGGTAAACATCATCCACTGCTCTCCTCTCATCCCCTGAACCAGTCAATCTCACTGTAGAGAGCTATCATGTTGGTTAAGTATATCTTTGTCTTCATACATCCAAGCTGATGACTCCCGATCACCTTCCTGTCCTTCATGTGCTTGGAAATGGTTTCCAGGATAATTTGTTCCATCACCTTCTTAGGGACTGAGGTGAGGCTGACAGATCTGAGGTTCCTCAATCTCCCTTCCTGAAGACAGGATTGACTTCTGCTTTCTTCTAGTCATCACCAGGATCCTCTCCCAGTTGCCATGACCTTTCACAGATTATCAAGAGTGGCCCCACAGTGATGTTGGCCAGCTCCCTCAGCACTCCTCAGAACATCCCATCAGGTCCCAGGAACTCATGTACACCCAGTTTGTTTAAATGTTCCCCAACCTGATCCTCCTCTACCTAGGGTAAATCCTCCTTTCTCTACAACTTCCCACCATCTCTCAGGAACCTGAGATTCCTGAAATCAAATCTTACCAGTAAAGACTGAGGCAAGGAAGGCATTCAGTGCCTCAGCGTTTTCCATGTCCTTTGTCACCAAGTCCCTTTCCCCATTCAGTAATGGGCCCATATTTTCTCTCATCTTCCTTTTGCTGTTGACGTACCTAGAGAAGATCCTCTTTTTGCCTTTTACAGCCCACTTCAGATTTAACTTCAAGTGAGCTTTGGCTTTCCTAACCCCATCCATACATGCTTGGACAGCATCTCCATATTATTGCCTGGTCACTTGTCCCTGCTTCCACCTCTTACATGCTTCCTTCTTACGTTCGAGTTTTGTCAGGAGCTCCTTGTTCACCTACGCCAGACTCTTGCTGCCTTTGTGTGATTTCCAGCTCATTGGGATGGACCAGTCTTCAGTGTGGAGGAAGTCATCCCTGAAAAGCAACTGATCTTCTGGTCTCCTCTCCAGGACAATCTCCCATGGGATTCTTCCAGGCAGATAGCAAAAAAGCCAAAGGCTGCTCTTTTCCGGTCTGGGTTGTGATCCTAGTTTTTGCCTTGCTCCCCCCACTCATGATTGCCATTTTAGGATATCTTCTGAAGCAGCTACTAAGCATTAGTGAATCTCTGCTAAACAATTGCAAACTGTGATGTTTAGTACGTTTCACTTCTCAGAAAAAAATAATTTTCAGAAAAATTGCATTAATTAGAGCCATCCTTGACCAAATTTCAAGGCCTTGCTTCAAAGAATACCCTGGCAGATTTTTTAAAGACAGCTTGTGTCACTTGGCCTTGTTTCTCAAGTAGTTTAATAGTTCTGGCCAAAAATGTCAGGCTGAGGCCATCACCTTTGTGAAATTTCAGACCAAATGGTTTAGCTTTAGAAGGCAACAGATGATTGAAAAACTGAATCTCAGAATGAGAAATGTTGGATAACCTTAAGTATAGGAACGCCTGCCCTCCCAGAGAATAATATATAAGCATCCCTTCTGGAGAGCAATTTGAGAATAAAGATGATGGAGCTGCAGTAAAGTAAGAGCAGATTCTGCTTTTGTTCAGGGGGCTAGATGTTTGGGATATTACTGAAAATAATCTAATATAATTCCACAACCTTTGAACACAGTTTATGTCATTAGACCCTTTTTCCTCTTAGTTGGAACTCGGAATTAAAAACAAAAATCCAACTAACCAACTAAAAAAAATGAACGCTTGTGAAGTAAATGCCTAAAACCTGGGCAAATTCATTAACCACATTCAACGCTTACAAAATTTACAGGGATCATAATGGTATTTTCTAGGAGAGAGACCAAATTTTAAAAAACAGAGAAATGAAACTAGCCAAACTAAACTGACTTCCTTATTCTGTGATTCCTACTAAGAAGGTGGTCTGAGAATTTAGGAGTGAAATGACTCCTATGAGTAGCATGTAATCTAATTACTGGGTTTATTTACTTAACAGTTTCTGGAAACATTTACAGGACTATCACCCCTTAATTTTTAAAAGGCATCAAGCTTGAAATGCCACTTTGCTGTACAGAGAAGTAGTCAGACATGGGCACAATCTTTTTTACCGACGAGCCATCCCTCCTATTTCAGTGGTTTCAGGGAAAGCAGCAGACCATCTAACTAGAGCGAGAGCATACAGCAATACAGCATCATTTGGTAGCATCTCATTATACCTGTGTAACATCTATTAATCCTAGTTATCTAAAGAACTTCGTGGTGGAGAAATGATTGCTTGGTTCATGAGAGTTTATTTTTCAGGGTTAATGATTTTTTTTTTCACTGTTGGCCAGATCATCAGTCTGTTGATATTCCATAAGAAATTCCATTCTTTGCATGTAGTCATGTATTTATGTTAAAAAAAGCCTCCTGTATATATCTATAAACTTGTTAATGTCTTCCATTTCTATACTTCACTACCTACATACGTTGGTAAATGTACAATTTTGATTTGCAGCAAATGATACTTACGAAAATACAACAAAAAGTCATGCATAAATTCTGTGTGTCAGCATAGTTCTGTTTTAGGGAGGATTTTAGTGAGGAACATCAAGTCTGACTATCTGCTTGAGGAGATGGAAGGGCGCTGCACCCCTATCATGGAAAGACAGAAACATGTACTTGACCTTATGCAGGCTAGTTATCACAAGGTGACTTTAAGTGTCTGTGTATTGCAGGATTAGGGGATCAACTACTTGCTAGACTGTTGGTCCTTCTGTTGCAAATTTCTGCCTTTCCTTTTGTGGGATTACAGCACAACTCACTGTTCTCAACCTCTGAAAACATGGCCCAGCACAAGGGGTTTCACTAGGAGGGAGAAGAGACATGGGGTCTGTTCCTCTGTGGCCAGTTCCAATCCCTTCTGTCAATTCAGTCCAACTTCACATAAAGAGTTAATGTCCATAGTAGCCTCCTGCATCTGTGTCCTCACACAGAAATCAATTGAAACCTTGTTCATCTTGATCAAGTGCTATTTAAAACACAAAGCAACCTAAAATCAAGTTGCTCTCAAGCCATCTAACCCTCTTAAGTCTACCACTCAGACCTTCAATCTTTTAAGTTCTTTAGCCTTTGTATAACTGAACCAATCGCCTTCCAAAAGACCAAGCAATCCCCTTGTAATAATCAAGCCTAAACAACTGTTTGTGAAGAGACTCCACACCCAGAGACCATTGCTTTGCCTCAGCTTCTGGCCTCTGGAGCATGCAGAAGTCAGTGGGACAGCTATCCATGCAAGCCATGAACCTCACATGCTCTTAACTTCAGGAGAAGAACTGGCTTCAAAAGGTTATTAAGATCAGGCATATAATATTGCTAATATATGTTTCGTTAATTTTTGTGTATTTTTATATTCAAAGTTTTCTTTTTAAAGAGCAAGTTATCCAGGGACTTTTTGGGTGAGAGTCAGTTCCAGAGCATTCTGATAGGAATCTGTTTCCATTTCATCTTCTGTAGTTTTCTCCAGTTTTCTTCACTGGAACAAGGGCTGCAATCCAGGTGTCTGCATCGATCACTCTGACAGTGGTCTGCCTGAGAGTGGAATAGCTCCATTGGAGGGTGCCCACAGCCCATGCCCGTGTCTCCTAGGACAGAGATATTTGTTCAAACCCGTTTTCCAAAGCAGGCAGAAGACAAATGTGAACCCAGACCTCCAATGTACTTTGTTGTGGGCAAACAAGGAGAGAAAATCTCAACTTCTGCTCAGTAAGTAACTTGCTGTGAAGAACTGGAGCTTCCTGCTCCTTTTGGGCCTTTTTTTTTTGTTTTTGAGGGTGGAAGGCCAGCTCTTAATCTTGGGTTCCTGTTTCTCTCCAAGCACTGGAAAGGAAGAGCTTGGGTGTTTGGTTCAGAGCTGTAGGATTCCCTAGGCGGCAGAGGAAGGGCTGCCGAGCACACAGCCTGGGCTGAGGACGAGGTTAGGCTGGTGTTAGAGAGAGAGGAAGAGCATCGATGGCTGAGTGGCCGGCGGACTGTTTCCTTCCCTATGTCAGGGCCTACAAGACAGGCACCACAGTGCTCAGCTTATATCCCCTCCGTCAATCCAGCTCAAAATTACCTCCTATTAGAGGAGACAGGAGGAGGACTACTTTATTAGGGCACTGTCTCTTCTGTAACTAGAGGACTTTCATCTTTGTGTACACAAGGTCTCCTTTATCCTTCTCTAACTAGTGGGATTGTTGTAGGAAAGTTATACTAGTGGAATGTCTTAATTCAATCCAGGTTTGTTAAGTTTCTTTTTCACATTCATCCAGATCAGATAAATTGCATGCTGTATTTACTTTTTTGAACGCCTGCCTAAAGAGTCTATGCACTGAGGCTGTTTCTCATAATGTGCTGACTTTTGGAACCAACTCTTTATTTACAGGCTTTGGCAAAATGGTTAGATTTATTATTTATTAACCAGAAAACCAACAGCCCTTTCTTTCAGAAAGGTACACAGTTGCACAAAGTATACTGTGCTACCAAAATTAAAAGTTTTGTTCTGTATTTTTTTCATAATTCTTATTATCTATGGTTTGATAGGTATAGTTATCACCATTTTTTGAGAACTAAATCCTTTCCTTCCTTCCTCCTCTTTCACTTTCAAACTTCCCTAACATTTCATGAACTCTTGTTGCATCAAGAATTTTTGTAAGGTTTTCTTTGAGATCATAGATTTTTTCTGTGCCTTGTGAAGAGACATTTCTTTACTGTGCTTTTTAAATTTTTCTTAAATAAATCCACCTTTAACCTCACAGTGGGTTCCTACAAGTAGACATATTCATCCTTATCTTCCTCTTTATTATGCTTGGATATAACATCAGTTAGCATTTTTCTTCGGTTTGAATTGTTTTGTCAATATAGCTTTTGCAAGAATATGGCCTTACTTCTCCAGTATCTCGCAGGTTATCCAAAATCTCATACTTCGTCATAGGAGTGTAACTGCAAGATATGCATTTTGGAGGCATCAGAAGTGTTTACAAGAAATACTACTTTCAAATAATGCTTGAATATTATTTCCACCTATAAAGGCTTCAGAAACCCATTCTAGACTACAGTGGCAACCAAGGTAGCAAGAGCCCAAGGTTTCCACACGTGGTCAGAACCAACCCTGTGGGACTATCTTCTGCCTTCCGTATCAGAAGCTAGATGCTAACAGAGCATCATGCTAATGAAGACATTTGGGGAACTCCTGTTTTTTTACTTCTGACCTTCTGTTTTTTCCAGAACTGTTCAAATTAGGTACCTTTTGGAGACACATGAACATGAGGTACAGGAAGAGCAATGCAACATTGCTCCAACATCATCCGTAGCTGATTCAGGCTTGAGTATTGACCCTAAAAGCCTCTGCTCTTAGGCTGTAGTTGCATGCACAACTCAAGCAGGCAGAAGCTGTCACGGCCACCAGAAGAAGCAGTCCTGCCTTTCACTTATCATTTTTTCCTGTCCCTGTGCTGCCCCTCCCTTTGCTTGTGGCTGAGGAACCGATCTGAGTTAGAGCCAACTATTATTTGGGCTGGGTTAGTCTTAGCTTGTATCAGTTCCTGATCTGTTTCACTGCAGGGCTGCACAGAATTTTTCTGTGCCAACACAAGGGAGGGGACAACATGGAGGCAGGGATGATCCAGGTGCCTGGAAAAAAGGGAGCTGAGATGCCACCAGCTCAAAGAGTTCAGGAAATTCCAGCCTTTTTCTTGGTTGTGCAATGCAGGAGTTCAGTTAATGAGGTCATTGAATTTTTGCTGTTTTGCCATGTTTCAATTGTTCCTCAGCCATCTCTGCATAACAGGTGATCTACACTACTTCCCATTCCTCCAGGCTTTTCTTACCACTCCTGTTTCCCAAGGCGGGACACTGGGAGCACAGAGTTCAGTGAAGACGTGGCTGCTGCAGCTGCCTACATCCCAGGCAGGACAGTGGAGTCTGGTGGTCAAAGAGAAAATTGCAGCCAACGAGATCTCACCTTCCACCATTGAGATCTTCAGCAAGTAGCTTTGGCCTTGCAGCTGCTGCTCCATCTGCGCAACAGCCCCACACAGGCTTCCTCTTGGCTGAACCACAGTTGGACAAACTGCTTAATACCGCTTGTTCCTAACAGCAGTCTCTGTACTACGCTGACTGTAGAAGGGACCTGAACAGGGCTGATGCTTTCTCTTGTTGCTGTGACTCCAGGCTGTGTTTGGTTTGTCAGAGTGCAGCTGCAGATCCAAGTTTCCTCAGACCCGGCAGTAAAAGCTGATATAGTAGAAATCAGGTGGCATTGTCCCACTCTCCATCTTCTGCGTTAAATGCCTGTAGAGGTGGTACCATCTGCCCCCAAACTCAAGGGAAGAACCAGCTGCAGATGCAGCTGGGGCAAACAGCTACAGGAGCAGCTGTTGGTCAGCCTTTTAATCTCGGTTTTAATGCACATCTGTGTTTGGCAAGGTCCCATTTGCCTACTTTTCTTATTATTTACTGAGGCTGGCCTTTCTCAGAACTTCCTCCCACCAAACCATGCAATTTCCTGCCATCACTTTATTGCAGTTGACTTTGCTTTGATCTTAACGGTCTTTGTCACTTTAAAATAAAAATAATCTCTTTATAACCAAGTGTCATTGTACTCTGTGGGTACCATTGTAAGGACAAATATTATAAATATTGGAATAGTTGGCTACTGAGGTTGTGAGTAGTAAGTGGTGAGATAGGAGGGCCTCCGAGTAATATCACAAAGATGAGCAAATCTTTCTCGCTTCCTCTGGAGAGTTTCCATATGCAAAAGTGACTATGATGTGGCTGTCAGTGTCTTGGAAAATGTTGAAGCTTGTGGAATGGGCAGCTGTGACATAAGACACTAACGTAAATTTATTTGTACTGCTACTAGGGAATTGTGTCTGTTGCGATGCAGTCCTTGCCCACAAGGAAAACCTCTTGTCAGGTTTTCTGGTCCCTGTGTGTCCCCAAGCTTGAGCACAAGCTGGTCATGCATCAAGATTTTAGGACTCAATTCTCAAAATTATCAGTCTTGCTATGCACCTTTTACAAAAACAGAGATTCAAGCCCATGAAAATCCTCATTAGCCAGATATCAATATTCTGAGACTAAAGAGAGTAGCTGTTGAAAGAATCATATACTTGCAAAGCATATTATGAGCAGAAGGGAAATGCTTCTCTGATTCTAGCTCTTTTTTTTTTTTTTATTTCTGTGTAAAGTATATTTCTTATTATTATCAGAACAAAGATAATTCATGTCTCAGATTTAAATTCTAAACTTAGCAGTAACAAAAAATAGAGTCTTGTGCTCTCTTTTTCATAAACAATTTAGCATTTCAATTTCAGAAAACGTATGATGCAAGTTGAGTTAGCTGTGCTGGGGTATAAATGCATTCTTGTTTTGGTCCTCAATTCACTTTTATGTCTGACTCATCTGGGAGGATCTTGTCTTTCTGGGAAGGAGACGGCAGCAAATCAGTTGGGAAACAGCAGATTTCTTCAGATCTCACATTCATCTGATTTTGCAGTACGCCATTTCTAAGCTTGTGAGACAGATGGGAAACCGCAGGAGCTTGGAAACTTTGGAGACTGTTGCCCTGAGATTAGTGAGATCTTCATGAACTAGTCAACAGCTTCATCGTGTTGTATCAAATGCATTCCAGGAAACACCATGGGTAAATATGCAGTCTCTCAGAGATGCAAGAAATCTCATTTTTTGAGGTAAAGGGCAGCAAAGACAACAGGATAATTGCATGCTCCTGATTTATTGAATGGGGCAGCACTACTGAAATACACAAAAAGCCTGAGAAGCATTATAAAATGTGCTGCCTGAAGATTGCTTTCTTGATCTAAGGAGTGCCAGAAGCCTCTGAAAGGGTGTCATGCTGCAGAACAATGAGCCAAGCATCATGTGCATGTACTTCATGCACTGGTCATAACCTTACCCACACATACCTCCTCAGTTCACCGACAACTCTCTGTTCTCTTCCAATTTATAAAGCCCTACTCACCTACCACAAAACCCCCATGCAAAATAACAACAAACAGACAAAAAGGTATATATCCAAGTCTTTTCAACTGTTGCTCAGAATCCCTTTCCATCCACTGCCAGTTTACAATCATTTTAAATTATTGTGTACTTAGCAAAGCAAGATTTGCTACTGAGAAAATACTTACCAACCTAATAACTAAGTGCAGTCACGCTTTTTTAATAGCTAGGTTTCCTTGGTGGTGCCTATTTAGGCTGATTGCGATTTAAGGTTAAAAAAAATGGCTGTGATAGTACAAGTATGAGGTCAGTGAGTAATTTGGTGAATACTGATTTCACAGAAATACCAACAGAGTATGTTAATAAAGTCAACGCTGAGCAATACAGTTTGCTTTTGTCTGCCATTGAGGCTCTTTGTCTAAAGCAGGACTTTAAAGGGCGTCTTTTAGTGCTCATTGAAATTTTAACAACTTAAAACTGTTATTACACCTACTCACTCCCAGGCATCTGAAGATAGTCTCCAACAACGTTAAAATGAAGTTACCCTTCATACAGAGCTCCCTGATTACATCAAACTGACGTACAAGCATTAATAGTTTAAATTGCAATGTAAATGAAAGGAGTAGCAGAAGTTACCTTGCTGTTGACAGGCAGGGAATGGTGTGCAGGCTAAGGAACAAAAATCGGCCTCTGAGTTTCAATATTTCCTCATCTTTTGTTTCAACAAGACCCATTTAGATTCAGGTGATGCATATCTTGAGATCTTTTGGCACCAGGTGTGCAACATTAACCATCTGAGCAGGGTACATTTAGAAAGGAAGGGTTGGAAGGTGGTGGTTTTTCTTCTTCCTCCTTTCCTGTCCTGTGGAGGGGTGGTTGGCTTGAGACGGGCTCAAAGAAGGTAGGATAAGGTGTGTGGGTGGATTAATTTAGTGTTCTGTACTCATAAACTGTTTTGTAATTCTTTTCTCTGATATTTGTCTAACTTACAGCTTTGCTGAGGAAGAGCTTAATTTTTGTGTGCTATAGAATCATGTGGTGTTGCACTTTAATTCTGCCAGGCCTAAATTAAAAAAATAGCCTAATTTGTGTCTCTTTCTGTAACAGAGAAAAAAATAAACAAAAAAACCTAGAAGCAAAAATCTCAAGTAAGGTTATCTCTCCAGAGACTTATGTGTTACTAAAACACTGAAGGCCATCAGGAAACACTTCTGGTCATAGATTTTTTTTTTTTTTTTTTTTTAATTTTTAATTTATTAGAACAGTTGATGGCATGGTTTTGGTCCAGACTAACCACCATTCTCTCAGACCAGTTCTGGGCATAGTTCTGGAGTCACTGCAGGCCCAGAGGCTCAGGACTGTTCCTGGTAAATCACCTGAATATGGCCAGCCTGTTTTGGAGGATATCATGGACTCCTAAATTTCACTGATATAACCTGCTAGTTCACCCAATCACTCATGTTTTGTTAGAAAACTAAACTGCAGTTCCTGGAAAGAAATGGAAACTTAATTAATATCAAAAGAAATGGAACATTTTCCCTACTTTTTTTGAGAATTTATCCTCTTTGAGCTTACTGTATGTTTTGAAGTACATGGCTCCACTGTCCAGTCACTGATTGGTTTGTTGGGTTTTTTTTTTTTGTTTGTTTGGTTTGTCGTTTGTGATTATATTTTTTTCTCCCTGTTAGCCTATGGTCATTCAGTACTTCTTTCTTCAGAAGATAATTATACACTGTAATCAAACCTGATTTTTATAACAGATTGTGTTCTTCAGGTCTCTGTTCATAAGTTCTATAATACTTTCTACAGTTTTATAATAAATACTGCTGTTCTCTTCTGTATCAACACCCATTTTTGATAAGGATAAAATAAGGATAGCCATTGCAGTTATGCAGACTTCTAGTGTAGTCTTAGTTCTCAACTCTCTTCTGCATCCTCTTCCAAGCTGTGCCGATTTGCAGCATCGCAGTTGGAGCCTTTGTTCAGCTACTGTCTCCTGCAATTCCTCCAGCCCACAGCCTCCCGTGCTCTAGGCAGAGCCTCTGTTTCTTCTGCAATTGGATGTTTGGCTACAATTTGTTTGAAAAGGTCCAGGTCATCCCAGAATGTCTCAGATCACTCAGTACAAGTGCCCTGTCTGCTCAAGTAACTCTAATCTGTGTTGTCCACAGATGTTATGGGAAGTGATATTTACAGCCTCAAAACAATTTTACTATGTTAATTTAATAATAACCACAAATATAATAAAGATTATTATATGGTCAGACCATCAATACCCCGCAAAAGTATCTTTCTGTCAACAGCAATTAATTGACCTTTATTTCCTAATTTTTAATTTTTTTTTTTATTTTTAATCTACATTTGCTTGCTATCTCTTCATCCATTTTCCATTTATTAAACACCTATTTGAATACTGTCCATTTTGTGATTAATATGGGATTTTTTTCTTTAAAAAATATTATTCAGCATATATTTAAGGAGCTGCTATAAATCAATGCTTAGTGATGACACCCAGGCTTCAGCATCATATTCTTTGGGACAGATTTCTGTGGGTATGGAGTGGTTTCTCAAAACTAGAAAAGCCTTAATAAGGGAATGCCCTGAGCCATTTTCACTGTAGACTACAAGGGGACAATGTCAAAATGGACCTACCTGTGGCAACAAAAATAATATTTGAAAATGCAGATAGTATTGTGGAGAAGCTTTTGCCTGTCCAATTCTGTATTCTTACCAAAGTCTTTTATAAAGTATCCAAGTATCCATCTAACTCTAAAAAGCAATGTATTAGAGAGAAAAAAAAATCCCAGAACTTAATAGCAGTAGCAGTTGATGAATGTGACTAGTTGTAAATCTGGAGTAAAGTCTGATTGTAAGTCTGGAGTAAAGTAGAAGTTAAAACTTTTATCCTCATCTGTTCTGACATATTGAACACAGAGCAGAATGCTCCATGAAGTTCAAGGCTCTCGAGTTTCCTTAGGCCAAAGACATACACATAGTTTATAGAGTCAAAATAAACAATTAGCATGGCTTTGAAAAAACGGCTAATCCATTTCTATTTGTTATTAGCCCAGCTGGTCAATTATTTGCTTCTCAGCATGCCTGCTAACAATCTAGAAGTTTCTACTGTTATTCTCCTCACCATGTATAACATAAAACATTCACTTTTAACTATTTACAATAGACTTTCCTCTTTATACTTTGGCTGTTAAATAGGCTCTTGAAATATTTGCTTGGAGTAATAAGTATTTTCAAGTAAGTAGTTTCTTGCTTTTCCTGTTCACGGTCTTGAATTCAGAAATGAAGTTCAAGTGCTAAAAGCCATTCAGTTTTACTTTTCAGCAGTAAATAACCTAAGCTATCTCCTAAGTTACAGAACTTTGCACTGCATAAAATGTAAGCCAAACACAATCCTTGAGTATAGTCACATATTTAGGAAATAATTACTGGAATTAGGAAATAGTATGAAGCAGTAGCTGGGGTTTTCTTGTCCTCAGCCCTCTCAGGCTGAGGAATCCCAAAGACCATGCCAGAAACTTGAAAGCTATTCACTGATGGCATTCAGGCACATCCTATAGAGGTAAAGGATCATTTGTTTAACTACAAGGAATACAATGTACAACTACCAGTAAAACTATTGCGATTTGCAGATGGCAATGAGTATGTTATGCAACAGTGTGTCAGTACCTACTGAAAAGACCCTGCTTTTAGGAACAGTGTGACTTTTTTGTTGGATCCACAACTTGTTCAGAAACCTTAGTGAGCTGGAATAACATGACTTCACAACAATATTTTTTTTTTAATCATTTAGTGGTTTTTATTTTCTTGTTTTCTTTCCATTACGTTCCTTGGGAATATTAGGATTATCTGTGTGTTTTGCACTCTTTGCCATATACAAAAACGAAGATGGATGCTATATCTGTAGGGATCTTAAAGCAAGAAATTTGGACTTTGTGATAGAATTTTTTTATCTCATGCCACCAACATGTGTGAGAAACCAAAGAAACAGTTTGAACAAGCAGTCAGCTCTTAATTATCTGCACATCCAACCTGAATTGAGTTAAGCAAAGGCAAATTAGAATGGGAGTTGCAACATTAGCTCATATTTTACCATTCTGTACAGCACAGGCTAGTTTTAGCCTTCCAAAAGTCTAATGTGAAACTCTGGGACAAACAAGTCTTGGATTCATCCCTTTGTTTACATCATGAGTGTAAACTGCAATTCTCTGGTTTGAATTTTAACCAAGATCATTACGCTGTTTGGTTTCAAGGCATCAGGGGTCTCTCCCTAAAAATCTCAGCCTAGGCCCCTAAAATCAGTAGTGCCATTTGAAAAAACCCACATAGCTAGAATGTACGTCATCCACAGTGGTGCTCAGCAGTGAGCTAGAGCAGCAATCTCTAAGACATATCTGCAGCCTAGCTAGAGAAGATAAATTCATCTTAGATCAGAAGCCTAAATGCTTCCTTATAGGGATAACTCAGGCAAGCAGCAGACTTCAATGGAAACTACTGGAGTTCAATAACTACGTAATGGCAATCACCCTTATTGTCAACCTCGGCTACACACAGGATGGAAAAGGAGATCTTTCATTAACTGTATAGAAGGCTGTCACTACAGCAGATCTGTATCATATTCTGTCAAGTAGAATGCAATTTGTCAGTTCCTGTGTAGTGAATTATGATGATATCCATTTAAAAACGTTTGCAAGCAGTCAGCTGGCAAGTGCATTGTATACTGGCCCATCTGTTACCACAGTAATTGGGTCATCTGCTTCAGAAGAAGCTGTTTTGCCTGTGTAGTGACAGAAGCAATGACCTCATATGAAGAAAGCCTGTATTGGACCAGGGATTTCACTGAATTTCACTGAATTTTTTTTTAGAGTTGGAAGGGACCATATAGATCATCTAGTCCAACTCCCCTGCTGAAGCAGGATTGCTTAGAGAATGCTACTCAGGACTGCATCCAGGCGGGTCTTGAAAATCTCCAAAGAAGGGGACTCCACAACCTCCCTGGGCAGCCTGTTCCAGGGCTCTGTCACCTTCACCGTGAAGAAATTCTTCCTCATATTCGAGTGGAACCTCCTATGTTCCAGCTTGTGCCCGTTGCCCCTTGTCCTGTCACTGGGAACCACTGAAAAGAGTCTGGCTCCCTCCTCCTTCAACCCACCCTTGAGATACTTATAGGAGTTAATAAGGTCTCCCCTCAGCCTTCTCTTCTCCAGACTAAAGAGTCCCAGCTCTCTTAGCCTTTCCTCATAAGGGAGATGCTCCAATCCCTCAACCATCTTTGTTGCCCTTCGCTGGACTCTTTCCAGTAGTTCCCTATCCCTCTTGAATTGGGGAATTCTAACAGTGGGATAGAGGAAAGAAAATATTCCCATAGAATCACCTGGAAACACCAGACCCCCATGAGGCACGCGTTCAACTGAGGCTCTGGAGCAGGTCTGATTGCCCCTCAAGAACTGATGCTGAAGGAAAAAGTTTCTAGGAGTTATCATTACAGAGGTGACTGCAACCTACCTAAAGAGAGGATTGCCAGGACTGTCTTCCTGTCCAGCGCTACAGATCACCAGCTTCAGCACCCTTCTGTTAACACCAGGTACTGCCTATGGGAAGGTATGGGTGTATTTTAAATTTTTAGGTTGGCAATTTTAATTTGGAGTTCCCTTTTTAATAAGAGTAAATAAGAGTTGGTTTCTGATTTAAAGATAATCAAGTTTTTGGTTACAAAAATTACAAAGTTATAACTCCTATTTTACCTGTTTACGACAGGAGAATCAGGTCTTTCTCTACATTAAGTACTAATTCTTCCTTTCTCTCTGTCTCTCAAGGCCATTATCCATTAGAATAACTTTGCTAGGATTATAACTCTTCTCTATCCCTAGCAATTTTAAAAGCTAGAGTACCTGCCTTTCTTAAAGTTAGCCTCTAGTCTGAACAATAATTGTTACAAAAAGCTTAAGTTACCTCATCAGAGTGGATTTTTTTTTCCAGTCTTTAATCTTTTTCTATCTGAACCTTTTAATTTTCTCTTCTGAGACAAGCTCCATTAGTGGGTATACCAAGTGAGTTTGAGAGTTCAGGTGTCCATGATGCCTTGGCCACCTCTGCAGTACAAAGTGAGGCAAGAGTTTTTTGTAGTTAAACTCAACAGCTTGTCACTGACAGATGTATGGAAAATATGTAAAACAAATTGAGCAATTGAGCAAAGCTTCCCCTCAGATTTAAGGGAAGCATATAATAGCTTAGAGATTAAGCACCAAAAATCAAATCACAGAATGGTTAGAGTTGGAAGGGACCTTAAAGACCATTGAGTTCCAACCCCTTGCCATGGGCAGGGACACCTCCCACTAGAGCAGGTTGCTCAAAGCCCCATCCAGCCTGGCCTTGAACACTTCCAGGGATGGGGCACCCACAGCTTCTCTGGGCAACCTGTTCCAGTGTCTCACCACCCTCACAATAAAGAATTTCTTCCTAATATCTCATCTAAATCTCCCTTCTTTTAGTTTAAAACCATTACCCCTTGTCTTATCACTGATAAATACATACATACATATTCTCCAATTGAAGTCCAAAACTGATTTAGTGGAAAGAAAGCTGAAGTAGGAAGACAAAAGGAAAGATGAATCCTAAAATGAAGCTTCATGTATTGTACTGTCTCACTAGTACAGACTTTGTGACCACCAGGGTCACTTCTGGCTTTATAGCCAGTGACTCTCCCCTGTCAGGAATGTGTGAGTGGAACCTTCAGCTACATCAGCTGTTTCCATCACTTCTTTCACACTGGACTTTAAAACTCCCCAAAAGTATTTAACAGAGTCATCACTTGACCAAGACAACAGTTGCTGAAACTCATTAACATTTGACTTAATTTAGCAGATGGCATCACTGCCAATCAATAAATTTCTTAGATGAGCCTGTAAAATATGCAGTGAAAAATATCCAGCAAAAAGAAGCTCATCACATTTCTGCCAGCTTGGGCAAAGGGCTTGTTGCTAGTGGTAAGGGAGCTGACTTTTGAAAGAGGAGCTAAACGGTAGGACTGAGGCAGCCAGGGTAATATTCAAACACCTTTGCAATACATAGTGGGATCATGTTATCCATATAAGATCAAGCCCCTCAGTGCAATAATCTTTGTGTACTCTTCTGTTGCACTGTTCCGATGGCACTTGGAGGCCCAGTTTTCTATGCATCTGCACCATCTTAGCCTTGTGGGAAATTCATGATATGCTATGAGATTGGTCTAGTCAGACCACTAGTAAAACTAAACACTTATTTGGATGCCTAGCTTTATTGCAGGGCAGTTGATTACTTTTTATTTTGCTGCACTGCTAAGAAACCTGGAATTTGTTCATGTACAATCACTTAATACTGTAGGCATGCTACTGTCTCTGAGCAGTTGATAAAGCAGGCAATGCTCAACTTCATCTAAATCATTTTCCTTAACCAAGTCTATTTTTTTCCTATAGAAGCCTTGCACTTATGGGACAGCCGGAAGGTGCGCCAACATCCATGATAAGTTTATAAAATATCTGCTGACAGATGTGATTCACAGGAGACTTTGAAGGTTAAGGTCTCTGTTTCTCTTCCTTGTAGTATCCACAGCGTTTCTTTGATGATCCTGGCTTGAGGCAGCGACATGAACCGATCCACCCAGGAGGGTCTGTTGAGTGGTTGCCTTTAAAACAATCATCATCAACGTTTTACAGATCAGCCAGCAGGGGTCCTGCCTTTGCCAGTGATGAAAATACACTTAAAGGTCTCATTGTTAATTGGGTCATGTTCTTTCTGGTGGAGCTTACTGGGAGTTGAATTCAGCCCTTTCCCCTATGCATGTAAATATTATAGTCATAATAATAATCACAGCAGTAATACATTTATTATGTTTATTATCACTGGACCAAGCAGCTGTATTCTTGGAGGAAGACCCTATTTTGCTGGATGCTGCACAAGCCCAGAATAAAGCAGGCGGCCCCAGCTGAAGGGGCTAATGATCTAAGTAGGAGGCAGGATTCAAAGCTGGATATAGACCAGCTGGCGCAGGAGGCCAAGGAAACAATAAGACAGCACTAATCAGTGAATATGCTGTGATCTCAGCATAACAACTCTCTGTTGACAAGCTTTCAGTGGAAAAGCGTTTCTCCCCCTCCTTGAAACAATAAGGAAAAAAAGAAGTTTTAAGAAGTAATTAAAAAGAGGCTAGTATATCAATCTTGTATGTTTATTGGGGTCAACTCCTAATTGTAGAAGGGCAAGTTCAGAAGAAAACCCAGGGGTGCTTGTTTGAAAATCTAACATAAGGGCTAATGCTTGTCTTTGGGTGGATGGATAGACAATGGGAACCTAGAAAAGGAAGAATGACACAAGACAGAGCAAAACAGAATATGCAAAAATAGGAGTCACATGTTCAAAGAGGTGAATTTGGGAAATACGCTTGGCAGTAGCATTCTAATTGGACAAGGGTAAATTTACTAATGCTGCAGGAAAAAAATGTTTCAGTAATCAGGATGAGATCATGAGAGCCTGGATGAGATTTTTAGCTGAGCATGTGTTGACTAGATCTCTACAGGTATTCACTCAAATAGAGTAATGAAGTACCACTTTAAAGTAGAAAAAGGCAATTTCTATGAAACAAACAGATTAGAAAAATCTTTACAATCTAGAATTTCTTGTAGTTACATAATTAACATATTGGTCATCTTAACACTCACCAGCTTCAAATCATACTTATCCCTAATTTTTTTCCTCTGGACATTATTTGAAAAAGTCATGACTATCCACAACTAGAATAGTTGTACACACAATTAGACCTCTTTAATGGTGTACTGTAGGACAAAGTGCTCAGCACTGGTGTTACTAGGTATCTTATTCAGGCTATACATGTTGCAGAGCAGTGGAATTAGCTAACAGTGTTATTTGATAGCGTTAGCAGACAAAAACTTTGTAGATCTTGGCTCTCTAAATCCGTGCACCAGTACCGAATGATTCCTGCAATGTAATTTAATCTTTTCCATGAGACTTTTAACTACAATTGAAAGGGCTTTTTTTGCCTATACAAGTTCAATTTTTTGTTTTATAAAATTGTAGTATTACACCTACAGTTTTAAAAACACTACAAGAGCTATCTGTTAACTTTGTCCTCGCTGGTTTTAACACCTGTTATATTTACTGCAAAAAGGATTTCTGGGAAACAAATACGATATAAGGAATTGGAACTATTTCTCTAACTTTCTGGCAAAGTTAAAATGACTTTTCTCTGTGTTGTACAGTTTCCCCTCTAGATGGTAGAAGAGAACAAACTCTAAGGTACTTGTACTGTGAAGACTGGCATCATGTTAAAGAAAAACAAGTTGCCAGTGAAGCACAACGCAAAGAAGATGAAAAGTCATGCTGTATTACGTTATCTTTGTGTTCTGTTTTCATTTGACATAGGTAAGAAGAGTTATACTTGATACACTGATTGTTCCTAGTAAACTTACACCTGGAATTTTGAAGGAATATTACTACCAAAAACTTTCCTGCACTATGATTTGCCTTTACATGACTGTTCTGCAAATCCTCTCTTAAGAATACAAACATCATTATTTAAATAGTTTTTAAATATAAAACATTATTTCAATACTCCTGGACATCTGTTTTCTTTATAAAACTCTTCTCTTGATTTCCTTGAATGTTGTTGAATTGAAATATCCACATGTCCAACAGTTACTGCCTGGATCCTGAACTATTTCCATGAACCTTTACCTTTTTCATATTAGTTATAAGTAATTCTTATTAAACTTCAATTTTTGCAATTTCTCATTTTGTAAATCACATGCCTTTCCATGTTTTTAGTTTCAAGCTGTAACTAGAGTTACAGCTTCAAAGAAGAGTCTTCTATATCACAAAATGTTCCTGAATGAAGAATAGTAGAGCTCACAAAAAGATCTGATATAAACCATCTTCTTTTCAATTCACTAGTAAACAGAAAAAAGAATCCTTCTGTATTGACATGTGCCTGCCTTATGAACACTGGTTTTATTAAAGTCAAGAGATCCCTCTCAGCATCAGAAAAAGAAATGAGGCTGCAAAATTATCTCAACTCTGGACACGTGTGGCCTCATGTTGGTAGAATGAATCTCAAGCTATAAAGCATATGTAAACTTCTGTTCATTGTCTTCTGTTTAATTTTGCATCAATAGATCCTGATTCTAATTCAGTATTACTTGAAAACATTAAAAATCATTATCCATGACCTCTGAAGCCTACTTCAGCAGGTAGCATTCTCTTTTGATACTAGCGAAGGCCATCAGCACTATGTCTTTACAGCTATGCAGATGTAAAGATGTTACCTAGAAAAAAATACCCAACCACTTTCTCAGTTGCTCATCTTTGTTTCTTGCAATACCATCCACAGGCCACCATGGTCCCTATGCCTGAGTTTGGAATGAGGATTTGAAAACAAACCCATTCTGAAGCAAAAGGAGCACAGGAGTGATTTCTAGCTCATCTCTGGTGAGTTTCGTTCACGCACATAAGACACCTTACGGGCACTTTCCACTTTCACATCATTATTTCCTTAACTGTGGAATCAAATTCTTAGCTTCTCCTCCCTCCTCACTTTTTCCAACCTTTTCTGGATTCTTGCAAAATTAGTGCTGACAAGGCCAGAGTTTAAAACACCTGTGTAACAATAAAAGGGACTTTTTAGTGGCAGACTAACCTTTCTATTGATAGTCTAGATGTCTTACAGCATTGCTACGCTGTGCTTGGGTGCTCCAAGGTCAACCTTCAATCCTCTGTTTCCTAACTATTAAATGACTGTCTTTGTGACTTCTCCACGTTGTCCAGTGAGTTGTCATCTTCTGTTTAAATCATAAACCAAACCCTTCCACTGAAGAGTAACACTCACCATATGGCACCGCATTGATCAGGCAGGGTCAGAGAATCACAGAGTGGCACTTCCCTCCATACACAAACTGGCAGAAACTGCAGAAGAAACCATGAAATGAGTAGGCACCCAGGTAACTATGATATAATGGGGAAACTATAGCCATTGTACAGGAGTTACGCATCAAATCCATTCGAGTTCTCTGAATGTTAAGGATGATCCTGTCAAGAAAGTATATTTGTATTTCCAGCTTATTGGGGGTAAGGTTTCAAACCCACAGAAGTTGAATAATCACAGAATAGTAGTAAATACTCTCTCCTGGTTTAATAGCTGTTTAACAGGAAATATATAAAGGATGAGAATAAATGTTGAGTTGGAAACTAATACGAAGGAGAATATGTCCTGTTGAACACATTAAGTTATCAGAAAAGGACATGAGAAGACAAAGTCAGCAAGGATATTAAATAATTCAGGATCATCAAAGTTTCATTATAGAGTTGCAGTGCATCAACAGATACGACTTCCACAGATCCCAATGTTGTATTGTGGGGTAATTTAAAGACTGTTAACATTTAATATTGATAAATGTAAACAGGAAAAAGCAACTCTTGATTATACATACATGTTAGGCTGTAAATTACCTATTACCTTTGCGATAATAGACTTTGAAGTCACTGGGGATAACGTTAGGAATTCTTGGTAAAGGAATATAGAACAAAACATTATGTTACCACATAAATCTATAGTATCTCGCTTTCAAAAATAGAAACAGAAAAGGGTGGAAAGGAAGAAGAAAGATACCAATAACTTCCACGTAATGAAAGATTAGCTAGACTCCTCAGGGCAAAAGACAACTCAGGGTATATAAAGTTATGAATAGCATGGGGGAGGTGATAAAGCAATGATTACTCACTTATTTCTCACAGCACAAGAACAAGACAGCACCCAATGAAATTACAAGGCAGCTGCTTTAAAACAAATCAAAGGAAGTACTTTTTCATACAGCACATAATTAAATAGCAGAACTCAAGGGATACTATGGAGGTCAAAAATATAAGTGAATTCAAAAAATATTAGACGTGTAACACAGTCCCATCAGTGGCTGTTACATATGATATTCCAGATGAAATTTTCATCTTGGGAAGTCCTGATGGCTAGAAGCTGGGAGAGTATGAAGTAAAAGGATTGCTCTGTATTTGCCACATTTCTTGTCTACCTTGTCTAAGCATCCACAATTGTCACTGTCAGAGACAAGAGACCTAAATAGCCTTTTGGTCTCGCAGGTTATAGCTACTTTTACACCTTGTAGTTGGTCTTGTTAGTGGAGAAGGGGGCAACATGTAGTGACATACAATTTCCATGTGCAAATTAGTTAAATCAAGTATGGCAGTGGTGCAAAGATACTCAGGATGGGTTTATTCAAGCACGGTAAGGTGTAGGACAGCTTTCTAGTGTAAGTGCAATGTATCATGAATTTGCTGAGCCAGTCTGGGTCCAGGAGTGTGCTCTCAGCTGGACTTAGCCCTGTTGAATGTCCCTTGGCTCCATGTAATGCCAGTTCAAGTGTCTCTTACAGCAGGACTTCCCTTTCTGGGGGCACAGGCTCTGCGTAACTGCACTGCACTGCTGGCTCCACACACTTGTACTACCCTCTAACCAACCTAGAAAAGCTCCCCAAGGATGTGCACCAAAGACTGCATTGAGAAGACCTCAAACCAAGCTCTCCTGCTGACAGTTCAGGTTTGAGGTGGAACCTACCTTCTCCTTCTTTTGGGATTGTACCAGCCTCCCATGACTACAAGCTGTAGAGCTGACAGCATTTTGCTTATGTGTTTTAAAGCTACTAGCTAAACAAGAAAAGGAGCACTGAAATTCATGAATAGTAGTTTTCAACGGTAATAATTTATCTAATAACTCCAGTTTTCTTTCCTCCCTTGTTGCCATTGAGCTTCTCCTGTCTCTTTCCCCAGTGCTTTCATCTTAATACTATCTTGCCTTTCTTATCAAACTTCCGTCCCACTCCCTTCTCACTGATGGACTTCCTTCACCAATTCTGTGCTCCTAACCATAGCTCCCTTTGCTTCTATTCCTTTATATCTGTAGCCAACTTTGCTCTAGTTCCCTTCACTGGGCTTCTTGTGCTAACCCACTTCAGAATTGCCATCTTTCTCCTTCTTGTGCTTGCATTCCTGGCTTTCTCCATCTGTCCTTTTCTCCTTCCAGCTGTTTTCCGGAGCAGCTATTTCCACCACCACACAAAGCCCAGATGGCCGAGTACTAAGAGACAACCATGTGATATCTCACTCTGCTCCTGCAGTGGCAGAAATAGATGGAGTTCAGTCACCTGGAGGAAAAGTGAAGGGCTGGAGAATGCTTATGGTCTTCAGAGATGTTATATACTGACCTCCTGAGTCTCCACATGGAATATGCGTGGCTTTTCCCCCAGAACTCTGGCAGTTGGTGACTCTTGAGTAGTTTCACAAAGACAACGAAAGGCATTTCCTTGATTCCAGGAAAACTACCACATCAAAACTTGAAGTCACCATCCCAGAGGTACAAGATTTCCACAGTGAAAAACCTTTGAGAATATCTGTAGCGTGTGTAGTGTAATAAATCATTTTTGTTCTGTTCTCAAAAGCAGGTCAATGGTTTTCGCCAAAGCTCAACAAGCAGCCCGCTTGTGGCAGACACAGCCCATGGAAAGTTCCATCCAGATAGCTTCAGGCTGGCAAATATTAAACAACTGGAAAGAGGGACTTCTAATGGAAAATGTTAGGAACTCTTATGCATGGCTACCCAGTCCTTCCAAACAGCCTGCTTTCCCTATTTAAAGTATGTGTGTGTATGCATGTATGTATATATATTTATATGTATATGTTTTCAAACTGGCACCACTACAACAACACTATTAAGAGAGCGTTGTTGCTGTAAAACTCCTTCCCAACTGAACAATTTTTGCCTGGGTTTTCTTGCACAGCGGTCCCTTGCACAGTGTGAGCAAGACACTTTGAACATGGCACACTACTCTTTGAAGCCACAACTACAATTTCAGCTTCCACAGTTGGCAACTATTTGAAGAAGAGAAAATGATGGGCCTATTAAAGAGCCTGAAACCGAGCCCATGAAGAACCTTTGGTGTATTTCGGGTTCTAAGCATGGCAGCAGCAGGAGGTGAACAGAAAGGTTTGCAATGGTGCCCGAGCTCTCCTTGCAACACAGTAAGACATTGTCCAGGGCAAGCGTAAGAACGCTCCTTCTTGCAGATAGATGATCTTGGCAGAAGTACCTTTTCAGTGGCCATATTTTACTTACAAGATAAACAGCTCACTTAAAACTCCTGCTCCTTTTTCATTTTTTTCCCCTATCAAGGAAAAGTCGCTATTTCCCCCAATCATGCATTTTAGTTTCCAGCAACGTGAACGGCAGGCTGAATGCTTGGTAACTCTCCCTTAAAAACACCGGTACTTCTAAGAGCGACGACCGAAAACAACCCATCTGTGCTAAAAAACAAAATAAATAAAAACTTCTTACAAGTGTTCTGTTTGTGGAACTCCAGTTTCCCTCTGCCAGGGGCACTTGCGAACTGGCACCTTGGCCCTGCAGGTGTTGGGAGAAGTTAATGCTTCTGACGAGAGGCTGGAAAAGGCGGGAAGCCACGCCGAGCTGCGGCTGCCGGTCCCTCCTTGGCTGCCTCCAGCCCACCCCGGGCCACTGCCAGGCCCACCCGCTGTCACCACACGCCAACCCGCCCCTGTACCACTCCCGCCGCCGGGCACGGCCACGGCCACCGAGGCGTTAACCGCTCCGCCCCGCCCCCGGCCCGGGGCTGTCGGGGAACCCCCCCCCCCCGGGAAGCCTGAGGCGGCGGGGGGTGGGGTGGTGGGGGCACGCAGGATGTTATTCACTTCCCGTCACAAACTCGACGCCGCAGGGAGGTGGGGGTGACGACTCCCTCAGGAACGGGGCAGTCGCCTTTCAAATTCGCATCCGGCCGTTATAACGGCCAACGCCCCCTCACGCGCGGGCTCGGCCGCCTGCACGTCCCCCTCACCTCTCTCCCGGAGGCAGGTGAGGCCCCGGGCACGGCGAAGGCTCCCGCTTCCCCCCTCCCCGCTCTCCGCCGGCGGGGCACGGCCAGCGCCCGCCCCGTCCCCGGCCGTTGGCGGCGGCCCCGCCTCGCCGAGCGCCCCCTGCGGCCTGGCGGCCGGGGCGGCGGGGCGGCGGCCGGCACCCGGAGCGGACCGGACCGGTGGAGCGCGGTGCGGTGCGGGCCGGGGGGCGTGTGGCCGGCGGGCGGTGGAGAGGGCTGGGGGGATGCAGCATGGCCGAGCCGCCCGGCGCCCCTCACCGCACCACCGGCTCCACCTTGCTGCACCCGCTGAGCGGGCTGCTGGGCATCCCGCTGGACCAGGTGAGGCTGCGTGCCGTGCCGGGGAGGGAGGGGTGGCGAGGCGGGCAGGCTTCTCTGGCAGAGACGAGTATCCATCCCGTCGCTGTCATCTGCCAAAGGGCCCCGAGCCGGGAGGGGGGCACTGACCCCCGCGGAAAACCCTGGGGTTAGAAGGGGTTTCGGCGAGGGGAAGGCGCCCGGCGGGGTCGGGCGGGGGTTGAGCCGGGCGGCTTTGCCGGGGGGGGCTGGTCGCTGCTGCCGTGAGAGCCCTCTGTTTTCCCCGGCAATGCCCGGCGCTTTTCGTGCTCTTGCCAGAAGTGGCTGCTGCCGCTGGATGCTCTAAGTCAAGGCGTTGAACTAACCGCGGCAAAGTTTGACACCCTTAAGTAGTTCAGGTGCTTGCCCAGCTCTGGGCAGCTGTTTGGGGACGGGCGCTGAGCGGGAGGGTGGCTGCAGTGTGTCCCCTACGAAGTCATTGCGTTCAGGCGCTGCTTTTGTGGCTACGGAGCTGGAGAAAGGCGGCACAGAAGTCTCTTTCAGCCTGGTTACAAGTGCCTGATGGAATTGCGAAGGGCATGTATACGATACATGCCATCGTCTTACAGGACAGCCTAATAGATTTTTGGCTGTGGTGTTGTCTGGTTGTTTACAGCCTCCTAGTTAAGCTGACCCCAACAGGCAGAAAACGTCGGTCTCCCACCGCCACCTTTTATTTTCTCTCAAGCCTTCCTGCACCTGCTGCCTTCCTGCATTCTGTCAGCAAGGAGGAAGTTAAGTCTGGAAGTTTGTGCTGACCAGAAAAAGTCTCCACTGAGCTAGTAGGAGGTTGAGCTGTGCTCTTAAGAAAGCAGAGCAGCAGAGGCGTGCTGGTAAAAAATCAACAGAAGATTGAGACTTATTTGCTTTCTTCTGTTTGCAGAATGGCTGGTCCTATGTGTCATTTTTTACTACTGTTTGTTTTTAAAGTTGAGTAAGAAATAAATCATTTTATAGATTAAAACCCTACCTCTAACCATGCCAGTTTTTCCTTTTTTAACAGAAAACAGGCTTTGATGCAAAAATGAGATCCGTTGCTCAACGCTAAAACAGTCAAATAATAAAGGCCTATAATTATCTATAAGCTATTAATTTAGGAGAAGGTGCATGAATAGTGATAGCTTCTTTTTTGAGGTATTCTGTGCCATGATTGATGAATACGGGAACACCAAAGGAACCAGGAATAGCAAACATTTACTGTTCCAGCTTGTTTGCAACGCCGTGGTATACGTACAGTGTTAGGCTGACTGGGTCACCGAACAACGAAGACTTGACAGACTGCAAGACTATTTTCTCTTTCTAAGCTTTCCAAAACTTGTCCTTTTATTCAGCCAAGGTGATACAAAGACAATGTTGTCTGTGGAGAAAATTATCCCCATGCTCTTCTGGGCCTGAGGATGCTTCACTGCATCTGGTTACCTGCTATGTTTGTCCTAGGGCCTTGGTCTTGTGGGTGGTACTGATGGTGGGCACCTGTGTGCCTGGTGGTTTGTGACTTGAGCCCACACCAGTAAGCGGTGGAGGCGTGCTCCAGGGTTGGTGGTGTGGCTGGGCTGTGTGAGCATGCGTGCAGGCATAGGTGTTGTCCCTGCGAATGACCCTGCTGGCTCCAGCAGCACGGAGCAGTGCTGGGCTGAGAGGAAACACCTCTGCTGGCATTCATTGCAGACCTGCAGCACAGCTGTGCTGAAATGCAGCTTTCCTTACCTTTTCTCACCTTCTCTTCTAACCTCCCCTCCCCTGGACCCTGCTTAATTGTCCCTGTCAGATTATGCTATCGCAGAATCACAGAATGATATGGGGTTGGAAGGGACCTCTGGAGATATCTAATCCAACCCCCCTGCCAAAGCAGGTCCACTTAGATCAGGTTGCACAGGAGCTTGTCCAGGTGGGTTTTGAATGTCTCCAGAGAAGGAGACTCCACCACCTCTCTGGGCAGCCTGTTCTAGTGCTCTGCCACCCTCAAAGTGAAGAAGTTCCTCCTCATGTTTAGATGGAACTTCTTATGTTCCGGTTTGTGCCCATTACCTCTTGTCCTGTCATTGGGCACCACTGAAAAAAGACTGGCCCCATCCTCTTGATACCCACCCTTTAAGTATCTATAGGTGTTGATCAGATCCCCCCTCAGCCCTCTCTTCTTCAGACTAAGAAGACCCAAGTCCCTCAGCCTTTCCTTGTAAGAGAGATGCTCCAGGCCCCTAATCATCTCTGTGGTCCTCTGCTGTACCCTCTCCAGCAGTTCCCAGTCCTTCTGAACTGGGGAGCCCAGAACTGGACACAGTACTCCAGATGGGGCCTCACCAGGGCAGATCAGACAAATCAGTCATTTAAAAAAGTGTCCTCCAACCCTCTTGCCCCACTACAACATGCTGGACCATGCCAAGCATCAAGGATTTCTGCTGCCCTAAAGTAGGAAATACCCAGATCACTGCACGGAAGCGTTGTGCCACCACTGTCTCCTCAAACGATACGAGTTTCAACTTCAACTTGCAGTGCTTATGCCCACGGAAACAAAATAATAATGCTTTCAACAGTTTCACAGAGCTCTTTTGCAAGGTGGGTTGGTTATCTTCCTCACTAGAATGAGAAGGGCTTTTGCTGAGGGTGAAAAGTTCAGTCGCTCCTCTGCACAGAATGGAGCTCTGCATATGAAAGACAATTTTGCTAGATACGAATTCCACATGTAGCAGAGACTGGTTTTACATGAGTCCCTTACTGCGATGCCAATGGGCTCTCTGTGCCTTCCACGTGGTGGCTAGGCTGCAACAGGGGAGATGATAATCTCTGGTTTGTCACTGTACGTCAGCGCCCTTGTGCTTGGCCTGTTGGATGGTGATGGCCTAAATCTCCCTCTGGTCCCTGTGGCTGGTGGCTCCCCATGGCTGGCCCTGAGCTTTCAAAGATGCTGAGAAGCACCCAGGGAGTGAGTGACAAAGGCACACAGGTGGAGTTTAGACCCTCCAGATCACCGTGGTATGTGAAAGCCGTGTGTGTCTGCCTCTATCAAGTGCACAAAGGACTTGTCCCTTCTTTTATAGAGATGGTTTTCCCTGAGGTCTGTGCTATGAGATAGATTTCAGTCTATGAGGAAGACCAGAAAAAAAGTTGAGCTGCAGGTCTGAAGACTAAACATCATAATCTTTACCCTTTCATAGCAGGGTCAGAAAAGCTGGAGCAATGGTAGGTGGAAAATGTTTTGTCATCTAATAAGCAGCTATTGTATCACCAACTATGGGAAGCATGGTTGAATATGAAAATGACATTTTTCAGATTGGTTGCTTTCTTCATTTTGGAAAATTACAACTTAGGTTTAAAAACAGTGCAGAATTACAGAGAGTGCGATTCCTAGCCGTGCTGTGTACCTGGCAGATTGTTCCCATTTTATTTAGTAGACAGCGTACTGCATGAGAACATATCGATGTTTTTTGCTTTAGATGCCAAAATAATCCTGATGTCTCGGTGTGTATTTGCATGTCTCTTTAATGAATGAGTTATCTTTGAATTTAGCATTGCAATATTATTTTTTTAAGAAGTGCTATATTCAGTAACAAAATTAATGAGCTCGAAAGAGGATGAAAAGACTCTCTGTGTTCAATTTATCATCGTATCCCAGGAAAGCAGACTTTGAAGTTTAGCTGACTTGCGTTCTAAAAATATCTGGCTAGGTCAATGACACACCTCCAGCAGCATTTGGAAAAGAGTTTTGGTTGGCTTTTTTCTTGTCGCATATGCCCCAAATCACTGATTCTGGAATGTCATCCGTCCAGTATGCTCAAGCAGTAAAGTTTGGCAAAGTATATATTTTTTTTTTTTCATATATGCCCTAAATCACCAATTTTGAGACATCATCCTCTGGCATAAATCAGTGATATATGGTAAGTTAAAGATTAAACTTTTAATAGTGTGATTTCTGTAAACAGAACGCATGTGTGTATAAATACAGTGAAGAAATACGTACACTATTTAAAGGTCTATTAAAAGAAAGTTTAACAGCGTTGTTTATCCATATACGGAGTTTTTACCATGCCTTCCTATGCTCTAGGTATCTCTAGAAGTAATTTAGATTCAAGGGTTAAGGCATTTTATTAAAAGAAGTTTCACTTTTAAAAGTTATTTTGCAGTACCCTTGATATCCCAGATTACATATTGCCTTGGAAATAGCAGTCCAAAATGCAAATCCTCAACTGCCATACAACAAACCTTACATTTTAACAGGCCTTACCCTGACCTATGTCAGAAAGTACCAAGTTTGTTGACTTTCAGGGAAGTATGTTCTGTGTTCAAGGGTGCTCTCTCTCTCTAAAGGAAAAAAAAAAGGTAGTATGAGCATCTTCTCATGTTTATATTGGAGGGCTTTTAACTTCAGTGTTTTCATTGATGAGGCCCAATGTGTTTCCCCAAGGGGGAAAATATGTGCTTTTAAACTTAATTTTGGATGCTTTGGCTGCTAGCTGTACACCTTATTTTTCATTTTAATCCTTTCATTGGAGCTGGTCTGCATATTTATGTTTTGGCAGCAGTTTAAATAAAACACTAACTCTGTGGGGGGACTGCGGGATGTGCCTTGGGTCTTGGGATAGTTGAAGTATTAGAGATGTCTTCCCGCTATTCCTCGAGTTTGAATAGCTCTCTGCCCAAAGCATTCTGATAAATTGGTTTAAAGAGGAGAAAGAAGGAAAAAAAAGTATATGTTTATTTTTTCCTTTTACAAAAATCACCATGAATTCTGATCCCAAAATCAGGGGTTGCTTTGTTAAATTTCACGTTTTCGAGCTCTTTTGCTGTCCAGCTTCATTTTTGCTTCTATGCTTTCTGGTTTAGGTAGTCAGCAGATTTGTTAGTCCCAAGCCTCTTTGCATGGTTTTTCTAATCCACTTTTTGACAATGAAAAGCCAAATGAAAAACTAGCTTTCTAGGAACTCGGCGGACTTAGGCTAGGAAAATTTAAGGTTGTTTTAATGGTCATCAATAGGGCCATTAAAGGATGTAGTGCTGAAGGGGAAAAAAAAAATAATTTGTTCGAGATTGAAGTGAGATAAATAAAGATGGAAGCGCATTGAAGACATGAGTGAGATTAGTATCTGATTTTTACCCAAAAAAAGCTACTCTAAGACAACAGCAACAGCTGTCCATGTTTGGAATGAACTGTGGCATTAGGGAATTAAAATGTAGCAGTCATTCTGCAATTGAAAATTCAGTGTTTTCATTTTGAATTGCAGCAGTAGCATTTTGAATTGCAGCATTGTCAGACTTAACGCCTTCCTGCCTGACACCCTCAACTGCAAAAAATAAAACTGTGTAACTTTTAGTTATTTGAGAAACAGTAAGCAAAAATGAAATTTGAAATCAACATCTTAAAACACATCTATATAGAGAGACTACTTAGGTTGCCAAAGCCAACTTTAATTTTGATGTTTTCTGACTTTTGAGTAGGCAGATTTTGTAAAACTATCGTCCTTAAGAGAAATCATTAGCTTTTTACTACAGTGCCATGAAGGACATAGCACTCGATTTAAAGAACAGAGGCATAGTTTTGCTGACCCTGCTTTGGGTCCCCTGTTAAGCAGGTGCCTGCAAGCAGGCCAGTTCATGGTGCTCGTGGGCTGCACAGCTCCCCTGTGCTTTTAGAGCAAATCCACTCTAACTTGTTGTGCCCACTTGTGCAGGGCCCAAGATTCTGTATGTTCCTGAGGCAGAAGTATAGTACTTTCCAAAGATTAAGGCCGTTTCCAAACCATTCCTTTTGTTCAGGTCAGCTATTACTAACAATTGCAGTAATACACATTTTCATCTGCCTTGGAAACACATGCTGCCTTTTTCAACGTGTTCTCACTCAGTTTGGCACTGCAGTCTCAAACCTCATGGCTGATGTCTTGACACTATGGGTGTAAATATTTCCACATCCCTCATGCGTTGAAAACAAAGTCTGTCCTATTAAGTTTTTCATTTGGCAAGGGACAAAAGTGCAACTGGAACCAGCCACTTGCAATTTTCCCCCTTTTAAGCAGTTTCCTTCTCATTTGTGTTAAAGGAGACCTGGAAAAATAAATGTTGGAAGCGCTGCATAAACTTTCCTGAAACCTCCTCTGCACATTAATTACACCAGCACTGATTTAGTGGTGCTCTGCAGCTATTTTGAGACAATATAAAGTAGTGACGAAGGCTCTTGGGCTCCAGCCTAGGGGTCTAGGCACCGAGCACAGAGCTGGCTCTGTGCTTTCAGGGGAGCCCCTGATGCTTAGGATTTACTGTGCGTTGGCCAGCCTGGCATGGTGTTTAATGCCCTGGCTGCTCTTGGCTCTTGCTACCCTTCACGAGAATGGGCAGTGCTTGGGGTAGACTTGCCAAACTGCAAGTGGTGCTGGGCAGGGCAGGGGAGGCTGCTGTGCTGGGCTTGGCATCAGTGCAGAGGTGAATCCAGCCTTCTGTACTTGCCTAAAACCAAGTAAAAAGCCTGATGTCAATGGGATGTGGTTTTCTTTGCAGTGGAAAAAAAAATCCCTCTGTATGTGACCTAGTAGTTACAGGTAACCTTGAGGGTACCAAACCTCATCTCCTGGATGCTCAGGTAGTCTACTGACTGTTCTTAAGGAAGGCTTCCAGAAACTCAGGCTTGCTTGTAAAAGTATGGCCTGATGCATAAATTTCTACTGTCCTTTACTAATAGTGGGAGTGTTTATGATAACATGTAGTTTGGATCAGGAGTGCACTTTGAGAATGAATCTCCGGACTGCCCCCACTTAGTACCTGAAGTGGCCCTGGAGCACCTGTGCAGGGTTGCTTTCTGAGAATATGCAGCTGAAGGATGTGTCCCAGGAGCCTGTAGTGCTTCAGCTGCTACAGGGTGTGCAGCCCGCAGCACCAGAATTCAACTGCTCTGAAGTGAGACCCTCCAGTCAACGAGTCACGTGAATGTGGGGTCCTTATCCTCAGCTGTTTTGGCCTTCAGACCCACTTCTGCTGTGCTGCACTACTTGGTAAGATAGGCATCTTACCAAGTGGATCTTACAGGCATCTCTGGTGGAAATCTCTGACCTTCATTTGGTGGTTTCTTCACAGTATAGCACTGGTCAGGCTAGTTTGGTCACTTCTGACAGTGTGGAATCCAGTGTGTTCTGCACAGGGCTCAGCTGGGCAGCCTGTCCTGCCTCTGCCAGTGGGAAGAACAGCATATGAAGGAAAATGGCCAAGGGAAACCCTTCAGGTGGTCCCTTCCCAGAACAAGGTGGGATTTGATCATTCTCCCTTCTTACGATCTTGATTAGAAATGTTCATTTTCACTAGTCCTTTTTTCCCTGGCTTAAGGCATTTTAAACAGCTTTTGCAGAATTGTAGGTGAGCACCAAAGTGAAAACAAAAGTACAAGTAATAGTTTCTGATATAAATGGTTTTTTTAGAACTTTTTTGGGGGGGGCTACTTACAGTATGTTGCATCCTTAATGGAGTTGGGAAGTTAATTTTTGTGCTGTGTTTTGGGCTTCCCTCATCATAAAAAAATTTCAAGCTTAAAAAAAATCTCAGTAATGTGAGAAAAAAAGCCTTCTAAACATATTTTTGAATCAAATAAATTGAAACAACACCCGAGTGTGTGTATCTGTCTGATAGGATTGCCAGATTTTTGTCCGGGACCTATGGAGTAGCAACTTAAAAAAATTATTAAAAATTATTGGTCTGTATCAGATTATATTTTGTGGTTTTCAAGTTCAGTAAGTAAGTCAGGCTGGGGATGTCTCTGAGGGGAAAAAAGAGGCAAAAAACCAGTCCTTTAGATAAGTTTTTTGGATTGCATGCAGAATACTAAAAAACTAAGTAACAATTTCAGGCCACGAAAGAAACTTCAGCTGCTGGCTGTTGTGCACAGGGTGAGCGTTTGCTTCTTCTCCAGGCCCTGGTCTTGTGACAAAAGCTCTAATTGGACTTGAGCAATTTCTTCGTTTGTGGTTTCTTGTTCAAGTGCAGTTTGGCACTAGTATGCAGATAGGGCAGGAATGGAGAAGGCAAAATGACAAGGCAAAACTGAAGACATATGAGGACCCCCCGCTCCCAACATTTCTCAAATAACTTCCATGCTTGTTTTCATGCTTATGTATCGGTTTTATTTTAAACTTTTTTTTTTTTAAAGGACCGCTGAGTAGAAAAGATTTCATTATTAACTCTTACACCTAGCTTAAATGACATTATAAACTGGTGAAAGTAGTTTTTTTTTCCTGTTATCAGTGCAAGGGAGTGTTAAAGAGTAGTACAATATTGACTTTGTTTATCTCGTGCGCACACACAGATGGGAAGTTCAAACTACTGACTCCTACGATTTGCAGTAAGTATTTATACAAGCGAATTCCACGTAGATCAATGATTTATCTAGAGAGAGAGTTTTAGCATTACTTTGTTCACTCTCAAGTGGAGTTTAAATTGTCTTACATTTATAGTTCTTATGCTGCAGGGTTTCTCAGGATGTTCTGCTAACTACGCTGTATTGAAGGTGAAAAACAAGTGTAGACAAATGGAGACAGTGACTGGGAAGTTAAAGGACTTACTCTTTGAATGAAATGCAGTTTTTGATGGCAGCGTTACACATCCGCAGTGAGTTGTAGGCACTGTTAGCACCCACAGCTGTTTATGCCTTTGTGTGTATGTTTGTGTTTATTTGAGGCAAAAAATTGTTGGTCTGTAGTTGCCACAGCAACAATAACACTGCAGTCAGCATGTGGGTGGGTTTTGCCTATTTTATACAAGTATGGTGAAAGTGTAGGTATATTGCTGTGATACGTTGTGAAATATGATAGACTCTTAAGAAAGGAAACATTGGTTTGTTTTTTATTCAGAGAATGTAACTTTGATTTAGTGTTACCTTTATTGCTACTTCTCTGCTATGGCGCTGGTTCCCAATTGCAAATGTAACATTGCAGTGAGGAAAGTGGGCTCAGCAGTTTGGAGCAAGAAAGTTTTAGAGATGTTCTGCTGATGCTAACGAGCAAATAAATGAGGATTACAACAAAGAATGGTCCAGGACAGAGGGAAATGGGTGACATAATTATGTTTCTGTCCCATTGCAGTTGCTCTTGTAAGTCGAAAGATGACTGTAGCTCTTTGCCGTGAAACCGAAGATATGAACAAGATAAAAGAGGAGAAATTACAGGGTACACTTCTTAAACATGCAAAAGCAAAGTGAAGGAATTGGGTTGTTTGCTTTAGAAATGTGACTGTTAAGAGGGATCGTGGTAAAAGTATGTGTGAGCAGCATAAATGAAATAGATCTAGGACTTCTTCCTTTCTGTCTCCCAGTGTTTCTCCATGTGAAGAGAAAAATGTGATAACATTGCAAGGCTGAAGATTCAACAGTGATTAAAATGAAGATCTTTTTCATGCAGTCCAGAACTGGACCGTGAAACCCATTTCAACAGTGAGGATGTTTATATGAAAAACATGAGTATTCAGAGTAAGATACTTAATAGCTTAAAAGGGAAAGCTTTTGGAAGTACGTATTCGTTTGCTGGATCCTTTCAGGGCCTGTTCCCTTTGCAGGCACTGGTTTCTGGCAGGTCTGCCTCTGGTGTTGCTGATCCTTTTGGGATCCTGAGTCACTGCTGGCAGTCCCAAACGTGGCTGCTCCCATTAGGGGTGAGTGGGTCTGCAGAGTCGTCACCCCCTCCCAGGCCTTGACTCAACACTGGATATATTGCTTGAAGTTTCTTCATGTGGTGATACAGCAGGAAGCAGCAGATCTCTGCAGGGAAGATCAGCCAACACCCAAGAGTGGGATGCTTCTCCAGCATCCCACTTTCAAGGAGCCCAAGCTACAGCTATCCTTCTATCCTTCCCTCTTGGTTATCCTCTTACTTGTCTATTCTGATTTTTAACTCTTGAGGGTTTTTTTTGTCTGTATGCTGAGCATTTCCTCTCTGTTCGGTTCATGCTGCATATCTTTAACGCTGTATTTGATGGTTTCGTTGTCTGCGTATTCTCTTTGAAGAGACTACACCAGCAGGTGTCTGGTGGTCTGCCTTCATCCTTTGATAGGGTTCTGACATACTGATCACTAGTCTGTTATCTGTTTATCAGTCATACATTTTACGTGCACCATTACCTCAATTACTATCTCAGGCAGACTTCCTGTTTTTTTTTCGCCTGGATAGAGTTAAGTTAGGGTTTATATGATTATTAGGAGAAAATTGATTCTGTATCTGCTTCCTATTTTTATCTTTTTCTCCAACACTTCAGTTTTTGAGCATAGTCACTAATAAGAGCAATGTACCAGACCAGCTTAGAAGACCCTAAATGACAGGTGTGCCTCTGTTTCATGTGTCTAGGATTGGGTCTTTGCAATTGCTTGGACTATTTCTACCTACAAGACGGTGGCCTCATTTATTTGCTGGCAGGTGGAACTACTGTCTTGTGCCCTGGAGAGACTTTGAACAGTCAGTGCAGAACCAGGTCCCTGGTCATCCCCTTCCAAGTCTGTTCTCCCTCGTCCTGTATGAAGTACATGCTGGTCATTTCTCAGGTGGCTTCCAGCATCAGGGAAGCCGATATGCTACCACACTCTGTGTTTTAGTGCTACTGTAACAGTGGGAAAAAGTCCATCTGCATTTTGAGATATTTAGTTTGCTAAAAATCAAACCTGAAATGCTGTCTCAATGTGCTTCTGAGATAGCCAGATGTTAGTGGTAGAAAAGCTTGCGATAGAAAGAGAGATGGAAATAAATTTTGCAAGCCAGCTGTCTGGGTCATGCAATGTCCTAGTTCTTTTAAAGCATGTTTTTTTAGGCTTTATGTGTAAAGGGCTTGTTTGATAGAGAAGTTATAATTATTTATGCAACTTAAGGGATTGTTGAATTTCTTTTCCCTGACTATGTTCAAGTTCATAGGGTATATTGAGAAGAGCTCACTTCTGGAGTTTCTGGAGTTTTGTTCCTGTACTTTGTTTCTTGGTCAATAATTTGCCTCTCACTGCATAGTAGGAGCAACACTGTAATCGTTCTAAAATGTAAGGGAATTCTTTTTTTTATTTTTTCCCCCAAACTGTTAAAGGGGGAAAAATGAGACTTATTCCTGTTGCCTAATGATTGCTGTCCTTTGTAAAGGAAAGCAAGTTAAGTTTCTGCTATTGCTCACTCATAAGCATGGCAAGAATACACCTGGGGGAAAAACATAATAGTGTGGCTAAGTAATACAGACGTGGATGGGTTTTTTCCTCCTGATATAGCAGTTGTCTTTGGAAAATATCAGTGTTATAACCCAACGTTCTGCTGTACTGTATGCAAATAGTAGTATGCAACTCTAGTGGGGGATATATGAAGAAGACAGCATGCTTTTAATAAGGCAAAGAGATTAAATCTTTTTTTCTCAAATGTAGTATAGTACAAATGAAATTAATTTATAGCAAAATCCAAGTATCTCTTCTTTTTTTATGTTGTTTATTTTACATTTCTTTATGCTTATTCACCAACTGATACTCGCTCGTGCTGTTGTGTTTTCCTGTTAGTTTTTGTTTTGGTTTGGTTGCTAAGTTTGAAAACTAGATTTTTTATTTTTTTTTTTGGAGGGGGTAACCCCTGGAATTCATTCAGGGCATGACTTTTTGGAAAGGTACTAATGATTTCCAGATATTTTAGTTTAGTGACGGTTGAGATGTTTGACTTGTGCCAAGTCCTGAGTGCTTGTCATCTCCAAGTTACTTGTTTGCAATAGAGTCTGAAGTTAAATGCCTAAAATTAGACACGCTCTGAAGTTCAGCTTCCAGAGATATTTGCTGTAGATGAAAGGTGCTTGTAACACAGGCATAACTTAACAGCTGGGGCTAGGTTCTTGTCTTCTTGCATGGTTCAAGATCCAAAATAAATGAGCATGGAGTGAGTGTTCTGCAAATTCTGAGCAGAAATAAGGAAGGAAAAACCAGCCACAACAGGATATTGTCACTTTACATGTTTTATTGGTGGCTTCTCTTCCTGCCACAGTTCTGAAGGGAATAAAAATAAGTCTGCAGCCCACATGAATGAAAGTTAGATAAACATATTTTATATTAAACAGCACAGAGCAATATAATTTTACTTTTGAACTGCAGAACAATAGGGAAGGACAGTATTTTATCACTGAAATCTCATGATTGTGAAAGCGAGTATCTGAAGTTGGCAATTACGGAGGCTTGCTAATTCTACACAGTCACTGTTATAGCAAAGGAACGAAACAAAGGTAACTGTGTTTGAATGGGAAATAAAAAAACCCCAACAAATAGCATACACAGCTTTTTGGAAATAGGCTAAAAAATGAAGAAAAAAAAGCTATCTAGGAAATTCGCTTACCAGCAGAATCAAGGGCCATGGTGTAAATGGGGGACTCTGCAAGCAACTGCAGAATATAAAGTTTTCATTGTTTATGGAAAGAAAGAGAGCAAGTGACTAGCTGTTATGTTTGCGAAGGTAAACACGAAAATATAAACTGAAAGTGTGATTTTCACTGTGAAATAAATGGCTTTGACTAAACTTTGCTACTAAAAAAGGTGATTCTGCATATATTCTCCCCCCCCCCCCCCCCTTTTGCCATGCTTCTTTTTCTTCTCTTGTGAAAAAACTCTCAGTTGTGCATCTGCACAGAGGTTAAGCTGACTGAAAATTAGTCTACCAAAAAACACCTGAGCAGATTCACTACAGGTTTTCCCTGGCACTTATTGATGGCTTCCCAAAATCTTTGTGTATCCTCTTCTGCCTGCAAGCGAGTTCCATGTTGAAAGGTAGCTGGGAATATCTTCTGTACCTCTTAGCAAATTCTGTGACTCTGTATTTTTGGAAAGGGTATGGGGCACCCTGAGATCTGTGCCCAGTATTTTGCTAGGTTGGAGCGTGGGCAGAACATAGATCTTCACCTCTCCACCTTGATAGATCCTGAAGTGATGTTTTTAAGTTCCACTGAAAGCATTTTCTTTGTTGTTCCCAAGGGTTTTCCTTCTCTTCTTCTGCAAGTGCCGTTACTGGGTGTTTCAGAGATGCAAAACTGCTTTCACAAGCAAGAGGACAGGGAGACCTGAGGTTTGCAGCACCTGCTGGCGGAAGCAGGAAACCGGGGGCGTTTGACTACACCCATCGCATAGGAGCATTGTTACCCTAAAACTCGTCCACACATACCTGGCAGTAGATATACTAGTAATTTCTTTTGCAAAAGTGCCTCCTGATTGGCACTCCCTGCTCTGCTTTATTTCAGGTACTTGAATTGGGCTTAGTTTATTGCAAAATACCAGCTTCTGGAATATGATACCATTTTACAGTGTCTTTAGGTGGTAAACCACAAAGTGGAGCACCAGGAACTGTGGGTCATTTTTGAAAATTTCATCTCTTACAACCTAATGGAAGTCCAGTTTCACAGTCCAGAGATTTCTTTTTGCTTCTGTTAATGTGTGTAGTATGGCTACTGTTCATCTTTGTAAGTCTGCAGCGTACGTTTCTAAATCTAAACTTACTCATATAGATTATTTTTATAGTAGAAGTACCTGGTTTAGACTTGTGTTTTAGGATTAGATGAATTGCAACCTAGAATTGCCTTTCCTCCTCATTGACAATAGAAGAAATTTAGATGGACTATCTCAGATATTGACATCAGTGTTAGGACAGAAAAATTCTAACTCTTCCTCTAGCAAAGTCCTTGCATAAATTTTTAAAGCATGTCCTAATACGCTAATTTTTACTGTGTCCTTGTTTAAAGTTACTATGAGCATGATTGAGTGTTTAAATACAGGATGTTCCAGATTTTCAATGTGTAAGGGCCTAAAAAATTCTTATATAATACCATTACAATGTCTGAAAGGTTTAGTCTTTGATCAAGCTACTTAATTCCAAGGATAATGTGCCTAAATTTAACACAGTGCTGGCAGTTTCATCGGCGGGGCTGGGGGGAGGAAAGCCTAACTTTCTTTTGGTTTAGAATAACTTGTGAAATTGGCACTTTTTTTCCTTACTGATGTTTGTTTCTTTCTGTTGTGTGCACTTACTGGGATATCACTGGGATAATGTGAACAAAACTGCTCTGTTTGTGTTGGTGTGTATTTTTAAAGACCACTGACACATTTTTCTATAGAAAGGGAACTGAAAATAGAATTGCACAGACATTGCAACAGCAATAACGGGGCAAGTTATTTTAGATGTGCCAGTTCCCATTCTAGTGAAGGACTGCACTTTAAGCCTACTGTTTTATTTTTAAATTGGTGAATATGTGCAGGCACAAGGCTTTCATCAGTCCTGGAAGTTAAGCGTGTTTCTGAACTGGGACTTTAGAAATGTTGCTATAAGGATCCTGCCATCCCTACATTCATGCAACTCCCCATTGGTATTTGGGGAATATAATTTACATTGAAGCCACAGAAAGATGTGCCAGCAGGGTGGCTGGATATACACATATATATCTGTATTGTCTTCCTTCTTTGCATTTTGAATAAATCAACCATGTACTGATGTCGGTTACCCAGACAAAGTGAAAAGGTACTTAACTTGCTGTGCTGTGTTCTAAATTTTTAAAAAATAAACCTTTAAATCTGGGGGGGAAATGCAGATCTGTGTTGATGCTACTCTTAGTACTACTACTTTGAAGTTATTTACTGAAGAATACAAAAGCAGAAACTGGACTGAAATCTCTGGAGCAGTTAGTGCTCGAGGCTGGTGAGCTTGAGCTGGGTCATACCAGAGGAAACCTGTCCTGGTCCTGCCTCCTTTTTGTTGCTGACCTGCTGTCTGTCGTGAATGAGGTGATGGTGTTGGGAGAGCAGGGGCTAGGCAGTGCTCTTCAGAGGTTATGTGAAAATAACTGTTTGGGTTTTGGCAGCACTCATCAGGTCTGAAAAGACCAATTGGGAACAATACCTGTTATCCAAGAATTTATTTCTGAGAAAAAGATGGATAATTGGCATATTTAACTAAGGAACCAAGCTCCAGCTGGTTGCCTGAGCCCTACAGGTGGCAACGAAAGGGAGTAACAGTGCTGTGGTGTCCCCACCATGGGAGGTTCCTAGGGACTTTCAGAGGAGGCTTTCCAGGCACTCAAGTCTCTGCTTTGTATTTTACTCTTCTGGAGTTGTTGTTTTCCTTGTTTCTGTTCATTTTCACTTCAGCCTCTGTCTCCTAACTTTACATATGCCTAAATTGGGTCTTCCGAGTGGGCCCCATGAGAAAAGCTGGAGTGATGGAGTAATGTGATAAAGTCAGTCTGTTCTCTCTGCATCAGTACGAATCTACACATAAGCAAGGAGAGTAGGTGGTACAAGATGCCACCTTTCCTATGAGAAGTGCAGGATGCCGGTGACTTCCTACTTCCTGTGGAACCTTTGGAAAAGCAAGGCTGGTGGTCCTGGTGTTTTGAGGGTTTTTTCTGTCAAAATTCCTGTTTGAATAATGACATTTCACTACTCTTTTTCTGCTTCTTGTTAAAATATCCTCTATACTCTGGCATTTAGTAGTTCTGCTTTCAGACACGTCTGCTGTGTTATAGCATGTGATACCATAACTGCACAGAGGTATGTCAAATTATTCTTTTTAAAATACTCTTTTGGGGTTAAAGGTACTGTAATTAGAGTGCTACCTCATTGCTGAGTAATCTGAAGAAATGAGGCATCTCTCCTGACAACCTAAAGGCGTTCTGGTTTAAAAAAAAAAACCCGAATGACTAAAGGCTCTAGCTTGCTTGATTTTACTGCTTGCTTCTATTACAGGTAGGAATTAGTGCTGGCTATCTCGGGTACAAGGGAATTTTATCATGCTATGTTTTGACATTACTTACTGAGAGAACAGTAATTACTGAGTTACGGGCAGTGGCAGAACATCGCTGCACATAAATGATCACTACTTAAACATCTGTTCAACATACAGAGTCATTACAGTTCAATGTAAGAGCTGTTGACAGCAAGCTAAAGCTGGTTTTGGATCGAGTCCACGCATTAAATTTATCAGCCATCAAAGGTAAATGTATGGGTGTGTGACTTAGCATTGTGATGTAGATTTGACTTCTCGAGCTTACTTATGGCTTAAATGTCATTTTTCTTTTACAATTTCTGATGACTCAGGGTTTAATCTGCTCTATAGATATATTTGTGTGTGTCCTGCTAGTGATTATTCTGCTAGTGGCTTCATAGAGGTAATCCAGAAAGAACATCTGTTTCAAGTTAGTAGTCTCAATCATGGAAGAATATTTGACCCTGTAAGTAGGGAAACAGCAGAATTTACCCAGGAAAACAGGACAACAGGCCAAAAGACTGTCAATTTGGCATATTCTACTTTACCAACTCTGTATTCCACATGCAACAGCAACAAAAAAGCCAGGGTTAATGAGAACTTAGTGCTGCTTCCGAAGAAGGCGGTAATCTTAAATTGGTCATGCATATACACTTCTCTCTCTCTCCTATGAGAGAAATTCTATTTTCAAACCTTTGCTTCTGCCCCCTCAAAATCTTCTACAGGACTTCGACAACACGAAGTCAGAGAAATGAGTTAGATAATATATAATATTGGAGATGTGACTTTTCAGTAGTTATATCAGTATTTCCTTGACATAAATTAGTACCTCCTCTCTGATCCATGCTGTTTGCAATCCACAGTACTTGGATGCAGACGTAAAATATAGCATCTTGCAAGTGGCAGTCGATTCTGATTTCTTCACAAATGGCTGCTTGTGCTGGCTGTAAGTGCACAGAGTTCTGTGCAAAGCGATACCACTGTGGGCAATAAGGGGAGCTGTGCAGATGATGTTACAGGAATACTTCTCCTTTGTGGAAACCTAAGTCAAAATTCTAGCAGTGGGAGACTTGACATGGTTTCTGTGATACTGCCCTCTTTTTGGGGGTGTTTGTCACCTTCCCACATAGAGTTAAGTGATCTCTGTAGAGAATATTTGTCCTTATGGTTCATAAAAACAGTCTGGAAGATCAAAATATTTTGAAAAATTTCAGTTAAGTATCAGATATCTTTGAGATTATCTGATTAAAGAATATTCTATCTCTCATTCTTAACACACCCATTTTAAATATCACAATTTGGGTGTTACGAAATGCTATCATAACAGCAGGTCTGTTTTTCAACATCAAAGTAGAAATGTCTCCAGCAAAGTGAATTTAAACATGTTGTTTGCCGGGTGTCTTTGGTTATATGTGCAAAATAATCTTTTAATCAGAGAGAACAAGTTATTGCACTTCTGTAGTTCTTGCTTTATTCTTTGCAAGAAAGACACCATCCTGGAAGATGGGGCTGATCTCTGGCAAAGTGGAATGTTTTATTATAGCATCCCTTTTCCAAAATACTGCCTAAGCACTGTTGGACTCCTCAGACAGTGGTTTGACTTGAGAAGGAGTTGCTGTTGCTGTCAGTAGTTTCTATTAACATGGTTCCTTAGGCTTTTCCAAATACTGAAAACAGCTGTCTGGTAATCTGTGCTAAGTTAGTGAATAGAGGAGAAATTCTAATTTGCCAGAGAAAAGCCTTGTAGCAGCCTCCTAAACTAATACGCAGTAGCTCATCAGTAGGTAGCAGCAAATACAGAGAATCTTGACCATGGGCTGCAACTTTGCCTTTATACTGAGCCACTGAGGGAGGCCTCTGTTTGTACACTTTCTTTTGTTCAGCAGATGAAATGTAGATTGAAAGCCTTATTCTCTCATTTGGCTGATAAGTGCAAGGCCTGGAATAAAAGTAGAGGCATCTTCTGTGATACCTATAATCTGAGGACAGTCTACATCATCTGCTGCCAGCCCAGCTGTGCTGTAACGCTTGGTACCTCTGTCTGTGAACATGTATGAATGTACAACATGCCTGCTTTTTGTCCAAAGGTTGTGTGTTGTGGGGGACACGTCAGTACCTTGTCATCAAACAAGTGACAAATTAGCAGTGTGACTTCTCATAGTGATTTTCACAGTGAATGAATTATAGCATGAATAGGAATTTTGCTTACAGAGGGCTGTCCAGTTTGGGTAATGGACTTAATTGCCATTTGGAGTTTGGAGAGAACTGTGTGGTCAATTTGTTATATCCTCCTAGATTTTTGGAAAGTGAGATCAGTTTTTCTGCTAGTATAAGGGAGGAAAAAACTAGTAAAGGAAAAGCAAAGTATTTTTGTGGTCAAAACAGAATGCAGGATATTTCTTCCTCATAGTTAACTATAAGGAAAATGTTAAAAACACTAAAATAACAGACTACATGCTTAATCTTACTTATTATCTCTTCCTAGAGTGTGATCTAGTAACCCTCTAATGTCTGTTACCACTTCTTTAAATGGGGAGATTTGCAGATGTGAGGCTTGTGGGATGAGGGGAATTGAAACTTCCTGAGGTGGATGGTTAGCAGCCTACCATGACCTATGGTGAGTGGGCACCAAGAGTATTTGTGATGATTTGGTGGAAGGGTATAAAGCCAGATTTTGCCTCCTCTTGTATTTTCTGTTTCCATCCCAAGAACTTCTGGATGAGAAAAGCACTTTCCACTTTCTCCTCATAAGATTTTTGTGGGTTTTTTCAGTCATTTTCCAGTGCACTAAATAACACGTTTACCTGTCTCCTTTTGGAAATGCACTATGGCTCCATGACTTTCTGTTAGAGGAATTTGACAAACAGCTACCTTTTTTTTTTTTTTTTTTTTTTAGCTCACACCATGTAACCAGTTTGCCCCCATAACAAACGGTGATAACTGTTATCTGCCAGTAACTCAATGTTATTGGCAGAGGGCTCATGTCCTCCATGTATTTAATGCCAGGTATTTGGAACTTTTATTTTGGGACTTGCCAACTGGCTTGTTGCCCTCACAGGTGCCCACACACAGATAGTTAGTGAGGCCCAATAAAAGCTAGAGCAAAAAGTTTTATGGTTTTCCTCTGAGAATGGTTATCACAGAATCACAGAATATTTTTGGTGGGATGGGACCTTTGAGATCATCAAGTCCAATCAACAACAACAAAAAAAACCCACCAAAAAACAAACAAACAAAAAAAACCAACCCCACACCATCAAACACCCAAAAAATCCCAGAACACCAAATACCAAAACCAAACCAAATGCCCACAACCACACCCCACCCCACCCACAAAGAGACACAAACCAACAATCTCTGCCACTAGAACATGCCCTGAAGTGCCATGTCTACACGTTTCTTAAATACCTCCAGGGATGGCAACTCCACCACCTCCCTGGGCAGGCTGTTCCAGTGCCTGACCACTCTCTCAGTAAAGTAATTATTCCTAATATCTAATCTAAACCTTCCCTGCCACAACTTCAGACCATTTCCTCTGGTCCTGCCATTATTCCCTTGGGAGAAGAGGCCAACACCCACCTCTCTACAACCTCCTTTCAGGTATTTGTAGAGGGCAATGAGGTCTCCCCTCAGCCTCCTCTTCTCCAAACTAAACATGCTCACTTCCCTCAGGCTCTCCTCATATGACTTGTTCTCTAGACCCCTCACCAGCTTGGTGGCTCTCCTCTGGACACGCTCCAGCAGCTCAATGTCCTTCCTGTAGTGAGGGGCCCAGAACTGAACACAGCACTTGAGGTGAGGCTTCACCAGTGCCGAGTACAGAGGCACGATGACTTCCCTGCTCCTGCTGGTCACACTATTCCTCATACAGGCCAGGATGCTGTTGGCTTTCTTGGCCACCTGGGCACACTGCTGGCTCATGTTAAGCCGGCTGTCCACCAACACCCCCAGGTCCTTTTCTGCTGGGCAGCTTTCCAGCCGCTCTTCCCCAAGCCTGTAGCGTTGCCTGGGGTGGTTGTGACCGAAATGCCGGATCCGGCACTTGGCCTTATTAAACCTTATCTCATTGGCCTTGGCCCATTGATCCAACCTGTCCAGGTCCCTCTGTAAAGCCTTCCGACCCTCAAGCAGATCAACACTCCCACCTAGTTTGGTGTCATCTGCAAACTTACTGAGGGTGCACTCAATCCCCTTACCCAGATCATCAATAAAGATATTAAACAAGACCGGCCCCAAAACTGAGCCCTGAGGGACACCACTGGTGACCGGCTGCCAACTGGATTTCACCCCATTAATTACAACTCTCTGGGCACGGCCATCCAGCCAGTTTTTTACCCAGTGAAGAGTACACTTGTCTATGCCATGATTCGCCAGCTTCTCCAGGAGAACGCTGTGGGGGACGGTGTCAAAGGCCTTACCAAAGTCCATGTAGACAACGTCCACAGCCTTCCCTGCATTGAGAAGGCGGGTCACATGGTCATAGAAAGAGATCAAGTTAGTTAAGCAGGACCTCCCTTTCATAAACCCATGCTGGCTGGCCCTGATCCCTCAGCTGCCCTGCACTTGCCGTGAGAGCTCACTCAAGATGATCCTCTCCATGATCTTTCCCGGTACTGAGGTCAGACTGACAGGCCTATAGTTTCCCGGATCATCCTTCCGGCCCTTCTTGTAGGTGGGTGTCACATTGGCCACCCTCCAGTCATCTGGCACCTCTCCTGTTGACCAGGATTGTTGATAGATAATGGAGAGAGGCTTGGTGAGCTCTCTCGCCAGCTCTCTGAGTACCCTTGGGTGAATCCCATCCGGCCCCATGGACTTATGCGTGTCTAGGTGCATAAGCAAACCATTAACTACTTCCTCCTGGATTAGGGGGGGGTTGTTCTGCTCTCCATCCTTATCTTCCAGCCCAGGAGGCTGTACACCCTGGGGGTAGCTGATCCGACTGTTTAAGACAGAGGCAAAGAAGGCATTAAGTGTCTCAGCCTTCTCCTTGTCCTTGGTCGCAATGTTTCCCCCCGCATCTAATAAGGGATGGAGATTCTCCCTGACTCTCTTTTTGTTGATGTATTTATAAAAACTTTTTTTGTTGTCCTTTATATTAATGGCCAGGTTGAGTTCCAGCTGGGTTTTTGCCTTCCTAATTTTTTCTCTGTATAACCTAACAAGATCTCTGTACTCTTCCTGAGTTGCTTGTCCCTTCTTCCAAAGGTGATAAACCTTCCTTTTTTCCCTAAGTCCCATCAAAAGCTCTTTGTTCATCCAGGCCAGCCATTTTCCCCTCCCTTTAATTTTGCGCCTCATGGGAACAGCCTGCTCCTGGGCCTTTAGGATTTCCTTCTTGAAAAGTTTCCAGCCTTCCTGGGCACCTTTGCCCTGCAGGATTATCTCCCAAAGGACCCTCCCAACCAGGGTTCTAAACAGGCTAAATTCCACCCTCCGGAAGTCCAAGGTGGAGGTTTTGCTAACCCCCTTCCTTACCTCACTAAGAATTGAAAACTTGACCATTTCATGATCGCTAAGACCAAGATGGCCTCCGACCTCCACATCTCCCACTAGTCCTTCTTTGTTTGTGAAAAGTAGGTCTAGCGAGGCACCTCCCCTGGTAGGCTCTCCTACCAGTTGTGTCAGGAAGTTGTCTTCCATACACTCAAGGAACCTCCTAGACTGCCTGCTCTCTGCTGTGATATATTTCCAGCAGATATCCGGTAGGTTGAAGTCCCCAACCAGAACAAGGGCTGGCGATTGCAAGACTTCAGCCAGCCTCTTATAGAATACTTCATCAACCTGCTCATCCTGGTTGGGTGGTCTATAGCAGACTCCCAACACAAAATCTCCCTTGTTAGCCTTCCCCTTCATCGTTACCCACAAACACTCAACTTCATCGTCACTGGAATCTAGCTCTATACAGTCAAAACACTCCCGAATGTACAGAGCCACACCCCGCCTCTCCTTCCTTGCCTATTCCTTCTGAGGAGCTTATAGCCACTCATCGCAGTATTCCAGTCATGATTGTCATCCCACCACGTTTCCGTGATGGCGACTACGTCATAGCTGTCCTCCTGCACCATGGCTTCCAGCTCATCCTGGTTTTTGCCCATGCTACGTGCATTAGCATAGATGCACTTGAGCTGGGCTCCCGATTTCACCTCCATCCTTGGCCCTTTACCCCCAGGCTCATTATCAGTGGGCCTGGTTTTATCCCCTTCCCCCCCACTACTAGTTTAAAGCTCTGTCTATGAGCTTTGTTAACTCCTGGCCTAGTACCCTTTTCCCATTTCGGGATAGGGTTTTCCCATTTTTCGTAATCAGAAATTTCTAAATGTCTATCCCTTTTCTCAAATGAAATGGACAGAGCGAGAGTCCTCACTAACCCAGTATCCTTCAAGTCTTGGCATGCTTCCCTTGGGTTTAATCCTGACAGGCCCAGTTAGTTCCCCATCCCCCCTCATATCTAGTTTAAAGCCCTGAACTTGAAGAGATGACTTTCCCATGTAATATGCCCTGCCTGTTGATGGACATGACTGAAAAGGTGACTCCAGATGCCTAGGAGACAGTGTTTCCCCCTTCCTACAGTACCAGTCCAACATTTGCCAAGTTAGTTTCACCCTATTAGAAATGGGGGAAGATGCAAAGGCTCAAGGCAGATGGAACTAACCTTCCATGTACTTTGAGGGCTTTGATTTTGGCATAATAGTATAGGGGATCTTGAAACCATTATGTTTGGTTATTCATGTGCAACATCATAGGTGCTTGGTCCGTTGGTTTGGCCTGGTTGCTAGCTTTCTATAAAGCTCAGATTTGCTGTCTAAATGTCACTTTGAGTTATTGCTAATGCAGAATTTGAATGGATAAAGGGAGGAAGTATGGTTTGGGGTATTTTTTCTTGTTCATACCTGGTGTTTACATGCTCTGGATCCATCTGGCCTTTAAAGTTGAGAGTATTAGATATTAAAGGATTCCTTAACTAGACAATGATAACCATCAACCCAGTCGGGCTGGAGCTGTTCCAGATTTTCTCTCTCTCCAAAAGCACAGATATCTTGTTTCTGCATTGCAAGGCTGCTTTCAGCTGGCTGTGACTCAGATACGAGTCTTCCAGATGTCGTTGCAGGATACTGTGGTGAGACTGCTTTTCTGTCTTACAGTGTTTAGTCATGGAAAATGAAAGGAGGATAATATCTTGTTTTGGCAACATATCACGTGCTCTAATTCCTAATTTTATTACATCTTACTTGCTAGAACATGGAAGAAAATGACTGTAAAAAGCAAAGGTGTTTCTTTTTTGTTGGCAAAGTTGAAACCAGATGTGAAAAAAATAATTGATGGCAACACTGAATTGATGTGAATAGCTAAAAACAAGGGTTAAATGACTTATAATGGTGGGTCAGAATGAGAAGGGTTAATTCTCATATAATTTCTTTTTTATTTCTGTGTTATTTTTGTGTGGACACTATTCATCAATGTTCAGAAGCCCTCAATTTACTGTTTACAAAGTGTTTTTAGCAACAGTGGAAATAACCGAAAGGGTTATATATATATGAACCCTTTTCTCTTTGGGAAGGGAAAGGCAGGATAGTGTGACTGTTACTTCACTTGTGATGCAATACAACATTTCTTAAAATCTTAGGGATCTATATACTTAGGTATCTTAAATACGAAAAGTGAAGAATAAAATTAATGTTAAAGGGAATGCAGTAAAGTCACTGTCAGATGAACTGTCAGTATTCATGTGTATGCATGCGAATGCTGCATGTGTTTAAAATGTTACATATAAATAACTAAACAGAGGTGTTGGTCCTATGAAAAGCTGTCATATCCCTCTATTACTCTGTGAAGAACAGACTAGATCTGGTCTGGTACCAAAGTTAGTGCTTAGTTTTACATATGGAGTTCAGACTGCCAGGCACAACAAATTTTCTCAGCACTTGGAAAGGAGCTCCCCAGTTTTACTGGTGTCTTGACATTTGTCTTACATTCCTGAAACCCGTGAAACAACTTCCCTCCCTCTCCTTGTTGGTGGGTTATAGTTAAGAAAAGATTTAGCCTGTTTTATCGATGCTTTCAGCTTGACTCAGGTAAACACAGAAGGGATTGATCTACAGAAGTAGCTTGCAATTGCTTAGCACTTCTAAAAGTCAGTCTTGCCATAAGCTACGTGCTAGACCTTGCAGTGAGTTCTGCGCAGCTAAGTTTGGTCTTCTGACTGAACCCCACAGAAGTCAGAGGTGACCTTGGTGCATTCGAAAGTGCAGACTTGTGGTGGACAGATACAAGAAGTATTCTCCAGTACTATTCCACAATGGTTTTGTCCAACAGGTACCAAATACCTCATGGATGACAAAAAGGTTTTATCAATAATTCTTTTATTTGCCCGTCTTTCTTGTCCAGTGGTGTCCCTCTTCCAACCCATCTACTGAGGAATCCTTTAAAACTGATGTTGTTTGTAATGTGTATGTGCTACTGTAAATACACACCAAAAAAACCCACCCTAAAAGCCTTAAAAGTAGACAAAGAAAAACAAATGCAGCATGTTGTGTTTAGGGGCAGTTCTGTCTGTCAGGAAAACATGACCATGGAGGATAGGAACCTGGAAAGCTGCTGAAGAGCTGTGGTGGCTGCAGTTCAGAAGGGAGGGCAAAGGCAAAAGCATGAATGTCCTCAGCCAGTGAGGGAAAAGTCTTCTCTTTCTGCATTTTGGACTGCAGGTTTTTTGTATCTGGGAGTCAATCTCCCAAGCAATGCATTGGGTGCAGCCTCCTCTCTTCCTTTATGCTGTTGTGGTAGATCACATCATGTTCAAATCACACTCGAGAATCCTGATGTGTGTTTGTGCCTCTTCCATGCTATCACTGTCATTTATGGATCCTGAAGAGGAAGGTTAATCTTTAGGTTTTTTAATTGTATCTGTAACTTTTAATGGTGTGCTGTAACCATTCCTCTGTAAGGTGCTTTCTAGCTTAATTCAGTACAAAAAGTGTAAACTATTATTCTGAGATTATTGCTTGCTGAGTACATTGGGTCTGTGACGTTTTGCTGCTCTGCAGAAACAACCCTTATAAATTGAAAGCTGATTGAACTGTAAGGCTGGCACGTACTTTTGCTTTTATCCTGGTGCAAGGCTTTACCTCAGTTCTTGCAGAAACAGCACAGAGAAGAAATTGTCTTGTTTAATTTGCACAACAAAATGAAGATGTGATAATGGCGTGATTGGTGTACCCGTGGTAACTTTAATCCAAGTAGCACAGGTAATACATGCTCAGAGGAACTGATAGGGTAAGCAAGCAACAGCGTATGTATGCAAGGCTGCTGTGCTGTCATATAGTGTATGTTAGCTTGTGACAGTCTCTGCTGCTTGCTTGCTGCTGCTGCTGGCATTACCTGCCTTAATTGTGTAAATGCTGTTACAAGTGTGTCTGCCGTGGCATCTTGCACCTTCATTTTGTTGTACCTGTGAACCTGTGAAGTCCCAGCATCTTTAACATCTCGAACTGAACGTACAAGAACTTGATGAAAGTAAAAAGCAAACGCTTATCTTAGTGGTTTTTACTGGTGTAAAGGTTCCATGAGTGACTCTGAACAGAAGGGGGTATTGCTTTTTAAACAATCAGCCACATCAGATTTCTTGGAGTCTCTGCACTTTCCTTCTTTATACTGAATAAGAGAGGCTCTGCATGGCACAAAGTTGAGCTGTGCTGCATGTACTAGTATGACCCCAAGGGGGAGCAGGCTCAGGTGGGATTAAGGTTCACTGAATTGTCCTTGATGAATTGGCATCCATCAGTCTTGGGAACTTGCTTAGAAAGGATGCAATCAGAGCAGCCCTGTAGGGGATGTCCTCTCTCCAGCCATTTCTTCGGTACCTCTGGCTGTGGAAGAAGGAGTTAGTGTTTTGAGTGTAACTGTATGGTAATAGATCAGATGAAAGTTTGGGATTTGTACTCCAGCATCTGGGTTTTGTGAGACCAGTGCAGTTTTATTCTCTTACTTTTTAAATCTTGCATGGAAAATAAGAATTGTCTTATTTAAATAAAGCCTAAAGTATTGTCATAATAAGACATTGCTAATTACTTGCTTTTGGGTATAGTTCTATGATACCGTCTGTTATAAATGCTGAACAAGAACAAGAAATAAATTTATATTGTCTCTGCTCCAAAGAACTAAAATTCAGCATATTTAAATATTTGAATTATTGCATTATTCGATTGTATGGCTGCCTTAGTCACTGACATAAAGGAACTGCAACAACGTAACCAACAAACCTTTAATAGAGCCCTTGCTTGAACAGCACCATGTTGGATATAGCCCATCAGAATAAAAGCGGTGTGGGGCTATAATGTCTTGTTAAACACGTTGTAAATGTTTTTGACAAGAAGCCTGGCCAAATCCAACCACCTCTGGACAGCCAGCATGTCAGAGCGTTTTTCAGTGAGATATATCATCCTGTCCTGGACTGATAGTTTTGGATAATCCTCTAATCCAAGTGACTGCTTAAATGTTGCAGCCTATTTAGTTTTGCCTAGTCTGGGATGACTTGCTCCTGGAGAGCTCAGGGTGAATTTTATTTTATTTTTTTAAAAAAAGACTGCAGCCGAATAAATGAATTTAACTCCAGCTGTCTAGGGTCCAGGCTGGATTTACAGATGTCGAATCCTAATGCTGTATTGCTCTGTTAGAGACAGCTCCTGAACTCTGTTGTTCCTCTGACTTCTGGAATTTCTGCTGAGGTTGCCAGGGAGAAGGTGACTTGAAGAAGACAGCTTGGTATCGATTTTGCTCTGAGGACATGAAAGCTTTTGCTTGTCCTTACGTCTGACAGGAGTAAGCTCTAGTCATGACTGCCTGCCCTCTGCATATACCTGTCTTGTGCTTCTTACAATGGGGCCAGATGGCTTCCCACGCTCTATAGAGACATGCAGTAGCCAAAGAACAATTGAGAAGCATTTTCGTTTAGCTGTCTGCGTGATGCTAGAGATTGCAAAGTTATTTTCTTTGCACTCTGGAGCTGCAAAAAATGGTAAGTTGAAAGGCCTGCTTGGAGGATGCTGGGGAGGGGAGCATTTCAGCTAAGAAGGCTGTCCAGTTATCACTTGTGAAACAGCGTCACATCAGGAGAGTTGATTTTGCCCTTTTTGGGGGATTTGTGGACCAGGTAGAGCACTGGGGCAATCCTTCAGAGTCCCAGTCTGCTTCTGGGCCTCTGCCTCCCACCAAGAGGATAGAGAAGGGGGGTGATGTCCCCTGCATCTGGGTTGGGCTGGTGTGCCAGCGCTGCTGGCAGCGGAGCAGAGCCCTGCCTCAGGGAGAGTGAGAACAGCCCAGAGCCTGCCCATACCGCAGGTAGCTGGAGCCTGCTCTTCCTCCTGCCTGAGTTTTTTGGGTGGCTACGTGCTTGTTTAATCCCTTCTGTTGTTGGCCAAGGGAAGTTACCGCTTGGGCTCACAAGTGTGAATGCTAAGAAACAAAAGATTAATTGCTCTCGCTTTCCCCCCACTTTTCCTGGCTCCACTCTTTATTGTTCTGAGAATGGAGAAACTCCTTTGCCCCTCCCTCCTCCAAGAATCACAACCGTTTTTTGTTTTATTTGTCTTTTACAGATCAATTTCGTAGCCTGTCAACTGTTTGCACTTCTGGCTGCATTTTGGTTTCGTATTTACTTGGGTCCCAGTCATGCCAGCTCTGCTGTTCGCCATGCATTTGCCACCCTCTTTGGAATATACTTTGCTGTCTTCTGCTTTGGGTGGTGAGTATTTAGTCACCATGCAGACAAGGCTTGGGTAAAGATATTTTTAAACTTCATGTCAGCTTTTCTGGTTTACATCTTCCTAGTCTTAAGGCACTTTCTGTGTTATACTTAAAAAACCCCAACAATTCCTAACCAGCATAACCATCCCAAACTCTTAAAATAAAATGAACCATGAAAGTATTCATAAGTGAATTATTTAATCTGTGAACTTTTGTTCTGGAAGTTAAAGCCACACCAGTCTGCTGTGAAGATACCTCTTTTGGAAAAGATGTGTCCAGTTTGAATGTGCCCTTTGAGCTAGGCTGCTCTTTCTCTCAATGAAACACATTGACAGTATCTTGTCAATAAGTATTAATTTATGTTGCATATTCAGGCTGTAAAGATGTCATTGTGATAACGCATGTTTTCTGATACCCTGATATGACATCACATTTATGTCATTTGCATGGAAATTTATTCCCTTGCTCTGAACTGCCAGCCCTTCCAGGTCACATAGAGATTATCTAAATACTCACTTTGTTGTCTTCAAGGTATTCCATTCATCTTTTTGTCCTGGTGATGATGAACTATGGCATTATGAATATGGCGAGTATTCCCAACATCCACAGGTGAGCTGATGTGGCTGCAAGTCCGGAGCTGCCCCTCTGGCAACTTCTGTCCTTTTGTGGAGAAACATGAGGGTTTTTTAGGACCACCCTCTCTTCTTTCCTGCTTTTCTTTCCCAGTTACTTGCAGGAGCTTTGTTGATTCAGTTACAGAAGCAGCTGTAATCTCAATTTGTGGTTTTTGCATTGATATATTGCGTTTCCCTACAAAATTCCTGGCCTCAAGAGTTGGCTTTTGCAGGCTTAATAATTTATGCCCAAACCTCTGGTTTCTTAAACATAATGAAGTCATATTCTCCTTGGTCTTGTGACCTTGAGGATCTCTTTTGATAATTCTTTTTAATGTTTTTTTCCCCCTTGCTGTTTGGCCTTTAGGTATTTTCCACTTATTCTTAAGTTAGGTAGTTCAAATAAGGTCACTGTGGCAGCTTAATTTAGTGATCTAAGAAATTAAGTCTTGCATTTGGTTATGGGCTATGAATTTGAAAAAGTAGAAAGTACCAGAAATGTCATTGCTTTGAAGCAGAAGCTTACGGCATCAACATGAGAAGTTCTCAACCATGGGATCTTTGTTTTCCCTATGCAAATGTTTCAGAAGAAAGAAGACACCTAGACTCCTAAAGTGTTTTATCAAACGAGTGCCTTCCTGGCCAAAAGACAAAAAGCGCTTTCATATGAAAATGAAAACTACATGGTAGTTCTATCTGCTTCTTTCACTGACTAAGAGGAAGTTTATGCGGAAGAACTACTGTGCTCAGTCACTGAGCCTTCTCATGTGGGTCTCTCTCTCTCTCCCATAACTCTATTAGAGTTCAGCACATGGGAGCTTTTAAAATTGTGTAGGTGGAGTCGTTTGCTTCCCGTCAATGTGCACAAATAGGAATTTTTATTTGTAAAACTGCTACTTTATAGCGGGCTAGAAGGATGAGCTGGCAGTTCTTCCCACTTCTTTACTTTTGTGTTGTTCTCCCTAACAGCATGTGGCTAATACTGTGGTTTGGTTTCAGTGTGTTACAGGTGATTTCTGGCTGTATGCTGTGTAGCTGTTTCTGTAGCTGCTGCTGAATACTCATATCCGCATCAGTCTGGGCTTGGGAATGGAAACCCTTTCTTCACTTGTCTTCAGGGCCAGGGCTGAGGATCTGAGATCTGAGGATCTGATGCTCAGATAATCATCTCCCCTTCTTCTTTATCTCTTCCTGAGGCAGGCTCTCTCTGGTATAAGATTTGGAACCATCACTTTTGATTTGTCTAGGATTGTTTAGAAATGTGAACCATAAACAACAGTCCTGTCTATAGCAGTCACTGGCATTTTGAAACAGCAAGATAGGTATTAATCAAGGAGGTTTTTTCCAGCCCCTCACAGCATGCATACTCCAGAAGTGCAGAGGTAATTAATAATTAAAAAAAAAAGTAATTGCACAATATTTATGAAAGAAATGCCATCCAGAGACCAGAAGGAAAAGATGCTAAAAATGGGTACTACTTGTCTCCTGATCATTGTCCCTGCCTGTCACTTGAGGGAAATGCAGTAGTTACTGATAGTAGACCAGAGGAACCAAGTCTACAGAGGGAATCATCCAATACCTACTTATATCTTCCTAGACAAGTTGTTGTGTTGGTTAGGGAAATGAACACAGTTTCAACAGGAAACCGCCTCACTCTTACTGTTTAGCAAATTAGTCACAACGGGGGAAAAAACCCATATATACTGTAACAAAAATTAAGTTAGTTCCATATGATGTTGTCCACTGCTGCGAGATAGTCATGTGTTGATTTGAGTCAATGTGAAATAACAATCCAGCATGCTGAAAAACCATAGGAGGGCTAGGAGGATTGGTTAGGACTCTTATACTGTGTTCCACTAACCATAGCAGTGTGAAATACATCCACATTATTAATTTTGGCAAAATAACAGTGTATTCAAGCTGCTTGAGAATAAACTTGAAAAATGCCAGTTTAAGGGCTGGACCTGTTCATACTGAGGGCCTGTAAGAACACTGGATCCTTCATAGTAGGGCTCTAAGACTTGGCTTTTTTCCCCCAAGACACAAGTGGAAGTGAACAAATGGCATAAAGAAACTACATAGTTTAACCTGCATGCTCCTTTCCCTGGTTATTTTCTGCTAGTTTGCTCTCTGGTGAGGCTGCCAGCCTTCAAGATCTATAAATGGACAAACTAATCCAGCATCAGAAATGCTCCCAGCTGCAGCACCAATTCAGTGTCTCTCTCCCTGCTTGCCTCCCTTTCAATCTAGGTGCTTTACACTTAAGCATTGAGGCTTATTTTAGATGCTTCATCCTGTCTATCACCATTACATGTCTGAGCTGGGTGACTTGCCTTTGGAGGGATGCTTGCTGTTCTCCGCTGATGAGAGGGAGCCCAAGGACCTGGCTGAGGCTGGACTGAATGCCTGACCCAGATAAAATAAGATAAATTTTGCTCTAAATCTCCTAAAGAAGCTGTCATGTCCCCTCAGTCTGCCTTTCATCCAGCTGTTTTCTGTGGGCCACACGACCTGCAGGTTGCCTTGCAATCCGTCACCGTCACTCACACTGCAGTTTATTAGTCCTCAGGGAGACAGAACTCATTTCTTTTGAAGCCAACCGTGATTTGACAAAGGCCTGGCTCATTTTCAGTCGTCTGCTTGACTTTTCCTCTTGTCTGGTTTCACCTTTAGTTCTCCGCCATGATCAGTCCTCTGAGTGAATCTGGGGGCACCCTGCTTGGCAATGTGTGTTTACTAGCCTGCCTGACCTCATGTGGCTCACCTGTGCTGGGTGTGTAGGATGTGCAGTCTCATTCTGTAGCCTGTATGTCTTTGCATCTTGTCCCCCATGTGGCTAGCTTCTCCTGATGCAGGGGACACCAGTAGACGTGGTCCAGACCTGTCTGTGGGATGCAAGCCTTTCATTCTGGCGTCCCAGCTCTCCATTGCACTGACTAGTTTGCTTCGTGTGTCAGTCTGTCTCCAAATATCCATCCACTTCTTATGTCCCCAGTATCTTCTTTTTTGCTTGGGTAAATACAGGGAGAAGTTAGTGTTATGAAAGGCTGCATCTGCCCCACCTAGAAACTGCAACGCTTCCAGTCCTCAGACTGTTCAACTCCTTAAGATAAAAAGAGTCATGCTACTGTCCTGCCTAACATAACTTTGTGATTATCTTGAAAAAAGAAGTTGTCACACTCTACTCGAGTGCTTCATCAGTTGGGACTTGATGATCTTAAAGGTCCTTTCCACCTTAAATGATTCTGTGATTCTTCTGGAAGATTGTGTATTTCAGCATGTAGAGCTGAAAAGATTAGGCTACATGTCATTATCTGCCTTTATATGAAATCATAAGAGAGAAAATGCCTTAAACTTGAAATATTTTAATTTCTGGTAACTCTGAGGAAGAGTTGTACATGTAAATAAAGAACATTTACAGATAAAAAAAGCAGTGGATAATTTCAGCAATGCACATAGAGTATCATCTGGTTTCAAATACTTGAGTCAGACAGAAATTTCAAAATAGTATGTGGGGCTGGGAACCCTGAAATTGAAATGCCCAACCTGAAGTGATCCTAGTTCTTTTCTCTTTTCCCACCCCCAGTGTGAGGGGACACCTCTGTAATGTTTCAGCCGGGTACACAAAACTGTCAGTCCTCTTTGAAAATTTCTGCCACGTCTTGTAACATAGCTTCACTTGTTAACACTTTAATTTGCAAAAATCAAACTCTACTCCTAAACAAGCCCAAACCAAATTTGAGTGATTCTAGTTCTTGTTGATGCTTGTGTTGGTAACTATGTGTTCTGTATATTATGTTTTTAGGTACTCCTTTGTTGTAGCTATGGGATACCTCACGTTGTGCCACATAAGCCGAATATACATATTTCATTATGGTATTCTCACAACAGATTTTTCCGGGTGAGTGAGTCTGCAAGCTGCATCCTATGTCAATTAGTATTAGTTGAATCCAGTACGTTTTAAGAATAATCTTTGTTATCGGTGGAGCACCTACAATTTTGTTTCCCTTAAACTTTTTCTAAGACTTTTTTTTTTTTTTTTTAAGGAAGTAATAAACGCTGTTTGATTTTTGCATTGACTCATTGTTTCTGCTGTTTTCTTGCTAGGCACTGTCTAGTTAGGAAGGTAGAGCTTGGTTAGTTAGACTTCCACCTAGAGCAGCCTGGGAGGGTAAGTCTGCACAGTCGTTCGCTGGTGCTGGAGGAACACTTATAGCCCTGGCGAGCAGCATGGCTGGTGCTCTGGTCCCTGGTGGTCTGCCCTGAGAGGTGGGATGGGCAGCTCTCCTCCCACCTTCCTAGGCACAGCCATTGGCTCCAGGTCATCCTTTCCCCCCAGTTCTGGTTTATCTTGATGCCCCAACTGGGAAAGGTGTTTCGCACCCCAGGCACTGCAGCGGGCAGGAGGGGAGGACTTGGGCAGGGGGTGAGTGGCTGGCAGGTCGGTGAGTGGGTAATCCAGGCAGAGAGAGATGAAATCAGCTTTCGCTCAGCTGGTCTTATGGGTTCTCTCATGGGGGCAGGTTGTGGCTGCTGTTTAAATAGCACAGTTTTTTGTATGCCATGCATTTCTGTGGAGCAGTGTTTTTCATATACACTGTAGTCTCTCTTTGATTTCACTGAAGCTGTAGAGGATGCTTTGCAAAAACATAGACAGTTATATATTTTGTTTATGAAAGGAAAGTATGCTTTTGCATGATTTAAAAAGTGTGCTAATCTGTATTCCACTTGTTTAATTGAATGTCTTGAATACAGAGTAATTAGAAACATATTATGAAAAACCTCTGTAAACTGGCACAGTAAGTTACAGATGCCTCTTCCAAACCTCTGTCTTCTTACAGGCCACTGGAGTTTTGCTGTCTGTGTGCGTGTGTCTCTGTGTGAGATGGTGGTGGGTTGAAGCATTTAATTAAATTGGGTGGGCTAGGGAGTTCTGCTGAGACTTCTGAGTTTTGTATTAGAGGAGGGGGCAGAAATGGGAACTCGTACATTTAGAGAAATGTAGTTCTATAATTTTTTTTCTGCAGTTCTTTTAAGACGCAAAAGCATGTCCTGAAAGAGCATGACATACCAAGAAGCCTATAAATGGGTTTGGAATGCTATAGCTCTGTGTGTCTATGAGACAGACACAGAGAGAGAAGTACAAGCGAGCATTATTTGCTGAATAGTGCATTAAGAAATGCATTGTGAGGTGTATTAGCCGTCTCCCTCTGAAGACATTTGATAAAGATCCAGCTGAGACTGGGGGTGGAAGAAGAGGAATAGTGTTTGTTTATATTATAGACTAGGTAGCATTTTCTGCTCTTTTGATGAAAAGGGAGCTACTTTTATTTAATTATGAGTTTGAGGATAATGATGGTGCTGAAAGAATAATACCCGAACTTACTCTGTTATTTGATTTTTGTCCTGATGCTTCAAGATATAAAACAATTCCTAAACTTCAGTCAAACATAAAACTGCCAAGTTGTAAACAACTGGAAAACGTAGTGTGGATATGAACTACATCTTCTTGGTATATTTTAATAACTAAGAATAAATAAAAATATTGTAGTGGTATTAATAAAAATTTGCAATCCAAACTGCTCAAACCCAGGTTAGCCTCATAAATCTGTCAAAACCTGTTTTCCTCAGCTGTAAATAGTATGTGCCCACCAAGGCTTTATGCACATACCTAAACAGATGTGATGACCCAGAGAGACAAAAATATGCTCCTTGACCGCAGTTTTACCATGTATGAGCAGCAACTGAACCTCCTCTTGCTGCTTCTCCCATGTTTTATGGTTCCACATCTAATGTGTGTGGCAGTAGGGAAGTATTCAAACAGGCTCCTGGCTGGAAGGATGGCCTTAAGAGTTCTCCCTCAGGATTTCAACTGAGACAGAATCCGTGGAGCAATGCCCATCTCCCTCCAGCCTCCCATCCTTTTGGGTGAACATGGCTGGGCATATACATCAAGAAGGCAAAACACTGGATTTAAGGAAATCTTTAAGAGGGAGCAAAAAGCCTGTCATCTGCTGACTTGTATTTGAGATCTCAGTATACCGTAAGTCTCTGGTGATATCTGATTGCAAGGAGGAACTTTTAATCCACGTCACATAGGCATGTAGCCAGTTTTAGTGCCATCAGCTTTCCAATGTCGGTTCCCTAAAGTGACGAGCTAGATGTTAAATGTTTCCCAATGTCAGTGCTAAAAGCTGGCATACCTCATTTGCTGTCTTGACCTGCTTTGTGCACTTAACAGTTTGCATGCATAACCCTTTTGATGTGTGCGTGCAAATGTATTTTTTTCGTTCTTTAGTAATAGTTGGTTGTGCTATTTGTTTGTGCCATTTTGAGAACACAGCTTATAAAATGCAGGTAGAGATGGACGGAGAACAAGGTAGCTTTTGAGTCATGTTTTAAGTAAAATGGAAAATCAAACTGTGACTCACCACTTCAAGGTTAAGAAGTAAGGAAACTTGTTCTGTACTGATGACTAGTTAAGTCTTTGAACTCATGCAAAGGGTAGGTTTGGTCACTGACTCCCACAATCAAAGCTATACTCGAGCTGCTTGCAGCAACTTCTTGATTTAAGTGTTCCATGTGTTGCATAGTGCTTAGGTGAAGAGTCCGTTTTTTTTAAACTACATGCCAGGTTTTAATGAAAACCAGTTCCAGTTTGCTACAATTTAATTACTTCTAAAAAAAATGTATATATATATATTACAAAAATTCTTTCGTTTATATTGTTTCACAAAAATGTGATGACGTAATTTAGGAATTTTCCCCTAACTAGTTTCTCAAATAAAACTATTTATTTTTGAAAACTAATTGTAAAGTAACTGAATGCTGTGCTTCCCCCTTAGTTCAGATCAGTCTTTGAGAGAAACATGCATATTTTATTTTGCTTGGTTTGCCATGGCATTTATACATTGTACCTAGGAATACTAAATCCTAACTCTTTCTCTCTCTTTTTCTTTCTCTTATTTCTTCTTCTTTATGCTAAGAGGATTATGCTGGTAAGTTGCCTGGTTTCTATACAACTTTATAAAAATGGTAATATTAACATACAGCTTAGGATTTATTTTTTTTTCTTTGTATCACTGGCTTAGACCGAATATAGCAATATCATGGCTTTAGGGAGAAATTAGTTTAAAACAAATCAAGGGATCTTGAGTGGGATTTTTGGAAACTAGTAGTAGATATGGTTTCAATCTAGCAACCTATGTGAACAAATGCCATATGCATATGATCATCTGGATGGAATTCAGAGGAGCTCCTCATCCATATGAAGTTGTGTCTGCTTTAATACTCTGCTTGATTAAGACCATAGAGCTTTTTGATTTCCTTTTTGAATTCTTGCAGTGCCTGAGCAAAATTTCCTAATGTTGTAGCTCATTTGGTGATTGTCAGGGAATGATTGTGCATATGTGAGTTTCCCGGTCCCATTCCTTCCAGAAAAGAAACTCCGTTTGTGAAAATCGCTGCACACACTGGCATTGCTTTCAATCTTCTGTCGGTCTTAGAGAGACCTGAGCTGAATTATGAGGGAGACTCAAGCAGTTTTCTTCCATACAGATATCAAATCTGTGTCTTTTACATGAGTGTTTTGGTGGACATCAATGTCTAGAGGAATGGACATCTTTACATGTTCGCTCTATCCCAAATGCAGAATAGAAGCAGCATTCTCAGCAAACTGCTTAGAAAGGGATGGTCATTGAAAGATCCCTCTCAAAAAGCCATATAAGCAGATACTTCAGTAAGAAGGGTGAATTCACTTCAGGCAGTGAATTTTTGTTGGGTGGTTAGTGCTTTGTCACTGGTTTTTCCCCTCTCAGTGGCTTAGTATCAACCACAAAAGAAAGGAACAAAGGTACAACAGCCCTTTTTTTAAAAAGGAAATAATACATTTGCTGACGGAAACAAACACAGGTGCACTTTGTTACCATGTTAAAACACAGTGCTGAAATACTAACTGGTCCTGCAAGTTCAGTTGGCTATTTTTATTTTCTTATCTTTTTAAATGTATGAAGTGCAACACGTTGCCTGCAGCGTAGGTTCCAGCATCTCTGGGTAGCTTTGGTCCGCAGCAAGTCCCCAGAGGCAGTACAGCAGCGCACGTGCAGGGTGAGTAAGGGAAGGTCAGTCAGGTCTCCGTGCTCACTTGCGGCTTGTCTGCTCCGCTGGGCGTTGGTCCACTTGAAAATGCACCGAGATCACTTACCATTGGTTACACAGAAGCCCTGCGAGAGCCAGAATTAGCCAGAATTCAAGCAGGCAGTCGCTACCAGAGAGCTCCACACATCTAGTGCATCCCAGGACGCTTCTCCAGAAGTAAATACTCCTTTAATTGAAATGCTTCTATTGTGAAGGCATAAGAAACTCTATTTGGGAGCTTTCACCAAAAAAAAACCCACATGAAGCAAACTGGAAGTTGCTTTGGAGGCATGAGCGTGTTTAGTGAAGTATTTTTCCTCTGTGTGCTTCAGCAATTCTTCATTTTGCTGTTGAAAGCAGAAGTAAGAGCCCACTGCCAGCGAAGCCGTTGTGGTGTCTCTGGCTCGGCAATTCCCTGGGCAGCGTGTTTAATGTCGTAGTAGAGTGTGACTGTGTGAACTTCTCGCCGTGGCTTCAGGGCTCAAGAGATAAACCCGAAACAAATGTTTGCTGTTTTGCGCTCTTGTCTGCAATGAGCCTTTTGACTCCACCTCCTCTCTTAGTGAAATCAGGTCAGTGGAAACTATTTCTAGCGAGCGTATGCCAGACTCCTCCACGGGATTACCGAAGGTCAGGCAGAGTCTGCTTGGTAAACGTCTTTTCTCTCACAAGCATCGAAGCTTGCTCAGTGCAGAATGTGATACAGGGGGGATCCCCACAGCAGGCTACAAACCGATGCTGACACCTTTAGTTCCACTGGCCTGTGCTTCTGGGCCAGTTTATTTTACTAGGACAAGCCATGTTTAAAAATGACATTTAACTGGTATGTTTTCATTTGGAAGGTTTAATTGGGAGGGATAAAACCCTCTATTCAGCATTCTCTATAAACTGTTGCATCTTTGTCATCTTGTTTATTTTTCAAGGCATGTAACTCAAAGACAAGACACTTTTGGGTTTGTTTGTTTATTTTTTTATTTGTTGAAATTTCCTATTTCATGCTGACTTCCAGGGGCAATTCCTTGATGTTTTGGGTTTTTTTTAATGAAAAGTCAGCCACTATAGTTTGTGCGTAGGAGGTACAGCAGTTACAACCTCAGATTAAAATCTTAGCCAACATATAAAACATAGAGGAGGGAAAAAAATCACACCACAGGTAAATCAAATTCTGTGTTTCAGTGCTAGTTCATAACCATAGTGCTTAGTAGGACAGGTGAAGAGGAAAGGATGTGGAATCACCACTCTGCATGTGGCTACAAAGCAATTGGAAAATGTTCAAATATAAAGGAGTTCAAGTCGTTTAGACTCTTAAATGTGTTTTATTTCAAATGCTTCCTTCCTAGGGGCAGGTCTGCATGCTTCATCTGTAAATGCAAGCATAGTAAATATATTTTCTTTTTAAATTCAACCTAATAATTTGCCCCACTCCAATAACCTGTGCATCTCTCAAAATTTGGGAGAAAGATAGATTATTGGAAGTTTTATAGTTTTTTTTAACTCCCTTTCTTTTTTGTAGCACTACTGACTTTTCCAGTAGAGTCTAAGGTTTAAAATGTTATCATGTCAGAATGACAGAATGTCAATGACAGTTGACTATATGTGATACGATGCTGGATTTTATGTATTAACTTAATCAATGTTTTATTGCTGTTTAAAACTAGAGCTTGCCTGAAAGGCTGAATAGAAATGACAATTCAGTACTGGGGTATTGCCAAGTTGTAATAAACAAAGCTCACATATGTATTTAGGAAATTATGATACTATTTTTCCCTCCTAAATTAAATGTATTTTTCTTATCTAATTTTTAATATTGTTTCAAGACTTGCATCCTCGTGCATTGCTCTGGAAATATGGGGGAAAGGACTATTTTTCATTCTGAAGAAACAAAAACAGTCTTAGCCTTGCTCTGGGTGTGTGATGAGGAGAGATCAGTGAGTCCCCAGAGTGGAGTGGGACAGGTATGGGTGTGAGACGGTGGGGTTCCTCCACACCCCAAAGGGGTGCCAGAAGGAGGGAGAGCTCTGGTACTGACATTGTTTTGTCATGCTCTGCCCTTTTCTCCAGCAAAGGCTTGGTCCCCCAGTGAGATCAAGTCAGCAAGGGAATGGTAGACAGGTAAGGGGGCAGGAAGATGCTCCCTGTTCACCTGAAACCTTGCTTACCTGTTGTGTGAAGCATTTAATGATATCTGATACTGACCTTGTGAAAGATTTAGAGGGTGTTATCTCATTGCCACTGTACAGCAGGTTTCCACCTTCCCGGGTAAGGTATAGAAGAGATATGTAGATGTGTAATACGATGGTGGCAGGAGAGAGAACTGAAGGTATCTCAGATGCACTTTGTGGGTCTCCCTCCAGGTTCACTTTTGTGCTGGCATGTCTCCTCTGGAGTTGGGATTTGAGGGAGGCAGACTGTCTGTCTTTTCTGATTAAAATGCAGGAGAGGCTGACTTGTTCTGCTGGTTTACAGTGTGCCGTCAATGAGGCGATGAATTCCTAATATAGATGAAGAGAACCTCTCTCTTCTCTGTGTTTATACATTGTATGACTTTAGTGCAGGCTGCACTTCTGCTTCCCTCAGTTAATCAGCACATCAGAACTGTTTGCATTTTGGTTCTCTCTGCCTTACAGTGGAGGGCCCAATTTTCTAAGACGAGTGTCTAAATTTAGGCACTTAAAGGCATACAGTTCTGGCTCTGAGCCTGAGGCTTAAAGTTACCCACTTCAATATTGGCATAAAGTGCTGGCCGTAAGAAACATATGCAACAAATTGAACCCATTTAAAACAAGTGTTAATATTCACCCATAAAGCTAAAAGTTCAAGCACCGACAAAATGAAAATCTGTGTTTATTGCAGTTGAACTGCTAGTTCACCGACAGCCTCTGTCTTTCTTCGGGATTAAAAATACCTGCTTTTTTGTATGCTTAAAGATTGGGATTTATGTATCTTTGAAAGCAAAGCTAAATTTTGTCTGAATGGGAAAAATCTACTTTGAGGAACAGGATGTTGAAGATAACGGTGAAAACAGCTTATAACTTTTCTTGAAAGATGATTTGGAATAAAAATTAGAGTGACTATTTAAAATATTGGAGTTTTTCAGAAGGTGAAGTCATCATTGAGTTAATCCATTCCTGAGTTTCAATCAGTGGTCTAGGTGACCCAAGGAGAGCTGCTGTACAAACCATTGTGTTATGGTTGTAGCACAGACCTGTGTATATTTAAGCTTGTTCTGGATTTTATGTGCAAGTTTTTTTACTGACTTTTTGAGTAGAGACTGCTGAAACGATAAAAATAGTTTCTGATTAAGAAATTGGCTGATACTGCATGTTCTCTGTTTTTGGGTAGAAAATGCAAATTACCCACACAGAATTACATGTGGACTCTTGAAAAAAACAGCCATATTTAGTATTAAATAATAAAAAAAGACCACTTACAATGAAAGAATGTCTTTTTCCAGTGTTCTTGTGTTTACCATGTTTAGCATATTAATTATCTTGAAAATCAGTTTGATTTATCATAGTGGGATAATCAGATTGCAGTTTATCTTCGCCATTGGATTTACATTTGATTGTAACCAGTAGCTCAATTTTAGTCCAGGATGATTCAGAATATCTTGAAAATCTCTGCAGAACATGAGTATTTGACTTTTATTTTAGACAGAGATATCAGTGAATGAAACTTTTGCTTTTTTTTTTCCTTACCTTGAGAAATACAGTGCTCGAACTAGGAAAAAACCTTCAACTTTTTTTCTTTCATTGGATTCCAGAAAATATATTACGTTTAAAATGAATAACCATAATATTTGGAGTAATCATCTACATTTATTTAAAAAGATCCATACACTGGCCAAACTCTGTAAACAGCATGTACACAAGTTCGGGTTTTAATTTCCATGTTGAAGACAACGTTTATGTTCAAGCAGAAACATCTGTACAGTTTATGTTGATGTTTTATCACCAAACTGAGAAACAATTCATTGTATTAATCCTTAGAGAAGACAAATCTCTTCTGTGAAACTTGTTTTACATATAATTATCACAAATAATGCTTTGAAAATAACGAGGTATCTTCATCACCCATTACAATCTCCTGGCTATTGCAGTTGTGAAGGTCTCTTAGGTAGTCTGAGTTCTGGGCACCCTGTGCTGGTGTCCCCAGTGGCAGAGACATGGGAAGAGGCAGTGTAAGCAGGTGCTCGTCCATCACTTTGCCAACCATGGGTCCTTCCAGATTACAGGTATTCAGGGTCATGTTTTGTGTTTAGGGCTCTACAGCCCTTAGAAACTGTATGTGAACCACAATTAGCCCTGGAACCTCTGCCTATGAGGGACAGGTTAGTTGTCCCTATGGTTTTCCCCTGATCTTTTTTCTTAAGTACCTTTGAATGCTCCTGAGTGTGTCCTTTACCCTCATGAGGACCAGCTCCTGACACCACCAAGCCAAGTTTTGCCTTTTTTCTATTCCTTAGCTGCAGCAGCTCACATTTGTTTACAGTGCTAACAAGCTCCGTAAAGCTGGATACGGGAAGTATGAGCAACCCTACTGATCATTGTGGTTATTTCTATGCTGTCTGATTGGCCCCAAAGCTGCTGGGTTGTAGCCTGTAAGCGTGGCTCAGGTACAGCTACCTCATGTTATTGGGAGGCTTCAGATTCCCACATGCCCAAACACTCCCAGTTGGATGGTACATCTTGGACAGGATGTCCACAAGGCAGTTGCATGGCCAAGAAGCAAGTGGGAAATTCTGCTGTGCTGACAGCTATTCTGGTATTTGCACGTAGTCCTAATTGATCTGGCTATTCATGTGGGGAAATAAGCATGTGTATCTATCTGCAGAGTCAACATTTTTTTTAGGGCACTGAGGAGAGGGACAATAGGAGAGTAACAGTAAGGAGATCCAGAGTTACGTTACAGAAGCATTGCTGTATTCTAGTGTTGTGTTGTATGGGGCTTAAATTTGGTCTTTGCCTGAAAGAAAGCCCAGTGGACTGCAGAAGCTGGTATTTCCTAGTGGTGCGATTTCTTCTGAATTACAATTTGCATTGCTGCAGAATGGGGAGACATAAAATAAGGCTTTGTGTGCACTTAGCAATTAAAAATTCCAGTGCAAGTTACTGTGGGGTTGTTTTGAACCCAAGCAATTGTCTTATGCCTGAGTTCCTCCTTCAGTTTTAATTGGATGTTTTCCACTTGTTGCTAATACAGTTATGCCTTTTAAAGGGATAAAGATGTTCAGTAAGAAAGTTGGGAATAATTGTATTACAAGACATGTAACTGTTGTTCCTGTCTTTGTTATAGTCCGCTGATGATAATTACACAGAAGATCACAACACTTGCATGCCAGTTACATGATGGTAAGAAAAGGAATATCTTCCCATGTCCTGAAGACAGCCTTTTTATTCCAGCACATTCTGTGGTTGAGTTACGGAGTGGATGACTGTAGTTCAGCGAGTTGCTCCAAATGAAGAAGAAAAATTCTTTGTGGAGGAAAATGAGAGGAACTTCAAGTTTTGATCAATTCTCTAGGACCCAACTGTTTTTGCAGTAATGAAGATGACTGTTCTTTCCCTTTGGGGACTCTGCTTTCTTGGGGCCCAGTTTGGATTTTAGCTAGTACAGTGCCCACTGTTCATATGCTACAGTGTGTTTCCATTAAGCTTTTTGAAGCTGTTCTTGATTCTCAAAAATCAAGAATTGTATTTGATACATTAATGTCATTCATGCCGTTAATGTCGGTGTAGCAAAACCATGCTACCACTGATATAACCAGTGATAATATACCCCATGAGTTGCGAGAGATGGAATTCAATAGCTTTTTCCCAGTGCAGGGAGAAGCACAGTTGCAAGCAAAATAGCATTGTCTTCAGTCTTGTGCTGTGACAAAGAACACTATTATTTCCCAGTAAAATGCCTGTGTTTAGTACAGGGCAAAGGCTAGAAATGTCAGTTGTCATCAGATCGGTACTGTTATTGCTCACATCTCCTGATGTTGCAGTGTGAACTTCTCATGGTCGGAGGCCCATTGCATTACAAGCTGTGGGTGACTAAGTAGCCTGCTATAGAGCTATTATGATCTAGGATTTAGGTGATGGCCACACCACAGAGTGCAGGGTCTGGCATTGTTCACAAGCCAAGTTTACACAAGTGGGTCTAATGCCTTTAGCTGGCTATAATGGGTGCATCTTGAAGCTATGCTAATTGACATTCATGTTGCTGGGGCTCCTCTGCTTCTGTTATTTAAGCTAGCCAGCTCAGGTATCGCTGCATGCCACAGTGGTGTGCAGCCTTAGATGCACACCTAGAATATTGAAGGTAAATGAACAGACAGAGGGAAAAGATAACAGCAGAGGCAGGAACATTATAAGCAAACCAGAAATCCTACAGATTAATGATGGTGGAAAAGGCTCATTACATTGTGGACACCCATATATGGAGCAGTTGGTATAGACACAGCTTGCAGTTTAGGCATCAGTGACAAAGCTCTATTTGTGAAAATTTAACGCAGCTGCCCATAAATGGAAACAGACAAAGAAAATACCCAGCCCTTTAAGTAATTAAGTGCTTAATTGTTTCCCTGGAACTCACGCCCTCCCAGTATTTACAAACTGAAATAGCAGAGAGAGAATGGAAATGAACAGCTTATCAGCAGTCCTTTTAGGAAATTCATCTTGTGTATGTGTATTGGTAATTATGGTCAGTATGTTTAGAACAGTAGTGTTAATTGATGCCAAGCCCCTGATGTTGTGAAGATGTATATACGCATGCTCAGCATCAAGTGCTGTGACTCATCCCGTGGTGAGTTGTTCTGCTGGAGCCAGTGGGATTCCTCACAGTATGTGCAGCTAAAGCTTCAGAGTGAAGGTTTTGAGGTACTTGCTATGATCAACATCTGTTTATGTGCTGGCCATTGTATAAGAGTTTTTCATAGTTCTCCCGGGATGGCGAGTCTGTGCTCTACCTCTGGCCACAAAGGTCTTGTGCGCTCAACAGGAGGTTGCCCTTCCAGTCTGGACCTTGTACAATTCCAGATTATTACTGATGTGTGTGTTTAAGCTTGCTCCAGCAGCAGGCAGCCAGGCTGCTCGTTCACACCACTGGAGCTTCTGTTTCCTGAGAGCCCGTTTCTCTTCCACTGCCCACTCCTCCTGCTGTGAAATGCTCCATTTCTCACCAAGGAGCCAGCGGGAGGCTTGTGTTTAAATGAGCCAGCGGCTTCTGGGAACAGAGTTTTTTCCAGCCCAGGACTGTTAGCAGAGACTGCTGGGGGTCGCTGCCAGCTGGTGGCATTGCGAGTTGCATTGTGTATGTAGGAATGCTATGGCTGCTCTTCCTAAGTGTTGCAAGGGTGAGGAAGAGGGAATGAGGTGGAGGTAGGGTGGAACATGTATATACATGACCTATAACTTGGGAATTGAGCTGTATTACAACTCAAATCTTGATGTGACAAAGAAATCTTGAAGCTTGTGGCTTTAGAAAGTTATCTGTGGGATGCAAACATAAGGCTTTAGGGGTGGCTTTCACTGTTTGGCTTTTGGAAAGATCTAACCTGACTTATTTTTCTCTCTAGGAATAGGGCGACAAGCTGAGGAACTCACTGCTGAGCAAAATCGGCTTGCTGTAAAGTAAGAATTTAATTCCTGTGGTTATCTGTGTTTTATTTCATCCAAGGAAGTTTAAGGTTTCGGTTTGATGTTGGTTCTTTTTTTCTTTTTTCCCTTTACGATGTCAGGACCAGCTTAGTGGCCCAGCCATGACAATTCTCTGCTTCTCTCCAGTCCGTGATAAGCCCAAATGTCCTACCTGCTTTTTCTATTTGCTTGAGCAGTTTTGTTTTTGTAATGCTGTTGTCAATGCCCTCCTTAAGCAAACTTAGCTCTGCTATGTTCCTTATTTCTTCAGTCTGGGCCTTCAGCCTTTATCACCTTTGTGCAGGTCAGCAAAGCACTGAAGTACTTGGCAACATCTCACTGAAATATATATTCCACATGCAACAAAACTAGTCTTTGCTGAATCAACTCTTTTATATTCAGGCTAAAACTGTACTATGTGGGGGTTTTGGCTGTTCTCTTCATCCTATCTGTGATATGTTATTTTTACATGTAGAATACTCCTTTGTCAGCATGTCACTGCATAGTAAAAATCCATTTTGGTTTGACTCTGACACTTCAAGTACTGATTTTCTTTGCCATAATTTTTGGACACTGGATTTTTATTTTTTCTACCACCCTCTGAAATGTTAATACCCCTAGTCCTTCATGTTATGTGACTAGTCTTCGAATTTTTCAGAGGGAGAGAGCATGTTGATCATATGTTTGAGTGCATTGGGTTTTTTTCTATTTTGTCTCTCAATACAGGTGCAGGATGCAGGTGAATTCTTTTACTTTTTTAAATAAGAATTAGTGTTACAGAATTAGCCGTAGAACCATAACTACTTTTCACCATGAAGTCTTTGTTTAAGGACAAGGAAATTATTTCCTTCGTTTCCAAGGCAGATGAGTCAGCCATCAGAAAATCTGCCTATAAGCTTCTAAAAGTAAGAAGGGAATAATTTCTTGAGAAGCAAAAATCCTGTAGGAAGACTCGTATAACTTTTGTTGTGACCCATAGCTTTGTGTCTATTTTTAAAGCTCACAGCATAAAGTTTAACTGCACTGGGCCCTTGTGACCATATGACTAATTCTAGTCAAATTCTCACCAAACGAGCTTTTTTTTTTTTTTCCTTGTACAGTAGATGAGCTCATAATAGAAAAATACGTGCCAATAGCTCAAGTGTCAGTGGCAGACAAGTCATAACTGAAGAGTTTTAAATCCCCTTTGGTAATACAGCCTTTTGTCTTCCCTCCTGTTCTTGGTCTGTTTTTGTTTCTCGCTCATCCTCTGTGCATTCCTTCGTGCATTGCTCATGTCTCCCCACCCACCAATGTGCAGAATCTAAGTTGAAACTAATTACTTTAATCTTACCGTAAAGCTCAGAAGTCCAAATCACGGACCCAGCTTTGCAGAACAGAAAGATGAGCCTTATCCCAAATTGTTTGCTGCATCTTTCTGTGAAATGCTTTCACCAGAGAACATACCATTCAGGCACTAACATCTACAATAACCAGCAGGATGAATGCAGAAAATCCTGGCTAAGCTAACTGTTTATTCAGACTAATTCCGCTTCAGAATAAAAGTAGGCAACAGCAAATGTTTTACTGTTGCTTAGTTTTTTCTGCTGGAAATTTATGTTTTGGTCTGAAAGAATTTTAAGTGGATTTTGGTTTATGCGTGTCTATCTGTGTCTTGGATGGGAGAGCCCTGAAGTACTGTGCCGTGGTTTCTGTTCTCATCTGGGGGCTCCTCCTTTACTCGGATGGTGACTATTAGCACTTCCATGGAGAGCACTGAGTATCTCAGTGCGGAATTTGTATGTTGGTGTTTTCTGCCACATAAATAAAACATGCCCAACAATTTACAAATGGCACTAGTGATGAGAGGCCTGTGCGTCTGTCTTTTCCATCCTACTGATCTGTAGCAAAGACAGTGGATCTTCTTCGTTTTACATTGAATGTAAAACCCCCAAAGGAACTTGTGGGATATGCACTTGCAAAATGGAAGTAACGAACACGATGGACTTTCTTTGACTTTCATCTTCAACTGTCTTTTGATTTATGTGTTTTTTCCCCTTAGTTCCTTTTCCTGTTCATGATGCAATACAGGCAATTACTTCCTTTATTTGCACAGTAGGACAGAGTGCCTCTTCATTCTCTTCCTCTGTGTATCACATCACACTTCCCATTTTTCAAAAGGCTGAACTGAAGGGTGGGTGAGAGCTCCTCTCAGGCCTGAGAGTCCAGGTCTTAAATGTTCCCTGCCCTGTGGTTTGCATAACAAGGCAAAGTACTGCACTGCACAGCTCAGTGAGACCAGTGTTACTCAGCTTGTGGTCTGCCAGCCGTTACTGGTCTCTGACACACCAGACAGATGTCCAAAAACACTTACCAGCTTCTCAGTCCTGGTACCTCTGGACTGTTCAAAATGCACAAGTCAATTTGTTTGAGAGCGGGCATTTAAATTTATGGCTGCTTTTAAGTAAAATGTTTCTAGTAATAAGATTACAACTTTTCAGATCAGTAGCGTTCGTTCACCTGTAGCTTAAGCACTTCCACGTTACCCTTGTTCTGACTGCCATCTGCCAGACATCACTGGGATATAAGAGAGGCTCTGTTCCAACTTCTCCAAAACAGATCTAGTGAGCTTTCAGCTGGGGAGAGGGTGGTAGGGAGAGAGTTGGGGACTGAGGCAGATAGGACAACAAAAAGCATTCGTGAAAGCCTTTACTGTGTTTTATCTTGTTTTATTTTGGTGTTTTTTTTGTTTTGTTTTTGTTTTGTTGTGTGTGGATGATTTTCACAGGACAAGACCTTCTTTACTAGAGTATTTAAGCTATCTCCTCAATTTTATGAGCATCATAGCTGGGCCTTGCAGCAATTACAAGGATTATATAGCCTTCATTGAAGGGAGGCATGTGCACATGAAACTGTTAGAAGTGAACTGGAAGCAGAAGGGTTATGACAGACTTCCTGATCCTTCTCCAACTGTAAGTTTTAAAATGACAAAGATCTATTGCAAAGGGCAGGAGAGTACAGCTTTGTACGTGATTCTCATAATTAAAAAATAAGAAGAAAATCCATTTTTGGATTATCTTCCCAGTAATCGTTACAGTGGGTTTTTTTCTGTGAAGTGGCTGCTGTTTTTATCACAAGGTCAGGGGTGAAGGGGCTGGTGTCTTCCTCTTGAATTCCCCAAATGCATTTGGCTTGCAAAATGGGTCATTGGTTAATGGGTGTCCTTTGTGCAGCGATGGGAACGGTCTGCAGGTTCTGACAACGAGGAGTGGCAATTCAGCTCTAGACAGAAGAGGAAATGTTAGGAAAAAAAAAAAAAAGTCAAATCTCACCCATAGTGCAGGAGATGTTAGAAGTACATGAATCATGGCTAATCAGAAACTGTAGCTTGTCCAGGTGCTTTGCAAGAGAATCTCACACTTTAAGAAGACTTGGAGGTCATTTTTCACATACAATTAACTCTAATTGTATTTTATATATTTTTAATATTACTTAAAACCTTCTTATAAAATTATCTTCTTGTAAGACAGGATAACATAGCATGAGAACCAGATTTTTCTCTCTTATCTTAAGGTGACACTGAATGTTTAGCTTTGTGAAGGTGTGCAGAATGCCTCCTCTGAAGTTGGGTATGTGCCTATGCATATCTGATTACTGTTGCACACAGTTGTATTTCTACTGACTTCAGTGGCATTACTTCTGATTTATATTAGTCTGACTGAGGTCAGAATAAGGCCTATACCATGTTAGATGCTAGTCAGCAGAGAATATTAAAATTTGCATTAAAGGTAATTGCACATCAGTTTAGTTTATTCCAGAATGTGGAGAATATATAAAAAGAGTACTTGGGATCAAAAAATGCATTGTTGTTTCAATAGTATTGCACTTTTATTAGTCTTTTGAGAACATGAGCCAATTTTTACATGGTACCCAAGTGCCAGATTTAAACTTTTTAATTATCAACAAGAGTTTACTCCTGATGCATATTTGAAATCAAGCTTCAGACTACTGATGTGATTGTCAACAGTAGTATGTAGAAAGCTAGGGAGCTGTAACAGAAAACACTGTGGCATAGCAGATACCCTATATCATGGGAAGGTATGCATGCTGTGTAAGATGTGCACTTTTTGGACAAGGGATTTTTAGCAAGACCTCTGGATCGTAGCAGGACAGTAAGACCTACTGTTGTGCTGAATGCCAGTGCTTTTGGCTTCCAGGAGGAATCCAGTATTTAGTACCGGGAGATGACAATATATATAGGTAAGATTTCTGGTTTCCATTGTAGGGTTTTGTTTGTTTGTTTCCTTTCTCATTTTAGGACCACCAGTAACTGACGTAGGAGTCTCTCTTGAAGTTCATTACCAATTTTGACTTCTAATTGTTCTTTGTACCTATCTATAGGTAGTTCAGTAAACCAAATTAAATCAGAACTTTGTGGCCTTTTATTTGGCACCTTTTCTAAATGAATTATTATCAACTATCACTGCTAACTTTATTGGTTCTTGAAGCGCGTTGGTTTTGTATGTCATGACCACTATCTCTTATTTTTTTTTTTCCCTTAAGCAAATGTTTCTAATGAATGTTTCATTGTTGTTTGTGCTTTTTAGGGAGCAGTGATGTACAAGCTGTGTATCACACTATTATCTCTCATTTTATTCTTGACACTTACCAAGAACTTTCCTATGGCATATATTATTGATAACGAATTTCTTGATAAAACACCGTTCTTGTCAAGACTTGGTTACCTGTATGTTGTAACACAGGCAGCAAAACCAAAGTATTACTTTGCATGGACGTTAGGTAAGTCCGGCTACATCACTTACTTTTATGAGTAACAAATAAGTTCATAAATGGGGAGGGGGATCTGAAACATTGTGGGGGGAGGAATAAATTAGCCCATAGACCTGTGGTTCACAAGGGAGATGTACATGTTTTCCTGTAGGCAGTGGACCCTGTTGAAGTGGGGAGATGTCAAAAGTTTTGAAAAATGTGCATGAAATATCTTCTAGCTTGTCTGACATTCCCTGCCTCTGGAGCCAAATCTGCTTTTCAGCTTCTTGCCAGTAAAGTCAGTGTAACGATTCCCTCTAATTTTTACAGGAATTCTTAGGAAGAAAATTTTTGCCTCCTCTAAGCTTTTCATGCTTTATTCTTCATTTGCCACTTATCAGTGGAGTTAGGAGGTTAAAATTTGTAACACTGCTTAAGCTTTACAAGTATATTACAATGCAAGTAGGCCTCTCTCTTTCTTTAGGGACATCTTTAGCACATGCATCTGTATTAGAAAGCTGTAGTGCTTGTTGGGGGCTGAAGTTAGGCTTTGCCTCTAAGGCAAAGTGTGGGGTCCTGTTCACACATTTGCTTTGAGCATTCAAGAGAAGAGACCATGGAGAACCATGGGGAAGGTGAGGAACAGAGGACGTGATGGGAAGGACCCAAGAATCTCTGCAAGTAAGAGAAGAGGAGGAGGAAGAGGGCTCATTATAGAGAGAAGCAAACTTCTTTTACTGAGAGCCAACTAGATTGGTGGTCAAAATAATCTTCTTGTATTTTACCTTGTTCCTTTTAGAAGTTACGTTTCTCATCTATGTGTGAGGAGTGAAATCCTTCTAGGCCAGGCTGAAAATTGGGAGACTGATTGGTTTTTTTTTTTTTTTTTGCTGGTGTTACAAGACTTTGTGTGTAGGGGAGATCCTGAAAGCCCAGCCAGCAATGCATGCACCCAAAACTGAGAAGAGTGGCATTAAATGTGATGGAAAGAGCCAGGGGAATTCATTGCAAGGCTATGATTAAACTGCTGGGAATAAAACTTGACAGATCGAGGGAAGACAGCCAGGACTGGCATGTGCGGGATGGGAAAGGCTTTGGGATAAAGAATTGCTTATTCAGAAACTTATTTTTATGGGATCCAATGATAAATTGTTGCCTCCATTTTTCCAATGTTATAGTTAACTAAAAGTCCATTATCAAAGAGATAAACTGAACTTGGACTTTTGACATGACTAAGCCACAGAGGCTGTAGGAAATATCTTACAAATGAGGGGCTTTGGGAAAAGCATGCATTGCATGCATACTGGGGGGTGAGGCCGTTACTGGTCACATTGCAAATCCAGGCAGCAGAACAGCAGACACTTTATCCTTACGCAGTTTTGTTCCCAGTGGCGTGGCCCAGGGCATTACAGAAGTGCCTGCTGAAACAGCCGATAAGCGCTTCCTGTCCTCAGAAAAGGACAGGCACACCATTGTGCTTGAGCCACGGTACTGAATTCCTCCAGATCCATGGAAAGATGGAAAAATTGGCTGCTTGCTGCATTAGCGATAATCATGGGAAAGTGGCTGGAAAGCCTAACTCGGAGCTGTTGATGAAACCAATTTGGGACTGAGCACTGGCATCCAAGGAGCTGTGGAAGTGGTACGTCAGAGCTGTTCAAGTTGGCAGGGAAACCTCTGCTGGGCTTTGCGGAGGTTGGGGTTTTGTGAGCAGTTCGACGGTGGACAATTACAATTCTTCTGCGCTTCACCCCATGCTCTGCAGGCAGCAGCTTGGGAAGTGAGAGGCTGATGGTTCTGCTGTGTTATCATAGGCCTGGATTTCTGGTTTCTTGCTTTTGGCAAAGAAACACTAAGCAGTCCCTGCCACCTGTGGAGCAAGGAGGAGCAAATCCAGAAGTCCCCCCTGCTCTGGGGTGACAGTTACGTGCAGCTCCAGTCTCTGAGATTGGGCAGGGTCCTGTGGGCCAATTTCAGGCAAGGTTGATATTTGTTTGGGTTTTTTTTTTAAACAGGGAGAGAATTAAAAACTTGGAGACCCTTCTTTCCATCAATAAAATCTAGCTCATTTCATAAGGTGGAAAATAAAATGGGAAGTTTCAGGTTAGAGAAGGTTGCTCATTTATTTATTTATTGTTAGTCTTGTTGCTTTTAATTAGGTTCTCTCCCTGGTTTTGTGCATTAGGGCTTCTCCATGAGCTTGTGCCTGTATTCATAGCATTTACAAAGCAAAATCAGTTTTCATTCTTGGGAAAGAAATGCTGACCTTTTTAAAGCATAACTTAACCAGGCTTGTATTTTGTAAATGATCTAGAATGAAAAGCCTTACCTGTATTTTCACTTTCCTTTTTCAACCACTAATCCTTGTTGTTGGCTACACCTAGTGATCCAGAGATAACTAATCCCTTCTGTTTTCTTAGTTCTCCAAGAGAGGATTTCTGGCAGGAGCATGTTAAAAGCTGAATCTTGAAACTCAGTGATGAGGTGGCTCCCAGGCAAGGCTGAGAAGGGGAGGTAGTTGACCAGAAAAGAGCAGGAGTGCAGCATGTAGAACGCCTACTGTTACCCAGGCTTTTATTTGCACTTGAAGTAGTTAAGTTTGTAATTGAAGTTACTCAATATTTGATTTGTAGAGATCGTGGGGTACTTTAGTGAGGCACTGAGAAACAGGATTAGCAAAAGGCTTTGTTTGTGGAAGTCTGAATGAAAGTCTTAATTAAAACAACCATGTTGGACCTCTTAATAGAAATGGTAAGCATGTCTTTGAGACACTAGTTTTTCTGAATTCTGGAAAATGCTGTGACATCCAAGTACCCTTTTGAGGAAAATGCTCATTCATTTTATGGCAACTCTTGTCTGTCTATCTCAGAGGGATAATAAAGGCAAAATAATAGGAAAAGTGATTCCTATCCATTGTTATTTTATTATTTTATTTCTTCTGCCCAAGGAGTCGCTAGTCTTTCCTCTTGAGGAAATTACTCTTGTGTTGCCTTATAGCAAGAGTGAGCCTCTCTTTGAAAAAGATGATGCTAATTGCTACAAAGCTGGCTTGAATGTGTGTTTAGTGTCATACTGACTGGTAAGAAAACACAGCTCCTCCAGCAGTCTGATTTGAGTCGTTTTGCTTTGACATTGCAGCAGATGCAGTCAACAATGCAGCTGGTTATGGATTCAGTGGAGTTGATGAAAGAGGCACATTCCGCTGGGACCTGTTGTCCAATTTGAATATCTGGAACATTGAGGTGAGTTAAAAGAGTGGCTGCATTGGCATAGTTACAGAGAAATAGGCATGATAACGGGGAGAAGCTTTGCTGGAAGGAAAATAAGTGCATGCCACCAGGCTGCCCCTCTTTAACATGAAGAGGTTTTGTATTTTATCTGTTGGGCAGATAAAAAGCATCTGTCACACAGGCTTCATCGCCCTCTGTATTCAGGTTGCATTTCTAAATAGTTTATAGAGGGCTAATAAATGATTAATCAGATGTTTAATAAATGAGCAGTCAATTACTGTAGATAGTGGCTGAGTTCAGCAGGTCAGTAAATTGCTCACAGCTATGATTCTCCACCATCTGTGGTGTATTCTGTTTACTTCTAACAGTCTTCCACTTTTGTAACCCAGCTGAGGTGGGTGGTAGTAGTGAAAGAGGCTGCCACAAGTAGGCATTTCACAAGCACTTGCAAGAGCTGTGTCCCTGCAGACGCCTGGAGTACCTCTTGTAAATGCAGAAAAGCAAGGGTCAGAGAGATAACAGGTAGAAACTGAGCAACCTGAATGGAACTGGCAGGGCTACGTAGAGCTTAGGTGGCTGCTGATCTAGAGCTTCATCCAGCAAACCACACTGTTTCTCAAAACATCTGTCACATTTCTTGTGACTGCAGTATACTTTAACAGCCATTAGTCTTTTGTAAGCTATTTATGTTTGTTTCTCTAATGCAGAAGATGGCCAATGTAATTTGTTTGCCCTGAAGAATATTTTGTGAATGCCAGTGAGATGTGATAATGTTTGTGTCTGAGACTGCTTTCTAAACGCTTCTTTTCTTTAGAAATAGGAGGAGCTTCCCCCTGTAATTCTGTAGTTATGATTTTAAAAGGAAAGGCAGATGAAAATAAGTTGACTGCTTTATTGCTGAATGACCTGTGACTAAGTGAATGTGCTGTAATAGCTCTTCTCAAAGATGAAAGAGCCCCTGTAATTCTTCACTGAAAGATGCCAAAACTGGAAGCGTTGTTATACATACTGTCTTTCTCAAAATCCTTTCTCTGTCTTTTTTTTTTTTTTTTTAAACCTTAAAGATGTACACTGAGGATTAATTCCTTGAGTGATACAGAATATGCAGCCCAGAAATGCTTTACGCTCCTTGATGATGGCAGCACCCTAGACACTACTCTGAGATCTCGAATCAATATCTGATTCAGTTTCGGGGGCAGGAGATGATTCCTACCTTGATGGGCTGAGGCAGTTTCTGCTTGAAGGAGGAAAGTGAAGTGCAGGCAATACTCTTTAGTCAAGCCAAAGTAAGAAAACAGGAGCCTTTTCTCTTCTCTACCCGCTGAACTGTAGACCCCTCAAAACCTTTTTCCTTTCCTGGTCACACGGGCAGTAGAGATCAGGGTGGAGAAATTATTTCCAGGAGCATAAACAGAGTGCTTTCCATTGATTTGATCACGTGTGCAATGACCAAAAGAAAGACTACAGAGACTATTACTTTGGGTAAGTCTTGAGCTGTCACTTTATGCACGAACAACAATTCCAGGAGTTGAAATTTAAGTGTGATTGTACAGTGCAGTTTTCAGCAGGTATAGCCACCTGCATATGTAAATTGCTTAAGAGTTGGGAACTTGAGTGCTAAATGTGGCCAAGAAATTACCCAATCTGTAGCAAAGATAAGCACATGGCAGGAGTCGTGAGGGCATTAAAATGTGATGGGGCTAAACCCACGTGGGGGACTTGAAAGCCTTGGCAGCATGCATATTTTGACAGCCAATGACTACTGTCTGTCTTGGTAATGTAACAGAGGAACTTAAAGGAAGCCAAAAGAGAGTGACAATATTAGTTGGAAGAGAAATGGTATTTTTCTTGGCTTCTCTTGGTGCAGTAATGCAATTAAAATGTGGCAGTACTGCATTGGGAATTGCTAATCATTTTTACTCTTTAAACACAGGGGGTGAAGTGTGAGCCTTCAGGATTCTGCACGGAAGTGTAAAAATATCTGCATTTTCCCCTTGGAAACCTTTGCCTTTAATCCATCTTTTCAGTGTGCCCTTGCCTTCAGCTAATATGGGAAAATAATGTGGTGTCACAGAATCATGACCTTGCTTGATGAGGAGGTCCTCAGAAGTCTCTTTCAGCAGGCAAGGAACAAGGCAGAATGGGCATGGGGAACCACTAGAAGTGAAGTTGACCAGGATTAGAGGAACTGCTGCTGAACAGAGTCCAGCAGTCCCCTAAAGCTGGGGGAGCTGGTGCTGTGAGAAGGTACAGGTGGTTCTCCCAGACCCTGGAGTCCACTCTAGTTTCTCTAATGGGCAGTGGCTGAGAAATGGCTTCTAAATTTAGTCCTAAATTTTTTTTTTGTGTTTATGTTTCAGTCTTCCCCCTTCCTTCTCCGAATAGTAATGCATTTCTTTTAGTTTTCACACCACTTTGTTTTAATAGCACTCTAGGGAAGTCCAGACTACGTAATTGGTGGCAAGATATCTCTTCCAAAGATGAAGCTGTTTATGAACTGAAGGGAAGGCCAAGCATTTCGAACAAGAAAGCTTTTCAGATTTCTTGTAACTTAAAAAATAACCAAATGTTGTCTTTAATTTTACAAAACAAAGTGAGATTTTACAGCAAGTGCCAAGTGTTAATGGTGAGCAATCAGCCTAGTTAATGTTCATCCCAAAACATCTTAGTGTAACGATGGACTGTGGCACAGTCTTCGCAACAGTTAGCCACTAGAATTAATATTTTTCCATGTATCTCCACTTTAATTTAAAATGCAAGTGTTATTTTATAGGTTTCAGTGTTAATATTTCACGTGAACTTCTTTCTTAGACTGCGACAAGTTTTAAAATGTACATTGAAAACTGGAACATCCAGACAGCTGCTTGGCTAAAACGGTAAGAATAATGAAAACAGTAACGTGCTTGTGAGACCCAGAAACTCTAGATGGCCTGGAAAAACACTGACTGATGAATCCCATAAATGTATAGCCTCTTGTCTGTCTTTGTTTCCTATGTCTTTAACAGTTGGTGGAATACAAGGGTATTTGGTGCTGTAAAAGTTTTATTGCTGCAAATGTAAAATGCCCTCATTTTATATACGAGCAGCAAAGCCATAAACGAACTGTTCAGATCTTCCATAATAAAAAGTAATAGCCTTTTGATGGCATCTTTTAGGCTGCTCTTTGCCTTCGTTATTCTTGCTGTACTGTTTCACTTTGCTATGTTATGTTTCCCTCGTGTATTACTTCTGGAGGCAAGCCTTGTGTCACTGGGATCCAGTTCAGCTAGGACTGGATGGAAGTCGAAATCTTCAGAGCCCCATTGTAGTCTGGTTTGGAGTTACCAGAAGATGCTTGCTAGAGAGTCCCTGTTCAGGACATGGGGAAAAGAGTTCTTGCAGCACTGGGAAGATCTGATTTTAACCTGTGACTGTTAAGGCACTTACAAATACTAGCATAGTTTTCTAGACTAAACTATCTCCTGTAACTTGTTACGCTTTTTGGCATGATTAAAATTCAATGTGCAGTCAATGTGAGGTCTGAAATGCAGGCACAGAGGAGTTGTGGTTGTCATAGCTATTTTTGTTGTTAAATATATACATCTTAAAAGTCAATGTCTACTATTTTTCATTATTCAAATGATGTTCCTGATAAGAAGCACATTATCTTGACTCATTTCTTTGGAACACAGCGTTTCAGTTAAACCACAGATAGCTATATAGACCCGTTGGTGAGTTCTTGAACTGGTCGCTTGTGTCTTTGGAGTAAGATTTTGGGCTGCTAAAGTTAGCAGGAATCCCGTTTTGCAACAGCTTATGACACTCCCTGTTGTTCCCAGCATCTGCCGGTTAATAGCACCTAAAAATACCTCTGTTCACCAGTGAAGGGTGGGGTCACGTCTCCATCCTTCGGCTTGCTTTTTAATCTGCCATCAGAGTTTTGAAGGGTGTAGTGCGTGGTTCCAGATAGAGGTATAAAGGTGAAAGAGAAGTCTTGCCTGCCCTTTGCCCCATTATTGATTTAAATGCTATGAGCACCAGGAATATGTGTAGAGGCGCTCTTTGGATACGCAGTGCATAAAAGCACGCTTCCTCTTTCCATCTCATGCTCCATGTAAGTGAAGGGAGGGTGCCTCATGTCCTCATCTGTAACTGAGGAAAGATAAGACTGTTTAGAAAACAGAATAGGACCTTAAAAACAGAGAAGGATTTGAACTGCAGTGTCCATTGGTCAGTTGTATTCAGCTGCTTCTTGTTTTGTTTTTGTCTTTGCAGTGTGTGCTATGACAGAGCTCCCTGGTACCCTACGGCTTTAACGTTTATCCTGTCAGCCCTGTGGCATGGTATTTATCCTGGATATTATTTTACGTTTCTCACTGGAATCCTTATCACACTCGCAGCCAGAGCAGTATGTACCTTTCATTGTTCTCTTCTAAGGCCTGTGCTAGATATTACCCAGCTGTCAACTGCAGGGACCACCCTGACATTGTCAAGCAGCTTGTCCCTGCTGTGAGCTCTCTTTCTTGCCTTTGTGACCTTGATATTCACTGAATTTTTTTTCTGTATTGATGCGAATTACAAAGTAGCCCCAGCAGTTATAACCAGCACCAATTCTGCACGTGCTGCAATGCTGTCCTTGGCTGTCAGAGGAAACGTTGCTTGTGAGTGTATAGTTGGTAGTGCCACTGGCACTGTCCGTGCAGTCAGATTAGCTTGGGATCCAAGGTTAAGCCTGAGTCTAGTCTTCTGCTAGGTCACGTTGCCTATATGCTGTCATGTAATTGGCTCTGGGTACAATCTTTCACCAGAAGCTGTTATAGGCTGAGCCTTAGCCCAAACTTGAACTCTTTCACATGGATGCAATTGATGCGGTAAATTGGTCTCTGTGTGTATGGCCTCATCTTGGCCAGAGTCACCAAAGACGGAACAGGTTTCATGTCTCACTGTTAAATTCATCACTGCTGATCTTTCGAGCTGAACCAGGCAGTTGTGCAGGACTGGAGAGCACCACCATTGTTGTTCAGAGTTTAACTATGGCTAAATAACCAGGTCAATTTGAAAGGTGAATTAAACTACTGATTAGTATTAACCGCTATGGCTAGAGCAGGTTGCTGAACACGCAATCTCAACATGTGCTTTGTCTGTCATTTGTGAGGATTTCATAGACGTGAAGCTAGGGAACAGCACATGCTTGCAGGTATAAACACATATTTGTTCATTTAAAGTAACTTTGTTTCACCATTGGTTACCAGTAAAAAATCAAACCAGCAGAGAGGAAGATCAAATCATAACAACTTCCCTCCCCAAAGATATTGTGTCAGATACCCAGCATGAGAGTCTGCTCTCTGTCGTAATCATGGAGGAAATTGGGGGACCCTTCTCTGTTTGCCACTGGTTGACTGTGGGATCTTGGATATGCCAGTCAATACACTTCTGTCTTCCTACTCTCAGTGCTTTCTAACTGGTGTATAAACTTTTCTGTAATACAAACACTGAGGGTAAGGGGAGAGTCATACACTGTAATGTGTCTGTGTGACTTTGCCAAAGAAATGGATTTATATAATATTCTGTTTACTTTTCTCTGAGCTGCAGATAAGAAACAATTGCAGACATTACTTCCTCTCATCTGTGCCTCTCAAGATAGCCTACGACGTTGTTACCTGGGTTGTCACTCAACTGGCCGTATGCTATACCGTTGCACCATTTGTTATGCTGGCTGTTGAGCCCACGATTAAATTTTACAAGTAAGTTCTCTTCTCTTGACTGTTATTCCCCAGGCCGGCACAGGTTTTTATTAAATAACCCCAAACCACACTGAAAAACAGTTGGCATTTCATCAGATTTGAAAGGAGTTCAAACAGGATGTTTAATAATGTGTAAGGGGTGATTTTTGCACTCCTGTAACTTAATGAGATGATAATAATAATGCCAAGGCAGAGCACTTCTACTTCTGTCTTTCTGTCTTGTTATGTGACTTTCCATGTATTCAGTTTCCTTTTTCAAAGCAGTCAAGTCTCAACCACTAACAGTGGCCAAGGCTGGAGAGGTTAAGAATAATGTGAGATGGCAGTAGGAAGGACTCGATGAGAAAAGACCATGTTTCCAGCTGCCGAATGTATAGAACAGGAGATGTGATTGGTCAGCAGGAGATAAGGAGGGTGCCTGGCAGAGCATTACTTCTTGAAATGAGTATGCTTTTCTTTTTGAATACTTCCATAGGAAGTGAATACTTATCTAGATTCCTTAAAAATAAGAAAACACTGGTATTGCAGAGTATATTGGATATACTCTAATAAAAAAAAAATTGAAATAGAGAAGTTGAGAAAATAATTTGAAAAGGGAGACTGGAGTACATTGCTTTACTTTTCTTTCCTTCTACAGTGAACTGTCAACATAGAGTAACAGGTTTTTGATTAAGAAGAAAGACAATTCCCTCCTCTAACATAAGACATAAATCTGGTGGTCAAGATAGCTGCTGTCAGAAGGCTGTTTGAAGGTGGTTGAATTTTGACATTTTCTATCCCTGTTTCTTAAAACATTTGGTTTCAACACAGAAAACTTACCATATAAAAATTACTCCAAATCATTCTTACTTTTGGTAAAAAGCTTTCCCAAGTACCTTGTTGATATCTATTTTTTTCTGTCTTTCAAGACAAAGGTAGCAAACAGCAGTCAGAACAAAGAAGGAGAGAAAAGACTTGAAATACTAAACTGGTTTATAAATTTTCCCTCTAAGTGGAGTTGATTCCCTTTGTGCTACAAAAGGCCATTCCATGCAGTAAATATTAATGTAATTCTGTGAAATTATGTTGCTAACATCAAAACTACAGAAATAAATATATATAAATAACTTGCTAGACTATGCCAGCATCCATGAAGGCAGAAATGTTACTTTTACCAAAGTTCTGAACAAAGAAAATGATTTTCCACCCTTGCTCCAAGTTAGGTCATCACCTTAATGTTGTTTGCCCTAGTGACTTTGAACATAGTTAACACTTTAATTTTAGAGACTGTTAAGGAAGGAAATTTGGAGCTCTGCACACCTAGCAGTGACCTTAAGCACCTTACAAGGATATCGGAACTATGGTAAGATGCATAAATGAGACCACAGACCGGTGCATCTCTGTCGTTAAGAGCTGAACCATACTGCTCCCAAACATCATCCTTCCCAAGCTACTGGAGCCTCAAGTAATTGGTTTAAGTATTTTTTTTTTAATTTCTGTTCAGTCTTGTGTGTACTGAATTATTTGAAATAAAAATATTTGGTATTTAATAAGATATCAAATTAAGATATCTCCGAGTAGTTGCCTTCAGAAACACATAGAACACAGTTGCCTTCTGAAACATCATTATCTGACCTTCCTCAGTTAAAAGTTGAGTGTTTTATTTCAGATCTCAGCACTTGGAATGATTTTTTTTTTTCTTTCTGTCACTTTTTATTTTGTTTTTTCTTTTTTTTTTAAAACTTGTACAAGTTTTATGTCCTAACCACAAAGGACGTTTCTTCAGAAAGTAGCCTTGTATACTGTAACATTAGAAGAGAAGTGGGCTGAATAAAAACGTGTAATTCAACCCCTGGTTTATCTGAGCTGTTAGACTTTGGATTCTGGAGTTTGCTGATTGATTCCTTGCCTCATTAACATCCACGGCAACATTTTCATCGATGCTAGTGGATACCACATGCATAGTCTGTGTGGAATTCAAGGGTGTGTTTTCGTGCTTCCTAGGTCAGGTTCATACTTTCTGCATTCGTCTTTTAGCACTAAATTCTGCATGGACTTACTGAAGTTGCACAATTCATGCTATTACTGACAAAAAAATATAACATTCTCTTTCTGCTTTTGTTCCCAGGTCTATGTATTTTCACATGCACATTCTAAGCATCCTGGTGTTGCTCGTGCTACCGATCAGACCTCAAGCCCACTCCATAAGAAAGCCTCAGAATCAGGCCACGCAGAACTCTGTTAAAAGCAAAGACAAATGACACTTCCAAAGAAAATTGCTGACAATGGGTAATCAAACTATCACATTGGAAACAAACAAACAAAGAAGAAGGAAAACGGGTGGGATGAGGGTCGAAGTAGAAGACAAGTGGCATTTCTATTGGTTATCTTAAAACCTTACTGGAAAGGGCAGAAAAGAGCCTGAATGACTGTATTTCAAATTATTCCAGCTAAGAGAGATTTTACAGGCAACGTTTACAGGCTCATGGGGCATTTTGATTTTTTAAGTAAATATTTTTATGAAGTGTTTTTATATATTTAAACTTTTTCACACAGAGAGGAATTTTTGCTCTTTTACAGAAATATGCAATTATTAATCAGTGATCTTGTGATTAGAGGGACAGGAAGCAGCTAGTAAAGAGTTAGACCAGCTGCCTGATAGCCTGGTGCTGTGGGCAGCTGGCCCGGGAAGCTTTTAATCTCCTGGCTCTGGAGAGAGATGATGCAACTAGAAAACTAGGGACATGGGGTTACTCAAGGTGCTGGTGCTGACTTCTGCCCCAGCAGGGAGAAGAGGGAGCGAGGCTTTCCCCAGCAATCCCCAGAGCAGGGACTGCAGCCTGAGCTTGGCAGCAAAGGTATTTCACATCCCTTCAATGTGACACCTGCTGGTAATGAGGGCAAGACAAGTCCCTTGGGAATAGGTGTCTGGGAGCACTGGCAACTGGCTAGGCCAAAATCTAAAGCCAAGTTAAAAAAAAAAAAAAACAAACCCAAACCAAAACCCTTTAGAGTAAAAGAAGGGACATACACACTGTGTTGTGCTTCTCTAATGATGCAGCTGGTGCTCGTTGCTACATCAGCCTTACTTTGAGGTTTTAGAGTGATGCAGCACTTCCATTTCACTATCAAAATAACTGAGGAGCCATACAGGTTTAGTGTTTTAAAGCTCGCAGTTATAGGTTAAATTTGAAAAGGGTTTGTAAATGGATCTGTCCTACTCAAAAACATCCTGTCTTACAGAGGAGTTACTTTCCGGTGGGATAACACTAATATGAAACCTGAACGGTAATTATCATAGTCATAATAAATCATTCTCTACAAAACATTGTGATGTGATATGATCATCACAAGAGTCAGGTCCAAGTCCTTGTATGATCTTGACATGTGACTTAGCTTGTTGATTCAAATTTCCCTGCTTGTAAAGTCCTTGGCTTACAGGGATGTTTTGAGGCTTTATTTCTAAGAGCTTGTTGTGCATTGAGATAACCCACGGCAAAGTGCTGTGTCAGGTTTTTTTTTATTTCATTTTTTAAAAAATCCACTTACCCCCCGATAAAGCAGGCTGGTATGACACATCAAAACCAACTAAAACATTATTTTAAATGACTGTTTTCCAGGAATGTTTTTATCAGGATTTAGTAGAAGCTATTCCCTTGTTAAAGTATTGGTATTGCTTTATGATCATTTAGCTGACGTGTGATTGAGCAAAGAATCTGCTGTTTACTGCATTCTGATTTTTGTGTCAGATTAAAATTTTGCAGAATCCTAGCATTTTGGGAAGAAACAAATTGGTGAAACCAAAACAAGTTCCAAAAAAAGGTTTTGTTTTGGTTTGGTTTTTTTTTTCCTTTTCTCTGGTGGGAAGTTTTTGTCCTGTGACCAACTCCTGATTTAGAGCATAGTTCATGGAAGAGTTTATTTGGTAATTTATTTTGAAGGTGAGATGGGATTAAAAGCTTGATCTGAATAAACAAATTTGTGTCACCGCCTGGCATTATTAGTCACAAATGTCTAACGTGAAAACAGGTGAGTGGTGGTGAGATACTTCACACTTGTGAGGGGAGATGTTCAGGTCTGGTGGATTTTACAGAGCAGCTGAGCTTTACACCCTGCTCCTGCTGAAATGGAGACAAGGCGACTCCTGTTTGTTGTCGGGGCAATTTTGTCCTTAACTTGTCCAGTCCTTATTTATCCTCGAGCGTGGGTTTTCCTTGTGGCACTGGCTTCAGCTGCATGTTGGGCATCTAATGTTTCCTTTGGGGTCTGGCTGCAACCAGCCCTGTTTCTTGTGGGAGGGAACCCGGGCGCATCCCCAGGGGAGATGGGGACTTTGGTGCTGCTGGCCACGGGTTCTCATGGGCTGAAGCCAGCCTGCATTCACCTCCCAGAAACTGGAATGACTTGCTATAGATGCTGGCAGAGCCAGTGTAATGCGCGTCAGATCTGGGCTCCAGCAAGCCTGCAGAAGGCAGATGTTTCCAGCAGGTTGGCTTTAGCACCTGCTTTGGAAAAATAAATGCACTCAAAGGGGGCTGTGGGTTTGTATCTTCTGCCCTGTGCCCTGAGATCTGCCTGCACAGGCTGTGCCCTGGTCTGTGGCCCTTCCTGAACTGTGCATTCAGGAGATGTCAGATATTATCAGTGGGGTTTCTTTTCTAGTGTTTCACATAAGTGGAACTTGCTTAACTCTAATGCCATCGACTTCTGTTGTAGTTTCAGCTTCTACAGTGTGATGAATTAGTCAGGACTAATGAGCAAACTCTTATTCTCTTGTGACATTGTCTTCTCAGGCTGGACCTCTCCCTGAAAACAGGAACCCTGGGCTTAAATGAGAACCGGTCACGTGGATTTAATATATGTTATGTGAATTAAAATTGAAATGGTCTTTTTGAAATGTTGCATTTGCAAGGACACTTGCTGGGGGGAAGGGAGCAGGGAGGGACATGAAATTATCTAAAATCTTTGCTTTACTGCATTACTGTGGGCTAGGCAGTTTACTTAGCCAAACATGGCAGTCCTGCAAAGCTAACAAGGAGTGGATTTAAATAACTGTAAAATTTTCCTTTGAAAAAAAAGGCTGTTAGCTTTTGTGCTACCTTTCTCAATCCATTGCCCTGAGTCTTCCTCTCCTTTTCTTCTTCACAGGGGGAGAAAGTTTGGTTTTATAGAAAGACTGCAAACAGGTACTATTATTTAGAGAAGACTTGTGCTAGTAGCATGCATCTACTTTGTACAGGAGAATTTCAGTCTAAGAGCCAAAGTAGAAATTCAAGTGATAAAAGTGTGATGTTGGGAACTCAAGTACTGGCCTTGCATTACTTGGTCTCTACTTGGAATACTATAATTTGAGGATGTGCTTCAGTAATTAAAATACATGATTGCGGTTACCAGCACGTTATTAGTCTCTAATCCCTCTCTGGGTTCCTTGTGCTGCAAGAAGCTGAGGAGCTGAAACTTCTAGAGAGATTCAGAAGACAAAACCCAGCTTGATGGTTTGTAAGAGAGAAATATGGGACTATCGGACAGAAATGAAAAAGGTAGATTGTACTGGTTTGACAAAGGTTGTACTTCAAATATAGGAATACCAAAAAGACACTACCACCATCACTGCCTTGGATTGAGGGCAACTTTTGCCTACTATTTTTCAGCACATTTGGCTGCATTAAAACTAAACTAGAATTTGAGACGCACTTAGGAGAGAGGACTGCATGAAGAGTAAAACTTCATTTCAGCTTAACTATGGGTCTGGTATTTAAAGAAGCAACAGCTCAGCAATTTCCTCAGTGGAGTGGAAGCACAAAGTACGTACTTCTACTGTCCTGTAAGCTGTCCCCCTCCTTGAGTACATTCCTGAATGTCCCCTTGGAGTATGCCAAGAAACAGAGGCAACACTGAAGTGGGATACAAGGTGGGCAGATGTTTTTCCTCCCTTTTTGGCTGCTCTGTTCTGTGTGGATACATTGCATATAGCTGGGATTTTTGCATCACTTAAAATGAGGTAGGTGGGTGAGAAGGCCATAGATTTTTATTCTATTGGTAGGTGTTTGCATAAACCTGCACTTACCTCTGTTTGCAGGTATAAAAGCAGGCTTAGCAAACTAGATCTGTATCCTTTCTTAGAAATACAGGTTTAAATACAAACATCCAGGGAAGTCTAGCAATAAAATTCCTGTTGGTAAGGTAAGGTCAGTGTCTCTGATGTTTAAAGCCTTTACCTCCTTATCCCTGAACTGGGACTTGAGAAAAATATTCTACTGGCTGCAGTAGTAAAGGGACTAAATAGAAACTTTAACATTAAAGAGCATTTTATGAGGAATGACTGTAGTCCACATGTTGTGTGCAGAGGAAGAGCATGTCTCTCTTCATCCTTGCCCAAGACAACGTGACATGCATGGCTGCATATTGAAATATCAAATATTCTTTGAGGTACCGTTCTCTTTCTTTATGTTACTGAACTGATGTGTTTCAGCTCTTGAGGGCTAGAGGCGTTCCGCTGCGATATAAAGTAGGAAGTCTTGCCTAACATCTCAGCGTGAGTATGAATGCACAGTACGCTCTTTAAAAACGTGTTCTTTTGTGCAGCATCGGCCTGCTGCTCCCTTTCTTCTTGGAGATGACAGTAATAATATGCATGAAGCGTGTGGATTTGCTCTGGGTGGAAGCCGCAGCCTTTCGAGCGCTGAAGTGACATGAAGTGGGAGCCTGTTTGCTGGGTTACATTTACGAGTAGTGCCCTCTGTGGGCGACTGGACCTCGGCAAACACTCGAGCGAAGAATGAAGCGTGCTGAGGCGGGGGGGATGCTACAAATGTGAAGGTTTTTGCAGCAGTGCAACCACGCGAACTGCAGGACAGCTGCTGGTTATTGCATGTGTGGTAACAAATAGATTTTGCCTTGGGGCAGGAGAGCAAGAGAAATTGAAGGTCTGGGTGGACTGGAAAGAAATATTGTTACAGGAAGAGATGGTAAATTGTTAGGAGAAAAGATACCTGAAGAACTTGGGGTACGCTTTTGTTTTCCTGACTCCAATATGGTCTGTGGAAGGGAACCACAGGATGGGGGGAAAAATCAGTTCTGAGAAGTGCCCTGCGACTGTCCTCAGGACCTGATCTATTGTCCATCCCTAGAGACGCTCTGAAAGTGAGACCCCTGGTTTGCCTGAAGGCTTTTCTGCTGCAGTGTGGTTCCCTGCACTCCTAGATGAGGGGCTGTGCAGCTTGTCTGTGAGGCCCTGGCACAAATGGCAAGCAGCAGATCCAGGAGCATGCCATGCTCACAGTCGGTGTTCCCGATCCCTCTGTTAGATGCTGTATGGGTATACTCTGCTCAGCGGTTCTGGGAAAAGAGTTTGGAGCGTGCCGAGGCTGAGCCAGTCATGGTGGGACAGGGGGAAGGGAAACACTGCCGGGTCTCAGACATGCTAAGCAACTCTTGCCTTGTCCAGGGGTGGAAGCTGGTACCCCTCTTCATCAGAAACATCTTCAGATGGTGACATTGTCGCTGCTCACAGACACATGGATTTCCCTTTTTCATATTTATTCTTGCCTTGATGGATTCGACATTACTGCACTTAGGGTTTTTTCTGCTTTAATTTATTTATTTGTGTTTCAGAAAGATGGTTCTATGTGGCTATTTTATGTCTGATCACGGAGATACACAACTAAAGGCAACCTCAAAAGATGTGAGTATAGGAATAGATAATGTGAACACATTCTAGGTCTATGAATTGATTTACCTGTCTGTGACTGATGTGGGGTTTTTTTCCTGAGTACTCCTAAACGACACCTTACAGAGTGCAACAGATGGTGCAGGCTTCCTCTGGAGGTGTCTTGGGAAGCAGCTCTGGCAAAAAAGCCCATTTCTGACACACACAGGCTCCCCCAGCTGGCCTGGTCCATGGCTCCTCCAGGGTAGCCAGGGCTGCCTGGGATGCTTTGGAGTAGCTTGAGGGACCATGTGCTTCCTCCTCCTCCCACCCTGTGAACACACGTGTGATCCACGGCGTGCATGTGTGAGACAGAGACTGCTTGCAACTTCAGCCCTCAATGTGCAAACCTGGGTGCAGGGCCCCTCGGCTACGTGAAATTAGAGACGATCTTCACACAAATTGTGAAGATCAGAAAGACAGCAGCTTTGGGCAGCAGACAGCAGAGATAATTGCATAGGTGGGGACCAGAGGTGCAGAGAGATTGTGACAAGGGCCCGTGAGCAAGCGGCTTATGCCACAAGAAGGAGCGAAAGGCAGGTTTCCAAAGTGCCAGCCTATGCCTTCACGTGTCTGCCTGATTGTGGCAAGGTTTCACGTGTCTGGAGATGGTGGCAAGGTTTGTCTGCTGCTTTTGGAGGAGTCCACGCTGGATCCAGCACCGGTGGGGCCAGATGCAGCCCCGTGGGAGTGACTGTCTGCAGTGGCGTAACCACAGGACCTGTGTGGCACTGACAGAGGGGACTGCAGCCTCCTTAGCTGGGTACGTGTTCTCATATACTTGCTCTCTGGGTACGTGCGTGTGCCTGATTGCCAGTTTCAAATCCCAGGCTGGACACTCCCACGCTTCCCCTCGCCCCAATGAAATCAAGAGATGCTCTTAAAATACGAAATGTCATCAAGAGTCGTTAGTGTCTTTATATTTGCCTTCTGATCTCAGTGCCTTTGAAGCCTGTGCATTCAAGCTGTTCCCAGCTGTGAAGGCCAGAAAGGCTTTTGGAAACGGCGGCTGTCAATAAGACCATTTCCACGCTGCGCCCGGTCTTCCGACGTGTTTTGCAAGTGATGTAAAGCCACGATGGATGCAGGAGCCACAATGGGCACGGGAGCTCTCCTCTCTCCTCGCTCTTTCCTGCTCAGAGTTTCATCTGGCGGGAGGGACAGTGGCAGCAACTGCCCAGAGGATGGGAAGTGACATTATCGTCGGCTTTCAGAGAGCCGGCTTCTGCAGAGCGGGTTTTGTTTGCAGCCAACCGCGTGGTCCCAGCGGCGTGCTATTGGCCTGCCTCAATTAGGCTTTTTGACTGATGGCCAGTTTAATGAGCCTATGTACAGAGGGTCATTCAACATGGCAATTATACCTATAAATCTATTTGCAGCAGGGCTCGAATAACCTTTTGCACACAGTTCTTCATAAAATGACTGTCTGATTAATTAACATTAATTTATCCACTGTATGGAACCAGATGCAGTCTGTATGAAAGCCTCTGCTCTGATGTGCAGGCGCTGTGTGAACTGCGAGGATTTGGGGATGGGAATGGCTCTGATGTTGTTTAAAGTCTCTCTCTTAGATATTTTTTTCCCCCCCTCTTTCTTCCTCTCTCTCTCCCTCTCTCTGGTCCCAGTTGATTAACATTCCAGGGCAGCATCATATAACAGGGGGCAAAATTCAATTAATTGAATATGAAATATTTATAACCCTACTCTACGTGTCTATCAGAGAAGGGTCCTTAATAGATCTTCTCATTAGCATGGACTGGTGACTCACTTCTCTGCTTTCACAGTCATTTGGAATTAAAATCCAATTAATCTAATGTCCCTGTGAATATTATTAAACTATTTGAAAAACTGCATAGAAGAGATATGAGACAGGGGGTGAGGGGCTAAGAGAAGAAGAGGGAATATGTCTTGAGCTCATGAAGATTCATTTCTTCTCTGTTAAACACGTAGTCTGCAAAGACTAATTCCCTGTTTTCTGGAAAGTGGATAGCTATTTCTTAATAGCAAAAGCCTGAGAATGGAAAAATAACTTACTTTCTACAAGTAGAAATGTGTCGTCTTTGAACAGGCGAAGAAATGCCCTTACCTTCTTCCATCTTTCAGGTTGCTCCTTCTTCTTTGGTGCTAATGTTAGCCTGAACTGGTGGACAGATTTACACAAGGTATTTAGGCACAGTGAGATAATTTTGGGGCTCATCCCCAGCTCTTCAGCAGCTCAAGGCTGTGGGGCTCGCTCTGTGGCCAGAGACCCCAGCTGCCCAATCTGGAGCCCAGGAGGGCACCTCATATCCCTCCTGACCCATGCAAGGAATTTCCCTTCCCGTGGGGAGAGGCGGGGTGACATTGTACCTCCTGGAGTGAAAACAGTCAGGACACATAGATCCCCGGCCTAGGGAGCACTCCTGGACTGCCTGGTACGGATGTAGCCTAGAGGACTATTTAATTGTTAAATATCTCTGTCTCTTTGGTGGGTAGGGCACTGACCTGAAACTCAGCAAGGAGGGATCTTAACCATGAGTTTCACATGCAAACTTTGAGCAGGAGGCAGGTTTCTAAATTGAATATTCCCCTAATGGGAACGACTTGAGGCCAAAATCCTTTAATGACTCAAAGGAATTCAGAGACTGCTGCAAGAGCTTGTAAGTCAGGAGATAAATATTTCTGAGCTGGAAGAATATTGTAGATATCCAGATACAAAATGTTCCTTTTCTATTTTAAAAACGATAAAGATCTGTCCACAAGGTTTGTTCTGGTTTTGTTGGCTTTTTGTTTTTGGTGGAAGTAGCCTATTCCATTGAATGCTGCCCCTCTTTTTTTTTTTTTTTTTTTTTTTCCCCTCTGTTAGAAGCTTAGTCCAAACATTATCACAGACCATAAATACACATTAAGAGAAAACTACTATACATGCCCATGCCTTTATAAAACCTTATAAAGCCAGACTTTAGAAAGACTGAACATACTTCTCCTGTCACAGAGGTACAGCCCATGGGAGACACTTAGCTGTGTAGTGATGCTGCTGGGCGGACTGCAAAACAGAAGCAAGGAATGCTTCTGCCTATTAGGCAGAGGTCAGGCTCAGTCCTTCCTTTCCTTCAGCACATCTGGAGTTTTTGTCACCCCAGTATTGACCAGTTCCGATTTATTAATTCTATCTAGTAAAACTGCAGGCGGCGCCTGTGTGGTACAGTGAAGTACAGCATGCGAATCTCAGCTGCTCTGGACTTGATGCAGCAAATAAATCACAGGTGAGCATATGTATTTTTAATGTACTGAGGGAAATCTGTGCCTAGTGTTCCTCTTTTCCCATTATTGTAACCCTAAAAGTCACCTAGATCTTTTAAAAATAGCTTAATTTACTAGTAATGAAAATTTCATCAGCCATTTGGGTTGGTGCACCGAGGAGCTGAAGTCAGACCCAGCAGAAACATATTCCCATTCACAGTAAATCTGAGCGAGAAGCCTCTTAGTTCAAACCACAGCTTTTCAGGGAGCAGAAAGCAAGAACTGAAATCTTAACCCTCTTCATTCTGGGGAAACTACAGTACCTGAAACTCGGTGGCACCACACAGGACAAACCCAGAACGCCCTGAGGGTGCACTGTTGGTCTGCTGAAAGCTGGTGCCACTGTAAAAATCTGCTGTTTGGGCTTGGTAGCATTTCATACCTGTTTTGTCTGTCTGTCTGTCAATCTATATTTATTTATTGCTGCTGGCCTGCTACGATGGATATAGGGAGATGGCTGAATCTGAACTACAGCCTTGAAATTTTATTATCTAAGGCTCTAATTGGGTTTGCTTTTGATGTTAGAAGCAATTGATTGTGGCAAAACTCTTGACCCCAATCAAATTAAGAGAAGAAATAAGTTTTTCTATGCTGTAAGTCTGTGCTTTTTCTGCAGCTGGTCACTGGATGTTGTCCCCAGTTTATTCTTATTCCCCCTTCCATCCTAGCCAGAGATAAATGTGGCAGGCCTTCTCAGTGGCTTCCTTCTCCCTTTTTCATTTTTTTTATGGTCTATGTCCTAGCTTAGGCTCCAAGTCCCAGTGGTCAGGGACAAATAGTCTTGATTGCCCCTTTCCCTGGGATCTTTACAGCAGGAAAATAGAGAGAAAGGCAACATGAAGTGCACTTGTTCTGTGCCGTGAAGACTGTGCTCCCACTTTGCACTGGTATAAAATGACTGCGGCTGATGAAGGGCAGTGGAAAATCAAATCTCTGGGTCTTTTTTTCAATCATCTGTAGTCCCCTGCACACTTCAGGCGCTGTATGAATCATTATAATTTCTTCCACATTGCCACTTTGTCTGTGAGCTTCCTTTGAGCAGTGTTTTCTGTTTTGTGCTCTCTTCCAGCAGGCTCCAGCTTTTCTGGAAGCGGTTGCCTGAGCTCTTTCCCAGGGTGAGGGTATGCCAGCCAGTGCATCAATCCACTTTTGTTTTCATTATGCCAGCTTCCTGTGAAGTTTTCAAATTAATTTTAATGCCTCCCTCAATTTTAAGGCCTATAAAAAGACCTTGGTTCTGCCTACCTTGGTGAACTGGGACCTGTTCAGGAATCCAGAGGATGCTTTTGCCTTGGTGCCGGGGGTAGCCGTTTTCCCTGCCTGCATTCAACGGGTTCTGGCACTATCAGTCCAAAAACATCCGGACCCTTCCCCAGCACCCCCTCCCCCGGATCAGACGATGGAGCTACACTTTGGATGTCACACCCCTGCCCCACTCTGTGCTGGGTCGGGCAATCCCAGCAGGGCAGTCCCGAGCCTCACAGCCGTGTCCCTGTGCTTGATTAGCTTGTTGGAGCTGGGGGGTGCGCTGAGGCTCAAGTGAGAAGTGGTATGGGGCTTCCTATGCAAGGTCAGCAAAAAAAAGAATTGAATAAAGGGTTTGGTCTGTGTCTGGCCTGCAAGTCAAAAGGGTGCAGCTTGTGTGGACTTATTTATGTTAGCTTTAAACTAGCTGTCTCTGTGGCAACATAGATCATAGAACCATTTAGGTTGGAAAAGACCTTTAAGATCATCAAGAACCTTGGCATGGGCTCAGAGTTGGCAGAGGCAAGGACGGATGAGGACATCCTTGTACCCATGGAAGCTGTCCGTGTTGCATGCTAAGTCACGGGTCTGTGATTTGTGGATGCTTGTGGGTCTGTGGACAACTGCCAAGAACTCTGCAAGGAAAAGGGGCAAACCTGATGTTAGCCCTACATTTGCAATTTAGGCATCTTCGCCTCCAATGGAAAAATGTTTAGTGGCCTAAGGATCAGGAAAAAAAAAAAAAAAAAAAGCTCTCCGTGGGGCAAGATGCCAGGTTGCACTGGGTAACCCTTTTTCTGCTTTTTGCTTAGCTCTCTGCTAAGTGTCTTTAACAGCTCCCCTTCCTGATAAAAGAAAGGTTGTGTGTGGTAAGACAGTCTGGAAAGCATTTGTCTTGCTTGCAATGTGTTGCTAAGTTTGTGCTTCTCAGGGACACCCTCTTCCTTTCTAAGAGCTCTCTCATGGTGACAGGATCTGGGGGGACAAACCAGGCTGCAGAGAAATGACCGTTCTGTGCCTCTGGAGTCACAAATCTACCTCAGTGGAGAGTGGCTGTGAGCTGCAATAAGGCACAATGGAACCAAAAAAAAATTCAACCCCTTTGCACCGGCAGGAGGTCACAGAAGCAGCTTAACTGAGGTTGGGGAGAACCTCTGGAGGTCAGATGGTCCGGCCCCTCTTGCTGCTGCTTGGGGCTGACATGAGGATGTAGGGAAAAGGGCAAAATATTGACGAATGGGTCCCACAGCCATCCTTCTGTGTCTAGTTCTTCCTTGTTCACACACCGTTAAGGGACTCTGCTGCTGAAGTTGGCAAAGTGGCACTGCCAGAGCATGGGCGTCTGGTGGAAGAGAGCAGAGGAGAGACTCCCGCCTTTCCCCTACTCCCAACTACCTTTCACACTGTTCAAGTGTTTCAAATAACAGAAAGGGAAGAAACTCCTAAAAACTTTCTATTCACAACAAAGAAAGAGAAAAAGCTGCCAGTTTTCCTATCGGCTAAAGCCTCGTGGTCTCGACTCAGACATTACCTGGTGCATAAGGAGGCTTTCCCCAGTCAGATGGCGGAAGGAGCTCCTCTGCCAGTGCCCACCTAGTACTCCACAGCCTCAGATAAGGCTGAGACCTGGGTGGCTGAGAGATAGCCTGCTTATTATTACTTTTTTTTTTCCATCCCAGCATCAGGCAGCAAATGAAAATACCTTTTCAGGCCTCGTATTATTACCCATACGGATGGCACCTTTAGTGCGTGCTATTCATTGCTATAATAGCTGCACCTGTGTATAGCACGCGTGCTGGAGCTGTGGCAGCTGTGGACTGTAATTGCAAAACATTATTTTCTGTTTCTCCCCAAAAGCTTTTTTTCTTTTTTTTTTGTCTTTTTTTTTTTTTCCTTTTTCCTTGTTGTTGTTGCCGTGAAGGTCCATTTATAATGACTCTCTCGTTCTGCAGGGCTCCCTCTTCCTATTACACCTATTTCTCTAGGCTGGAGTTCTTCAAAGAGCACCCGTGCAAGCGCCCGTGCCTTCTCACCCGGGTGTGTGCCCGGCAGCCTCCACGCGTGAGCCCGGTGGTGCCCAGGGAGGATGGGGCACTTTGTGGCTGGACCTGGTGCTGTGTGGTCCAGCCGAGGGGCCAGGCTGCACCCATCATCGCCCCTGCTCCTGGGCAGTGGGCCTTTCTGTGGGTTGGTGCGGAGGCTCCGAGATGATTAATTCATTTGTTCCTTGAATATTCTGCCCCTGGGTGCCCGCATTACTGGGAATCAATTTAGTACTTTCAGGCCTGGATTAATGCGAGTGCCGATGGAGCATGCACGGGAGGGAGGAGGGGAATGGAGTGGAGGGAGCAGGGGGATATTCAGAACACAGCTAGCAACTCTTAAAAATGAAAAATACAGAGATGAAGTGCTTTAAAAAAAAAAGAATTCGTTCATTTGTTTTTCAGTCCTCTTAGCTATCACGCTAAATTCAGTTCACGGAAAGGCAACCAGCTAGTCAGTGTTTCGGGTTGTGCCTTATAAATCAAGGCTGTAGCAAGGAATTTGAAATGTATGTTGACGCTAGCTGTTCTCTTACCTCCTGCTGTAATGAATTCATGTCTGCAGACAACAGACACAATTATTATGGAAATTACACACACACAAACACTCAGAGGAAAACAGGTTGTGGTTTTTTTTTCACAGCTCTTGCTTTACTGCTCCTAATCCAGGCCTCCAGTACCTGACCGGGCTGCCATGGCCGGTGGCAGGATTTTGCCTACCTTCTGGGGGCAGTCACTGGAGGACATCACCCATGGTCTGCCCTGAGCATCTGAGTGTGGAGCTGGGGTTGCCACCACCTCCCAACCCAGTGCCCTCAGGTAGAAGCATGAAAGCTGGGTGTCCAGTCAGGGGCTGAAGAGCAGAGCAGTGGTGTGGGAAATAACCAGGCATCCACTGATTGCTTCAAGGAATAGAATTAGAATTGTCTAGGTTGGAAGAGACCTTTAAGATCATTGGGTCCAACCATTAACCTAACACTGCCAAAACCACCGCTAAACCACGTGCCTAAGCACTATGTCTACAATCTTGTAAATGCGTCCAGGGATGGTGATTCCACCACTTCCCTGGGCAGCCTGTCCCGATGTTTGATAACCCGGAGGAAGGTTGCTGTAATTAAATAAAATCAACAAACCCCAATTCCACTAAGCGTTCGTGCGCAGAGCGCTACATCGTGACGAAGGGAATCCAACAGCGAGTGAACAAGACCCATGTACCGAAAAGTTGAGCAATCCGTGCCCCTTCCCTGGACCCCCGGTGGGGGGTGGTCGGCTGCCTCCGCGCAGCCCCGATTTCTCCGCCGGGGCAGCTGCGGGCACCTCCGGGCGGCGGGGACGGGGACGGTGCCGGTAGGTGGCAGTCCTCCCTCAAGAATTTAGTTCTCCTTAATCTGAGGCAAATGGCATTTGTTTCTCCTCCAGCCCCAAAGACAAAGTTACGCAGCTTTTTTTTTTTTTTTTGTAAAATCTCAGGTTGTGTTTTGCGAGGTTTTTTTTTCTTCTTTTTGCATAAATGGTTTTTCTTTTTTTTCCTTCCTTTTTTTTTTTCCTTTTTTTTTCTTTTTTTTCCCTTCCCTCCCCGTCCCCCGTTTTATTTCCACAATATTATGGGGTCTTCATTGCTTGCTCTTCGTTAGTGCCCCAAAGGTTAAGGCAAGGGCAGGAGTGCGGTGGAGGCATTTCAATGAAGCAGAAAAAAAAAAAAAAGCCTCACAAGAAAAATTGTCCAGATGATGATAGACCTGAGTGGTGCATACAAAGCCTCCTTGAATGCCACAGCTTCATGAGAGTCGCTGTACCAGGAGCTAGAAAATGTTAGTGAGTTGAAGGGTGCTTTTTTAAGGCTGTTTTTATATGGAAGTTTCCTGAATTCAGACTTTTTTGGGCTGCGTGCGTATCTGAAGGCTGTTCTGCAAGTGCAAGTGAGGTGCCGAAGGCACTGGATGGTGGCCTGGTGTGAAGGGTGCTTTGTAATGTTCCGTGCATTTCACGGTGGCCTGTATTTCTGACATGAAAATGCTACTGAGGAGCATTTCCAAACGTTGCCTTTTCTCTCGGGTCCTTTGAAATTGGCACCAAATGTCCACTCTAGAAATTTTCCTGAGGAGACCAAACATCGGTGAGGGACAAAGCCGAGCGTTCATGGCCAGCTGACCTCCATCTAGCATATCGTCTTTTTCCTCCCCTGCGAATTGAGCGCGCGTGGTGGTAGCAGGACGGGGACCCCCAGAGAGGAAAGCCCTCAGTGCACAAAGCCATCGCAGCAGCAAGGGCAGCTTTCCTTGGAGCATACACCGCTCACCTCTGGAGGCACCCAGACCTGCATGCAAGATTTTCATATGGGCCATCCCTCGCGAGCCTTGGACACCCTTTTGAGCTGCCAGTGTGGTGTTAGCTAACGTTACCTGTCTCAGACATTAGACTGAGACCATGAATTGCTTCTGAAGAGGCTGTTGAGTGGCCATTACAGGGCAGCAACGTTTGGTCAGTAGCTTGCCACGCTGAAACTGTAACATGGTGCACAGAGACGATGGGTTCCCACCTAGTCTGGTTCATCACCATGCCCTTCAACCTTCCTGGCTTGTTTGCTTTGAAAGAAATCATTTTCTAAACCAACAGGACAACCCTTGAGAAATCTTTCTTGTGACGCGGAACAGCTTTGTCTGGATTTCAAAAACCTGACGGAGGCTTTGAACTTTCTCCTATTGCTGTTCACCTTTCTCTGTGTGCTGGGTAATTTAGTTAGGGGGAGCCATAAACAGAGAATTCTATTTCCCTTGATTTTTTTTTTTTTTTTTAAATGTATTTCCTAATTAGGAAGTTAATTGCAAAGCGGAGCAATTGGTTGTAAACTGGCTTTACCGGTGGGTTTGTGTGTCTGCAGCTTTTTTGTGCCTTTATTTCAGAGAGGAAATATTAAAGGATGGATGAGGCGTACAGAGTTTGATCATGATACAGCAGTTCTTACCTCCACGTCGCTGGCTAAAACCAGCTGAGGGCTGTGTAGATAGCTGTTACCATCTGTCGGTTGTGAGATGATTTGATAGTTTCGAGTTGTGTTTCTATGGGACGAATTTCTATTTAACAAGAAAACACCAGTGAAACAGGCGCTCTTGCTAATCATTAGCAAGGCCAGAGATTGAATAGATGATGGAAACTGAATTTCTTTCTCATCTAGCTCTTGTCAACACTGCGTGAAAAATAGAGCAGGCCTCGAATTGGGAAAACAGCTTCATCAAATTTTGAACTTTCCAAGTTATTTTCATTGTGCAGGAACCAGAATGGACTTTTTTTTATTTCTTGTGAAACAGAACACGGCATCCTTTAATGAAATCCGCAAGCAGAATAACTCTTGAGATATTTAACTCACTAAAAGTAAGTGTTTTTTCAGAGACCAAAACCACTCAGTAGTAACTTTTGTGCTAATTTTATTAAAAATTATGACCAAATTTTGCAAAAAGAAGGGAAAATCCTGAAAAGTGTCATTTTTTCCAACTAAGATGTATTTAATGCCAAAATTTTCTGTTGTTCCCAGGTGAAAAATGTGTCCCAGCCATTATCGAATGTTCATTCAAAGCCAGGTTTGGGTTTTCTAAGCTATTTTTTTCTTGCATGTAATAATCAGTAGCAACACTGGAAATCAGATCTTTAGCTGACATTCATTTGAACTCCCTGTAGTCGCCCATCTTTGAACATTTTTCCAGATTTTGAAGTGCTTATGCATTTTTTCTTTTTTTCTTTTTTTTTCTTTTTTTTTCTTTTTTTCTTTTTTCTTTTTTCTTTTTTTCTTTTTTCTTTTTTTTTCTTTTTTTCTTTTTTTTTTCTTTTTTTTTTCTTTTTTTGTGTGTGCATTACAGCCACACCAGCAGACTTGAGCGAGGATTAAGATCCTGTTGTGAGCAGCGTTGCACAAGCACATAGCAAGAGCCAGTTGCTGCCCCAAAGAGTTTTATAATTAACATAATGAAGGCAGACGAAATTTGGGAATGGAAGCAGGCAAATGGAGACAGAGGAACTTGTCCAACCTCAAGGCTGGGATGAAATCCAGATTTCCAGCATCCTTATCCAGGGCCTGACTCCTGACTGGCTCAGGCTTTCCCACCCTGACCCCCTTCTTCAGCATTTTCCAGTTGGGTGGACTTTTCCTCAGACCTTCCCTCCCACTTCGCACCACCTTTTGGGGAGTCACCTCCTTTGTCGGTCAGACCCGAGAGGAGATGGCTGAAAGGAGAGGTCAGATGTCAGAGGCGATAGCTCAGCAGCTGGCTCGCTGAGCTCCGGGCCCTATCGCCAGCAGTTGCCGGAGTCAGATACTTCAGGGAGATAGAGAAGAAACCCACAGCAGGCAGTTATGAAATGGCTTACCCCTGGGAAAGTTTCCTTTGAACTGCTGTCAATTAAAGGATGACTTGTGGCCTCCAGCACTACTTTTATTTATTTATTTATTTATTTTAGTATTTACTATGTAAATTCTAGATGTTCTTGTTACCCAGACTTGTTTATGCTTGGTTTGCCTAATTTAAGCTAAAACAGCTCCTCAGGGCAGAGTTCTGGTCTTCTTACATCTGTAAATTACCATGCGCCCCCCCCCCCCCCCCCCAAAATTGTGCATGTTGTAATAAATAAAATAGCAGTGCTGGGTCCTTCTGGTTTTAACCAGTCATTCCCAACCTTTCCTTCTCTTTTTGGTGTTGGTTAGGTACACTGTTTGGATTGAAGCCGTCTTCGTCCCAGATTTTAAAACAAAAGAAAGTTGCATTCAAAGAGAACCAAAACCTAGTCAAAGAGGTGAGGAACATCTTTGGGATGTCCGTATCTTTGTTTCCATGGCCTTTTTGGTTCGGGTACCTGAGGCACCAAAATTTCCTCAGTGGTGAAATACAGTATCCAGAGTCAGATCTTCATCCAGGATGTCAGGCTGCTTCCCCAATGACAGGTGGAACTTCAGGGCACAGCACCTTGGGAGATGCTCCAGGGGCACCTGCCAGGCAAGACTCATGTTGGAGTTGCGTGAGCCCCTCAGGGCAGATCTCTGGGGAGGCCACAGCTGTCCTGACAGACTGAAACCAGTGTGTGGTGGGAGGGGTGGGTAACCCGGCTCCTCCTCAGACTGGGTAAAGATGTAGCTCATATAGGGTCTTTCCCAAGCTGGTATTTCACATGACCTGGTCTAGTGGGAGGTGTCCCTGCCCATAGCAAGGGGGTTGGAACTAGATGATCTTTAAGGTCTCCTCCAACCCAAACCATTCTATGATTCTTTGATTCTACGACTTTGATTACACCTATCCTGGAGCTTGCAGGACTCTTCCCTAAAGTCTGTTAACTGCTCCAGAAAGTGCTAATCTTATTTGTGCAAGCACTTACAGCAAATTTCTTGCGGAACATGCTCAGTAAGGCTTAATGCACGAGCTAAGGCGATATGCGTGCTGACAACGAAAGCAGCCACCACTGCTTTTGAAAAGGAGGAGGTACCACTGCACCTGATGAGCCTTGTGGTCCTGACACAAGGTGTACTTAACATCAAGAAGGTTTTGGCACCTTTATTGTAACCCCTCTGGATCATACACCTCCGCTATGATACTGTGGGCAGCTTTTTCTCAGAGCAGGACAAAGAAAAAAGTGGTTTTACAGGTCAAGATTAGTTTATTTGATGTGGTAGCTTGAGTTAGATTTCAGTGTCCTTGTCTAAATGTTGCTAACCTAGCTGTGAAGTAATCGAGGAAACCACATTACAGCTACACAAATGTTGTGAATTAGAAAAAAAAAGCACCACCCAAATCCAATTCTCTCTGGTCCAGCTTTACTGAGAGATATGAAGATAAACAAAACCTCATGTGAACTCTGGCCTAACCCTTGTCCCCAGGTCTGGCTGAGATCAAAGATGAGTCATTTACTGTGGCATCATGGTGAAAATGAGCATCTGGATTGGGTTTCTAGCATGCAAAAAGCCACACTGTGCACACTGCGGTCCTGCGTGCTCAAGTAGGATGAAACATTGATTTTTTTTTTTCAACAAGAGGACTGCTAGGGCTCTTATCCATCTTCCTTTACCCCTTTCCCTCTCCTACAGTCCCACTGACCCGACTGGGAGAGGTCAAGCAGAGGACCTCCTACCCCACTGTGTGCTAGGCTGCATCCTTAGAGAGAAGCGAGTGCTTTGCCTGCCTGCTTGGGAGTAGTGCTCAGATGCAAGCCTTCACCACAGATGGCTGAAACTGAATTTTCAGTTCACTGGGTGTGTTATTTCTACCCTGTTTGAACCAGAAATATGTTTGTTTAAATATTTTCTCTGAAATTTCACTTTTGGAAATTTGCCTTGTAGCATTTCAGAACTAGTTCACTTGGTGATTCGTTTAATTTGGGAGCTAATTATTACAATTTTCTGGTATTCCTTGGTGTCAGTTATCAGAACTATCTTGATGTAACTGGTAAGTCATACAAATAGTACAAAACCCAAAATGAACCACCTAAAAACATTTTGACATTAGATTCTCAAATTTCATTTCAAAACTCAAAAACCTGACCTCAAAATGCTAAGATGTTCTGGGATGAAAACGCCTAGCTCATTTTTATTTCATTTCAGTATCTTTTTAATGGGACTTTTATTGAGATCATTACTAAAAAGATTAAATTGGGTAAAGCCTTTAGTTTTTCATTATAAATTCACTCTTAAATTCTGTCACCACTACCCTGCACCTGCAGAAGAGGTGCCCATGTGAGGTACATGTCTCTATTGAGTCTGGATGAGAGGCTTTTGCCTGGGTCTTAGAGAAATGTTAAAGGCAACACTGTTAAGAGTTTGATTTAATGCCACAGTGAATTTATCTTATTGTGTCTTTATTTTCTCAGACTTATCTGGGCTCCAGCTCTTCTCATTAGGGGTAAAAGCTCAGCAACTGTGTAAGTCTTGCCTACTTAGGTGTCATACCTGCCTGAGCCAAGCCAGCAGGGATTTATGATGTTGATATTAAATATGATATATTAACATGTAGATATGGTGATGGAGAGCCCTGTATTACCACATCCCTTTCATCACTCCTTCTGAGAGGAGCATGGAAAGAGCTGAAGGAGGGGTCAGAAGAAGACAAGATTAGGAGATAGGGCAGCGAGCCTCTAGGTTTAATGTTGAATTTGGTGAATTTTGAGGTCATTTTAATTTCTGGTAGTGGCGAGTTCCACGCCACATAAATCACAGGTCTGTGGGAGAGCAGCCAGGCGCTGCTGTCAGGAGGAGATGGATGGCTGGTGGGGAGAGGTGGCCTCCCAGGTGAGCCTGGCTGGGACACGTGCAGGCGCAACGGGCAGCTTAAACCGCACTCTGGCTGCACTGAAGAGTCTGCGTCCCGCTGGCGGGGTGAAGGTGGAGGTTTGTTCCCTGGGACCCGCTTCGCTGAGCAGATGTGCTGCTCTGCTTCACATCAATGCAGAGCTTCATGGGTTTTTTTTGGTTTAACAGCAGGAGGCATCAAACCTGTGCCCACCTCGCTTACCCTGGGGGTAGGTAATAAGCTGTCATGGGCGGATGAGAAGCGCTTTGCCTTGTACCTGCTGTTTCTTATCTCCCAGAGCTCAGCCCAGTCTCCAGGGTATCAAGGGCTGACCCCAACATCCCAAGTAGGCACTGCTGGGGAGAGGAAGACAGCTGAGGCTGAACAAGCCTCCCTGGTGGGTGGCTGATGCTGCCAGTGTCCTGGCAGGATGTACACTGGAACAACACAAAGCTGATAACGCCCCATCCCTCTGGGAGCCCACCACTCCTCCTGCCAGCCTGGCATCCGGAAACCCGTCTTCTGACCTGACCAAAAGCTGGGGTAAACCCTGGGGTGGCTGAGGCTTGCAGATGGACTGCACGGCTCACAGAGAGCACTGTCGCTGGCCTTTTGCATGAGTCTCCTTGTCATGGGACAGCAGCAGGGTGGCAGGGCTGTACTTCACACCACCACACCGCTGGTTGTCCCCTCCTAACTCCGCACTCCTTGCCCTGTACTAAGCAGAATAGCAGAGTGAAGATAATGATCCTCATTTATATCAGTTAAGGTCTCAGCCCACTCTGGAATTTACTTCATTAAGACTGTGGGCTGAATTTATTTTCATTTCTCCTACCCTAGTGCCTTGCTGTAGTGTAACTGAAGCATCTCCTTCTAGTGTACTAAAGTACTGGAGTTGTCTCTTCTCATTTCTTTCAACCTTCTTCAGCTTTCTCTTCCTCCCCTTCCCACTTCTCCTTCTCGCTCTCCCTTTTCCAAGTTGTTTACCCACTATCACTCAGCCTCTGATGCCGGGCGTCATCTGGATTCCTCAGGCACTAGCAATGAGAAACCCTAACATCACTGCAGGGAGAAGAAGTGCTGAGGGAGGGCAGAAACCTCTAGGGCCAGGAATAAAAAAGCAGGATGGGCAAGAGCCAAAATTTAAAAGGAGTGAAGCAGGTGAGGACACTAGGAGAGGAGATCGTGGACCATTGCCTTTGGCTGAGAGAGGGGAATCTATACATGGTGCCATGCGTCTGTGCATGTCCTATGCTGATACAGTCAAAAGCGGTTCTTCATGTCCAGCCCCATTCCCTCTCCAACGGGGGTCTGGGACAGGACTATCCTTTGAGAATACGTCCTGTCCGCGAGGACTCTGGGTCATCCTTTTTCCCCTTTCTCCCATTTGTGCCTTTGAAGGAGGAAAAAGAAGTAAAAGGAAACTTTTAAAGTGGCCTTTTAAGGGTCACTGCCTCTCAGAGCTTTGGCTTCTCCAAGCAAGGGACGCAGAGGTTTTTGGGAGGTGGCTTTTGTGGCAGTAAGGCCCCATGATGTGAGCAAGAGCAGCAGCAACCCCAGAGGAGCCCACCCCATGCAGGTAGTCCATCCTCAGCAGCGTGACTGCTGTGATCAGGATGCCAGTGCCTGTGGTGTTTGCCATCTCCTTTCTCCTCTTCCCATGCCTGCGAGGCTGTAGCTCTCATTCCGGTGGTGGTGGGTCAACTCAGCATCTCACTGGTTGTGCTGCAGAGCCCCCCACACTGCTGACAGCACCGGGGTGGATGTCAGAGCCGTCGGACCTGTTTTCAGGGTAGGGGACACTGCAGTGGGGTTGCTGCCAGGTTTACCAGATTTTGCCTGATTTCTGCCATGAGACTGGTACCTCCTCCCCTTCATTTCCATCCAAGCCCCAGTGCTCCCTCTGCTGGGAAAAGTAAAGAGGTGACAACCCACATAAAATAGGCAGAAACGGCCCTGGAAAGCATTAACATGATATTGTGCTTTCCACTCTGTCACACACCTGTGTGACTGTAGCTGCAGCAAGGTCATGGCCACTGACGGCCTGTAGACATACAAGACAGGGTTGTTGTTTGGTTGTTTTTCTTAATAGGCTTTCCTGTGAGTCTATGCTTTAAAAGAGATGTAGAGCCCTCTTTCACAGCAGCCTGGCTTTAATATAGCTTGTCCTGCCCCTCTGTTTGCCCCTAATGCAGGACTTTTTCCAAAGCCTGACTCTAAACTCACGGTGCTGAGGACTGATGGCTCATCACTTCTTGTTCTTACGTCTGGTATAAGACCCTTAGAACCTTCCTAGAGGCAGAGGATTTCTTCACTGGGGGTAACCCCATGGCACAGATGGCCCTTTTCATGTAGCACCAGTGCTGCAATATAACACTAGAAATACCTGTTTTGAATAAGGGAAACAAAAAGGTTTAAATGTGTGTGCTTGTGTGGGGCACAAGCCTGTGTCTGCATGAGTACTATCAATGGATGGGGAGAAAGTGTCCACCAAGCTCTTCATCTGTTTTGGAGGTGGTGGCAGCACATTTGCTTCTATAGAGAGCTTTATAGACTTGTTTTCCATCAATGGGCAGCCCTGACTGCATTAATTCCTTCCATTGAAACAAATGAGTCTGTGGCTGGATCTGACTGCATGGCTTTCAAGGGAATTCATTCTGTATCTTTCATGTTAGTGATATCTGTGAAAAACAGGAAACTGTTTCCCCATCTCATTCACATAATAGATAAGATGAGAAATTAGCTGCTGGATGAGCATCCTGGGGGCTGTTCATTTTGTCACAATAAATAAGACTCTGCTGCTGCTGCCTCCTATGTGCACACACCACACACACACGTGCACACACACACATACACGTGCACGCTCACTCACACTGTCTCTCTCTCTCAGGATCATCTTCTTGCTTGAGAGCAGCTCTGCCTCATCACTACAGACTCCCTGATTTTAAAAGGTTTTCCTCCCTCAACTTCTTTTCTCTTTTGCTTCCTACCACAGCCGCTGCCTGTGGAGTGCCCAAGCTCCCCACAGCTGGCTGTGTGCACCCCCAAATGAGGAAGGTTTGGGTGGGGAGTGGATTTTCACCAGCACGACATGGCAGATACCACCTACTGCTCGCTGCTCTTCCACCTTCCATGTCCAAGGGCAGGGAGCAGATGGGAGCCCCGACGTGCTGCTGCAGTGAGCTGAGGGTGCGCTCCAGCCAGTGATCCCCTTGGATGGCCTCCACAGCTTGACAGCAACGATTTTTCTCCAGCCTGATGAGGACCACACCATCCTTCTGCACTGCTTCCTCCACAGGCAGTGATCACTGCCATGGCCAGGTACCGCCGTAACCCAGGGGTGACAGGCAACACCAGCTTTCTTTTGAAATTTGGTTTTTCCACCACCTCACCTTTTGCCCACTTTTGGACAGTAAAATGAAGCCGACATCAGGCAGAATTAATCATGTTCAAGAGCTGCAGCTAGTGTTTAGGATGAAGAAAAAGTACTCCCAGGAGGACGCTGGAGAAAGAGAGGGTGCTTTTGCCCTCTGAGGTATCTTCCCGCAGACCCAGCTCGGGGGAAGCTCACGGCCTTGGAGCAAATTTGAAAAAAGGAAAGTGTAGTCAAAGCAGAGGTGGGTTTTTTTTTTTTTGGTTTGTTTTGTTTAATGTTTAGAAAACTAAAGAAAAGGAAATCAATTATGAGGCCTACCTGAATTTTATTTCCTCACCAAAAACCAAATTACTCAGCAAACTTATCGCTTGCTATTGCAGGCCTTGGTATTAAAGAAAACAATCAGGCCAGCAGGATTAATCTCTGACAGCTGCCTTATCTTTAACTTGCACCTTTGTTATTTTCTGATGAGCTTCTCTTTTTTTGCTGCCACGTTGTACCATACCTCACTGGTTCCTTTCATTTTATCATCAGGCAGGAGCGGAGGACCTTTCAGTTTATTAAAAAACCTTTATTTGTGAAGAACAAAGAGGGGGGGAAAAAAGGCAAACAATGAGGTCAGACAATCTCCTTCTTGCCAGGAGTCACTCACCTGTTATTTAGAGTGTTATCAGTTAGAGGAGACTTGCATCATTGAAAATCAGTCCCTGACAGCATACTCCGTTAATGCGCACACCCCTGCACATGCACGCACACACACACATACGTGTAGGCACACAAAAGCTCCTTACAATTGACTCATACCAACCTCCAGACAAGGTCTTCTCCTGCCAAGGGTATAATATTTTCACCGGGGGAAGTCCATTTTTGTTCTGCCTCGACTGCGGCGGTCAGGGTCCGTGGCACAGGAATACGGCTTTGACAAGTTGAGCTGCAAGAGGCTACTTGCACCACAAACAGCGTCCTCTGCACCCCAGGAGAGCCTCCTGTCCTAACCTGCCTGGTGCTCTCCTGGCAGCTAGTGAGACGCAACGTGACTTTGAGATTCACTCTCAAACAATAGCCTTTCTTTTCTGCTGGGGTTGGTCATGTGCCTCTCCAATTAAGCTTTGCTAATGAGGTTGGCTCAGGTAGCACCCAAAATGACTTTTTCAGGTAGGAACTTGTCATTTCCCAACTGCAGTCCTCAGTGTTGTGCAGACGCTGATCCCCTTGGTGCAGGAAATGCCTCTTGCCTTTGTCCTCCTGGTGGGTTTTGCTGTGGAAGTCTTCACAGAAGCTTATAGGGGCAAGATGAACTCTGATTGCAAAATGTAGAGCTGGTTTCCTACTCTTGACACAACAAGTCCAGCTTGCAGTGTTTTTTTGCTTCCTTTCCTCCCATCAAGATCTGCACTTGTAGGATGTGAGCTCACCAATGAGTAAATGCAAATTAGTGGCATTGCATTGGTCCCACAGGGCTGAAAGTTACACCTACAAATACAGTTATAAAACCAGTCCTCTTTCTGGAGTTTGAAGAGCAAACCAACTTTGAAGCTGTCTTTCAGGAAGACCTTGTTGAAGACATCGAGATTATTGGTGACTACTTTATGACAGTGGCAATGGATTATGTACTCACTAAGTTCAATGTACTGATAGCTCATCTTGATGTGGGCATTACACGCGTACGTCAGTACCATTTATACAGTGTAGTTCAGCCGGGGGGTACTTGCAATGTATATATTTTGCATAGGCTTACGGCCATGGAGGGGAAAGTTTCTCACGAAGGAAGGAACAGATCTAGTCTGGGATGGGGACTCAGTTACAAATGCGTCACGAGACAGAGTTTAAACCAAGACTGAGAGCCAGACAGGTGATTTTTAAAGTCTTTTTAAGTCATCTCTGTATAGTTGAAGGCTAGCCAAAGACTATGTGCATGTTGCAAGAGCTGTGGAGTTAATGCCACTGAGAAATTTTTCAGTATTTAAAAAGAGCTAACAGAATCAAGGAAAAAAAGAACAACCAACCCATAAATAATCATAGTAACCCCTACAAAAATTAAAAAGGCCTGGAACTCAAAGGTGGGAACAGTCGTGTACATGATGACAGAAGATAAGATGATCTAGCAGTATAAATACTTTACTGGCAGGAGTTGGTCTGCTGTAAATCATGCTGCCAAGAGCGGTGCATGGCATTCTTGTCCTTTGCCTCTCCTCTGAACCAGAGGGGGAAGCAGATGGTATAAAACTGTTTCTTCCAGAACTATGCCAATCCCCATCCTAGGGAAAACCACACCTCTAGTGCCTGTTTCAGGCAGCTTTCAGTCCCCTTTACACCACTGGAGAGCAAAACTCCCCCAACAAAGCTTTTCTATAGGTAAAAAAAGCACAGTTCCAAAGGACTGACATCTCCTCGTTAGATGCTTTGGGGAGCTGGGTTTCCCTCCTTTCCTGGGTTTTGGGGTGAGTTTTGCAGTGTGTTTTGTCCATGGTTTTGTCCTGTGAGCTCTAGAAGAAGTCTCCTCTGTCACACATAGCTACAGAAACTGAAGGTCTACGGTTGTCATTGCATACCCCAAAAGCAATCATGAATGGTTGCTGGTATATTAAATGGAAATATACACAGATCTCTAGCTAGGAGGGATATAATTGTCTGTAAAAGGAATAGATGTGTTTCCAGACTGTGGATATACACAAAGAAATGCCTTTTGCAATCATGATCTATTTACCTGTTTGTATATATATGTACATGCATGTGCCTTTAGACAGAATCAGCTATATCGTCTGAGACCTTTGGTTATTTTCAGCAATCTGCCTCTCTTCTTTCTAGGTGTTTTCATCTCTTCTCTGGAAGCATTATTCAGTTTGACGTCTCAGTTCAAATCTGCAATGTACGAACCCAGCTGAAAAGAACCTGAGAAAATGAGCAGAGACAGCCACACAAAGGGAGCTTGGGGAGGACTGAAATCAGAAGAAAAAGAAAAGTAGGATAATTCTTCGACAAAGCAATCTTTGGGATCTGATGCTGTTGTGTCTTGTTATTGTATTCCATGCTTTGTTGTTGTTGTTTGTTTATTTTTTCTTTTTTTTTTTTTTTTTTTTTCTGACAGTGGTCAGTATCTCTTGTCTTCTCCTCTCTAGAGCGACGGCAGTCACATATTGCAGTGAACTCTCAATACGAGCTTGAAGAACAGGTCAGGCCTCAAGAACCCCCTAGCAAAGAAACTAATCAGTGGCATCGGGTAGCCTGAGCTACAGGAGGCAGCCTGGCTTACTCCCTTTCGTGTGGCCATACCTACTTAATTCTTTCCAGTGCAGCAATACTCTACTCGTGCCTTTCCTTCCCTGGCTCTCCAGTAAACAGCATTGGCCTGAAGCAATTGCAATTATTTATTTGATTCCATTTATGCTGTGCACAATCTTAGATTGCATTAGCTACAGTTAAAATAAAAACAAATCAAAACTCATATCCCCTACTGAATTATACTGCCATGACAACAATGAAAGTAAAAGTGTCCTCATCAAAACCTCCCTTCTTAGCCCACCCCGGTATATTAAACTAAAGCTTAACAAAAGAGACAAGTTTCGCAATGTGCCCCGAAGGTTCACCACGCAAGGAAGCAAATTCAAAAGCTGTAGGCCTTCTTCTGCTGGGAAAAAAAGCCATTTCCAAATGCACTGCTCCAGGGACTGTCAGTTCAAATGCCTCGGCTCATCTCAATGGTGGACCTAGCCTTCATAGGCAGAGGTAGTCTCTGGGGGACGGGCAGGTTCAAATCAGAAGGAGATTTAGAAACTAAGGCCTGAATTGCACCTGGAAATGAACTGAAAATTGGCGCAGCCTGTGTACCATCTGCGCTCTATGGTTTGTGTCTGAAATGTGGATATGTAAGCAGGCAGCTGCATACTGCAATTAGCTGAAGTTTCTGAGTGGTCCTCAGACATAGTGCTGAGCAGACCACATGGCAGCGATCCAGTCTGGAGATGAGAAAAGCACAGACAATGGTGACACAGTCCAACAGGACAAGAGGTTGAAATCTCCTCACCAAGCAGATAGGAGAAGGGGAAATAAACACTCGTAGCTCCTGCTGCTGCTGGAACATTCAAAAGCATCTGGAAATCCAGGAGGCCTTCTCCAGCCGGGCATCAAAGGGCAAGCCTTCCCTCCATCCAGACGGCGAGCATCACTTTTGCCATGTCCCCCAATTATTTCCTGCCACCATTATCGTTTTGATTTCGTGTGCAGTCAGCTCTTGTCTTCCAAAACCTGGATTTGGATTGAGCCTGAGAAAGCCAAATGTCTGTAAAACCTGAAGTCCCTTGAAATAGGAGTCACAGAGCTGAACATCATGAGCATTTTGATGGCATTGTTTTCCAGCACTGTGATGGTTCCTTTGTGACTATCACAAGCCATCTGTGGAAGAAACAATTAAATAACCCTCTAATAACCCAAAATACATGCAATTTTTTAGTCACATCTCAGAACCTCTTGACCATAACCTGGGCAGGTGCTGAATATAAGGACTCTGAGGCATAACTCTGTTATGGAAGACTCTCTCTAAAGTTTATCTCAAAGGTGGTGGTCTCCTTGCTGCAGTGAACAAAACCTGTTTGAGACCTGCTAGATTTATCACATCCAGGATTCAGATGTGTGGCAAATTTTAGCCCTAGTTACAGAAGTGAGGAGGATTGTAGAGGCTTTGCTGAGGGAATTTTGGGGAGGAAAATGGTGGCTCAAAGTGGTAAGCTGAGGTTGGAGCTTTACTGTTGGCCAAGAGTCATGCTGGTCTGAGAGCCCAAGTATACTGTGCTGGGAGTGCCTGACGTATGGAAGGGGTGCCAAACAGACTGATTAAATGACAAGATGACAACTGCATTATCATGAACCCCATGGGTCTGACCTGCTCCTGCACTGCTCCGGTTTTAGGCTGGTGTAACTCCTCTGAAGTGTCTTCTCTCTGCTGAGGCATCCGGGAGCAACGCATTGCCCTGGAGCTGTGTGGTGGTGCAGCTGGGATCGTTTCCTGAAGGGCAGAGAGCAATCGCGCTTCTGGGAGTGAATAAGTAAAATCACTACACCTCAGAGTTTAGACAACAGTGTAATCTAATGACAGCTATTCATTAGCTAAAAGGAGTTTTCTCAATAAAGCAACAAACACGTGGAAACTCGGACAAGTTCACATGGGGAGCAGTTTCCAGTTTTTCGAGAATGACTGTACATCAGGAGTGGTAATGTAGAAATCCACATTATTATATCACCCAGGTGTGAAAGGTTTGGTTTAAAGTTATGTTTGTTCACTGTGCTAACTGATGTGGAGGGTATACTTCTTTTTGTCCAGCAAGCACTGAATAACCAGCCCAGCACGGTTGCTTGATTTTGTTCCAGCACACCCAACATCCCGAGGACTGGCAGCTCATTTCAAATTGGATGGCTTTGGTTGTGAGTGGTGTGTAAGACAGAGTGGCAGCACTGGCTGAGGCTGCTGCTGTCAGTTAAAATAATGGTCTTTTTACTAGTGAACTGTGCACATCTGATCTTGAGTCGTTGAAGAGAAAACAGCATGGAGAGAGCTCCGGGAGGCAGCTTGCACAGTGCCCTCTCTAGTACAATAGTGGAGGGGACTTACACTTCAGGTTTCTGCTCACTCGATACCAGCTTTGATTTTGTCCAGGTTTGATTTTGTTCCTAGCAAAATGCACCTTGGTTCAGATCTGTTAGTTTGTATTTATGCCTAGGAGAAGACCAATGCAATAGTGTCAGTGTAACTGTCTGCATAAAGAATTTGGTAGTCTTGATTTAAAAATTCTCTTTCAGAGCTGTGTGACCTTCTGAAACTTTGGGGGCATACTGTCTACCAGGTCACCTACCTACCCAGGTGTTCCAACACATCCAATCACTTGACCATCACAATCCATGCTTTCTATGGCTTGTTGCATCGACCATGCCAATCTGCCTTGGGATTCCCTCCGCTCGCTCGTCTTCCCATGCTGCATCGAACATCAGTTACACATCTTTGTTTTCAAGGCCTGATTTCCCAGCTAGCACATCACTGGGCCACCACCATCCCTTGCATACTCATGAAATGTCTACTTCCACCTCCAGTAAGGCAATTTTCTGGTCTCTATTGCTCGTTTGTTAAATTTTCAAACAAGGGCCTCTGTGTTTTCTTCCCTGTTGCCTTGTTAAAGTTTCAAACAAGTGTCTCTCTGTTTTCTTTCCTGCTGCCCTTTGTGCTCAAGATACATCCCCTGCAGCCAAATCCAAACTTGCCTTATTATTGCTGTCCAACCCGCCTTGAGACTATCCTTTATAATGGTATCTATAAGAGTCTGGACAACTGCTTGTGGGTGTACTGGAGTGACTGCCTGTCCAGCTGACTACTATTTTTCCTGTTATTTCCTTGTATTTCCTTCCTGTCTGTATTTGCCTGGGGTCTTTTTTTCTCCCACTAACCCTCATTTCTTTGTAGTTTAGACCATTCTCTTGTGCTGTGCTTGTACAGTGCATGCCACAATGCGAGCCTTGCCTGTGGCTAGGGCTCTTGGACACGATGCTGGTTTATATCAGGTGGAGATGTTCTGCTGGGAGGCCTGTGTTGCCTGTTGCTAGCCCTGGTTAGTGTGGGACGTGCATTCCTCAATACCCCAACATGGCTGTGCAGTGTCCCAGTCTCCCTGGAGTCCGACCCTATGTAATCTGCAAAATTTGGAGGGGTTTTACAGTGAGGAAGTGCCACACTGCAGCACAAAAAGGTGCAGGGTCAAGTTTTTCCCTGATGCAACAGGACAAAATGCCATCCCAGCTGATGGAGGCACAGCCATGGTACATCAGCAGAAAATCAGCCCGCCTGCAGGTAGAGAACTTCTGTGGGGTCTCTGCCTCTAGTTTGAACCAGACACCAGAGGCTGTGATGAGCAACTCATACCAGGTCAGCAATGGGAGGAGGAAGAGGGAGAAGGAGAGGGAGAGTCAGGCAGGGGAGAGGCAGGGACGGGAGGTGAGAGAAGGGGAAGGGAAGAGGAGGAGAGAGGGAAGTGAAAGGGAAGGGGAAAGGGAAGAGAAGGGAAAGGGAAAGGGAAGGGAAGGGAAGGGAAGGGAAGGGAAGGGAAGGGAAGGGAAGGGAAGGGAAGAGAAGAGAAGAGAAGAGAAGAGAAGAGAAGAGAAGAGAAGAGAAGAGAAGAGAAGAGAAGAGAAGAGAAGAGAAGAGAAGAGAAGAGAAGAGAAGAGAAGAGAAAAAAGAACACGAAAGGCATTGTTTGGATCTATTGGCCAAATATGTTTTAAAAATATAACTGTATTTTTTCCACCTCAATGGAATATGAAAATTCTGTAAAAGTATTTTAAAGATAAGTACTAGTTAAGTAGCCCCAAATAATCATATTTTTCTTTGAGCTTTATATTTCTCTTAAGTTAAATCCATTAGTAGATTAGGTTTTGCCAGCTCTATTCATGGATATTTGATCCTTGAATCCTTTCAAGAAAATCAATGCGTGGCTTTCCAGCTAATTAGCATAACGTTAATAAAACGTATAAGGCGGCCAGCCTTGCCGAAACCCCACACTTCGCCTTACAAAGTCCGCGGGGAAGGTCAACAAGTCCTTTGGGCGCCCCGGCCAGGGGCGGGGGCTGCGACATCCCGGGCGGCGCCGGGGGGCTCGGCGGAGCGGCGGGGACCGGGCGGGCAGGGACGGCCTCCCCTTCCCTATTTTCCTCCCCCCCCCCCCCCCCCCCCCCCATCCCCCTCCGCTTTCTTCTGCAAATCAAAGCCGCCATCTGCTGTGACAAGTGTTCCCATTCACCTTTTCCCTCTTATCTGCTCCCTCGCAGGGAAGTGCTCTGGAGGCTGACAGCCTAATCTCCGTGCTGATGCTGCATTTCTGCAGCCATCGCCCCCTCCCCGTCCCCCACCGTCTGCCCTCTGTTTACGGCGGGAGAAGTGGGCTCCGGGGTCCCGCCGGGGAACCGGGGCTGTCGGGGTAAGGGGCAAGGAGGGGAGATGGGGGGTAAGGGGCAAGGAGGGGAGATGGGGGTGCTCTCTACTCCTGGAGTACCCCGCTGGTCCCCAGCGCCCCTCCCCGTCTGTTTGCCCCCTGCTGTATTACTCCCATTTTTGAGGTAGATGCTGAGGGAGGTGTGTGAGAACCTCGCTTGTTTTCCCCTTCACTTTTTTCCCCCGCAAACTTGCGCAGCTCACTGGTATTTCTCATCTGTTGAGAGGAAATCATTGGGGTGACTGAGAAGCTTAAGCTAAAATATGTAACGGGCCCCGATAAATCACGGCAGTAATGGCAATGCAGCAGATCGCAGAAGTGCTGGGGGGTAAATATTTTTTTCTTTTCCACCCAGTCAGCTCATGCTGACACCTCTGTGGCTGCATAGGTGTCAACGGAGAGAGAATTAGTTCCCCGCATGAAAGAAACCTAAGAAGGGAAAAAAAAAAATGATGGAGGAAGGGATAAGAAGCTCCTGTGAGTACTTTTTTCCTGCTGTAAGGGAAAAAAAAAAATAAAATCCCTTTGTTTTGTTCTCTTGTCTGGATGTGACATTTTACACCGTTTCCCTTCTATTCTTTCTTATCCCATTTTAAAGGCTAGGGCTATCTCGCATGAGTATTTCTGTGTCAGGCTGTTAGCTGCGCCGCCGAAGGCTGCCTGCCAGCGTGGGCAGGCAGCAGCAGCTCCGTCCTCGGGGCTTCACCCTTGCGGTCCCACAGCGCTCTCAGGAGGGTACCGAGTGATTTCTCAGGAGTTAATGCTGCTTGCCTGAGAGTTAATGCTGCTTTGCTGTAGAGTAAATTCCATGGTCTCAGCTTTTCTCACCCGTTGGCCCAAACCCCGCCGTCCCGGTGCCTCCCTGCACAGCAGCGCAATAAGGCCTTTCCGTTCATTTGAACCATCGGAGGGTGAAAGAACTTTGCAAGCTCAGTAAAAGCGAACAGCAAAATAACTTCCGTTAGAAGTAAAATTACTAGTTACCATTAACTGATATAACAATATCACAAGATGGGTTTACAGGAGCTTATAGATGCTGGAAGAAAATTGAAAGAGGGCAATAAGCCTGCCTTTGCCACTGCTAAACTTGGCTTGAGACCAAGTACAGGTTTTGTTGCCTTTTGACTCTCGCAGGTGCTTCATCCATGGGAATGTGTTGCTTAATGCTCTTTTCTTGAGAGCTGCTACTTAATGTTTTCACTAATCGGCTAACAATATTTGAGCTGATGCAAAAACGTGCAGGGTATTCAAAGCTCCTGAAGACTGTGAGGATCTTCAGAGTAACTTGATGAATTGAGGTGGGTAGATTGCTCAAAACCAAATACAAATAGTGAAAAAAGGTGAAGGACATAGATGAAAATAGTTTGAGTAAATCACAGGTGGTAGTGGGGTCTCCAGAAAAAAAAAAAAATGCAGCTAATGTGTTAGAGGTGTTAGAGTCCATGGGATTACAAAAATCAAACTCCCTTGTGTAATTATAGTGTCTTCAGTCAGAGAAGGAAAGTTAGTCTATCTTGCAAAACTTTTCAGCTCACCTAATCAAAAAAAAGCAAAAAATAAAAGCTCAAGATGGAAGTTGAAAGGATCTGAATATGAAAGGATTGAAGTCGGCTATAGAAGTTGTTAGAGATATGGAAAGATAACCTTGGAGACAGAAGGGTAAATGCATGAAATCTGGAGTAGACCAGAGACTTGTAGTGCGCACAGAGGTGTGTGACCCAGAGGACCCCTAAAAGGGAAGGAGAGCTGCACTCTGCCTGGTATTAGAGATGATCTAAGCTATCAGTGGCATAAACCCTAATGCTTCATGGCATAACTGAGAGACCCACTGTCTAGCTTCAGAAGGTATTTTTCAAGTGGGTAAGTTATTTCATAACCACGTACTAGAAATTGTTTTGCCTTGTCATTGGGACCGCTCATACTGGTCACTTGTGGAGGCCCAATACTTGCCTCCACTGGTAATCTGTTAGGAGATATAATTACATGTCTCTGTGCCAGACCTCTAAGGGTTCTCAGTGAATAAATTCCTTAAAAAAGGTTCCTAATACCCTATCATGTAAATGTCCTTGAAAATTGTCTCAAGAACTTCTGCCCATATACTTGGTGCTTCCTCTCAGTGCACTCTATTTCTGTGGGCACAGCCATGTGTCCCTGTTTGAATGAGTCAGGAAGTCTGTATGGGAGGACAGGGATCTGGATCCAATGTGTGCTTTTGAATAGAAGAACCTTTCCCAATAAAAGAAAATGCGTGTGGCTAGTAGAGTGTCAAAGCGCTGAGCAGTACATTTTCTGAGCATGAAACATATTGACAAAAATTCCTTGTCTTGCTAGATGGGATTATGATAAAATGCCATGGCTTCATCACTATTACTGCCACACTGGGCTTTTGTTCGTTAGTTTGTTTAGCTTAACACTTGTAACATTGCTAAAAAGGAATCCTCTGCTTGTTCCTGATTCAGCTGTTCTCCTTGTGTGTGCTGGACTATGCAGAAGTAAAAGGATGCTGGGTGGGAATACGGCGAGCTCTGCCTGGCGTGGCTGGGATGGAGGGCAAAGCGTGGGACTGAAACATCCCTGCTGTTGTGCTGTGAAGTGTGTGTGTGTGTCTTGGCAGTGCTTTGGGGACATTGCTGACAGACACAGACTGCTTTTCTGCTGGGCTTGCTCTTGCACCCGCAGCAGCGATGCCTGGGTGGTGGCACGGGTGGTCTAGCACATCAGCAATGATGAGGTGATGCGGGAAGGTCTGACCCAGCCCTATGGCTAGAGCAGAGGGAGCTGCGAGGCGTCTGCAGGCACGAAAGACATTTCTGTCATCTTTCAGGAAGCTTCTCTACCTTGAACTGGCTGGCAAAGGTTAGACTAAACTTTCTGTGCTGATTAATAAAGCCTCTGTGGACAGGGTCCAAGCCAAACCTGCGAAGAGACTCTGAATCTCTGAATTTCAGTTTGTTACAGCATTTACATTAACTTGTAGATAATGTGCTCATAAAGCATTAATCTAATACTCTGAATTATGAAGCAGTTGCAGTTGAATTAATGTCTTTTTACAATCAAGTCTCATTTTGATACCCCTTATGTTCAATTTTCTGAAAAAATCTCCTTTCTACCTAGAATTTGCATATCTGGTTTTTAACAAATCTGGTAGAACTGTTTGACAGAAAGTATGAGGTAGATTAGAGAAGGCATTTCACAGGCTTAGGCATGTAAAATGAGCTGCAGAACGTATTTTGCAATAGTTCCCCCCATTTTTAACCCATGTCTCAAAGTTGTTGTGTTTTGGAAGTGTGAACCATAAGTAAGACGCAGATTGCAGAAGATATATCCTGTTGACTTTGAATTTAAATCAGTTAGACATGCAGTAGCTCACCTCATGAGTGTAGGAAGAAGTCAGTTCAAGGCTGGGAGATAAATTTGGCACACATTTGCAAAGGTGAAACTGTAGGACCTGTCAGCCAAGCATCTTATTAGAAAGACAAGTTAAACTGTGCTGGGACTTGCTTAATGAAGGTGGCCCTGGAGTCACAAGCCTGTATTGGGGTATTGGGGTTCACTTCTGATTTCTGGTGGCAGCAAGGCAGACCAGGACCTTCATGCTTCTCTGTTGAACCTTATTCCAATCACTTTTCCTATGTGCAGGAAATACCCGGTGTTTATACACTAGAATGAACCACATCTCAGAAAAATCAGATTAAAATCTTTGCTGACAGGGAGTATACTACCTGTCCACACTTCTAGGCGACCCAGGTACTCCTTAGGTAAGTACATTTTAAAAAAATAAAATACCTTTTCATGTTGGGAAAACAAAAAGGACATAGATTTGATTTTTTTTATTGCACAAAGCTGTTGCTGTACTAATGAACCATAAGAGCAAAGTTTAAACATTACAGTATTTGTCAAAAATTGGTTTCCCAGCCTGTTTTGTTTATCAGCTACTTGGATTGTCAGTAAGGTAGAATTATGAAACAACAAGCGGGGTATGATTGTGATTTTTCAGTGATTTTCATTGAGTCCCTTCAAATCTTCAGGCTGACTACCTCAAAATGCTCCAGGAATTTTCAACAAAGTTGTTGGTTATGTTTACTAACTGCAGGAGAAAAAAAATGCAGCTTGGCAAGTTAGTTTTGTAATGGTATATATTCTTAATAGATTAAATTCCAGATAAATTCCTAATCCTACTGATTTTTCTTTTCTTCAGTCATATCTGTTGACAGTTAGCTCCAGAAGTTACTTGCATGTTGTATACAAATAAATAAACCCTTTTATCAGTTTTCAATTGAATGCTTTTCAATTTTTTTTTTAGCTATCTCTTGTTCTTTCATTATGAGAAACAGTAGATAAAACAAAAGTAGATTGTTTTGTGTCACATAGGCTAGTGAGTCCCTGTTTTTGTTCCTTCTCTAAAGTAGAGGTCCTGTTCTTTTCAGTATCTCTTCCTATGGAAACTTTCCTCATATCTCTAATAACATAGCACTGAATTACACAACGACGAACCGAAATAGGATGTTTCCTGTTGTGCAATTAGCTTTGATGAGTGGGTCTGCCAATACTATTGACTATCAATTGTCAGTTTCCATCAAGTACTTGGGGTTCACAGGGTTCATGGCTGGAGTAGACCGACACTCTTCCTGGTGGGAAAAGGCCAGGAGGGATTTGCTTATCTAATTTTGGAGCGGATGGTAAGCAACACTGTTGAAGGGGCGAGGTGCCAACTTCCTTCAAAGAAGTAATTGTTGGAACACTTTCTCAATAAATCATCTCTTGTTTCTGATAAACTCACCAGTGTTTGTTCTGCCTTTTCTTTTCCCAGCAGGAGGATCAGGCCAAGCAACACCAGCATTATCTGAGCCTTTTGCCTTTCTTAACCCTAGTGAGGTTGGTCCATGCTGTGGGAGCGCTGCTGGCCAGGCTGTTCGATAGCAGGAGGTCATGTTGGTCGCTGCAGGGGGTCACGTTGGTTGTGCTGAATCTCCAGGGTCTGGGGCAGTCGAGCACACGACGTTTGTCTGGTGTGGAAGCACACACGCTTCCTGAGATAACACAAACCTGGTGATCGTGGTGTTAGTGTGAGCTCCATGCTGGGCTATAGTTGTCCCAAGACTTTCCCGGGGATCACCTACACCTTTGGTGGGCCTCCCTTCTGTTCTCACTCCTGTCATCTTCAGGAACATAGCATTTCTGGACCACCCAGGTCTCAGGCTGGATCCTAGCTGAGGAACTCCCAGGTGTTTCCTTCAGCATCCACCTCTGCCTTTCCCCATCAGCCAGTACCAGTGGCCCAGTGCCTCTCTGAACCCCCATCCCTTGTCCAGGCCCTATCCTCATGGCAGTTTCCTTTCCCCATTGCTCATGACTCTCTCTGGTATCTTGCTTCTCCACCGAGTCCTACAACAACTCTTTATTTGCCTTGTGACACAAGCATTCAGATATGCAGAACTAGTGCAGAGCAAATGTTTTGGGAGATACTTCTCAAGAGTGTTTTTAGACATTGTCTGGGTATTTTGTAGGACCAGTAACCCTGGTTGATACTCTGCCTGCCAAAAATCTACCTTTGTGCAATTCTGTGTCCAAATTACGAATACCTGCTTCCCTCAAAAGCCTTCCTTCTCGTAAAGTAGGTGAGGAGACTGCTCCTGTTGCCTATTTACTACTTTCAGAAATGTCAAAAGTAGTCTTGACTAAAATGTGGACATTAGCAGAGACAGTTCTATGGTGGGCTTGAATTAATGAAACAAGATTTCATTTGATTTAACTTCCAAACACCTCGGTTTTCATGCAGAGCCTCAGGTATGGGTATGTTTAATTTGTATATACCAGGATGCTTGGAAGAGTAGGAATTCGCTTTGTGGTAAACTGATTTTAGGCTTAATATGGTTGTTGATTTGTATCACAACAACAATAAACTTCCATTATCCAGAAACTGTTTCTCAAACTTTTGATCTGACATGAGTAAAATGGTGCTATTGAATTCATTTAAAATCATGGCTTCTGGCTTCTATATTGTATTCGCGCAGAAATGTCCATAGGGTATTTTTTTTCCTATGGTCATAGACAAATTTGTGGTTTCTTGTTTTCACCCTGAGTATATTGCCTTAAATACAGCACACAGAAATGCATAAAGGCCAGAAAAGAAACACAAAAATGTCACTCTCAACCCCTGTATGACCCTGGTAGAAGTAGCTGCAGGAGTGGTCCTTCAGTGCATCATCTCAGGCTTTCCACCTCTGAGAGTATATTCTTCTAATGATCACTGGAGAGAGTTATTGTATAGAAAATAAGTGTGTGTGTCTGTGAGAGAGAGAGAGAGAGAGAGGAGCAGGCAGGGAAAGTTTTTTAAAATTAGTATTTTAAGTCTTCTGTAATTTGCAGCAAATCAAAACACATTATCGTATGAATAATATATAAAGAGATAATAATATAAATGCATGCTACATTTCTGTATCTGCACATCCAAAGAAAGAAAATCTGATTCTCTCATAATTTTTCTCATCCAATTGCTGTAAAAATCTCTCTTCTCTCACATCTGTCATTATAGTATTTGAAATATGAATATGCATCCAGACAGCAATATCTAGGTAGACTGCAGAGAGGTTTCTGCTCTTCCTCTGGCTGTGGAAAAAGCAGGTCTTTTTAATAAAATGGGAAAAAAATCACCTTTTCCTTCAATTTTTTCCATTTTTATTTTACTGAGACCCTCTTTGATAATTTTGTATTCTGTTGTTATTGCTTCTTCTTTCACCTCAACTTGTTTTTCCAGCAAAGAATAAAACAGAGCTGCGGGGAAAAGCAAAAGAAAGCACGGAGAGAAGCAGGCTTTACTCACCCCTAATTTTGACATAAATCTTCAGAGAAAACAGTGAATGAATGAAAAAGTTTGTCCCAGAGCTGTCAGAGGAAAACATTACTGGAAGTTGTTACAATTTTGGAGGAATTTGAATCATCACCGCTTGCAAGGGAGCAGGCAGCTGCCTTCACTTAGCAATACAGTGAACTGAGGTTTCTTTTTCCTGGCTGGTGATGTTGAAATACTGGAACTGTTCAGCTACTTTCTGAAATACTCCATTCCTAAGGCACAACATTTTGTGGAATCCTAAACATAGCGATGATTTCTGTAGATTAGATTTATTTCGAATGCCCTGGTGAAACTCGTTACTTTGGTACAGAGGTCTCATCTGATCCCTGCTTTTAACATGCACATTCCTCAGTTGAGAAACCCATTGTTCTGCCTTAAACCAGTGAGGACACAGATTAAACTATCCAAAAAACAAAGCACTTAACGGGGAGTAGCCTTCAAAACATGTATACATGCGGTTTTGCTTGTGAAGGTGTCTGTATTTTGTGCAACCCGAACAATTGTTATTTTCAAAGGGATGAGAATCATTAATTCTGAGAACAGAGTGTGAGGGGGATGGTGACCCTGCACTGTTCCTGTTGCACCACAGGCTGCATCGCTGCTTGCTAAGATCTTTGCAAAAGGACATGACCCAGGGATTTCAGTGTCCTTAGCGTCTCCAGTGCATGGATGCTGCAGACAGACATGTGTGTATGCATGTGGATTTTTAATGTCTGGATATATATGCTTAAGTGCATGTGATTTTACAGCCAGCACACATTTGTGCTTGGGAAATAAAAATTTTGAGAATGCAAAGTGTCCTTTGCTGGACACAACAGGGAATATTAAACAGAAGCCTAGAAACTATTATTATCAAGTACGATTTCTGCTTAATGTGCAATGCCAGAAGATAAACTTTTCTTATGCTTCCCCTTGTCTTGTGGTGTTTAAGATGTCCTGTTTACAGCCGTCCTTACCTTGCCTAATTCTGGAGTTATATTTGACACCAAACACTTCCATCCTGAGGTGGGTCCTTAACAGTCTTTAATATGACAAAGTGATTTGGGCTTCCTGTCATCCAGTTTAAATCACTTTTCTACCCACGCATAAGAAAAAGCTCCATCGCAATCCTTGATGGCCACAAGCAAAACATGGCTGGTCCCTGTCTAACCCTCAGCTGCACAGCACTGCATTGTCATCGTAATTGGACGTGATAGATTTTCACTCGGCTTTACCAAATTTTGTTTGTGATGGAGTAAATGTGCCATTCACATTCGAGCATAAATTAGCCCAGAGCAACGGCAGCATGAGTATTTTTTAAAACTGTGTGTGCTTTTTATATACATACATACATATATATATATATATGTACCCCTATGTATACACATACATATAAATAAAATAGAAAGGTTGTATGAACAGGTCAAGCGTCTAGCTAAGATTAGAAAAAAATCCCCTTCATTGCTAAATGGCGCCCTGAACTCCATTTTCTTGATGTGTGCTGTACATTTCCCCCCCCTCAGAAAGGGTGAAAACATAAAAGCAGTACTGCAGACTGCAGCGTGGGGGAGGGTTTTCTTCCTCACACTTTTACTTCTGTCAAGCCACCTGAGAAGTTGATATGAGAAGGGCATTTTAGAATAAAGACATTGCTCTGACAGCAAATACAAATGAAATAAAATTGGCCTAAGGCTTTGATGCCAGAACCTGAATGGAGAGCTGAGACTTGGCAATGCACTAGTTTAATACACCAGAGAAATAGAACTAGAATAATTTGCAATGCAGTATGATGAAAGAAGAAAATATAACAAACCCAGAGATTAAAATAGACTTTCCAGCCTCTGTCTGCTCGCATTTTGTACTCAAGTTGACCCATAAACACGACAAGAGAAGTAAACGTGCACTTCGCGCTTCTTTTTTGGAACAAAGCCATCGGACGTGGGAGGATACCACGCCAGGAGCTTGGCCCCGAGACTCCAGAGGGAAGGAACTAAGGCTCTCGCAATTTGTGGATGAAGTCTTTGTGGGCATCTCCTAACTCTGGAAATAGCCACCACCAGCCATATTAAGCCATTGCTCTGGTTGCTGAACAGACAAACAGGCTTTGTGGTGGAAGAGAAGGAATACTTGAGAGAAAGAAAGCACGCGTAGGACACCTTGTGCATGCCACTGGTGTGGGTTTTTTTTTTTTTCTTGTACATGTGCACACACATCCCTAGCTTCCTCTGATCCAATTACTTTCCTTAGTGTAAAAACTCTTTAAGTATTACTTGGGATTTCATGCTTGTACAGCATTTATAACCAGAAGTGATCCTGTGTGCTGCCACAATGCAAAGAGAAAAAATAATAGCCAATGGGTTAAAGACTGAGTTGGTTCGCATTAACATGCCGGTCTGTTTATTTTCATATCCTCCAGAAGACATCATTTATTGGTCTCTAATGTTTTTCAGGTTTGTATGACCCAAATATGAATTGTTCAACTTTTTTTTTGCGATAGGCATTTTGGCAAGTACTGAATTCATTTTATGGTATTAAGTCAGCTGTAGAGAAAAATAAATAAATTGCTGAAGTATCAGAGCCAATTATGGGCACTGGTTCATGTGTTGGATTCCGCATTTTTCCTTTAGATATTTAAATGATTCCAGTGCACAGGCCCAGTCATTCCAAGTCTTTGGTTGTATTTAAAGTAATTGAAAATCTGTTTTCAACACAGAAGTCGAATACTATTACAGTCCCTTTAACAAATGCTAATGGTTACCCTGAGATTGTGGTAGGATGTAAGTTTTGGTATAAAATTCCACTTGGTGGTAAAGGAGTGTTCTAGCTACACAGGAAAAGTCCCATGAAGTACAAATGTAATAACAATAATAGCAACAACTACTACTACTCCTGCAAAGACCACACCATCCTCATCTCCTGGTATAAGTGACTTCATTTTCTTCAGATTTAGAGCTTGATTGAACAGAGAGCGATTTGCAGCAAATAAATGTAAGACAGAGAATTATACAGTGTTCTCCTAAAGGGAGACTTTTCTACCAGCTCTGTCATACAAACTGTCCTTAGGAAGGAAACCAATAATTCAAATAAACCAGTCATTAGTTTGCATCTAACTCATAAGTCTGATTCCTCCAAGTCATTAATTTGGGGTGGGAAGGGCAAGAGTACAGCTATTGTCTGATTCTGTCAGTAGAGTAAAAAAAAGAAGATAGTGGTGCTATCTAATTAATGGGGAATTTATGTACATTAGAAAAGCAATAACTTTGTCACAAATATACAAACTATCACAAATAAACAGCTTCTTCACGCCTGATGGAAAAAGCTCCAGCATGCCACAGCAGCAGTGCATTTGTTTATTATCATATATAGTGTAACCTATTTTTGCATTTGCTGTCTGACTCTCTGCTTTTCACCCAGACACAAAAATCCCGGGTTAGGGTGTAAAGGAAGGCGAAGCTTGTAAGCGAGAGCTGGCCGGCTGGTGATGGAGGTTATTAACTGAGGACAAAGCAGACATTTACAACAGTGGGGCAGAAAAGAGAGAATGAAACAGAGATCCTTAGTTATATTTTTCTCCTTCAGAAATATCACTTTGTCTATGACAGATCAAACACTTGGGGGAAAAAAAAAAGTAATAATATGAATGTTTAGGCTTCCCCTAGGCATTTTCCATGCTCTAGATATCCCCAGAACGCAACAGAGCATCCTAGCTCACTACTGAATAACATCTCAGATATGCCCTTCCCCTCGCTGGCTGGAGGGACTAATTTATGAAGAGAGATTAAAAGAATTAAATATAGATAGCTTCGCTAAGTGAAGACTACAGTGGGACAAAGAATAGCCTACAAATACATGGAGGGGATAAATTCCTGAGGGAGGTGAATTATTTAGGACAATAGGAGTGGGTTTAACTAACAGTAATGGGATGAAATTAAGAATACGAAAAATTAGGCTGAATATATAAAAGAAATCTTGACAGCAAGGTCTATCTGGTTGTGGACGACTGTCCCTTGGGAAGTGGTGGAAGAACCGCCATTGGGTACATTTAGGGCCAGGCTTTGACAAAACATCAGCTAATGCACTGTGGGAAACAACTTGCAGGGAAACGCAAAAAGAGTTGATCAGTACTGTTGGTCTCCTCAACCTTCCTGTAATATATCTCACCAAACCAGCCCCCCCAGCTTAGTGCATTGAGTTTGCCATCATCACACTTAGACCGCACGGATCCAGAGATTGTTGTGCGAGAGCCACGCCATCGCCGTCCCCTTGCCCAGGCAGAGGCTGGTAGATCTGGCAGGGTCTTCTCTTGGCGTGGGTTCGTTTGGCAGGTCAGGGCGCAAATGATGGCCACCTCCATCATATGGCTCCTTCTGTACCCTCAGGTGCTGAATGACCCTTTCACTCCCGCTAATTTTACACCACCCCATGGAGGTGCTGCAACAATTTCTTCACGTTTAAAATCCTTCATCACGGCTTCATGTTGTGAGCTCCCTGGAAATGCCTCCCTCTCTTGCAAATGTGTGTTGGGAAGATAGTTCTTATTGCCACTGCCAGTGACAGCAGTAAGCACTGCAGCTTAAGAATTACATTGCTTTTGAGTTTTGCTCTTTGTTATAAAAAGGTGGGGATGACTTCATCTTATTTTTGGGAGCAGAAGAGAAGTGGTTTCTGCAGCTAGCTGCAGGATCCTCAGCCCTGTTGTATGCCTGTACATAAGAAGGAGCTGCAGTACAATGCAGTTTGTACATGCATTTATTATGATTAAAACTGCATTAAATAGAGACATGAAATACATCACTTTTAAAGGAGTGGCACACAGAACTACGCTCAACATGGTTTCACCAGTCATTCAGACCCTCAGAGCGGGAATAACGTGCTGTGACGGAAAGGCATGACTTTCTAGATGCATCTGATTTCCACTGTATTGAAGAGCTTGATTTTGACCCTTTAAAATCATTAAGCCTTCCTAGTTCAGATGTGGAATGTTTCTATATTACCCCTGCAAATTTCTCTCATCCCAAGTCTTGACGTGACCCCGCTGATTCCTGAGGACTGCGCCACCACACCGAGGGACGAACGCCCCATGGAAAGGGGGCTTTGAGAAGGACCAGCCTTGCACAAAATGAATTCAGCAACTCCAGTTTGTCATTTTGCCCTTCTTTTGCAGAGAAAAAAAAAAAAAAAAACACCACCACCACCAAAAAAAAAAAACGCTAGTGATTTCTTTTGACTTAAACTGGGCATTCAAAAAGCTGTTTTTATTAATGAATCATATTAAGCCATCAGTGAAAGGCTCCCTGACTCTGTTTAAATAACAGGCTATGATTCCTCCCTCCCGCACCCCCCTTCCCTTTGGCTCCACTGCTATTAATTGAGGAGTTTCTTTGTTTCTTTTCTAATGAAGCTAACAGAACACATCTGTCAGGTGCTTGTATTCTTCACCCGTCTATAGTATGTAATAGCCCAGCTGGAGGCTATAATGCTACACAATACCCCTGGCCGTTACAGCAACTATTTATTCCTGGGCTTTTCCTCAGATAGGGATTTGAAAAAAGTCTGAAATTTGGGCCTAATTGCTATTTACACAGCGATAGACACCTGTTCTAGCTGAGACACTGGCTCATGAATCCCACACCTGAGACCTTAGGGAAAGCGAAGGGGAAAATTTCAAGCAGCTGTCAGTCCGGTTCAGAAACAGAGAGCTTTTCTATGCGATATGTACGTACAGTACATAAATTCATGCCTGCGTATTGCCATAGCTACTGTTTCATGGCCAAATGTTCATTTAAAGGCTTAACATATGCTGGTTGTGTGGACACACGTACACAACCGGGAGGAGAGAGCTTTCTGCCTTCACTTCTACATTTTTATTGGACTCTCCCAAATTCGCTGTGCCAGGATTTCTTTCTCCAAAGATCGGCAGCCGCGGGTTGCTGCCAGCCGCTGAACTTCCACTCTCGCCTCACGTCGTGCGGCACAATTGCTCCATTTCCCCCTTGGTTATGCGAAGGATCTCGCTCTTCCTCTTTGTTTTTGTTCAGGGGAGTTTTTCTTGCCCGCGCGCTCCTCAGGAGCAACACTCCCTGGTCACAGCGGTGGCAGGGGCTTCGTTATCGTAGAGCTGCTAACAGCGGGGACGCACTGTAAAACCACACATGAATCTAATATAAGTTAGCAGCCTCTCCAATGCAGTTAAGAGCTCAAATTGATTAAAATGCAATTAGCTCATAAAACTCCCTGTTTATTACCTCAGATGTTTGTCAAAGACGCAGAGCAGAAGAAAAGGTTTCTTTCTGTTTCCCTCCTCTCTCGGTCATCGTCATTCTTCCCCCCCTATCTGTTTCTGTCCGGTGGCAAACAACCCCATTAGTTAGGTGTGGGACAGAAATAAAATGTTATTGCCCTGCCATGTTATCAGACGACAGCATCCTCTGCCGCTGCCAGGGGAGGAGGCTGGGGCATCTGCTTTTTACAAAACTTCTCCCTGCGGTCGGGGGGGCAGGGTGGAGGCTCTGAGCTTTTTGGTTGAGATCTCTCTTTTGTGGGAAGACCTTTAATTCAGTCTGTTTCTTTAATCTGGTGATGCTCTGTCATCCTGAGCCCATCTTTATAACACTCTTGTTTAGGGGGAGGGGAGAGCCAGGAGAAGAGGTTGAATAATTAACTGGAAAAATTGGTTCTTATGTCATGCAAAAGACATCTGAGAGCTGGTGAACATCAAATGCAAGAAGGGAAGGTGAGGAATAGGAAGGTTAATAGATGGATTTTTAAAGAAGAGGTGTGAAAAGCTCACACAAGGGATGAAATAAGACTACCGAGCCAAACCGAACATTCTAGAGGCTTTTAAAAACATACATCAGAACAGAGAGATGAGTCAAGGAGCCAGCAGAGCTTTTAAGATGGGGTGGGGCACCCAGATTGGTGAGAGACGAAGGGGCTACTGCTAATATTAATTATTAGCTGCAGGGCTCACGAAAGCAGTTCGGTAGCTGAGGACAGAAACAGAAATTCATTTCCCAGAGGAGGAAGAAAGAGGTAGTGAGTGATCTCAGGGTCACTCCAGGACAGGTGATAATGAAATTAGAGTTAATGAAGATTAGGAAGACATCAGGTCCAGATGAGCCTCCATCCCTGGATTACAAAGATGATACTGGTAAAAAATACTCCCTGCACATGGAGAGGGACCTTAAATGTAGAGGGAAACTGTGGCTGTGTCTGATTTAACAGGAGCTTTGGGATAATAACAGACCTTAACCTTTTTCTTCTAAAAACTGAAGTTTTAATAGCCACTGAGTACCTAGGAAATGCTGGTAATGCACTTTCCTCATCTCTGGAATAGCCCCCACATTAAAGGGAACGGGTAATACAGAACGGATTAGTTATCATTTCCTTGTTACATGGCCCCGTATGGCACCGGGACAACCTTCTTTGTGGTGAAACCAAACCCTCAATACCTAGTAGAAACCAAACTATATATACATATGTATATGTCTTTATAGTCTTCAGTGCAGAAACTGTACATGCTTGTGAATATAAAACATGGGAAACAAGGTGAAAGCAAGCAAAACTGGAAACGTAGCCCCCCTTGCAGAGCCAATGAGGTGATGAGGAGACAGCTCTGATCCACTGCTGGCTCGTGCCAGGGTGATTTAGGAGGACACTGTCTCCAGCTGTAACCCAGCCAGTGGGTAGGGACTCAGTGATCGGGTCTCCTCTGTAGTGTCACTAATTTCAATTGCCTGATGTAATTTTATATTCGAGAAGGGTGCTGCCTGGGGCAGCTCTGGGGATGTGCTCTCTGTTCTGTCACCTGTCTAGTCCCCTGGGGACGGGTGTGTGGTTACTTAACATCCACAAAGATGTGGATCTGTGGTCCTTGCTGAGCAAAAGTCCTGCTGATTCACATCCTGTGTCTAGCAGAATACACAGGTTTGAATCGTTTTTAAGTGCCACGACAGGATGTTTGTGTCCTACCCATCTCACTTGCATTTCACCAGCGTGATGCTTTTACAGGTCTGTTCTGGACTCATGGTTTTGTCCTCAGTATCAGACTCACCCACTGCTCCTTTCTGCTAATGCCTATATATCCCTTATTTGACCTGGTTTCGTATATGAGCTCTTTCTTAAATTTTGGTTCTTAACACTGCTTGTATGTGCTGCAGATATTGTCACCTTCCTCTCCATTTCTGTTATCACAGATGCCTTCACCTGAGCTCCAATAAGCTGATCCTCAGGGCAATCCCTTGAAATGCCTTTCTACTGTAAAAGTTTTGCAGGAGAGGGCCTTGATTTTTTATTTTTTAATCGGGTAAATTACTTCCCAATTGACAATGAAAACATTATGCTTTTGCGTATATTGTAGTAATCCACTCATATAAATCAGCTTTTTGTATGATGCTGCCTCAAAAGCTTTCTTGTTGTCTAGGTAAATAATGCTCAGTTTCCTCCCCTTGGTTCTGGGTGTTACTTCTGTGATGATTTTCCTCAGCTCTGTTGGCCATAATGTTTCTTAATGAAGATATGCCTATACCTTTGATTGGTCTAAGCCCCACTGAATATTGCATTACTCCAGCTCTGTGTGGGTGGTATCTTCCCTTTTATGGAAATCAAATTTACAACTGTGAAGGTTTTTTTTTTAATCATTAGATCTGCATCCGAATTTAGCAGTTTCTGATGTTCACCTCGCTTTCCTTTTTTATCTCTCTAACCAAAAACGACTATATCAGGAAAAATTAGTTGTCAGGATGCCATTCCCAGCTCTATTGTCTTTGTCATAGGTTAAGCCCTTCTGTGTTACATATGCAAAGTTCAGGGCGAGTAGCACTGGCCTCAGCAAATGTAAAGAGTTTTTTAGGCAAGCAATGCAAGTTCAGGGTGACCAGACAGTCTATGTGACAGCATCATCATTTTGGTTTGGCTCATTATTAACGAGTGAAGTTCTAGATATAAGGGAAAGAATCAGTCAATAGATTTCAAAAGTCAGCTTTATGTGAAAGCTCCTAGTTTCTGTTTGTTGGCAGACAAAATAATTGGCAACAGTGGTTCAGGCCCAGCTCTGGCTGGTTCTCAGATTTCTGTCTAAACGTGGTTAAATTGGAATCACAGGTTACTTTCAACCTTTCCAGCATATTCTTTTTAATGACAAAGTGTAAAAAAAGTCATTTGGTCATTCAGAAGTTTTTAAGTTAAGTGAAATGGTTTTCAAGGCTTAATCATGGTTTAAAAAACCAGCTAGTTTTGATCATTATTGCAGTATTACCTTGATACCTTTGTTCATGTTGACAAACACTTAACCTTTGAGAAGTCCTACATATTTTCAGCAGCACTACACCCAAGATGAAGCACACACAGATTTTGGAGAGAGAGAATTTTATACTGTATGCTCTGATCTCCCTCTGGGAAATAGTCTCTAGACCAACGTATCTATGCCCGTGTATAATCTGAAATACAGAATATACAAGCATACTCAAATGTATGTATATGTGTGCCTAAAAAAAGGCATATAAAGCTATAAAATAGGTCTCCGGACACAAGCGAGACTGTTCATGGATAAAGGCATTGCACAATGTATGCGAAGGTGGCAAATTTCAGAACTTTTAAACCCAGCTCTAGAAATCAAATGTATGAATTAAAAATAGATGGGAGGAGGGCGATGAGGGCTTCTCGGGCTGTGAACTCTTCAGAGCTGGAGCCTCACACCACTGTGTGTTCGTAAGCTGCCTTGCGCAATAGGGTTTCATTTTTTTGGCTGACTCTTAGGCACAGCGCTAGAGAAAATGATTAACAGTGACAACATGTTTTAGCGAGACTTGTGGGGTCGGTCCTTCCCATGTGTGAATGTCTGGCCACACAGACCATCTCCTTCTTACCAGGAACTGCAAAACATCCTTGCGGCCAAGGCAGTAATTGCTTACAGAGGAAATTAATGTTGGGAGAGTATTTAATGTATTTTAAGCTGCCTTTTAATGCTACTTAGCAGGTGGAAACAAGGAAGAGATCTAGTGGCATGTGAACAGCCATGGTTCTCAGTGGACCACCAAAAGGCTGGAGCAGCTGAGTTGGGCTATCAGAGATGCTTCCAGATGTTGTCCAACAGCATCCATTTGACTGATTATGTGGAGTAATAGTGGAGTCCAGATGTGATTGAGCTACATCTGAGTTCTCAGGGAAAGAAACACGCCTATACATGAAATAGATATTATATGTCTGCTTGCCGTAGTCTAGGAGTTTATTTTATATCCAGCGTTTAACCTCTCTTCCCCCCAAGGTACAAATGTCAATATTGGATTTTCTCTGGTTGAATGAATGTGTCACAGAGCAGATTAGCCACTGGCAGTGATAAAGGACTTTCACTTGCCAAAACTAAATTTCTCGCAAATGGATCAAAACAGTCTGAGGTACAGAAAAGAAGCAAGATGGGAAATCTTGCCAAATTTAGTCATGATGGTTCATTAAACTGATCTTTAGACCTCGGCGTATGTACTTTATCTGGGAGCTCCTTCTTTCAGCTGGGAAGGATAGGCTTGTGCATGCTGGCATGTCTGTGTGTGCAAGTGCACGTACGATGGGGAAGGGGTGGCAGGGCGATAGCTAACGAGACAGATGAAGCTAACACTTATAACAGCAGATATAAGTCATATAAGATATATAAGATAAGATATAAGTCCTCAAAACCCCACCACTCTTTTTGGTTATTCCCATTTTCAGAGCACAGGCTGAGTTTCCCCTCTCGCTCTTGGGGCAATGTTGGTCTTCCACCATTCGTTGTTGTGCTTCGTTAACAGCAGAGCAGTGTGTGAGGGACGTGGGCTGCGGGAGGACCTGGTCTTTAGCTGGGCTGGGTGAGACATTTGCCACTGGAGGAGCCCTGGCTGCCCTATGGCGCTGCGTGCAGCTGGTCACACTCCTGAATGTCTGAGCACCTTAAAAAAAATACTTTTCCTTCCCCAATACCATAAACCTGTAGAGCATCTGTTATTCCTGCATAAGGAATCTCTCCCTTTGTTTACATCGTAACACAGGTTGTTTAAGTTAGCTCAGCTCACCTCGGATTTAGCTCTTGCTGGAATACTGATCTGCCCTTGTTATTTATTATTCTTTCAATTTTTGTGCTCTCTGCAAAGCTGAACGGCAATAACTTTATATGTTCTTCTGGTTCACTGATTCCTTTTTTTTCCTTGGTATCATTTCAGAGGCCTTTATCAGTTTTCCACTTCTGTGATTTTTAAGTTTTACATGTTTATTGCCTTGTTAATTATCGTGAAAAGGGGAGGGGAGGACAGAAAGGGAAGAAAAAATAGGATACACATGCATCTGTTATTAATATATAATGGATACAGTAATGTTGTCCCAATTGTTCACCACCAAATGTTAACATTCACAACAGTGACTTGCAAGGCAATGTGTTATTGAAGTGTGGTGAGTGCAAGATTCAAAGCACAGATCTGCTTTCTGTTTCCTTTGACTTTACATGACTCTCTTCACTGGGAGATAATTGCAAACACAGGCATCTTGTAGGCAATGGAAAAGGATATACCAAAAAGCTGTGGGTCTGATTTTTCTGGGCTGTCAGAGTGCACATGTAAGGTCAGAAGGGGTGTTGCTGGATGTTAAAAAGCATCAAAAATTATTTAATATTTTCAAATTAACATTTTTATATAACTTGAACTGAAGAGCTTTTTAAGGGTTGGCTGAGCCTTTCTTGTCTTTGAAAAGTAGGGGAGCTCTGGTAAAGCAGAAGGTCAGTATTAGAAGTGACTCCTCAATGAATGCAGGTGATTGAAGTTACCTTTAGCTTGAAGAAGATTCTGGGCCAATAGCATCACTGTTGTTACTGGCATCAATATGAGGTGAAAGGCACAAACAATTTTCATACATTATGAAAATTACATAATGGTTAATTTTTTTTTTTTTTTTAAACAAACTTGATACCTTTCAGTGGTGAGATTTCAAGCGTGAAGGCTAAAAGCAACTGTACAGTCGTGGTAGGCATCTATGAAGTGACTTGACGCTTGATGCATTTTGATCGGTGCAGAGGACTGTCATGCTGCAGAGGCCCGTGGTGATCCAGCTGGACGGGTGGTGGAGCAGGAGCAATGGAAGTTGCACAAATTCTTGTTGCAACCAGGGCATGCCTTGGATTAAATTTTTTTTAAAAAAAAATTTCTGTTTTAACTGAAGAACGTGCATTGATCTAAAATCAGTATGGCACAAGTAAAATGGATTAAATTTTTCTGTTTTAAATAATCTGAAAGCAACTGTGTTATTACTCTAAGTTAAGTAGTGGTTGGTGTAAAGGATTGGCATAAATAATAGATTGTAATGATATTTTTATTACAGTAACAGTATAGAGTCAAACAGCCTGACAGATCCAATAATTTCATGGGGAACCGGTATCTAGTTGATCCTAAAAGGATCTATTGAGGACATCCCTGCCACTGAAGGGACAGAAGGAACAATGACAGCCTCTGCTCATGGTGGTTCTGGAGCTGGGTCAAAAGCTGCGAGCAGCCCAGCACCCTTCCTCTGGGTACTGAGGAGCACAGGGGGAAACGATGGAGCAACGCCCTTTCCATTTAGGTTGGTTTTTTTTTTTTTCTATTGTGTTTACGTATCGTGTTCCCTGTCTGTGTCAGGCTGACAGCAAGCAGACAGCTGTGGAACTAAGGGACTGTTTGGGTAGTATCTGTTCCTCAGGAGCAGTGATTTACAAAGTTTTACCAAAGTCCTGAAAATAGCATAAGCAGGAAATACCACCCTGGAAGGTAGAAGCAGTGTATTTATTAGGGAATGCAAATGGAAATATAAATATAAAGGAGAGGGGGAGGCAGCCAAAAATTAGGAGCTGCTCAAGGAGAGAGGGTGGGTGAGGACAGGGCAGCCATCTCATGTAAAGCAAGAGAAAACTTAAAGCTCTGGCATAAACCAAGAATCCCAGGCCTGGAAGAGTAGCCAAGCTGACCGCCTCCATCGGACATGTCTAGTCTGAATGGCTGGAGCTCGCTGCAGGATGTGGCAGGTCCCAGGTCTCTACAACTCAGGCAGGGACTTGAGCAAAGGGTGCTGTAGCCCCGTGCAGACCCATGTACCTGGTTTCCTTCCCACAGGGGTGTGGGTGGTGTTGGGGAGAGGATCGATCTCGGGGGGGGGAGTGATCTTGCTGCAGCATCAAATGAGATCCAGCTCTCTCTGGTGCTGTCTAAATTAGCTGAAGTTTGATCTTCAGATGATATGATGACATTTTGTTCTTGTGTAGATGCTTGCAGGTTTGCAATTGAATGTTTGACCCTGACTGAACGGTGCATGAGGGAGCTTTTCTCCCTCCAGCTTTTTATCCATCACATTGCTTTGCAGTAAACATGTCTGGAGTGGTACGTTGCTGAAAACTGAGGTATCCTTTGTGGGGAGGATGCAGTGTATCCTACAGCAGGATACAGCTGTAGCTCCTGTTACCCAGCACAAGCTGTACAGGTCTCAAAAGCGGGGATGTGCTCTCTGCCAGCCTGCCCCACTTGCCAAAGTAACACCAAGGAGCTGCTCGTTGCAGACGTGGTGTAGCACCTTTTCAGCAACGCCTTGGGTTTAGGCTTGGATTATGACTTTGAGAATGTCTTGGGCTTCTTGGCCCAGGCCAGGCTTACGGGAGCAGCGGGGAGGGGTAGGCTCTGGCAAGCAGTGGCTGCTGGCGAGGTGGGGTGGTCAGAAAGAAACAGGGCAAGAAGTTCTGGTCTGGCCATGCGGTGAATGAGCCCATGCTTGGTGTGAGCGGGAAGCTGTCACTGCTCCTGGTGGTACCAGTACATCCCTCTGCCATATGGCCAGTGCTAAGAGTGCCAGGCAGATTTTCCCTGTGGGCAGCTCCTTCATAACATAGAATCATAAAATGGTTAGAGATGGAAGGGACCTTAAAAATCACCAAGTTCCACCCCCTCTGCCATGGGCAGGGACACCTCCCACTGGACCAGGTTGCTCAAAGCCCCATCCAGCCTGGCCTTGAACACTTCCAGGGATGGGGCATCCACAGCTTCTCTGGGCAACTTGTTCCAGTGCCTCACCACCCTCACATTTCTTTCTAATGTCTACTCTAAATCTACCCTCTTTCAGTTTAAAACTGTCACCCCTCGTCCTGTTGCTACACTCCCTGATAAAGAGTCCCTCCCCATCTCTACTGTAGTCCCCTTCACATAATGGAAGGCTGCTATAAGGTTTCCCCAGAGCCTTCTCTTCTCCAGGCTGAACAACCCCAACTCTCTCAGCCTGTCTTCATAGGAGAGGTGTGCATGAAGGGTTCAGTCCAGCTCCTACAAGCAAACAAGCCCTGAACACTGTTCCTCCAAGGAGCTGCAGGGGTCTGGGTGTGTGGGGAGGTTTGCTGTGCCTGGTCTGCAAGGAGATCCCTTCCCTCTCAGTGGCATCAGCTCTGCTTTTCCATCAGCACTCAACTTGCATGCAAAAAAATTTATATTGATAACTTAAAAAGACAACATCAATGATTGGAGTCAGAGCAATAAAAGTGAAGTGCGTGGCTGCTGCCAGGCTTCTTTCTCGCTCCTTGGTGTTCTGGCTCCAGCATTCAAGCAATAGATTTAAATATAAAACAGATCATTAACGGCTGGCTCAACATCTGCTAATATTATTTTCCTTGCATTGTCTGTGCGTCTTTGTTTATCTCAGTGTGCTACTTTGTTTTTCCCCTTTTATAATAAGGATCATTCCTTTATTTTAAAGCGCCGCATCAATTTTCAATTGCTTGGGCTCTTGGAGCCTCCCACGCTTTGCCCACATGCTTGCACCGCACGAAGAGGTGGAGAAACAAAGCGAATGCGAAGCGTGGGATGATTGTTGCTTCAAAAAACAGTAATTAAGAATCTGTTAGAAAAATAACAACTGAGTTTAATAAGAGCTTAACTTAGCTGCGTGAGCTGGACAGAGAGAGACTCCTGGGCTGTTTCATAGAAACCAAGCAGCTCGACTATTCAGGAGACTTTCAAGTGACATTGAAGTGCATTCATGAAACTCCAGTAAAAGGCATTGTTCTTGTTTCTATTGGAGAGATGACTTGCCTTTTTCTTTTCTTTTTCTTTTTTTTTCTTTTTTAAAGAAATTATGATAATCAGCATTGTAATGAAAATTCAAATGCGAAAAGTGAAAACTTGGGTATAAAATCTACCCTTATACTAAAATAGCTGGTTTATATCAACAAAATCCTGGGCAATTCTCAGTTAAGCCCCAAAGCCTGTTGTTATTATACATATCCCTCTACCTCCATACCACGGCACAGATGATACAATATGCAAAATCACCAGCTGTTCAGATATTCATAGAGTACTTAAGCTAAGTGTATTGAGGATAGAGTGTACTTTTTTACCTTGAAATTCATCTGTATTTCTTTTGTCCCTACTCTCCCAACTTCATGCCTCTTAAAGTTCATCACGTTTATCAGGATGAAAAAGAACTAAAGAGAGAAATCAGATCTGTAAATACCTACTGAACATAACTTTCTGTGAAGCAGATGGACTTCTAATATGGTATTGTATGACTACTTCTGCTGAGGACTGTTCAAGAGGATCTCACTCCTTACTTGCCAGAGACAAGAGTGCCTTTCAAGTAGTCTTTCCTTTTCTCACAAGCTGAAGCAAAAAGCCCCTTTCCTCTTCCTAGACCTCAAGAGGTCTTTCACCTTATGAGAGGGTTTCCGGTTGTCCAGAGAAGTTTTCATCCCTAAAAGAACAGGGAATCTCCACCACTTTTAAGACATGTTTATTTTAGGAAATCCAGGTTCAGTATTTTATTGCTGGTACCCACCCAGGAAGCACCGTGGCTCCCTTTGTGCCCCTCGCCTGGACCCAGGGCAGCAGTCTTGCAGCGCTGCCCCCATCTCGGAGAGAAATGCCAAAAGACAACTGTAAAGCATGGCCAAATTCCCTTGCTGTACCCTTTGTTTTTTCAAAGATCCCCCTCACCCTTGCTTGTTTTCATCTTCAGTGCTTACTGGGATTTTTCTGGGACTGGTAGTAATTACTGTACATCTGCCCTAGAAGAAGGCTCCCAGCGGTGTAACATAGACATGGACTGTTTAGTGTCACCCAGAGAGATCTGAACAGTCTTTCTCTATGATAATGTATTGCTAGTTGCCATTGTTTTGGGGGCTTTAAATTTGCAATATAGTTGAGAGGTGACAGTAACACGCTAATGGTGACTCCATATGTAAAAAATGAAACTGCTCTGCCTCAGCATTCCTTTCTGCTACCTCTGTCATGCTGAGGCTTTACTTAGGAATGGCACATTTCCAAAAAGGTTTGATTAATGAAATGTTGCCCCAATTTTTATGACAGCTGCTAGACAGTGTGTGCCAGAGAGAGGTGCAAGTTATATTATCCAGTGTGGCAGGATGGTTGGGGTCAAGGAGAAATGGACCACTTGCAAAATCCATCCCTGGAGTGACAAAATTTGGAACCGTCTCTGGTGCTCACCCACCCTTTGGCTTAAGGAGTATTACAAGACCCTCCTTGGTGGTAACTTAAATATTACTTCATTACAGTGAAATGTTAAGACAGATAGTAGCTGCAGTAGCTCAGTAATGATAACTCAGTAGTCTCAAAATTTCCTTTGGGTATCTCACATGAAACACTTTAAAAGCTGAGGCACGTCATTCACAGTATGAAGCAATAATTTGAAATACTGCAGATCCAGATGCTGACTTCCCACTGAATTCGTTGTAAATCACATGCATTTGTACTGTCTAAGTCTGGGCAAACAGTTCTTACCCGAGGAAACGAGTTATGCTCAAGTCTGCATAAACAAACCCACACACCAAGCTTAATTCACCAGGCAAAAGTCCACTCCTAAACTCAGGTGGGGAGATCACACTGTTGACTTCCCTACACGGAGACCAGAAAAAGCTGTTTCATCACTGTGGAAAACCAAGATGTCTTCAACTGTCACCCATCTTGTTGGTGTTTCATGATATGCATTCATACAGAAAGTGGTTTTGGGTCAGGGTCATTGTTTCTCTGCAATCAACTTGCAAAGTGCTTAGCATGCATTTTGACAAGGCGTGGAAATGGAGGATAAGGTTTGTCCCTCCATGAAGGGAATGTTGGAGAAGGATTGTCAAAGATCAGGTGGATCTCAAGCTGCTGGAGCCCATTACCAACATGAGCAAACCTCCTGAAATAGCATCAGAATCTGAGGTTTTCCATCTGCTCCAGGGCTGGCAGCATGACAAAATCGAGGACACAACACCATTTTGCTTCTGTGATTCTTCAGTGCTTCTCTCATGTTTTAAATAAACTTTAGACTTCTGTCCAAATGCAGTTAACTGGGGAAAAGGAAAACTCGAACTGCCTTACAAACACATGGAAGTAGGTGAAAAATAAATGCATTTTGCCTGATGTTATAAGGTAACTAAGCTTGTATAAATTATAACTTTTCAATCTTTTATTAAATGAATGAGATTGAATTTTGGAATACACTTTTTTTTAAAAGAAGGCTAAGAGTAATTTAGCTATGGTGAAGATCAGATCATCCACACCAAATCTGTTCTGGCTCATCACAGCCCAACTCCTCATGTGTCAGCTGTGGATAATTTTTCAGCAACCAACCTGGAATACTACTTGAACTTCTGAAGATGTAGTCTGCTTCAAAAACATGTGAAAAGCTTCAGCATGCAAATAATTGAGAGCTCCTGGACAAAGAGTTTCAAAGCCACTAATTCTTTCCACTGCTTTGAACTGAGGTTGTATGTCCCAGACTGCTATGATCCATGCCATGACCACCTTACTGGGGCCTTTCAGTACTTAAAGGGGGCTTATAAGAAAGATGGGGACAAACTTTTTAGCACGGCCTGTTGCAATAGGACAAGGGGTAATGGTTTTAAACTAAAAGAGGGTAGATTTATGCTAGATAGAAGGAAGATTTTTTTACGATGAGGGAGGTCAAACAGGTTTCCCAGAGAGGTGGTAGATGTCCCATCCCTGCAAACATTCCAGGTCAGATTGGATGGGGCTCTGAGCAACCTGATCTAGTTGAAGATGTCCCTGCTCCTGTGGGGGGGTTGGTCCAGATTACCTTTAAAGATCCCTTCCAACCCAAACTATTCTATGGGTCTTCCTGAATGAATTCTCACGAAGTAGGTGTCTGTCTGTCAAGCTCTCCTGACTTTTCATAAAAGCATCTTTTGTCACTGTGTAGCAAAGGATTTTAGAGAAATGTATTGATGTATGAAAAGAAACTCCATTACTTTTGCCACCAGCCATGTAGATGGAGAACCTTAAGTCTAAAACTCCATGAAGGTTTCCTGAAAATTTAAGCCTGTGTATCTACACCCTTTTTTGCAGGGAGGCACACTTGTTCTGACCTCTGACTGTTCTCATATACACTTTTTCTCATCTGGGCTGATTCTCTGGGGTTTGGCACCACACTGGTGCAGCCACATGGTTCCTGCCTGGCTTGGAGTGCAGTCAGATAGAGCCCGAGTCCGCCTGCAAAATGCTGTGTAGATATAGCCTTTGATGTGTTCCTGAGCCAGATGTAGCACTTTCCAGCATAAGGAACGTGCAATAACAAGTTTTATGACATCTGGCGGTGCAAGTGTTACCCCAGACTGAGCATTGGTTCCTATCCAAGATGATAATCTTTTAGTGGGCTGCACTTTTTTATGGTCTGCATCTCCAGTGTTCAAGTGTGTTCGTCACAGCTTGTGTTTGTCTGTTCAAAATAATGTCTTGCATGTATATGCATGCAAACAGTTGATTTGCAGGTGGAAATGAACTATTCCTAATACCTGTAAATAATGAGAAAAATGAAGAATCACAGGGAAGCTGATATTCTTGTGTTAAAGGTCTTATAAATAAAACAAAGGAAAGAAGCAGCAGCATATGTAATAGGGCTGTTTATTGTCCCCAAGTTAAGGAATGTTTTCTTGACTGAGCAATGTCTCTGCCAAATGACTCATGAGGAGCTTTGTTGTGGCATAAGTTGAAGTCAAGGAAAATCTGTATTGTTATAGGCATTTGGATCTGTCGTGGACTGTTCTGCAGAGTGACTGGACTTCGTGCTGTACAGTGAAGTACATATGTCAACGCTTGCAAGTTAATGCAGGCTAGAGAAGAAGCAAGATAATAACAGAGCTGTGAAAACTTTTGGGAAAGAAGCTGAGCTGAGAGAATCTGTACGTGATGTCTACAGGACTTGTGGGCGCTCAGCAGCTCCAAAAATCCCGACCACTGATGGTGGTGCTTAAGATATTGACTTAGCTGCTGAGCTGCAGGCACAAAAACATAGAAGTTTTGGGGGGATCTGGCAGTCTGTGCTTGTTTGTCCGCCTTGAATATGTGAAAGGAGACATCTAAGCACATGCTCATTGTACTGCAAGACTGGTCAGAGGGTGAAGTTGAAGCATGCAAACGTTGCTAATATCTCCGATGTAACTTTTCTCAGACACACATGCAGCAGCCCACTTACTTTCAGGAGGACATGGTGTAGGGTGTTGTGGAGCTGATGCAACAAACACATGAAGCCAGTCAGGAAACGTTCCTGTTGCCATCTTGGATATTCCTGGGAAGCCACGATCGTCCTGATATGGAAACGTTACTGCAGACACTGTTGGTACAGGTAACCAGGAAAATCCTGGGAATAGATTAGATGTATTAGCTTGTCCTAAAAATGCTGTGTCATGTGAGTGCCAGTACCTCTCATCTTGCTGATTAAGTGTGCAAGCACAAAGGGTACCCCGCTGCCCCTCCCAAACTCAACAGCTGCTACTTGGAAGAGGCTTTTTTCCCCCCATAATTGGTATTAGATGATGATGATGCCACAGGCTTTGAAATATTGGAAGCCAGCACTGATCACGCTTACAGATAGCTGAACAATGCAGTGCAATGTAAACTAGGCAAACAAATCCATCTGGGTTGCCAGAGAAGGCAGAGAAAAGCTCTAATCTTCTAGAAGCAGCTGTTGGCCAAGCTGACATTGAAAGGCATTATTTTTAAAATGAAAGCTTCTGTGCGGGTGATGAAAGCTGCTGGATTTCTTGCTTTGGACTGGAAGCACTTTTCAGTAGCCCAGACAGAGATCAAAATCGTTGAATGCTGCAGAGCAAGAGTGATAAGCAGGACCCTCTTAAGTTGGTAATGGATTCCTGTCCATGCTGGGACACGGTGGGTTTTGCCAGGAATAGCTGCTTACTGACAGCAGCAGCAGCATTCACACCCAGGTGAGCAGCCCTGGCAGCTTTTTAATTCAGAAACACCTGGCAATCCTAAGCTCTCCTTTCCTTGACGTGCCTCTTGGTATGGAAGGGATACAGGAGACAGTCAGTCTGGCTGGATGGTGCTGGAGCTGGCAGGGGACACTCTGGGGCAGGGTGGGAGCAGCGCTGAGCCAGGGCAGGACAGCTGACGGTGCACCTGAGCCAGCTGAGACTTGGGCTGCAGTACGCACCCTGTCTTATATGCTCACTAAACTGGATAAGGCAAGAGGCAGGTATTCTGGTCTGATTCCTCCTGGAGAAGTCCCAAGGCATGAGGAAGCTTATAGACAGACATTACCCTGTGCTGAGTCCTAGGGTGGAGCTCGTCAGGATGGTTAGGTGAGAAAAACCTTCCTCAGGTAGCTACAGCCTGGGGAGCAAAGAAGTGATGTTGTAGCAGGAGTTTGGATGTGCTTCTCATGTAAACCAAGCTATATCAGTCAAAGTGGCTTTATTCCAGGACGAGTCAAACCTAGTGCTTTTGCTAATACAATGTTATAAAGTTATTGGAAAAAGCCCCAAACCCCTAAAACTATATTATCATACTGGCAAATGTCTTTAGAAGCTTAATCTTAGCGTATGAAAACTTCAGTTTGAAAATAAAAAAACAGAGACTAGTTTAATTTATGAGGACAGCATTGTTAGCATCAGTAAGCACGTGGATTTTCATCCAGGGTGAGATGATACAGTTCAAATGTGGAAGAGCAAATGAAAAGAGATCTCCCATGTGTACAGTGCTCTCAGGAGCTTGGTGGTAGGTTACCAATGGCAGTAGCAGCAGGTAAAATAGTTGTAATTTGTACTGGTTTTAACAGTCTGTGATGCCTGAGGGATGCTACAGAGATTTGTATTTTTCTTTTGTGCACTGTGACTGCCAGAAAAATAAAAGCCACCCCTGCCAGGATAAGTAGCATTATTATCCATGCTGCAGACAGGGACACTGGACCACAGAGAGGTTTGCTTGGAGCCATGCAGTTTGCTCAGTGGGAGTCACAACAAGGCTGTCAGACCAGCACATGCACGGCCAGGACCCAGACCTCCTTTGCAGAAAAGAGTCGTGATGGTGGAGGATGCTGCATCGGGGTCTGTTGTGAGCCGTTCCTCTCGTACGTAGCAACCGATGAAGTAGTAAACTTGACTTAGGGCTTGGAGGCTGGAATAAGAAGAATAATATCCTGGGCTAGTGCTAAGCCCCCTCTCTGAAAGGAAGTTGTCCTTCGGGCATTGGTGGTGGTGGTTTGCCTGGCAGAGCAAACACGAGAGCAGAGGAGCAAGCAAAACATTTCATTATCCTCATTGCCAGAGAGCTGAAAGAATCTGACAGGGAGACTTGTTTAGCTGCAAAGCCATATAAACCATATTGTCTAAATACATTTTGTTTTCCTGTTAAACTCCATTTATAAGAGTGACAAGAAAACTAATAAAATCTACTAAGAACAACGATGGTAATTTAGCACTCAGAGAGAGAGAGGAACTGTATCTGAGGACTGCATACGCTTCTCTAACATCTTCAAGCCATGCTTGGAGTGCAGATATTTCTTCTGATGAGCTATGAACCTGCACAGGAGGGGTTTTTTTCTATCATTTTTTTCTTCTGGACAACATCTACCGCCTGTCTTCTGGGGCTTTTCATACAAAGTTGTTGCCAGCTTTAGGGAGAGAAGCTAAAAAGCTCAGTGGGTAATATAATAGTTTGTGAGATGAGAAATGAACCACCCCAGACTCAGTCATAGGCTACTTTATGGAAGAAGTCTCTCCTCGATTTGCACTGGCTTGTGGCGACTTCCATCACAAACTTGGCAATCAAATATGAGATGTCATGTTTTTAAAACTGTGCCCATCAACAGATATGCATGGGTCTAATGTGTTGATCATCTGCTTGACAATGGCCAGTCGATGCACTGTGCTTTCAGAAGCACCTGAACACAGTGCAAAGCTTTAACACAACAATACTTCCAACAGCTTAATTCTTTCCCACTTGCTTTGGTCTCTTGATTTTTCCACAGAATTTTTGAAGAAGAGAAATGGTGCATTTTTAATGGACATTTAAGAAACTAATTCAAAATCCTTATTTAAACATGTCATTGTAAATGGTGAAAAATAATAATGGTCAAACACCAAAGAAATGAAAGCCAAAAACCAAAATCCAAAATACAGTTTTGTGGAATGACTTTATGTCAAGACTTGAGATTTATATAGTTATATTTTGGTGTCCTAAATTTTCCCCAGAATCAGCTTTTATCTTAATAGTTCCTGCCCAGTGCTGCTATGAGGTCAGGTTGCATGTGGTTAAACAGCTGCTGTACTCCGACCAGAGGTGGAAGCATTTCCATGATGGTCTGAAAAGAACTGGTGTACGGCATTTGTACAGCTCTTTGGGGATCTTCCTGGATGAAAGGCACTATTATACGGGTAAGATCATTATCATTATCATGAAAAACCTTCTCAAGGAAGCAATTCCACCTTCTGCTTCTGACACCTCATTTCTCTGTTGTCTCAGGAGCCTCTTTTGTATCTCCTAGGAGTGTCAGTTCACATCTTAATCTCTTTGTATGTAATCTCATTACAGATAATCCCATTTGCTGGAGATGTCAGTACTTCTCCAGTATGTGGGGAAGGATTTCCACTCAGCTCATTTTGTAACTGATCCCAGCTACATTCACTGTACAAAACAGACTGGCTGTAGCTGGAATCTCCCTTAAGTTAGGTTTGCTGTGGGTAGGGAAATTCAAGGAAGGAAGAGAGAAAGAAAGAAAGGAAGAAAGAAAGAAAGAGAGAAAGAAAGGAAGAAAGAAAGAAAGAAAGAGAGAAAGAAAGAAAGAAAGAAAGAAAGAAAGAGAGAAAGAAAGAAAGAAAGAAAGAGAAAGAAAGAAAGAAAGAAAGAAAGAAAGAAAGAAAGAAAGAAAGAAAGAAAGAAGGAAAGAGAGAAAGAGAGAGAAGAAAAGAGAGAAAGAAAATGAAAGAAAGAAAGAAAGAAAGAAAGAAAGAAAGAAAGAAAGAAGGAAAGAGAGAAAGAGAGAAAGAGAGAAAGAGAGAAAGAAGGAAAGAGAGAAAGAAAAAGAAAGAAAGAAAGAAAGAAGGAAAGAAGGAAAGAAAGAAGGAACGAAGGAAAAAGAAAGAAAGAAAGAAAGAAAGAAAGAAAGAAAGAAAGAAAAAGGAAGGAAGGAAGGAAGAGGGAAAGAGAGAGAGAAAGAAAGAAAGAAAGAAAGAAAGAAAGAAAGAAAAGAAGAAAGAGAGAAAGGAAGAAAGGGAGGAAGAAAAAAGAAAGAGAGAGAGACTCCATTTGTTAATAGTACCTAATGATTTTATTTCCTCCATCTAATTGTTTACACAAGAGAGGAATTTTCCCTTTAAAAAATAATCAAGATTTATAAAGAGATAATAATAAAAGAAATTTAGAAATTACTTTCACAGCCATCCATCTTCAGTTGGGTCTGCATGGTAGAGGCAGATGCACTGTGAGCTTTCCTCACTCTGATTTCTTGCCTTTTAGTAACTCTTGTCAATTAGGGAGGATATAGTCTACTCTCAATTCATTAAGTGCACCACAATTGTCAGTTAGTGACAGGCTCAGGGGAGGCCAGGACTAAGTAAACATGGTGGATAAATTATACTAGAGGAGCACAGTTAGGAGAAAAACGAGGCCCTCTATATAACACACTTATCCTTAAAATCTTGAGTAAGCTCCTATGTTGATAAAAGTCCAAAACCTCATATTCTTAAAGGAAAGAGCGGGGGAAAAAAAGCAGTCACTCTCCTTTGACGGTTTGAAAAAAGAAAAGATGTTTGTACCACTCACTGACTGGCTAATGAATAATCAGATTTCACAGCTTGAGTGCTGGGGTGGTAATTTGGTTGCACGCCATGCTCCAAATCCATGGAATAGTGCTTCATTAATGTGAAGACCTGTATAATCAAACAATTAGCAGTCTCTCTGCTGCTAAAGCAGCTTTTCATCAGCATATATACTTCGTTGTAAGATGAGTCTCAAATTACTGGATCTGACAGCATCTAGTCTTTTACAAAATCACAGCAGTAGTAAAGTAGGGTGGACAGAACATCCATTTTTTAACCTATTTCTACATTTGCAAAAGGTTCATTCTATCCATGCCATGTGCCATTTTTAACTACCATTGGGAAGGTGAAGACATTATAGGTGAACTAAAATTTCATTTAAATGACTAAATCAGAGATTAGGTTTTTGTTTGGTTTTTTTTTTTACCGGAACGTTCAAGTGCTTTAAATTAGCGGTGATACGTCTCTACTTCTCACTTCACCTACTTCTCACTTCACCTGTCTTCCAGGAAGGAGGAAGAGACTTCTATCCATATTCCAGTACCTAAATGTCACCCTCTTCCCTTCCTTGCACAGGATTTAATCATACAGGCAGAAGGAAGCGCCACAAGTTTCAATTCTTTTTCTACACTTTGATGTTGGATTCTGCTGAGGTCCAAGGGCACTGAGGTCCAAGAGCAAGTGCTTTTTGCTCTCCAGTTCATTTGAAAACATCACAGCTAGGGGAGAGGAGGTGGAAAAAGTGAAGGTGAATCCAGACTGCAACATTAATCTTCACATACGGGTATGAGTCTCCCACTTGTTTCAAGCTCAGAAGGCCCTGGTGGATACAGTCTCTTATGCCTCTAATCTCCATGCCAGCTGGGGATATGTGGTTGGCATCTTCCAGGGGACGAAAGCATCAATATGGGCCTGAGCAACTGCTCGTGCACCTGCTGCCACCAGACTGGTGGGCAATGGATGTGTTCGTTGGAAGGATGGGACAATGCATAGGATCAGAGTAAGCTAGCAAAGTACACGGAAGGATAAAGTGGTTTGTGTATGGATGGTTTTGTAGAGCCTCCCCATGTTCTAATAACAGATGCTTTCCCTCATATTAGCAAATAAGACCTAGTATTATTTATTTATGTACATGCTACATGGCTTTTTTGTTTCCTTTAGTACTGCCTTCATTTTTCTGGAAATCAACTGAATGTCAGTGGGCTTATTTTGTTTGGTGGCCCAGCAGGTGCTAGCTGTGGAGTGTACTGGAAACATCTAGCAAGTATTTGTGATGTTGGCATAGGATATCACACCGAAACCTTAGCTTGCATGAGACAGTGCAATGAAGTCCATTTGTGTCAGCTGAGACACCAACCCATTACATTTATGATCTAATTTAGCAATAGTTGATCTAAGGTGGAACTGTGCTGGACTGTTTTCATGGCTGCAATGTTTTATCTGGTTTTCTCTTCTTTCACATTTGTTAAAAAAAGTTGATATTTTACATGCTATGGAACTCAGATATCTGAAGTGCAACTCATGGTAGTTGAAAGGCTCAGCAGCTTAAAGTACCTGTTAATCTGCTCTGCCTGAATAGGTGTTTTCTAAATATCAAATGTAGAAGTGATGATGAGTTCAAATTCACCCAAGAGAAAGTTTTCTCTGAGAGCAATACTAAAACTCTGAAATCTTTATTTCAGAATAGATGAAAGGAGAGGTCTCCTGCTTTCAGTACCTGTGTCAGCTTAATACCAACTTGAGAAGAGTGTGCTGCAGAGGTCATCCTGTTTGTTATATCAGAAACAGAGAGATGGAAACTGGAAAAGACCAAAACATATCTCAAGCCAACTACCCGGTTTTCAGCAAGAGCTATGAGATACTAACACATGATCGCCTTTAATACAGCTGGCCTCCACCCCAGCATTTTCACCCAAGCTGTGATCTCTTTTTGACTTCCAAAAGACTCTGCAATCACTGAATGCAGAAAGTCTGTCGCACTTCAGTGGTTATCTGTTGATCCGGGACTTGCCCCCACTGTCAGGTGCACAAGCAAGCAGAGAACGGGACCCAGCACAGGATCCAGCCCCTGCTCCTTGCCTGTAGGTGCTGTCACTGACTCATGAGGGGCACCCTTGGGTCAAAATGGGCACAGTTTCTACAGAAATGAAATCTTAAACTAAACAAGCAGGTAGGTTTTCTTTTTTTTTAATAGTATGTTTTATCTTAATGCCTCTTTCCTTTCCAGTGCACAGCAAACATCTCCCTGGCACAGGCTATGGCATCCATAAAGAACTGTACAAATAAAGACATGCATTTCAGGTCACAGAGTTGGCTAGCTTGAGAGATTTAACATCCAGATTAAAAAAAAAAACAAAACAGTATTCTAACATGGAGCTTTAAAATACTTTTGAATCTTTGTAATAGTATAACTCATGAGATCATGTGCAGTGTTCTCTTCATTGTCACAGGCAGAGGAAACAGAGTCCATTACTAGATACTAAATATGCTCATTAATTTTCTTAGGCATTCATCTTCCTTATAACAATTTGGATCCGTACACTGAAACTTATGAACCCATTCATAAAGCTAGCGTTGTTTTGTGAAATGATATTGTGACACATTTTCTCTAGAAAGAGTTCTTTGTCCAGTCTTTGTCTGAAAAACGATTAGGAACATTTTTCCATTGGATGCCTTTATAAACATCCTCAATGATTATTTCCTTGGTGGAAACAATCCAGAAAGTGCTCTGATCCACCTGGGAAGAGGGCCCTAGCCCTGGGGTGGGCTATCTCCGGCCTCACAAGCAGAAGGGAGGTGGTGGGCTGTCTTCTCCACCCTGTGGAGCCCACCCTTGACCACTCTTTCAGAGGCACTGTACTGCGCAGGACAGCAGCCCGTCCCAGAAGCCCCGCTCAGGGCAAACTGGTGCTGCTTAAACTTTCTGGGGTCTTCCACAGCAGGCCATGGAAAGAGGGTAGAGCCTTGCCCACCAGCTGCCAGGCTATGATGCAGTGAGATCTATCGGGGGAATATTTATCCTCAGGAGGACGGAGTGTGAAAAAGGCCTGGGAAATTCATAAGGAGGAGTAAGCTTTAACAAATGCCCTGGGGGAATTAGACACAAAGACTCAGCACAGGAGTTAGGTGCCTACAGCTCGCCAGTGCTTTTATAATCTTACCCTTAAGCCACTTATTTGATCTCAGGTTCATCCTCCCTCCCCGCAAACACCCAGGAAAAAAATGAAAAAAAAAAACCCCACAGGTAGAAATTAAATAAAAACAGGGAGGCAGTGACTATGCTTTCTCCTTGCTTATAGAATAGCAGGTATCCCAGTGTAGCAGGGGACACAACCCCCTACCAGAGTATCCCAAGACTGCAGGAGGAAAGAAAAACCAGTGCCTTGCCCAGACTTGTAATGGTTTCTGTTTCAGGACGTTGTTTCTTGAGACAGCAACATACACTCTGTGAATATGCAGGTAACACACCTGTGAATTTACAGTACAACACACACACACAGACACCCCTACTATTTTTAACCATGCATTTTTACCATAATGGATATTTTTTGGCTATGAATTCCTCAGCTGTAAAAACCCTTTTCCTCGCATGAGACCTCTGCCCCTGTCATATCTCAGGACCCAGTCCTGCAGATGCTGTTGTGTGCATCCAACTCCAAGCATCTCTCTCAGTGTAACTCTTGGAAGAGGAAAACCAAACTCCAATAGCAGTAAGAGGCAAATAACATGAAATAAAAAATGTAAGTGTTGCAAGAATAGAGCCAAAAGGGATGGAAACATTCATATGGTGCTACAAAAGATACAGTTATGTAAAGCTTGGATTCTAAAAAAATAAATGTATATATGTAAAAAAATCAGCCACAGTCTGATCACAACAAATACAACAGCTCTAAAAAAATGTGGTCCAATAGTCATGTTAAATGAGTTTCATTTGTTGTTGATTTATAAATAATAAAAATGTTATTTTCAGGACTAATTATTTAAACTCTGCTAATTCAATATAATTTTTAAAAAACACCTTTGTATAAAGATATTAATTTTACCCTATTTTTTGAAAAACAGTTTAGTTTTCCATTTCTTTTTTTTTCTGTTGCATAAAACTTGTGTTTTAACAAATCACTGCCATGAGCTAACCCAGATCTGAATCCAGAAAATGCTCTCAACATTATCCTTCTCTGTTCACATATATTTGAAGTAAATTACATCAAATTGTATTTGAAATACCAAACTGGCATTAATGGAAGCTTTTTTTGCTCCAGGCACCATTTTAAAATAGATGAGCATAAAAATGCAGTCTGCATCATTAAGTTTATATGAAACTAGTGAGAATAAAAATCACCATGTAAGTTCTAATAAGATGTGTTTTTCATTCCAGTTTAATAACCCAAGACTATATTCATCTTCCAGTATAATAAATATACTGAAAGGAATTCATTCTTTTGTGGTTTTTAACATGTTGAGGGTTTCAGAAGATGGAGTTTTCTGGGAAGCTGGGTGAAGAAAATTCTTTAATATGGCAGTGCAGAGTATTATTATCATAAATAATTAATGTGCACAGCAGAAGAAAGCCTAGCTTCATTAATAATTCTTATTTTTAGTTGGCATAAGCTAGAGGTGCTGTATCTTCTTTCATCCGATCTATGTCAATTTCCCCGATTTTAATTTACTAGATGTTAAAAATTTTAAAGGTGTGTTACATTTTGCAATGGATTTTTGTTTGTGACTTTGTGTTAATATCCTACTACTAATTCTTACCCATCGAGATATTTTTAGTAACAAGCGAAAAAGGAAGAAAAAAAAAAAATAGTAGCAGCCAGGCAAGGTAGAGTGGGCATCAGTGTCAGCTCCTTTCATCTTTCATTTCCCTTTGGGACCAGTTAAGATGCTTCTTTGATTAGGACCTCAGGAAATATTAAAAAGCTCTTCTGCGAATTTAAACTCATCAAACTTGTCTCTGTTTATTTTTTTGAATACCGAGATAATTCACCTCCCACATTTCGAGAACACAGGTTCCCTCCAACCCAACCGCACTTCTCTGATCAGCTAAGTCACTTGTCAACATCGCTGAATCTCTCCTAACGAATGTTAGTGCTTCATTAATGCAGCGCCTGAGTCGGGGCCGCTCCTAAACGTTCCTTATTAGCACAAATGAGGAAATAAAGATGACACTATAGATGGCACTGAGGCGGCATGCCACGAGGCGAGTGCAGGTAGTGCTGGAGTAAAACAAAGGAGAAGGATGTGACACCTGAAGGGAAACCACAGAGTGGGGGGAAACCATTTTGTCTTGCTGTAAAAGGTACGTGGGAAAGAGACTGCGACTCTCACGGCAACTTTGGGAACACCAATACCGTGGAGAAACAATGTTAACCTGCATTATGCCTTTCAAACACATTTGCAAATGTGCTTGTTAATCAGTACAAATGTTAGAGCTGATTGAAAAGCAATGGGTGTTTTTTTTTTCCCTCTTAGGTATTTTAAAAGAGAATGTGGTGGCTTTTTTAGTTTGGTTTTTTGGTGGTTTTTTTTTGTTTGTTTGTTGTTTTTTTTTTCTTCCAAACTGTATTGAGCTGGCTGGGAAAAAATAAACAACGCTTTCGTCCTGATTTTTATACTTTTCTCTCCATTTTAACTGTTTACCTCCTTTTATTTTTCTTGGGACCAAACGAAGAAAAAAACAGAAACGTACAGAAAAAGAAAAAAGGTATCACAGAGACTGTGGGAGAAGGGAGCACCCTGTGAAAATAGCAACTTTAAGGTGAGGGCAGAAGGAAGCCAACGAAAAGCAAAATGCACGAAGTTGCTCACTTTGGAAAAAGGCCATTTTAACCTCATTTATTTGGGGATTAAAATTTTCAGCCGCTAGCAATACTTCTAGCATTTGAAGTAGCCCAGGTAGTCATTTCAGTCATGTATCACAGCATCTTAAGTCAGGCATCAGTGTCCTTTATACAGTTAATTACTTTTTAAGCATTTTCACAGCTTTTTCCTATGTTGGCACATGGTTCATGTTATTTAACTTAAAGTCGTGCTGTGGCTTGTGTCCTGTTGTGGCTCAGAAAGCCAGCCTGGGCAAACCTGAGAAATTAGGCTCCCACCAGGGAAAATGCTGATGCCTCTGTGTATATGTACACGTGTACATCCTCAAAGTCAATGATGTTACTGATTGATCCCACATGCACGAATTTGGAAGATTAATTTATGCATGGCCAGAAAATTGCAGTCGCTTTGACATGATCTCACACCTGTCCATCAAGAGTGCCATGTGGATGTCTGCAGCAGTTGGCAAACACCAGCTGGAGCCTGGGCACTCTCTGGTGTGCCAGGAGGGGACATGGAGAAGCTCAAAAGCCCCCAGAAAGACCCACTTAAAAGAGGTCTCCTCTGGTGTGTAAACCCAAGTGGGGTTCCCCTCTCTGCTCCTGGCCTAAGACCCCAGCTCTAGTGGGAACCGCAGGCATGGATCTGCCACAGCAAACGGAGCAGTGTCCAGTGCAAGGCACCGGGATGCTGGGCAGTGGCACACGTCAATCAGGAAATAATTACGGTCCCTGTACACCATGCAGGGATAGATCTGGTATTGCAGTGGTTTTTTTTAAAAGCAAAGAACAAGTGCCACACCTTAACCATGCACTTAATGCCTTATCTTCATTAACATGTGCATGGAATAAGGTCAGAGAACCACACGTCCGTAGGGATGCTGCTTTTGCTGGAGTTCAAGTCTACCTTTAAGGCACTTAGTTATAAATATTTTAATTTTTTTTTTGTTTCTATTTTGTTTGTTTCTCCTTCCTTTCTCCCAGGCAAAAAAGTCAGATTGTACCGTTTCAGAACAGCATTGCATTTCTGGCATCTTTCTTTCTGAGGTGTCAGGATACTTTAGAAAGCTGATGGGCTGTGATTTTGCTGCACTATTGTTTTCGTGAGAAGGACGGTCAGAGGTGATATTCCTATATTTTACTGGGGTATTTGCTACCATCGAAACGGAAAAAAGTGACAAAACTTTGTGTTCCAACAACAGCATACTCGCTAATCAGCAAACGCAGACCAATTATACAATAGGTGAAAGACATGGGCTTGCATGCTAAAATCTGCACCAAAATAGGCGTTTTCCTGATGACTTTATTTCCTATTAATCCTCTGTGACAATGGGCTTATTTTCCAGGAAAATATGCAAATACCTTAATCTGGTAGAACAGTATGACAGTCTGAATGTGGGTCTCTTCACTATACATCGAAAAACACTTGTTTAAGAGGACCAGCACTAGGAGGATGATACATTTCTGAGTGCAAAATCAGAACTGGGTAGCTTTTCGAAAAAAAACTCCAAACAAATGGATGGGCAGTGAGGACCACTCTCTCCGAGTAATGAATTTTCATCTTTTCTGAAATAGAATTCATTAGTAAATGAGCAGATGAAGAAATTGGGCATCTTTTCCTGCTTTCTTTCTGCACACACATCATGAAAAACCCCACTTTTTAAGGTTTGTTGTCTCTTTGTTTTATTTTATACATTAATTATATAGCATCAGCTGTTGGAACAATACTTCTAAAATATTCCTGTAAATGCTGAAACTGTATCTGCAGAGAATTTTTTGATTTTTTTTGCAACATCCTAATTTGAAGAGTGATTTAAGAACTGATTGGCAGTTGGCAAAAAATGAATGATAATGAACTCATTTTGATAGAGATGGACCAGATACCATGCCGGCTGTCGAAACTTTTCAAAGCTGGTTTCTCTCCAGTAAATGTGATCCTGCAGGCTCTGTCCATCTGCCTGCAAGAAAAGAGACATTCGCATTCTGCGGGAAATGCTGCTGAGAAAATACCGCCGAGAATTATCGATTTTGTGTTCGCTCGTCGCTCTCAGCGAGGAAACTGGATGACGGAAAACACCATGGCAAAACAACAGTGCTGAGCTCCTTTGCTTTTTTTTACCCTTTTTATTTCCCCTTTTTTTTCCTTTTTTTTTTCCCTTTTTTTTTCTTTTTGCATTAGCAGGTAACTGGCATGCTTCAGCACGATGAGGAGTATACGTAGGAGTAGCAGCTCGACCAGGGCTGAGCCCTCCCCATGGTAGGGATGCTCGGGGGTGACCTGAAGCTGTTGGTTCCAGGGATGGTTTGATTCTGGCCTCCCACTAATTTTCGCTGGTGCAAACCAAGTTGCAGCCACCCCATTAAACAGCTGAAGTGAAAAACTGCGCCAGCTGTTAGGCTGCTCCGGTTGCTCTCCTGTTGCATGAAATTAAAATAGCTCTGAGATTTAAGGAAAATAGCATGAATTGACCCAATGTCTAGGGGGCAGGCTCTTCCTTGCCCAGACCATGCCAGCAAACCTCCAACCTTGGTCAAGTCCAAGGTCACCAATGCTGGTAGAAGGGTGTCTGGGAGATGTCCTCCCACGGATGGCAGTGGTGGGAGAGAAGGGCAGGACCAACACAGATGCCCCAGCCCCTGCAGTGATGCCCATCCCGGCCCCCTGCTCCCAGGGCAGGTCAGCTCACAATACTTGTTTCTCAGTTATTTCATTCCTCCTCCAAAGCCTGCCACCTTTCTCTCTCTTTCCCACCCTGAGAGATGGTTTTCGTGTCTCCCTTGAGTGTTTTCCGCTGCTGCTGAAGTCCCATTCCACATCCCATTTCACCCCGCAGACCCTCCCCAGCCTCTCTCTGTGCCTCTGGCTTCTAAGGTGCTCTCAAGGAAAGCGCCTGTTGCTTTACCTTTGCACAGCATCGCTGCTAAATTTTTAATCAGTGGTAGTGAAACAAAGGAAACGAAGCAACTCTCACAGTATTTAACGAATAATGTGTGGCTAAGCCCCATGCCTTATCCTGGCTTACAGATATGAACAGGGTGGCATGCACCTACCATAGAAGCCATTTAACATCCCAGGAGGTTTTGCTCTGGTGTGTGGTACTGCGGTTATGCAACTCGCATTAATATTATGTGTTATTACAGTTGTATGTGGCCAAAATAAACCAGAGACAAAATACTTCTGCATATAATGCTGAATTCACTGCTACATCAGTTGATAATTAAAAAACTTGGCTCGTTTCTGTCCCTTTACATGATCAGAATGATGTAAATAAGAACATTATCCAAAAGCTTTTAAAATTAATTTTAAAAAAGGCTGGCTACAATATTTGTATAATATTTGCAGCTGAGCAGAATGAAACAGGGAACAACCAAATCTTCAGCTTCCTAGTTTCAAGGCACAGCCACCAAAATCAGCTTAGATCTGCCCGTTGCGGTGAAGGGCCGAGCAGGTTTCTGTGTTTGCGAGGCAGGATGCTAGTAGGATGCTCACATCTGCCTTTATGTGGAGTATTTGGTGCCAGCCACTGCAAGAGGCAACAATCCATGTGCACCGGGTCGTGGGCTGATTCATCTGAACTGAGTCAGTGAACTCAATTCTCTTAATTATGCACATGTAAGAAGTAGAGGAAGGATGTTTCTGTAAGTAGACTAATTCTCTAGCCCTCAGCACACCTGGCTTATGGTCCTGCTCCAGCTGGTGTGGTGCTGGTACATATCTTGAACGGCGATGCTAACGGGGTGTTGAATTTGTAGCACAGAGGCCAGAGCCCCACTCCTTGCTCCTAGCTAATTCCCAAGACTATGAAAATGAGACCCTACCTCTTTAATCTCTATATTTTGCTCCAAATGCTTTATTGCCTATGAAACTCCCTGACTTGTTTGAAAGATAGAGATAAAGGAGTTTAAGTCAACCAGCAGCTTCTGAAATTGAAGTCATGATGCTAAAACCACCCTATTACAACCAAAAAGGTAGGGTGTAATATTATGATTTATTACTCATATTATAGTAGCTCCTCAAGAACTAAGCAAAGATTTGAACCTTTTTGTGTTTTATTCACAAGTGGGCGTGTTAAAAGCCATCGGAAGACACATTACTTGTCCCAAAGGATTAACTCAGCTCTTTCCTTTCACTCCTGTGTTACTACAGCTCACACGTACATAGGAAAAGCACTCACAGGCTTTATTTCACTGCGCCTTTGAGGGGAAATATCTGGTCAGGAATTTTTCAGAGTGTTTGTTTAATACAAGGAAAAAGCACAACATCATCCCACAAAAAACGTATAAGCTTCTCATCACAGCAAAGTGTCCACTGTTGGTGCAGAGGGCACAGAGCTCTGCAGGACACAAGCATGTGTGACGTGATCCTTATCCCTGTCTTGAGGCTTTAAGGTCTCATGTCTTGAGACCTCGAGGTCTCAGGTGGAGTGAATGAGCAGCATCAGAAAGGACACTGGCACCAAAGATGTTTCTGGGGTTTTGATTCCTGGTGCATCGGACTGCCGAGGACTGGTTCCACCTCACGGGCTGCGTTGCCCTTGCCCATCTAGAGATACTTTCACCCTCTGATCACTTCCCATTTCTAGCATGGAAAAGGGACTAGTCATTAACAGGGTGCAGATGGGAAGCCTGCTAAGAAATATTTTAGCAATTAGGACAGGAGGGATTATAGTATTCCTGGTTTCCAGGGAAAACCTATTTCCTCACTTCTTTTCCATCCAAGCATAAACTGGTATTTTTCACCATCATGAGAGTGAGCCAGGGCCAGCTCTGGAGCCAGAGAGGGGAATCGCTATAATGTGGATTCATTAAACCCATCTCAGCCCATCTCTTTTTTCTTTTTTTTTTTTCTTGGTATTAAAGGAATATGGAGTAAAGCAGGGCAGAACGAAGTGTTCTGGGAAACTGATAATCAAATGGCCTAAAGCTAATGTTTACTTTTTTGAATGTTTTACAGCAGCATTACTTGGAGTTGTATTAAAAACAGGGAGCGAGAGGGAGGGAGGGAGAGAGGGAGCCTAATAATAGCCTTCCAGTTACAGAAATAGAGAAGCAGCATAGATATGATAATTGAATTTGGTTTGGATGGGTGATAATCCGCCTTTATGCTACAGCTGTAGTTCTCAGATTTGAGCCTCGTTGGTGGCAGGTGCTGGGCAGCCTCCCCTGCCATGGGAAGGTTCCAGCACCGCGTGCCCCTGCGCGCCCCCCATTCCTCTCCCTGCGGGGTCGTTGGTTTTGCCTGTGTGGTTCTGTTTCTTCTCCGCATTTACGGGGGTTGTCCTGAAGGTGACCTGGAGCCTCCCTTGCCTGCCTGGACAGGAAAAGTCACCAGTGAAGCTGGAGGGCAGCTCTTCTCCTCCCCAGAAAACTCCATGCTCAGCCACTCTCTGGTTCTCCTCCACCCTAAATTATTCAGCTCCACACTTGGGGAGCTGACACTGCTAGTAAACTAAGGAGTTATATATTTTCAGTTGCACTTGGAGATTAAGTGCCACTTGAGTTATAGTGTCTAGATTCCCAAATATTTGTGTAATTTTAAATCATGAATTCTCATTCCTGACTATGTTTAGTATAAATATTTATTCACAGCTCCGTCTGTTAGATCCCATGGAAGAAAGTGGGGGGAGCTGGGAGGTACGTCCAAGATGGTTCTGTCACAGGTATGGGTCCCCTTGCTGTCTCCTTTCCTGAAGCAAACTCCAGCCTCTCTTTGCCTGCTTTCCATGTCTCTGTTGTGGGAGATGTTCTGGAAAATGTGGGGTGGGAGGCAGTGGGTGGGATAACTGGGCTGCAGCTGGGTGGACAGCAGGGCCACCTACTTTCACAAGGTGACCTTAAATATTTTGTGCCAGAGACATAGGTCTGGCTGTGTACTGCTGTTCCACTAGCAAGAGGAGTGGGAGAAGGGTAAAGAGACCGAAGCAGAAGAAAAAATCACAACATTCTTCCCAGGTGGTGGGAAGCCTCCCTGTCACCCCTTGCTGCCTTCCGTCCTCCTAACAAAACCCGCCAAGAAACTTTATCAGTCTCTTTTGTTCTCTTGGTTTATTTTAGCAAAAGTGCTTCTGAAGGAAAAGTATTAATTAATTTCCTCTTCATAAAGAGATGTGAGAAGATTTTGGTTTCTCCAGGCACTGAATTAAATTCTGGCTGCACAAGACTTTGCATTTTTAATGGAGCTGCTTTGCAGGTCACCAAAATTGTTCCCCATTCAGCCACTCTCATCATCTGGGTCATTATGACAGATAGCCACAGCTGATGCCTGGATCTGATTCCCGCAGTACTCAGCTGGCACTCAAATGCCACCTCTAATGATAACGAAGAGCTTGATGGCTGCTATAGCACCTTTTCTCCAACTATCTCAGAAGAGCTGTATAGATGTGATTGAATTAGCCTCATAATCTCATCGTGAGGCAGATACATAACATGCAAGTTTCACAGGTGAAAACACAGAGGAATGAAGCAGGACGTTGCTTAAACTTTGCAGCCAGAAAGCCCAGGTGATGAATGAGGACCTGGGCTCTGTCTATGGGGCTCAGCAATCCAGCACAACCAAAAGCCATTTCTGCAATTTGCAGGGAAATTAGTCATGCTTACCCCAGTTTCCAAAGTATTTTAAATGAGGACTTGCTTGATATGCAAGAGTTTTTTGGACTGCATGGTTCCTGCTGTGTCCTCAGTGATCATTCTCACTGTCCTTAGTGCATCTGTGTTGGCTGAGCCCTCTGGTTTTCTTTTTTTTTTTTTTTTTTTCCCCCCACAAAAACCCCTACTTATCACATGAAGTGCATAGTTTGGACTTGGGAGGGTGAAGTTTTGGAGACATAAATGTCAGCGCAGTGTCGGTTCAACACTATTTGCTTGTACTGGTCGTTAATTGCTAGCCAGACAAGAAATATCCTAAGAGCAGATATCTCTGACTATGCCACAGATGGGATGGAAAATACAAAGCACATCTCCAAGCACTTCTTCCAGTACTCGGAAAGTGTCAGACTCTTTCTTGTCCAAATTCCAGCTTTGCATCCTTGGAAGAGGAAAAAACCATAATGCATTTTCTCCAAAACAGTGCCTCACAATATAAACTCCAAGCCATCCCTTTCTGTCTCTGGCTTTGATGGATGTCTTTGGGTACTGTAAAGGTTAGTGGTAGATGCCTTATTAGAATAATATTCCAGCCTCTTTACAAGCAGCTTCAAGTTATATGGCAGCTTTCCTTTTTATGCCAACCGCTATGTAATACCAAAGGACTGCAAAAGACATCATGCACTGTTCTGATTTTTATGTTTGGTTTTTTTTTTTTTATGGAAGGGTTATTTTGATCCAAGAATCTTTGTTTTGTTTTTCCTGTTGTTTTCTGGCACCCTTATCAATTTACGTTCTTCCCTCTGCAGTTGTTTCCCACAGTGCACACACCTATCTTTTCCAAAAGTAGAGGAAAAATGGCATAAAAATAGTCTCCTTGTGGGCTTACAATTTGGGAAGCCCTCCTTTGCCACTGATTTCGCCAAGTCCCCTATGATCTCTGCGCTCAGATTGCTAACTGGTTAACTGGGAAAAACCCTGCCTTCACTTTACGGTAGAGGTAGGGGGGAAGAAATACTTCAAGGACTGTTAATATCCACCTTTTATGGCAATGTTGAACATGTAAATACTTCAGCTAGGGTAAATCTGGATTTACTACCAAGTCTTCTGTTTCTGTGCATGTGGCCCAGTATGTCTGAAGTGATGTATCATTCATGGCCCCTGGTGGGAAACACCACGTACCACTCCAATTAGCATTTTCACTGTTCACGCAGAAGAATGAGTGAATCTCCTAAGCAAACACCAACTTTGAAAGAAGTGGGGTGGAAATCCTGTTTTGGCTAACCTGTGCCTTTTCCCTCTGCTATCCCTGCTCCTCTGGGCAAATTACAAACCTCTTTTGAGAGACTGTGAGCAACCGAAAGTGCCTATGGGTTTATGGTTCTGGAAGGCAGAAAAAACTGTGCTGTGCCCCTGCCTGGATGGATGTACCATTTCATCAGAAGTGAGAGAGACCACATCAAAATCTCTCCTGTCTGGGCATAAGGTGCCAAACAGCAGAAGCTCCCCACTCCTCATCCTAGAAGACTACCATTAACGTGACTAACGGTCACTGCGACGGAGACCGGCTCCAGGGCAGGTAAGACTGCGCTGGGAGAGGGGATCTGTAGCTAAAAAGGCCGACGGAAAGCTCTTTTTGGGGCTTTTTTGACGCCGGGCAACGCCCCCTCCTCGTGCTGGGGGCTGCCAGCCGGTGGGGGGGGGGCTGCTGACGGAGACTGGGCGGAGCCAGCGCCTCCCGCGGTTCATCGCACCGCCGGCTTATAAGGAGCCCCAGGGAGGGCAGAGCCTCTGCCCACCGAGCAGAAACCAGCGCTCGGGTGCGTGTCCTGGTCGGTGCCTCACGTGGCGGTAACTTGTACGGCTGGGTGCTGAGCCTCTGCCATTGCACAAGGTAAGTTCAATTCCTTTTAGTAGTCAGACGACCAGCGCGTTCGTTCCAACTGACCCTTCCACTGTCTCTCGCTCGCAGACATCCAGCCATGGTTAGAACTAGGTCAGAGGCTGTTGTTAAGAAAGCTGTGGGCACCCAGACACAGGCCCCACACAAACACGTGGGTGTCCAGGCCTCTGGCTGCAGGGAGTGCTGGGGCCTGGCCCTTGCCGTGGAGGGGAGTGGGGACAACACCTGTGTCAGATGTGAACAGGTGAATGATCTCCTCAGCCTGGTGGTTGAGCTGAAGGAGGAAGTGGAAAGGTTGAGGACTATCAGGGAGTTCGAGAGGGAGATTGACTGGTGGGCCCACTCCCTGAGAGTAAGGGAACATGTTGAGGCCTCACACACACCAGAGGACCCCCTCTCCACTTCTCACCCGGCATTAGAAGGGAATCTCAGAGAAGAGGGGGAATGGAAACAGGTCCCTGCTGGGCAAAGCAGGCAAATCCCCTCCCTCTCCCTTCCACCTCCCCAGTTACCCCTGCAGAACCGGTACGGAATCTTGCAGGAGGAACTGGCTGTTGGAGAGGAGGGTGGTACATCTAGGCAGGAAGTGCCAGAAAGACCAAGTCGCCGTAGACCTGGCATCACAACTAGTTCCAAAAGGAAAGCAGAAGGGTCATCGTTGTGGGTGACTCTCTATTGAAGGGGGCGGAGGGACCAATATGCCGTCCTGACCCGCTTCACAGGGAAGTCTGCTGCCTCCCTGGGGCACCGGTCAGGGATGTGTTGGACAAAGTTCCCACTCTAGTCAATCCTTCTGATTATTACCCCCCTGTTAGTATTTCAGGTGGGCAGTGATGATGTGGGAAGAAGGAGCCCAAAATCAATTAAAAGAGATTTTAAAGCCTTGGGAAGGGTGCTTAAGGGATCGGGAACACAAGTAGTGTTCTCCTCTATCCCATCAGTGGCTATTATGAGTGAGGAAATTAATAGGAAGAGACAGCAGGTCAATTTGTGGCTTCGGGACTGGTGTTATCGACAGGGCTTTGGGTTTTTTAATCATAGGTTGCCATATGAGACACCTGGCATGCTGGTGGCAGGTGGGATGTGCCTGTCCCAGAGGGGGAAAAGAATTTTGGGACAGGAATTAGCAGGACTCGTTAACAGGGCTTTAAACTAGATATGAGGGGTGGATAACTGGGCCTGTTAGGACTAAACTAGATATGAGGGGGAAAGGGGAGATAATTGGGCCTGTCAAGATTAAACCTGAGGAAAGCATGCCACGGTTTGAAGGAGGCCACATTAGTGAGGACTCACACTGACATTTCATCAGAGAAAGGTGATAGACATTCAGAAATTACTGCTAGAGAACAATGGGAAAACCCTTTCCTAGAAGGGGAAAAGAGTACTAGGCTAAGAGTTAACAAAGCTCATGGATAGAGCTTTAAGCCGAAAGTTAAGGGGGATGGGGGTAAAACCAGGCCTGCTGGTAATGAACCTGAGTGTCAAGGGCCAAAGATGGGGGTGAAACCAGTAGCCCAGGTCAAGTGCATCTACGCTAATGCACGTAGCATGGGCAACAAACAGGAGGAGCTAGAAGCCATTGTGCGGCAGGACAACTACGACATAGTCGCCATCACGGAAACGTGGTGGGACGATGGTCATGACTAGAATGCTGCAATAAGTGGCTATAAGCTCTTCAGAAGGAATAGGCAAGGAAGGAGGGGGGGGGGGGTGTGTGTGGCTCTGTACATTAGGGAGTTGTTTGACTCTATAGAGATAGACTCCAGTGATGAAGTGGAGTGTTTATGGGTAAGGGTGAAAGGGAAGGCTAACAAAGGTGATTTTGTGCTGGGAGTCTGCTATAGACCACCCAACCAGGATGAGCAGGTTGATGAGGTATTCTATAAGCGGCTGGCTGCAGTCTCGCAAATGCCAGCCCTTGTTCTAGTTGGGGACTTCAACTTACCAGACATCTGCTGGAAATATAGCACAGCAGAGAGCAGGCAGGCTAGGAGGTTCCTCGAGTGTATGGAGGATAACTTCCTGACACAAATGGTAGGTGAGCCTACCAGGGGAGGTGCCTTGCTAGACCTACTGTTCACAAACAAAGAAGGGCTAGTGGGGGACGTGGAGGTCGGAGACCGTCTTGGGCTTAGTGACCATGAAATGGTTAAGTTTTCCATTCATAGTGAGGTAAGGAAGGGGGTTAACAAAACCTCCATCTTGGACTTCCGGTGGGCAGACTTTAGCCTGTTCAGAACCCTGGTTGGGAGAGTCCCGTGGGAGGTAGTCCTGAGAGACAAAGGAGCCCAGGAAGGCTGGATGCTCTTCAAGAGGGAAATCTTAAAGGCCCAGGAGCAGGCTGTCCCCATGAGGTGCAAAATTAAAGGGCGGGGAAAATGGCCGGCCTGGATGAACGAAGAGCTCTTGATGGGACTTAAGGAAAAAAGGAAGGTTTACCACCTTTGGAAGAGGGGACAGGCAACTCGGGAGGAGTACAGAGATTGTGTTAGGTCATACAGAGAAAAAATCAGGAAGGCAAAAGCCCAGCTGGAACTCAACCTGGTGATTAATATAAGGGACAACAAAAAAAGTTTCTATAAATACATCAACAAAAAGAGTGACAGAGAATGTCTATCCCTTACTGGATGCGGGGAGAAACCTTGCAACCAAGGACGAGGAGAAGGCTGAGATACTTAATGCCTTCTTTACCTCTGTCTTTAATAGTCAGACCAGCTACCCCCAGGGTGTTCAGCTTCTTGGGCTGGAAGATAAGGATGGAGAGCAGAACAACTCCCCTGTAATCCAGGAGGAAGTAGTTAATGGTTTGCTTATGCACCTGGACACGCGTAAATCTATGGGGCCGGATGGCATTCACCCAAAGGTTCTCAGGGAGCTGGCAGGAGAGCTCACCAAGCCTCTCTCCATTATCTATCAACAATCCTGGTCAACAGGAGAGGTGCCAGATGACTGGAGGGTGGCCAATGTGACGCCCATCTACAAGAAGGGCCGGAAGGAGGATCCCGGAAACTACAGGCCTGTCAGCCTGACCTCGGTACCGGGAAAGATCATGGAGAGGATCATCCTGAGCTAGCTCTCAAGGCAAGTGCAGGGCAGCCAAGGGATCAGGGCCAGCCAGCAAGGGTTTATGAAAGGGAGGTCCTGCCTGACCAACTTGATCTCTTTCTATGACCATGTGACCCGCTTTCTCGATGAGGGGAAGGCTGTGGATGTTGTCTACCTGGACTTTGGTAAGGCCTTCAACACCGTCCCTCACGGCATTCTCCTGGAGAAACTGGAGAATCGTGGCATAGGCAAGTGTACCCTCCCCTGGATAAAAAACTGGCTGGATGGCTGTGCCCAGCGAGTTGTGATTAATGGAGCAAAATCTGGTTGGCAGCCGGTCATCAGTGGTGTCCCTCAGGGCTCAGTTTTGGGGCCAGTCTTGTTCAATATCTTCATTGATGATCTAGACAAGGGGATTGAATGCACCCTCAGTAAGTTTGCGGATGACACCAAGCTAGGTGGGAGTGTTGATCTGCTTGAGGGTCGGAAGGCTTTACAGAGGGATCTGGACAGGTTGGATCAATGGGCCAAGGCCAATGGGATGAGGTTTAATAAGGCCAAGTGCCGGGTCCTGCATTTTGGTCACAACAACCCCAAGCAACGCTACAGGCTTGGGGCTGAGTGGCTGGAAAGCTGCCCAGCAGAAAAGGACCTGGGAGTGTTAGTGGACAGCCGGCTTAACATGAGCCAGCAGTGTGCCCAGGTGGCCAAGAAGGCCAATAGCATCCTGGCTTGTATCAGGAATAGCGTGGCCAGCAGGAGCAGGGAAGTGATCGTGCCTCTGTACTCAGCACTGGTGAGGCCTCACCTCGAGTGCTGTGTTCAGTTTTGGGCCCCTCACTACAGGAAAGACATTGAAGTGCTGGAGCATGTCCAGAGGAGAGCCACCAAGCTGGTGAGGGGTCTGGAGAACAAGTCCTATGAGGAGAGGCTGAGGGAACTGGGCATGTTTAGTTTGGAGAAGAGAAGGCTGAGGGGGGACCTCATTGCCCTCTACAACTACCTGAAAGCAAACTGTAGAGAGGCGGGGGTTGGCCTCTTCTCCCAAGGGAATAACGACAGGACCAGAGGAAATGGTATGAAGCTGCGGCAAGGGAGGTTTAGATTAGATATTAGGAAGAATTACTTTACTGAAAGAGTGGTCAAGCACTGGAACAGCCTGCCCAGGGAGGTGGTGGAGTCACCATCCCTGGAGGTATTTAAGAAACGTGTAGACATGGCACTTCAGGGCATGCTCTAGTGCCCGGGATTGTTGGTTTTTGGTGGGGTGTTGTGTGTGAGGTTGTGGGTGTGGGGTTTAGTTGGTGGGTGCTTTTTTTGTTTGTTTGTTTTTGTGTGTTGTGGTTTTTTTTGTTTGTTTGTTTTTGTGTGTTGTGGTTTTTTTGTTTGTTTGTTTTTGTGTGTTGTGGTTTTTTTGTTTGTTTGTTTTTGTGTGTTGTGGGTTTTTTTGTTTGTTTGTTTTTTTAATGTGGTTGGACTCGATGATCTCAAAGGTCCCTTCCAACCACTAAGATTCTGTGAAACAGACATCCTGTCCTTCCTCCTAGTGAGGGAACTTTTCCATGGGATTTGATGAGCTCTTGATCAGGCTCTTTTCAGTTTCTGGGCCCATCTAGTCTTGGGCATGCTAAATACTTGGCTCAGTTAGAAAAGTCAGCTGTAAGAAGGACGCATTTTCCTTGGGAGCTGGACTAAAGTCTTCAACTATTTCACATAGGGAAACGAACTGGCCATCAAGATGAAATCCTGGAATTACTTACTAATGCAGGAATTAATTACTTTAGGGCAACTAAGATGATTAAGGGATTAGAGCACCTCCCTTACGAGGAAGGGCTCAAAGAGCTGGGGCTCTTTAGCCTGGAGAAGAGAAGGCTGAGGGGAGACCTTGTCTATGTTTACAAGTACCTAAAGGGTGGGTTGAAGGATGATGGAGCCAGACTCTTTTCAGTGGTTCCCAGTGATAGGACAAGGGGCAACGGGCACAAGCTGGAACATAGGAAGTTCCATTCAAATATGAGGAAAAACTTCGTTACGGTGAGGGTGACAGAGCCCTGGAACAGGCTGCCCAGGGCCTTCCAGAGGGGAGTCCCCTTCTCTGGAGATTTTCAAGATACGCCTGGATGCAGTCCTGAGTAACGTGCTATAGGCAATCCTGCTTTGGCAGGGGAGTTGGACTAGATGATCTCTAGAGGTCCCTTCCAACTCTGACAATTCCGTGATTCCGCGATACTGTCACCAGAGACTTAAATTAAGACCGCCTTACCGCAGAAAAACCTGAGGTGTTGTCTGGTGCCTCCAAGTGAACTAACAGAAGAAGCTGTAAGAAAACACATATTACAGACAAGGGAGAAAATGCCATGAAACACATGGGAACAAAGAGGCGCCATCTTCCACCTCCCTTCTCTCAGGAGACCCACATCCTGACCCAGAATGCAACCTCTTACCCTCTAGTTTATTGGAATAGCCACCAAGAAAGTTTGCCTAGCATTCACCCTCAAGCCCCTGCATTTGTTTGCCACCCAGAAAGAGACTGCATTATTGGTTTTTAATCTTTATGGGAATAATTATTTTTTGAAAGGGAATCCAGTGTTCAAGTACAGAAACAAATTAAGGTCAGAGAGAAGCACCTAGCTTTATGTAAGTGTTTAGTCTCTCCTTGTGAAGTGGCTGGTTCTGCATGAATTACTACTACTAATAAAATGTATGTAAGATAGTGACATTCGGTGCACATGTTCTTAGTTCCCCATTAAGCTGTGTTCCCTAAAAACGTTTCCAGCTTTATTTATACACGCAGGAAAGAATTTAATATTAAACAGAAATAAGATGTAATAGAATTATGTCAAAACACCTGAGTGAATTTTGAGTACCTTTAAAGAATGAGCTCTGAAGTGATTCATAGCTAGGGCAAGTGATAATTTAGCTGCTATATTGAGAAAAAGGGGGAAAAAATGGGAAAAATTAGTTCATTCTTCCACAGCTATGAAATGCTGTAGCCCACAGACTCATCGTGAGTCTTGCATCAGTATAGGCATTATTTTACTTTCTGATGCTGAAAATTAGTGTAGTGATCTTGCTAGCACTTTTGCATGTGCTTAGCATAAGCACATGACTAGCTCCCTGGGGTCTGGTGGGACTGCCGATGTGAGGGGAGTTAACACATAATACAAGTAATCAGAAGCTTGGATGCTATTCTACAACTTCTGGAGACAAATGTGTGATTTAGTTGTAGCCAAAATCATGGATCTCATTACATCATCCTTGAGCATTTTAGATTGCAGAATTGCATCAGAACTTGTAATGGCATAAAAGCTTTACCCTTTATCATTTTTGGAAGTTTGCACAGAAAACAGACATTCTGGTTAATACCAAAAGGACCAAAGCATAGGGCACAGAAGATTGACTTATTTGCATTGTAATGCAGCTATACATTTAATGTAAGATATTCCTATTTAAATTAATATTTTCCGTGTCAGTTTGGCAGTATCAGCACACTGCTAATGATCTCTGTGTCCATTAAGATCAGTTCAAATGCACCTCAGTGTAGCTTTCTTACTCTATACTCCTGATGGTATTTTTCTAATCTGATCTGTAGCTTATTATTTTTATTATTCACAAATGTCACAAGCCTTTTCTCTCCCTTTTGGGATTGTTGTTCTCCTATTTTAGGTCTTTTCCTTTCTTCTAATGTTGCTTTGGGAAAGCTCTAGGGATATATAAAGCAAAATAGACAGATGCCTTCACCTACCAGATTGTTGTGAATAATAATAATCACCTCTTATATATCCCTTTTCATTTTCAAAGCACTTTGCAGCAATTAACTAATTTGTCTTTACAACAATCTCTGATAGATAGGTAGAGACATTTGCATAGTGGCTATTTATTTATTTATTTATTTTACCCTGCATAAAATCGTAGGTTTTTTTCTTTCTTTTCCTCTCTTTCTTTTTCTTCTTTTGCTGGATATTTTTGCTGCCCTTCTTCTTCTGAAAGGTAATTTTCTGTGGGATTGTTATGCCCATTAGCACTCCTAATCACTGAACCTAATTAGATTCTCATAGAAATGAAAGCGCTCACCAGCAACGGATGAACAACAAATTCCTTCAAGAATATGAGTCGTATGTCGTATCTCTAAGGCAGTCGGGTATGGCTGGAGAACAGGGAGCCATACCCAAGCCATACCAGGTACCAGCAAGGGAGACGATGGTGGTACATCTATTCCTGCACAAACCTCTTGCATGGTTCAACTTGCCGAAGGCAGTGACATACAGAATATGTGAAGTAAGAAATGTAAAAAAAAATGCTCTTTTGGAATAAAACCCCAGAAATGTCAGAAAAGCTGATGCTAAACCCTCAAATCTATCACGGAATTGTGCGCCTATTTGGGTCAGTAGAAAAGTGGACTCAAGCAGGGTCCCAGTGATTTCTACAGCCCAGCGCGCCACAGAGAAAACTCTTAGATAAGTAGAGCAGGCCAGACAATTTGTTCCCTCTTGTCCCACATTGTCAGTCTAGCGCACACTGCATTAAGTCCAGAGCTAAAAAATGTTACCTTGGCCCTTTGCTGGGGTGAACCCAATGCACTGTAACATAGAATGAAATATGGATGATCGCAACCTAATCTAGCAGGTTGTACTGGCGTGTTTGAGGGTGACAGCAGTCTCCTACAGACTCCTCCACAGCCCAGGCAACAGGGAGAAGGTCTCTGTCAGCACAGCTTGTCCCATGTCCTGTGGTGGGAAGGGACTGTTCACTGCCTGCCGCTCATGTCGGGATGATCTGGACAGCCATGTCCTGACTTCTCCCCAGGATCAGCCCAGGCAGCCCAGTGGCAACCAGCCGCTGCTGCAGCATTTGTGCCACTTCCAACCCTTGTGCCACTGCTTCATCCCCTTTTCTCTGCCTCTTCCTATCCCCAAATATCTCTTCTCCACCTTATCTTTTGTGCATCAGAATAGGCGACTTAAAACTTTCTCCGGAATGGGGCAGGGAATTGGTACAAACACTAATAACAGCCACAGTCGCTGCAGAAAATATCTTTCATGTGGCTTTTACCACTAGCAGTACTAATGGCTTTTGTAGTAACAAAGCTGCAGTGAAGGTTTTACTGGCAAATCCTAACTTACATGGAAAAGAGCAAGGAAGCCCCCACTGGACTATCTTCCTGAAGTGTTAATGCAACAGGGATCCCCTGTACTTTGGGATAATTGAACCATAAAATAGTTCCGCTTTATCTATAAACTCTCCAGCTCAATGCTTCGAGTGTGTAAGAGTTTACATTATTGCTGGAAAATTAGGTCAGCTTTTCACAGAGAAAATGTCAAATTAAAAAAAAAAAAAAAGAAATAAGGAAGGAAAAAAAAATAAAGAGGCTTCCTCTAAAAGAACTTTTCCACCCCAGATAGGAAAATGTCACAGTGTCCTCCCAACAGCATCAGCCCCGCTTGCGAGCCAGGGAGGGAGCAGGGGCCGAGGAACAGTGGGCAGCATCCGCACTCGGCTCCTTTGAGCTGGAACACAGCTGTGTTATGGCTGTGTCATCATTGCAAGCGAATTAAAAGAAATGGAAACATTAACTCTGTGGAATCTTTTCAGAAGCTGGTGGTGACTAAACCGGGAGGCGCTAACAAAGGAAAGCTTTCAGCAAGTGTTTGGCATTTGGAGTGCAGCACGGTCTTTCCATTAGGCTGTTGTGAGGGTTAAAATTAATCTGCATTGTAAGGGGAGAAGGCCGTACAATGGATGTTTATTGTGGAGTAAGGCACCTGGAGATGTGTTGTGTTGTCAGAAGGCTTAAATAGTTTGATTCCAAAATTTCACAGCCTATTAAAAGAACTGCCAGAGTCTGGCAGGGAATATCCCTGAGATTCTGAGCATCTTTGCAAACCAACCGAAAACACTCAGAAGACGGCAGTGGTGCTGCCAGCAGGCTCACAAACTCAATCACAGGCTCAGTCCGGTATGTGGAAAAGCAACTCCTCAACCCACAGTTTATTTTGCAAGCAGATTGCACCCACAAGCTGGGAGGTGGGAATTCTGCTCCTTGCCACACAAGAGCATCACTCAGTTTGGCCTCCAACCTCTGAGTACCTCCCCATCCAAGGGAGAAAGCATAGTCCTGGAGGAAAAGAGTGCAGAATGCCGCAACATTTGGCGACTCATCCTCCACTTTCAATTTCCAAGAGCAGCCACCGGTGCATTCATAATTTCCAAAACGTGGAGGCTGCCTGTGCTCTGGTACACAAGACCTGAGGGGATACTGAAAAGGGAAGGAACAAATCCGGAGCGATGCACAGTATGCGTCACCTGTATTGGGGACACACACTGTTCCTGTGCACTGCCAGGCTCTTGGCTCTGGAAAAAGGTCTTGTAGGGTGGTTAGGAAAAAAGACCCCAAATACAGACAAATTGGGCTATTGGAAAATACCTGCAAACTCTTGGTGGATACAAAGTCTGAGGAAGCTGGTGCTTGTGCACAGGCTGGCCACTCATGCCAGGTTGCAGAGCAAGAGTCTGACCTCATCCCGTGTTCCCCGGCTTCTCAAACAGCTTTTTCCTCTGCTATTAGATTGCATTGATGGTCCATTTTTGCATGATGTTCAGATGGGGCTGACCGGCTCTCCTTCCCCTGCCGGTGTTGCAAAGCTGCAGTTGCTCTACAGGTACGACCATCGCTCCGTCTCTCGGAGGGACCGTGCAGCTCCCGCCTGCGGTTCTCTGTGGCTAGGCGGAGGCTTTCCACCCGGCAGCCCACATGCTCCTGCCTTCTTCTCAGCAGGACCCTCTTGCTATTTTGTAGCTCTTACAGAACTGGATATGGTAGCCATGGGACCAGCAATGGCTTTGCTGTGCTGGAAAGGAGCTGGTGGTGACAGAGGCATCGCATTCAGGCGGCTACCACTGCGTGTTGCTATGGGCACTGATGCAGAGGCGAAATACAGGCTAAGCCATTGCTTGATTTTCTATTCAAGCAACTCTTGAGTACTAAAGGAATGGCCATCTGCCAGTGTTTGTAATAGAAGGTCAGTATACACTGACATTCAGCAAATTGGTATTATATGCATTAGATCTGTGCTTTATGAGGTTTTGCTCCATTTTGGAAATGTGCAAATTGACTGAAATCACGACTAAAATTCTAGAGGTGCCAATCTGCAGCTGCAAGCGCACTGAAAGTGCCCCAAATATCCAGGCAAGCAGCAGGTCCAGCTATTTAAAAGATGGAGAAAAATTTGAAAATAAGCACGCGTGCCTGCAGCAAAGTTGCCACCAGCACCAAACCCACTGCTCCAACTCACTGCTGTCCCCAGGTGGGACCCCCTCCAGTGAGGGGGATCACATAGTGGGGGTTGGCAGTTCCCCCTGCTCAGCTGATGGCAACCGGTATGTGATGGCTGGAGGAAGCCACCACCATACGTGGGGTGGTTTTAAACTGCTCTCAGCAGGGTCCAGCATGAGCCTGCCAGGCTTCACATGGAGAGGGTGAAGTGTCCCCCCACGGTCCAAACACGGTGGAGGCTGGCCCTGTGGGGTGCACTGTAGCGCCATGTGCAGGATCTTGTCCTCCAAGGTCACCCTGTGTCCAAAACACGCTCCCCCATTGAGATGCCTGAGCCGACCAGAAACAGGTATGAAGTTTTGGGGTAGATCCACTTTCTGGGAGTTATTTTGGCAGAGAATATACCAAATGGGCTCTTAAATCCAAAATCACACATTGCTTTTTCTTTAAGCAAGTTATTTCCTTTTGTTGTTTCCCCATGACTGAGTATTTGAGGGCTGACTGGAGTGCAGCCCCAGTCCAGATCAGTGATGGCATTAGTTAAAGGGAAAATAAGTGTTCCAAGGCTGGAATAACAAAGGCTGCTCTTCCAGGACCCCTGTGCATGGTGCAGAGGCAGTGCCAGCCCCAGACTGAATCTCAGTCCCTCCCGCATCCAGTACTTTCCCAGTGCCATGCAGAACGTGGGAAGACAGGAGAAGGAGCTTTCACCTGCTAGCAGAGATGGAAAGTCGATGGTGGCCACCAAAGAGTGAGTTTTTTTCCCAGAGGCAAGCTTTTTTCTGGGAGATGCAGGCAAACTAGGCGGAGGCGATGTGGTCCCAGTACAGGCATGTGCCATCCCTGCATCCCATTATCCCTTACCTGGCACAGCAGCAGCCTTACGCACTGTCCCCACTACATGGAAGAGGGGCTTAAGCTATTTACCTCCAATGTTATGCCTCATTAACTTAAAGTCAGGCATGACCACTGATTATCTTTCTGTATCTTGTATGCATGTGCAAGGTGAGCCGTAAGAAGCAGAGAGGATTTCCCGCTTGCAGCCCGAGCTGGGTTTTGGGACACGGTTCTTTCACGGGCTGAAAGCGAGCTGGTAAGTGGCACAGAGAATACACGCCTTTCCCGAAAGCTGCTGCAAAGAGAAGTTTGACAGGCACTGACATGACACGAGTCAAGAGTTATGTTTGTCTTTCTTTCTCTACACCATGATGAATTGCATATTATTTCCTTCATTAGCTTTAGGCTCCAACCACTTTGCAGCGCAGACATGAATAAAAATACCAAGCGGTTTCAGTCTGGTGACGATTTTATTCATTGGTGCTACATGTCAGATAATAGTTGTATTCCACTTCTTCGCTCTGTGAGCTTTTCAAATGTTTCACAGGCTGTCTTTCACTAGGTATCCTCATACAAAGTCCTCTTCCTCGGAGAGGTAATTGTTTAAGTGGATTAGTAGATTTTCCTGGAGATGTGTAGGGAGTGGCATAAAAGAGCAACACGGTGGCGACTCTCTCGTTCTGACCTTAGGAATATACCCAGCGGGTTGCTAAGATCATAGGCTGCTCCAATTATTGTCAAGGGAAATTAATATACCATTTTATTCCAGCTAATACTCATTGGTCAGACCAGGGAAAACACTGTGATACAGAATATTCCTCCGAAAACAGAAAAACAAACCCTGCTGAAAATCTTACATCCTAGTGGGTTTATTCTGCCAAGTCTTCTATTCTTTATAGAAATAATTTTGTGTTCTGTTTCATATCACTGTGACTTCATATTAATTAAGTGCCCCACCTCACCCTGGGTCTTTGAAAGAGAAGTGTAATAGTAGAAGAAGCAGCCCCTGTCTCAAAGAGCTTGCGGCTATAATGGGGCAAACACATCTAGCAGACATAATGAAAAATAAGACAGGAGCATTCAAAGGCAACAGAAGATAAGGATATTGGGTTTGATGCTCTTCAGCTTCTCTGTACTGCTTCTAGTGATGCCAGTAACATTTTTTACATCCTATTTAATACATCCTTCTCTTTCAAGACAAAAGAGGGACCAAAGACTGAGGCTGCTGGTTAGTATCAAAAAGGTAAAGACCAGCTGTTATTCCTAAATCTGATGTTTCACTCTGCCATCATTCAGAAGGTTGTATGAGATGATTGTTAAAAACACGTCAGGGGTTTTAGCCTCCCTTTTCCCTATTGCTAGTGAGATGTCATCCAGGGAAGAGCCCTGCAGACCCAAGCATCTCTGCGGTATCTGGTGTTTGGTGCTTTAGGCTGGGTGGAAATAAAGGTACCACAGAAGGAGTGGCTGCAGGGGAGAGGTGGCCAGGGCTGAGATGTGAAAATGCCAGAGGGGAGTCAAACAGACAAGCAATGTCTGTAAAAGTTGATATCACAGGTATTGCAATAAGCAGCTGTAATACATATTTGGAAAGATTTCATGTATCTCACAAATGTTTGATATTGATGATATTTTTCAATCTAGAAATTTAATTTAAGAGGTCATTAGTATTTATTAAAAATTAATAGGGTGGCTATTTCTCGTTGTTAATGTTGGATGTTTAACACCTAATATTAAAATAGTGACGTGAAAGTGTCTTTCCATTTGGATTTTGAATGTAAGGTATGTCTTCGCTCTCATCTCCTCTGCTGCATTTAATCCCAGTATCGCCCAGCCCTCAGCATGCACAGATGTTCCTTAACCCAGGCCCATCCATTTTTCACCAGGATCTTCAGAGATCAGCAGATAGCATTTCATTTTCTCATTCCCCCCACCTTCTGCTCTTCTTCCTGCTTCTGTGCATCCCTGCTTGCCTTCCTGCTGCACTCCCTGCTCAGTCCTGTATCCTGCAGCTCAGATATGAGTCCAGCAGCACCGCCTGCGCCATGTCCCAGGGCTCAGGGTAGCATTTGCAAGGACCCTAATTCATACGGGGTATCTCGCTGCGTTTCCTCTCTTTGTGTAGCCACAATTTGAAAAGAAAAGCCATGTATTTGTAAATGAAAATGTAATCTCTCTCTTCCCAGGGCTGAGGGGAAGGAATAACTGATTCATGGTCAACCTCAGCAGATGCTTGTGTCCTACAGATAAAACCACAACATTTTGCAGCCATCAATAAAGGACAACCTGAGCATCCTGGGCATACGTATGTGCTCACTGTTGGCATGCAGCAAGGAAAGGGGGTGCTTTGAGTTAAACAGCTCAGTTTCCCAGACTCTTGATCAAGGTTTGCACCTGGGATGAAGCAGTAGCCCTCCCTTATCCATGTTTCTTTTTGGGCTAAGCACACAGAGCTGCTGGTGGGGCTGCTGTCATGCTGGTCTCTCATTTTGGATGTTTTCTCTGCTAACATTATGCCTGGCACTGCATTCGGCTAGCTCCAGGGCCCCCAGGTTTCCAAAACCCCCATGGGACTGCTGCCTAATAGGCTGCATTTAAGAAAGGTTGCAGAGGTGAAGCAGAACTGTGAAAATAAGAGACCATTGCTCTGCTTGCTGGAAACTGTGATCTCCCCTTTGTTTCCCTTGTAGCTTAGCCCAGGAGGTGCTTGTACATGGTGTGGCCTGTGCTCTCCCAGGGGATCCATGTGCTGGTTTACTCAGGTGGTCACCTTGCTGCTGTGCTGAGACCCTCCCTGCTACCTGCTGCACTCTTCTTCCTCCTGATGGTTTTGAATATGTCTGTTAGACTTTTGTGTGCTTTTTCCAGTAGGACAGGTTGTGCTGGGGTTTCAGTCACACGAGAAGAGAGACAGAGCTTCCCCGTACATTTCAGGATGGATTGTGTGTTGAATGGTACATTCAGACCCATGGAGCTGGTGCTCTCTCTTTTATTGCAATTAATTGCATTAGTAATGCCAAACTCTGAATCCGTGGGGATTAAAATGGCATTAAGATTGCAGGGGCTTCATTCTATCCTCGTTTTTTTAAGCAGAACTTCCCATTTATTGCAATAGGGACTTTTATGGGTGGCACCACGCAGCTCATGGAAATTAATCTTGTATTCTTCTAAGTTTCCTGGACTGCAAGGGGAGGATGGAGTGTCACCTCTCCTGGCTGTTTGTGACACATGATTGTGTCCCTCACACAGGCACTGGCAGGTTGTATGGTACCGAAGGCAGGGAAACCTAGCAGCATCTGCATAGCTCACTGCTTATCAGGAATATACACTGGCAGCCATACTGTAGGGCAGCAGCACAAAAACAAAGCAACAATCAAGGGAGCCCTTTGTGATGGATTAAAAGGGTTTAGAAATGTCTGAGCCATGCAGTTTTCAAGCACTGACACTGCCAATGACTTCTTGACTGAAAACTAGAAAATGTGCTTACTGAGTGCACAAGCCCGAGTTTCGCTTGTTTTCCCAAAGCCTGCCTTTTGTTAACGGCCTTTTATCTGCACAAAGTTTAGACACAGTTGCTTCATAAAGTGACCCTCTCCTTGAAATAAATCAGGTTAATAATATTAGAGCGCTGCAGCCTGTGAACCGAGCAAAAGGCCTGCATGTTTCTCTATTATTGGGGCATAATTTTCTTTTACAATCCACACTGCAGCTCTCTTATCCTCTGTGTGGATCTCCTTTGCTTGCCCCGCACTGATTCCGCAGGCATCATTCCCTGCCACGGGAGCGTGATGGGGCAGACACAGGTCCTGAAGCGGGGACAGTCACCCAGGGGGACACTTCTTCCCCACTACTTCTCTTGATTGCTTGAAAAAATTCATGCATTTGGCCACTTTTGAAGGCTTAAAACCATCCTCGCCATCATCCTAAAATTTTATTCAGCCTGAGCTGATGTCACCGAGGTATCTTTAGCGTCTTAGGAGGGGAAGATAATCTGAGGAGGATGACTCACCGCTGATACCATACGGCTGTCCCCTCTCCTTCCCTGAGGGGGACGTCAATCAAGATGCTCTCCCCACCGTGTCTTGTAAATGCTGGCTGACACAGCAGGGGAAAGCAGGGCCACGGCTGCGCGTTTAAGGCTGGGACCTCAACAAAACAGCTCTCGGTGTCTGTCACTTGTGGGAATGCAGCCAGTGATGGCATCCCTGAAAAGGGAGAGGTCCCCAGGCCACCAAAGACCCTTAACAAGATGCAGGACCATATTCAGAACCCCTCTACAGTGTCTCTAAGCATTCAGATTTTGCAGCCACTGTGATATTTAATTTCAAGAGAGTTCTGGGTGACCCAGGGTATCTGTTGCCCAGGGTTTCCTGCAAAATCAAGGGACAGAAATGGTTGTGGCACTTGTGATGAATGGTCTGAATATGGTCTGTGCCCTTAAACTTGACTCAGCATTTAGTCAGGAGCTAGAGGAATGAATAGAGAAACAGGCGGTTTGTGCTTGCAGTGACCCGTGCTGCTGAGCTGGTCAGCTGCTGTGCTACAGACATATTTTTGGCTTTTCCAGGGAAGCTCTTTTGTTATCACATCAAACTCTTCACTCAGCTGGCAGAAGGCATTTGAGCAGCTGTGAGTCTGGAAGAATCCAGCATCCGAGAGATGACTGCAAAGTTTGTTGTTTTTCTGTATTTTCTTCCTATTCCTGAAAGATATAGCCTTGTTTTGGGTTGGTTTTTTTTTTTAAAGCATATGTTTAATATGTGTTTCTAAAATGTCAATTAGATAACATTAATAAGAATACCAGCTATAAACTGACAAAATGATTAATTCTCTCAGCAGAGATTATACTTCACATAGCAGAAATTCTTCAAAGAGAGAGCCATTTCATTGGGGTAGGGAAAAAAAAAAAGAAAAATTGTGTCTGGGGCTCCAGGTAACATACTCAAAAGCAAAAATAGGTAAAGCAAATCTTCTCCTTTTACTGCAAGCCTTGTAAAATGGAGCTTGCATTCAGAACAAGCTCGTTAGGCATGTTATATTCTAGTTGGTTAGGCAGGTAAAGTGCAGGCCATATAAGCAGATTGCCTAGATTATTTTCAATTTCAATTTCTAGCAGAATTGCTATGGTTTTCTTGGATAAAGTGGACAAAATAATGGTCCGCTTCCTTGGGGGTCTAAAGCACCAAGAATGAAGAAGACATGACTTCAATTACCTCTGAGATGGGCAGAGCTGGCTTATTTAACTTACTACCTTGGGAGCAATAGCAAGCTGGAATAGAAAGAAATGGGTCTGTCACTGGAAATTAATGGAAGGGTGATAAGTTCATATTAATCCCTATATGTTTTCTTCCAGGGTTTGACCCAGAACAGTTTCAAAATAAAAATGAATCCTTCAACTATACTTGTGTAAATCTTCCATAACACCACCTAAATCAGTGGGGATTGGTCTGCAGCCATGCTTGCGCACCTCAAACCAGATGCCAGACATCAGTGAAAGCCACCTTGCATATCCTGAGGGCACGAAGTATTGTTAGACTTGCGTAAACCTTCATCCCCTCTTCCCAAAATCTTTAAGCCTTCTGACCTCAGGTTTGAAATGCTGGCAGAGAAAACAAGTGGCTGTGCCCCTGCTTTAAATGGATCAGTTCTTCCAAGGACAAATTATAAACTGAGAGTTCAATGCATGAATTAATGATTCTCAATACCTTGCATCTGAGTCCCACTGAATGGCTAGGGGACATCTGTGTCCAAACAAAGGCATGGTCTGGAAGCTGCAGAGATATGTGAAATGAGGCCTTTAGCCTTGATCCAGCTGCCTTTGTCCACCATGTGAGCACAGACTCCTAGACAGTTTTACACCCATGGTTGCCTCAGTGTGCATTGTCCAAAATTATCTGATGGGAGGATAGATACAGCAGAGCAAAAAGAGATAAGAATAAGAAGAAAATCTTTCTTCTGCCATCTTTTGCATTGTAAGGGGAGCATCTATTGGCATTTTAACATTATTATTCCAACATCCACGCTTATAGGTTTAGAACAAGGTTGTTTCCCTGTGTCTGGAAAAGCAGCATTATTCTACACACCTGTACCTTTCCCCAGCTCACCTTCCATTGCTTAACTCTAAAACACAAAGGTGCAATAGCTCCAACATTGGTTACTGGACTTACAAGCTTTTCCAGATTCCTAATGGGAATAACAGGAATTTTCTGTTCTCCATCTTACAGTCGATAGGCAATGAGGTAGAGCGTATCCTGGACATGGAGATACTCTCTGTGAAGATGGCAGGTTTCAGGGTTTCCCTGAAGTCTAGACTTGAGGTCTGGTGTGTCGCAACTGAGAAGCTGCCTGTACAGGTCCCGTGAAAGGCAGCTGGGATAGCAGCAGATACCTTTGACTTGTCCTGCTAAAGGGAGTGAAAGCTGATGCTTCAGCAAGGTGAGCTGATGGAGGCCTTAGGAGCAACCACAGATTACTACTTGAGGGACATAGTTTGCAGTCTCTTATGTAGTGGTGGCACCAAGGTTGTGGAGGCAGTCTGTGCCGGAGGGGCAAGTGGGGAGAACATCGGGTGGCAGGACTGTGAGCCGGGCTGGGGAGCTGCCAGCAGTGCCAGGGAGCCTGTGCTCCTGCTGCCCTGAGGCTTCCTTTCCACTGGAGGCAGGCATCGCCAGCAGGAGACAATATCTTGTTCACAGACTGGGGATCTGGGAAATGCTCCTGCATCCCAGACTGCTATGGGATTCAGCTGGCTCCTGGCTGTGAGGGACCAAATTCAACGACCCAGGTGATGCCTTCTGCTCCTGCGTCACTGTATGTACCTCAGCTGCTTTGATCTTTTTTCTAAGGTCAAAGGGATTCCTGCTGTTTTATCTGGGTTGAGGTTCACCCAGGTTTCTTGCAGCTGACTCTTACTCTCAGCTGGTTACATCTAAGTGAAAAAGTGTTTTGTAAGACTTAAAATGTAGACCTTCATGGGAAAAGGTATAGTGAACTGCAAGTCACCTACACAGCAATGAAAGTGTGGGTCTCACTACTCGTGACACCCAACAGTAGTGTGTCCCTGTTGTCACACTCAGTTAACACAACATCTTTTTAGTTTAAAAAATGGTCCTCCCTCACCCATGAAGAAAAAAAAAAGACCAGTATGGAAAAAGAAGAGGATTTTGATTCCACATCTAAGTAAAGGAGAGGTACATTCATGAGCATGTATTTATGGAAACATATTAGCTTCTTCCTTCCATGCACGTGAATTTGCAACAGCTACATGGGAGCTGTGTGCTTATCTTTGTCCCAGAGGTGGTTTTGAAACCCAAGCAGGCTCACGGTTTAAGACAGCAATCAGCACCAAGTCAAAGTGTGTAATGTGAGATTCAAGCAAGTCAAATCTCCTCATGAAAGTCCCTTGGCTCTCCCATTAAGTACCTGTTTCTGGTACCACATCTTCTAGGTAGTTGGAGTATTACCATACATACTCTTACATGAATGAGCAAATCATTGCACGTTCATATAAAAGCTTTATATATGCTTATCTCTTCTATGCGTTATTGAATAATGAGGGGGGAGGCATCCACTGCTCTTGAGCTTTAAAAATTGCTTTTAGGTGTTTAAACACATGACAAGCACCTGAAAGTTTGCTTTTAGTGGTTCCATGATTCCAAAGTTTCCAATCACTGTTCCAACCCTCACCCCAGCCTCAAACTGTTGCCCTTGTCCAAGGACATCTGGGGAATATCAGCCCGAAATGTCAACACTGGAGCAATGTAGAAGCTGCTGAAAATACCCCCCTTATTGCAGTAAGTGCATGTACGAGAACCTGGGAAGAAAAAACGGTATGTATGATTGCTTCTTTAAGCCAGATCAAATCTTAAGTATGCAAGACTAACGTCTGTAGTTGCTGTCAACTTTTGGGAAATCTTTCTAGGAATCAGTTTTTGGGGAAAAATTCCTGAACGGTTTTCCTGAGATACTTATTCCAGTTCATTTCCACAGTTTCAAAAATCTCAATATACTTATTTGGATGACATTAGGTGAGATTAGTGTATAGAATCAGGAACCTGCAACATTTCCAAGGGGTGGGGATGTATTTAAGATTCTGACACCATCTTTGTGCATGTGTCTTTTTTTTTTTTTTTTCAATAACCCCACAAAGTGCAATTCCTTTGGCAATATTCCCCACGGGGCCTTCAAAACAAGGTTCCCACCTGCTCTTCATGCTGTCACTGGTTTGTACGTGTTTCCAGAAAATGTAGCTTCTGCATTTTTGTTATATTATCCAGAAAAAAAAAAAGTCTGTATTACTGAATGCCAAGATAAGGGCACATACTGTAGGCTCCTTTTTCTGTGCCATATCTGAGCATGTACCCTGGAGCACCTGAGTAACTCCTGCACAACCCAAGGGGAGAGAACAGTGGGGTCGAAGGAATTCAGCTCCTTTGTGATGGGTGAAGTGGCTTTACAGAGACTGTAAAAATGAGTTCACCTTCTTTCTATCTTCTCTTTTATCACCCATCCACACAAATAAAGAGAGAAAGGAGATAGATGCACACAAATACCCGAGCACACTGTCGGCAGAGAGATCACTTTAATGAACGCCTCTCACAACATATACATTTGCAGACCAATCCTGCTTCCACTGACATCTCCTATAAAATCCTTATCAACTTAAATGTACAGATACGCATGAAATCAGCTGCAGTAACTAACTAAAATGCAGTAGAAAATTTTAAAATCTCCGAATTCCTTCAGGTGCTCTTGGATGTAAAATCTGGCAAGGGAATAGAATAGAAGCCCACATCCATTTTTCTTCCCTGACACGCACTCACTGGCTTCAGCATAAGTGAGAGCTGTTTAAATGTATTGATTCAGGTAGCAAGTCGCCCCTGGGCCGTCAGAAGATGTATGCTCTGCTCAGGTCCGACAGAAGCTTCGGCGAGGACTATGCTTTTTTCGCTGGACGTCACCACACGAGTGACTGTTACTTTTTCAGTGGAAGAAAGCAAACCAGCCCCTTTTGAAGAGCAGAGCCAGGTTGCGCTGCTGCAGAACGGCTCCTGCTAACACAGCCTAGTCTGAATGCAGCAGCCCCCCTTTAACACGCTCACATTAACCCTCGCGTGCGCGCGCACACACACACACACACAGAGCTACTGTCAATGACTGCAAAGGCACCTGTGCTGCTTTCCTTTACTTCACACAGGGGTTGAGGAGAATCTCAGCAAAGATTACGGATGTGATGAGCTAATTTTGTTGCCTCTCTCTGGTTTATTTCACCACACGGCAGCTGCAGAAGTCGGGGCGGGTATCTGAAGTGCAGCGGTGCTCAGTGTAAGTTCTCACTCCGATCTGGATTCGCAATCAGGGCAGAGAGCCCTGCTCAGTAATCTGCTTGTAAAGGCTGCCTCTCCACCTTCCCATCTCCAATCTAGGAGCCTATTAAATTAATGAGACAGAAGTCAGCGCAACAGCAGTCAACATGTTATTGGTGTACAGCACTGGTGCTGTTACAATGTGCCTGTTTTTTCTCCTGGGACGTTTAATTTCCGCTTCTCAAATGAGCTGCAAAGCTGTGAAGCCTGGCAGTGTTCTTTCTAGACACTCTCTGATGCAGATAATGAGGGTACTGATAGGTGCCTAGGAGACTGTGATGGCTCTAAGCACAGCTATGGTCTGATAATGCTTTATGCCAGTAGTGTCACAGCGGAACCACTATCATCCCTCAAGGAATGGTTCATCTTTATGTGTAATACAGCAGCTGTCACCTAAATGGCTAATGGGGAAGCACAGTAGAACCTTAGTGCTAGTAATCTTTGTCACTTAATAATTTTAAAGGTATCAGACTTCAGTAGCTCCTGCAAGTTCCAATAAAAAGTGTGCTTTTTTATTTATTTTTTTTTATTTTGTTTGCTGTGGATTAAATGTAAATTGAGAAATCTGTGATGCAGCTCCGTGCAGATCTAATTTAGTATAATTTGAATACCCAAGTAATTAAAATGTATTATAGGTATAAGATGCTGGGATGGTGGAGTGTCTGCATTTAAGAGGAAGATTTATTGGGCTCACTGCATCCACAGTGAACCTTCTACAACCGCATTAGCCAACATCTGTCGGAAAATGTCAAGACACAGGGCATAAGACATATCCTCATGGAGTGTACGCTCGCATGTATTTGAACAACAGGCTAAGAATATAGAGCAACATTTGCAAAATAAGCTGCTCGGGAAAAAGGTGTGTACCTGTGTGTGCCGTATTTGGCTAAATGAGAAGGTTGCACAGAGTGTATACCTGTGCATACAAAATATACGCGTGTCTACATACATGTGTGCGAGGTAGCATAGGTGAACGGGCACCTTTTGTGTTGTATGTGCACGCAGGGAGAGAGGGGAAACACACAAATGCACCTCTGTAGCCTTTTTCCCAATTAATGCTTGTTTCCCACAGTGCTAGAACTGCAGTTGCATTCAATTTATGAAAGCAGGTAATGATAATAATTAATAGGGCAGTTGACACACATGATGTGAGTATTGACATTGCTCCGTTAGTATTTCCTGGAAGATTATTTTGTTTGTTTTTGCTTAAGTGCTCAAGATTAGAGCCAGTGATTTAGTAGGCTAGGGCACCGGCTTCTCGAGAGGAGCCAAGCTCGTTTCAATCACACCTTCAGACAGCCTGATAATCTTTGGGGAGTTAACACACTTAGGCTGGTGAAGGTTAAGAGGAGAGTGGTGCTGGGACGTGTATGTCCAGTAATTGTCTGGGGGATGAGTTACAGATCCAGACAGCCCACAATTCTATCTGTCCCCAGTGCTACAAAAGCTGAAAGGATAAATCAAAGGGAATTTCTCTGGATTTGAGGAGGGGAAGAGGGGCTACAGATCCATTTTCTCAGCGCCAGTGAAGTAGCAGGATTGCTACAGCATCGTCAGGAAAAGCGAGTGATAGGAGAGGGATCATTACAACACAGATTACCGTGACCTATGCTGAATATTTAAGGAAATGTACTGAGTGGAAAACATCAGCAGTTTGGAGCGCTATGGCAAGCGGTGAGCTGGATTTCCTGCCTGCTAAGCTGCTCGCCTGGATTTGTTATTCTCCTCTTGTCTGATGTGGAGGGCCTGCAGGTCAGGTGCCGGCAGCCACGAGCCTGCTCCCAGCTGGGCAAAGGAGGTGCCCAGTCCCTCCGTGTGGCTGCTGCCTCACTTGTGGCCTGGGCATGGGGCAACACTGGCCACGTAGATATGGCCGAGGAATACAAGTGTGCAGGTCAGGGGTTGTCTTCTTGCTGCGTATTCATACAGCATTGGCAGCAAGGAGGACCTTGGGCCACAGCTGGTCTCTTAGGCAAAATCTAGGATACACAGCCAGGCAGAGCAGTGGTGATGGAGAAAGTAGCAACTGAGAAATTACTGGCTACCATCTAGGCTAGGGGGACAGTGGGCAATTTTAGAGGGGACAGGGCAAACAGGTAGGAGAGTGGCACAAAAATCCAGTTTTAAAAAATACAAAAAAAAGTACTTTAAAAAAATATTTGAACTACTCGTGTGCATTGCTGGGTTCTAAATTAGCCCTGATAAGCAAGGAAAAAGATCTGACTGCTCTTTTGGGGAGACTCTAAGGAACAAGGGTAGTGCAAATCTGTGCTCAAGGTATAAAGTACAAGGGACAGAAAGAAACAATAATGCAGATCTTACAATATAACTGTTTTTTTTGACTCCCCTGGCTACTGCCACCCTTCCTCCACACTAGAAGGTGGGTGAAAATGCAATTTTATATTTTAGAATTATTTAAAATATGTAATTAAAATATTTAATTAAGAATAAAAAGTGCACTTAGAGTTTTCCAGAGAAAGATGATTGCCATGGTTATGATGGTTACCTCATAGAGAAAATGAGCGCAAGAGGAGGGCTTGTTCATAGAACAACAAAGAAGCTGAAAAAAAGTGCTGCTGTTAACAATTCTCCATAAATTACAAACATGAGTATACTTGGTTTTGTAAAAAGACCCTATGATTACAAAGGATAGAGCTAAGGCCTTTTCCCACAGTGTAACAAGTTGTTGGAGTTCCCTTCCCCAGGACCTCTCTGAAGGAAAAATGTACGAGACCTGATCGAGGCCTGGTTCCGTGGGTGGAAATCAACAAAAATCATGGGGTTCCTGCCTGAGGTAGCAGGATATTCCTGAAGGACATGTACACTTGTGCTTTAAGGGATGCTGCTTCATTCTAGTGCTCAGAAAGAGCAGTAGATCCTGCAGCCATCCACTACAGTGCTTCACGCAGCTTCCAGTAAAACTGCAGGTGCTGTTGGAAAGGAAACCTGTTCTCAAGATCTCCAGGGCCTTATTTAATATAATGGTGATTTTTCTTCGCTTTTGTCACAGTCATGAGGGACCTCACCAAGCCTCCTCACCTCCCAGTCAGTGAGCTTCAAAGCACTCCTTGCAGCTCAGCTCAGGAGATGTGTTTTTTGACACATCCTTGACATTGGTGTTGGGATGTCTCTTCACACCTCTCTATACAGAAGTAGACATGTCGGCAAACAAAGAAACTTGGAGGACAACAGTGTGCCTGGGAGAGGTGACCTCTAGACAGGGCTTGCCAAAATAAGGGGGACACCTTAACAGCAGTATCATTAACAGGTCAAATCCTGCTCAGATGAGAAAATGTCCCACCTATTTTCTAAATCTAGCTGCAGACCACCGTATGGCATCCTCCACAGCTGGACCACCTGATCCATATGCCACAAAGGGCCACTGGCTACACGTCTGCTCTCCATATGCTGGAACTGGGCAGTTTGGGGATTTTTGTGCCATATCTGTTCTCCCAGGACTGCTATTCCCCTCTTTTATTCCTTCTTTCTCAAAAAGAGTGAGTTTGCAGCCTCTGGGGTGTCACCAGCTCTACTTCCCACACTTTGCAGTTAGGAGGATGCTTAAATCGGATACCACAGTGTGCGCTTGTATTTCCTATTAAATTGGAGGTATGAATTTGTATTTCCAAAACCACAGGGTAACTATGTGCCTGGGGCATATCTTTGGAAATGTGCATCATTGCGGTCCCCTCTCTTGGATGTTTTTGTCTTCATGTAACAGGCAGCAGAGCAGGCAGAGGAAGGAAGCTGGGCTTCTCTCATCCGCGCAGCCAGCACATCTGTGTTTCAGCCCAGCCCATCCCAGCTTCTTTTTTTCAGCATCTTTGAAACAGAGTTGATAACACTTTCTGCCCTTCTAAAATATGTGTATAAAGAGAGATTTGAAAGGAAAGGGAGTGGTTTTTATTAGACTGACTAATCTAACTGGAAAAAAGTTTCAGGCACAGAGCCCTTCTTCAGGCCTGACATGGAAAGCCATTTGCAGCCTTTACTTCAAACTTGAGAAAAAGATTGTGCGCCCAAAAGCTTGTCTGCAGCTGGAATAAGAGACACCACCCCTCGCAATGAACCGCGCTTCACTTGTATCCTTCGTCTATCGTAGCCACACCAGCACTTCTGCAAACGGAATTAGCGGAGCTCTGTCCGAGTTAAGTGCTATGGATGAGACAGTGGAGAAATGCACATGTAAAGCTCACAATTAAGACCAAGGGAAAAATAATTCTACGAAATGCGTTTACCCTTCCCCCTGTTTTTCCACATGTAAATCCTGGCTATTCGCTGGAACATCATTAATCATGCTGAATTGTTGGATATGCATACATATGTAAAGCATGAACTCCTGACGAGTACTTCTGCAATTTGGCATTAATTAATGTCCACTTATTATAAAATGTGACATCATATTTTAGGTCAGCACTTCATTGTTAATGTAAACTGTAAACATAGTGTGCAGAAAGAACTGGAAGATATGATTTTCCTGCAGTATCTCTTTGACATGTTTACATAAAACATAAAGCTAATATATCATTGGGCATCAGATTTATTTTTTTTAACTGTGTGTTCTGTGCAATACACACAGCTCTGTGATACTTGTAGGGCATCTATTTCTACAGCAGAATAAACTTTGTGAGAAATTGCTACCTGCAATTCAATAAAATATATTTAAAATGTTTTCACTGCACCAAATATCAGCTGATACACCTCTTATTAGTATAAATGGCATAGATTAGTGTCAGGCATTTTCAACAGTGAAGAAATTACAGAAGCCTGCATGGCTCATTAGGCTCTTGTTGCATGTTAAAGAGGGCCAGACCTTATTAATAAGAGGAAAAGAGGGGAAAAAAAAGAGAGTATAATGGGAAAAGTATAAAATAGGTTTTTAAAAAAAGAAAGCTTTCTGGTTTGGAGAAAAATGAAAGCATCAATTAACCTCTTCCAGTCTCTGAACACTTTCTAAAGTCATCTTAGCTTTGTTTCTACAGGATATATAAATTATATATAAAGATTTCAAGCAGAGAAAACCAGCTCACCTTCACACTGCACCACCAAGAAGGATTTTTGATGATTAAATGTGTTACACTGTTTATGTGAGTCACAGTTTACATCCTGCTTCAAGGAAAGCATCCCTGTTTAAGTTAGGAGATAGATACACCCACATCTGAGTTGAGGCTCTTGCTTATATCCCACCGAAGTGAATATAATTTAAGCATTTATTCCCAGTTAGGCACCTGGTGTAAGCACATTCTGAGGAGAAGAGGAACAGATTTAAAATACATCTGAGAGCTTACCATAGTTGGGGCCTCAATCACACGGGTCCCGAACCTGCAGAGACTGACACATCAGCACTCTGCACACAGTCGGTCTTACCAGCTTCTTGTAGGCTTCATGCGAGGAAGATACAGGTGTGTGCAGAAACACGGCTTTGTGAGATGGAGGCTGTCGTGCTTGCTGCTTCCCCTGCTGGCAGTGGGCAAGGGGCAGCTCTTGCTCCCATTTGTGCTTTCTTTGGCTGTGATTTGTTTGGGGGCCACAAAAGATGGTCTTGTTACTGGTGTTGCTGCTTAGGAAGGGGTGAAGGGGCTGTGGAAAAGCTCCTCACAGAAAAGATAGTCAAAAGCCTGCTTTCCTTGGGGCAGTGAAGGAGACCTTGCCTCCTCTTTGAAGCAACAAAAGATCAATTCAGTCTGGCTCTTGATGCTGAGAGACCTTGAGCCTGTCGTACTCCTTCTTACACACCAACAGTTGGCATTGCATAAGCAACACGGCAGTGTCCAGTCATCTGCTGGTGTTGCACGAGCAGAGAGTGATTTACTGTTTCTTTAGGGGGGTTTATTTATTTATTTATTTATTTATTTCTGGCTTTTATTTGTTTTTCCAAGCCAGCTTGCTATTTATTGTCACGGCTGCCAGAACACACACACATATGTCATGCTTGTCCTTAGGAGGAAGTATGTGGCAGCCACCATTTTGTCAGAAAATAGATAAATACAAATGAGTCTGAAAATCGTAGTTCTAGGCAAATTAAGCTAAATATACATTTTCTTTAGTCTTTCTTGTCTGGGACTCGCATGCCCCATGATGTGAGCACAAACAGGACGTTGTTGTGCACCTTGGCCAAAGAGGTTCAGGTTTTTAGCCACCGCATTAATGGGGTGGAGCTGCTTCCAATTTGAAGCTTAAATCAGAGCTAAGTTAGTGAGCTACTTCCAATGCCAAGCACCACAGATCAGCATATTGAGTTTTTTACAATTTTTTCCCTGTGTGATTAGCATTTTACTTGAGTCTGAGACATTAATCAATAAAAGCAATACCCTGTAAACAGAGTAAAATGAAAAAGCAAGTGCTGCATTTTAATAATATAAATAGAAGACTCTGTGGCATGAGGGGCCAAGGCAGAGTCTGCAATCTGAATACCATCAAAGGTAAAAGAATTGAAGGCGAAGGAAATTTTCAAGGCTGATTGCACACAGATGAAAAAAAAAAAAGTAAAGAAAGATAAAGTATTGAACACTGGTTAGTGTGGGGGATGCATCTGAAATATTTTACTTCACTGTTTTTTAAAAATTTTGTCCTTGCTGCCGTCAACTTTAAGGGCAGAAAAGAAAAGAGATGGGAGGGGGAACCCATTCCCTGGACTCAAAAAATTAAGTAGAACAACACAGAAAAATATTTCAAACATCGACGCTAAAGCAGAGCCAAGTTCTTAATAGCAACTCCACTTCACAGTTTTTGTTCTTTAAAGAACATTGTTGCAGTGGTTACTTAAAAAAAAATAATTTAAAAATTTATCTCATTGTATGTGGTACAAAACATCATGCTGGAAGCCTGAAAATAATAGCCAGCTGCTGTTCAGTGCTCTTCATCTACAGAGCTCAAGTACTCTGGGAAGCTGGCAAATATTGGCTTTTGGGCAGGAAGCGACAAGGTGCTGGTGAAGCCAGGGAGGAACCCACCAGCTCCTTTCATGCTGCATCCAACAGGTCACACTGCCACCAGGCAAAGCCATTCAATCTATTTCCCAACAGAGACTCCAAAAACTAGTGGCAGACCATCAGTGTAGCATGGCCAGGCAGTTTAGCCACCGGGGCTAGAGCTGGAGGGCTATGGGGGAGGCTGGGCTGTCCCTCTGGCCAGCTCACGGCTCCACAGCTGAACAAGCTTCTAGTGTGTGCCCCATGGTGGCTTAGCCCGTTGGGGTGGCATCCTAAACATTTGAAACCATAGTGCCATGTAGTAGTATGATTGCATTGCCCATAGCTAAGCCATATGGTTTCACCAAGAATTTTTTTTTAATTTTTTTTTCAGTGGCTGCTGAAATGCATTGCATTTCTTACTGAACAGAAGTTAACATTAACCTCATGTTTACTTCCTTACTTTTGCCCTCTTGCCTTCCCTTCCTCCCTCTTCCCATCCCTCGTATTCTCAGTGCTGTTGCCACAACTTGGGGAACAGCTTTTATTCATGAACTGCTTTATTAATTAGCTTCTTCTAGAGCTTCAGCAATTAGCGGGGTGAGCTCTCAACATTTATCTTCTGTAGGCCCCACACAAAGACTCACCAGTTGGTTATGCTTTTTCTTTGCAGCAAAAGACTGGTTTTTGATTTAAGAAGAAAGTTAGAATAAAAATACCAAGGAGAGAAAATCCTGAGCTGCATAAAGCTCCTAGGAGACCCTCTTAAAAGGAAAGGGTCAGGGTGCCTGGATTTCCTTCTGCTGCAGCGTCCAGAAGATCCTGCCCCAACACTGCTGAAGGTGGTTGCTACCTACCTTGCTCCTCCTCTCCTCACATGGAGTCTGGGATCATAATGCTTTCTGTCATGGGTCTAGAAGTGTTTTTTTCCATATGAGATAACTTAGGTGGTTTTTAACTGTTTCTAATCTGTGGACTCCTAAACATTTTCTAGGGGAGAAAGGGTATCTTCTACAGCAAACTGAGGTTCCAAAACAGCAAGCTTTGTCTCCTTTAGGGAACCCTTTAGATGCAACAAGTGGTCCCCAAGAGGTCTGCAGAAGATGATGTTAAAAGCCACCAAGCTAGAGAGGTATCAATGAAAAAGGCTGATTTCTGAAAAGCCCCTGCGTAACTCTAAAGTTAACTGAGTTTAGGAAACTCTAAGTTTCCTAAATGGAAAAGTGTGGCTGCCTGTTGATTCCTCTCCTGGAAACAGAAGGAAGCAAACAGGAGTCTTGAGGTGACCTGCTGATGGACTTTCTTCCTCCCCCTTCACTTGCACCACGGTTTGCCTGTTCTTAGAAGATGATTGTGCTGTTCATTACTTAAGCACGATCAAAATGTTCGCTACTATGCAAAAGGACTTATAAAAGCACGTTGTAGGTAATGCCTTGCTACAAAAAGTGACACGCTATTAGTTTGATCCCACAACACGGGTGTAAGGATGCAGCTGCAATGTTCAGACTGTAGGACTGAGGTAAAAAATAACAGCAGAGCAGATGTGTTTCCCTGCACAGCGTGGAATAAAAAGAAACATCTGGCCCTTGGCCCCTAAAGGATATGTCTCACAGAGAAGAGAAAATTAAGGGTGCATTGAAGATGTAGGGACTCAGCTAAAGGGAGCTGCTGCCTTAGTAACCATCTCTAACCTGCATCTGATGCATAATGCCGTTTAAAATGTAGGGCAAAAATAACTGTTGTAAGATACGTGCAACCAAGTACAGACATCAAAGTATCCACAAAATATATGCTGCTATTTTGTCCAATCAAATAAGTAAACAAACAAAGGAAATATTTTTAAACACCAGACATACACCAGTTATATTGCTGCAGGATAAAACATGGGCTTTTTTTTAAATCTATTGAGTCATAAATCTCTGCATTTTCCTTTGTGTTTGATCTCATATATTACTTGGAGTTTCTAAAATGATAACAAGGCATGCATTAAAAATATTTCTCTTATTGTTACATTTCAAGCACGTTTACTGTTAGCTGCTTAGCTTCATCATGTATCATAGTCTGAATCTACAAATCAAGTATAATTAGACTTAGAGAACTGATTGGATTTCTAATTAAGCTACATTGGAAACAACAATGCACAATCAGTAAATATTCTGACTAGGTACATTTTAAAGAGCAACTCTTGGGCTTTTTGCTGATGACTAGACACCAGTGTCATTAAATTTGTTGGTGGCAAGCAAATTTTAAAGCTAAAATAGAGGCAATTAGTAAAGAACTTGAAATATTTAATCACGTTTGTCCAATTAGTGTGCAATTAGGCAATGGTGTGGCGTGGGACAAACATTCTGCTTCAGTGTTTCGTAGAGAAGGATCCCTTTGAAATTTTGCTATTTAGTTTATTGATATATAAAAAGGAAGTTATGGTTGTAATTTCCAATTTAAAAAAATACTGTGCAGATGGTCTGACTATATATTTAACAATGTTAAACAAAACTAAACAAGGGAAGCATGTTACCTGAAATTACACAGCTGTGATGAGTGAATAAGCTCCAGATCATATTAGATTACAGCTGTGGGCATCTTGATCACAGAAAGTGCCAGGTAGTTATGCCAGTAAAATCAAAGCTACGTAAGTTGGCCTGTCATGTCTCGAGGGGACATAATTATTTTGTCCTTGACCAAAAATACACTTTTTTCTTTGAGCTTCACCTGGTTGTTTTGCATTCCTTCCATGAAGCCTTACATTGGCAAGTTCATTGTGGAAAGTCAAGTGGTAGCTTTTCATAAATAAGCCACTTAAGTGTTATCTTGACTTCCCTTCAACTACGGGATCTGACTCCCTTTTTGGCAAATTTTAGGCTCACTTTTAAAAATGATCACAACACTTATATGTTGATTTGTAAAACTTCAGTGTAAGGTTTCAGCTGGCATGTTGAAAGTGCTGTTACGCTTTTCAGCGTGCAACCCTGTACTGAAAGCGTCATCATATTGGAGTTTTATCGAATCAGTTTGGTGCGTGTGGCCACGTGCAGACAGTCAAAGAAACAGCGCCAGTGAACATCCCCAGGTGCTACAGCTCAATTTTCCAGATTGTTAAATTGTTACAGCAGTCCCTGCCATGGTTTTGGCTTGGGTCAAGTACAACTCTCCCCAGCCATCCCTGGACACAGCTCCGGTGTTAATGTAGCCAGGGACTGTTCCCAACAGGCCTTTTGGGAGGGAAGGAGAATTACGAGAATGGATGTGGGCCATCTTGTGCCAGCTGGCCTCCACGTCAAAGCACATTAAACCTTCTACTGTCAATAGTCCCTCTGGGTTCCCAAGGAGTGAATCCCAGGGAAGGTGTCTAACAGGACTCACTAGGGATGACGTGGACACCAGCCTGGACCCCTGACTTCTTCTCCACTGCAGAGGTCATCTCATTTCCACCTCATATTCAATATGGACTAATTAACAAGAAGAGATCTTTTCTTCCCCCAGTGATCATAAAAGAAAGAAATTTGGTTAATTTCGGAGAAAAGAATATTAGGTGATCAAATTTTAAAATGTCTTTCTATGTATTTCTGATAAACGATATCATTTCTGCAATGCTATTAATCCATTTTGGGTTTAAACATTGTCAACTTTACTTTCATATCTAAGAAATTTTTGGTCAATTTCGGTATTGAAAAAGAATTCTGAAAGAAAGAAAATAATGTTTCCTAGCAATATGCTTTTTTTTTTTTGCCTTTTTTTTTTCTTTTGATACATGCAGACTTGGAAACTCAAAATAGAGAGTTTTGTCTTGCAATCAGGTCGGTGCCTGCGAGAATTTTATGAACATGATTGTGTTCAATTCTTGAGCAACATTAAGTCAAACCAAAATATTTTTAAACTGGAAAGAGAAGTGATACTAAGAGGAATATTGTATGGGAGAAAAGTGAAACGGGTAAAAAAAGCACATAATAGATAATTACACAAACATTCACTTATTCCTTGACCGTAGGCAAAATTCACCTTGAAGTGATTGAAGGCTAGATTTTGACCCTTCGATATTCAAAGGTTAAAAGCAAAGTTTTTTAGGTTCACTACTTCCCTCATCTTAGGAAGAGTTTGCATCAGGTTTCTTGCTTTCTCTCAGGCAGAAGAGAGGCCAGGAGTCTCTGAAGGGCCAGGACTCCATCAGCCCTCCTGTGCAACACAGGCATTGCTTTAAACCCCCTGCAAACCTGACTGCGGGGGAGAGATCTTGAGCCCTATTGTGAAGGGAACCTTGTGGTACATGAACCGCTCAAGCTTTTAATTATGATTAAGTTGCAAATAAGAATAATTGATAATAATAACATTTGTTGTTGTCATTGCTTTTATAAATACATACGTGATGTCCTTAATAATATTTTTTGGTTACACTTATGTTTATAGGTATGCCCTGACTCACAGAAGAGTCAAGTTTCTATGGGCGTGAAAAATAAGAGCTGCAGGTCTTCAATATGGTGTCAAACTGGCTGCCAAATCCTATATGGAAACAAGATGTGAAAGCAGTATTTCATGGCCTCTGCCTCACCACGTCTTTGTTCAAGTAAGAGATCAGGAAACCCAATCAATAGGCTGAATGCCAGAAGACTGAATAGCCAGCTGCAGAGGCAGCGCAAGAGAAGATGTACCTCTTACAGTTAATGCCTTGTGAAAATCACACAGACCCCTGTAGGGGTTAATCAAACATTTGCTGCTCTGACTTCCAATGTTCTTTAGTCCCCAGAAGAAAATGGTACCTTTCACAGCTTTTAAACATCCAGGAAAGAAAAATAAAAAAAAAAGAAAGGAAAGAAACTGCAGCTCTAGTTGTAGAAAGTTAGTAAACCTAGCTTTAAACTGCACTTCAGTGTGAGTACTTGCATGTTTATATAGAGGATTGTGTGCTGAACCTTCACAAACTGGGAGCTCAACCCTCAGGCATATATGGTCATATAAATATATATATCTATATATTTGTACATATATACATGACTATCCATATATGTGTATACATACACTGTAAGTGTATAGGAACTGTGAACTTCAAACAGGAAAAGAATGTTTGGGAAATTCAGAAAAAGGAAACCCCTCTCTATTTGATAATGGAAACAAAATCAGCACTTGAATAGCAATTCATACACTGCTGTCAAAGCAAGCTCTGGGTAGAAGCACAGACCCGCAGGTTCTCTGTAGCTGCTGAATTCCTCCCAGTGTTGTCTTTATCAAAGAGGTAAACGTAGATTTGAAAAAATTGCTTTGATGTGCAAGACATCACAGAACAGCAGCTCCATTCACTGCAGAGAGAGTCCATTATTTAAGTCTCTCAGGCAACTGTACAGATTCCCCATAAAGGGAAAAATAATGGGACTGTGGAAATAAACCCCCAACAATGTGTATTTTGCTGGCTTCTGGAGTCTTTCCCTCCAGTTTTTATGTCTTCATTCTGTGAAATGCTATTAGGCTTGGGCTCGTGTGCTGACAGTCTCAGATGAATGGTCACTCCTGACCAAAGAAGTACCTGTGTTCCTGCCAGAATCCTCTGTCCCCGGCCGCAAGGGTGAAAGGAGGCATCAGTGAGAGGCACAGAAGGCTCGTCACCTGCCTTTTGTCCTTCAGACTCCCCCTTGGTTCACCTTAGCTTTTGCTCCAGCACTTGCCGCATGTTTTGGGACCGACGGAGTGAGCCACACTCCTGCTGCATCCCAGAGGGATGGGGCAGCTCTGGCATGATGCTGCTGGGGCGCTGCAGGCTGAGATGGGCTCATCACTAGGGCAACATCCCCCATGTTCATGTACGGGAATGGGAAAGGCAGGCAGGAACTGAGGGCAGAAGGGAAGGGGAAATTGAGACCCATCACCACCACAACGGCAGGACTGCCTGCAGACCAGCCAGGTGACACACCATCCAAGCACTTTGCCATGATGGCAGGGGGGACATAGTTTCCCCACCTCCCCTCTGTACTGTGGTAAACCATGTGAATGTCTAGAAAGGGTCTGTGAAATTAATTACACTGTGAGTGCTTGGTAACCAAATGAATTGTAAATTGTACATTATTAAAACAGCATCAGAGCACCGACTGATCTATTATTCTTTAGGGAAATGTATGAAGATAAGAGCTTTATATGCTTTAGGGGTCTTTCCAGCCACCACACAGCCAGCTTTGTAAGAAAAAATGCGGCAATATTTTGTTACTGTCTGAGTTGCAACTGACACAATACTATATTGTTTATTTTTATTACATTGTCTTGTATTTAATATATATGAGACAGTATACACTACCAGTGACATATACATGCCCAGTTCCCTTCTCTTTATCCTGTTTCAGATGATATTTGGGATTAATCACCCTCTTTTCTGTGTCAAAAAAATCTGTAGGTGCAGAAAATGAGATAAATTTTAAGAAGCGTGCCCTCTTGCACAAATCATGTAACCAGCAAGATGCAAAGCTACTGTTCACATGATCATTTTGCCTGCATATTGCTCCTTGCTGCCTACCTGTCTTTTAGCTTCTGAGAACTGTAAGAGGGCTTAATGGGGAGCTGTATGTTCAGAAAAAGCCTATTAAATAATAACAGAGAAGAAAAAGATGAGTGGTTTAGTGTGCATGCATGTTTTTCTCCCTTTCTTCCACAATGCAGGCCCCCTTTCACATTCCTCCCACGCGGTATCTGATATCCAGGAGACCTGGTTCTCGCGTGTGCACTGGGATACTACAGACCAAAAGCCACATGCCCTCCCTCCTAGGGATGCTAGTTTTCTCTATGACTTCTTATACACAGCCCCCTCCTCTACGTGATGTAATGGTCCTTTCACCCTTTGCCTCCGGCAGAAAGATGTGTTAAGCAGGGGTGTGTATGGGAGAAAAGGAGACCGTTTTTTTTTTTTTCAATGCCCCTATTGAAGAAATGGAGGCGGTAGCTACTTCAGCATAGCTTCTCCCACAAGGTCTCCTTTATATTCCCTCCTTGAAGAAAGACACATGAGAGCATGCCCTATCTGTGCAGCTGCTTGCCAGTGAAGAGCAGAAACAGCTGGAGAAACATCCTCCTCCCTCCAGCTGGAGACATCTCCCAAAAAAGCTGCTCAAGGCAGAAACACATTGGTTTCTACAGCCACCACATCAGTGGTCCCATGCCAATGGGCAAACTTTGGGGGTTATTATACACTAGAGTAACCCTAAGTGTTTATTTTCTGGTGCAGAGGACCAGCGGCAGCCAGTTGTACCCTCTTTCCTTCAGACAAGGCTTGTCAGAAAAAAATAGTTTTCCTCTGTCTGCAAGACCTATATGGGCATTCAGCAAAATTCACAACTCAAATAGCCAAAGAAATTATTGGAATTTGAGTGAAGATTCACTTAAAGTAGTCCAAAGAATTTCAGGACTTGGTCTGCCCTCAATTCAGGCACTGGAGACAATGACATTTCCCTGGCTAAGATATTTCCACAACGGAGTAGAGCATGTTTGGTTTTTTTCCAATTTTTCAAAGCAAGGAGGGGAATTTCCATTTTAGAGAATTTGCATTCTTCGGAACAACTGTCCTAACTCTATTTAATAGTATGAAATACGGTGCTGCCTTTCTCGTCATTCATCAGCCCCACAGGAGTCACTAGCATGTTTCGGATGCGAAGTCTCCCGCTCCCCGGGCAGCCCTCTGCCAGGAGGTGCACTGCGTCCTGAAATTCAAAAGAGGGCAGCATTTTACTTAGGCTGCTTGAAAGGAAGGGGAAGACTCCAAGCGTGTAGAAGAATGCCAGCGAGTGAAAATCACCAGTTACAAAATACACATATCGTATTCTGAGAGATTACATTTCATGGAAGAAATGCGATGTGTGTGCCTAGGACTTTGTATTTTTTTAAAGAAAAGAGCTCTCAATTGGTCACCGATATTAATTAATGCACCCCATTTATGTTCAAGGAATTCTTTGCATAGTCTGTCGTGCAGCCGTAACACTGTCTCCTCAGAACACCATAATGACTTTGCCACCAACTTTTGACTGCAATAGCCAACTAATAACAGACTGACGCCTCGTGGATAAATACCCTGTATAAATGAAGTGTTAAACTGTGTCAGAGGTAACTAAAGAATCTGCTTCTCTCTTGTTAAAGTCCTGATCCAGTGAAATTCTTCAAACTAAGCCTAAAATGTTACTAGGCTGTTATTTTTGATTACTTGAGGGTCTGTCTTAAAAACTGGTAAAGCCCATCCAAAGCAAAGAGTAAGAGTTTTGTGATGTTAACCCCAAAATATGTGTCTTCTAGTGTGAAATAATCATGCACGTAAAGAAAGATCAAAATGCTCATTTTAATCCAGAAGCTTGTGCTCAAGAGTATACTCCTTTCAGCTGACCATTTGTTACCTTCTGTTTGTGAAGAGTCCATCCAATGTTTGCCCTGCTTGAACATCAGCTTAGCATTGACTTTTACAAGGAAATTCTAAGGAAAAAGATATATTTAAAGTACATGCTGGATTGTAAAAAATTAGAGGGCACCCAAGCGTAAGACAACACTTTTTAGTTTACCCCCTACTCAACATTTGGTGCAATGTTACCCTCCTGAAGTAACCATACTGTCAGCACTGTCTCTGCCATGTTCAGACAGGTTGCCTGAATCATCGAAGAGCCCAGGACAGGACAAATATCCCCTTTCCTTCTCTGTTTGCATCTAACAAATAACAGATGTTGCTGTATTGAAGATGCACACCTGATGTGACTAACAAGGGATTTCTAAAATATTTGTCCTAAGATGACAGCCACCCTGCTATTAAGCATTTACTTAATGAAATCTGTACATGGGGAAATGTTGGGGTTGTGACAATTCTGCTTAGGAAGGATCAAGCTGCTTGAAATAAAGGTTTCTTCTGTGATCTTGGGCTAAATCCGCATTACCAGAAGGATGCAGACCCAAGCTCGAGGATACTTGCTTCCTACTCACCTTAAATACCCACTAAAGAATCCCTGAAAGAGCATGTTGAAGCCAGGACTTGGTGCCACTCTCCCCACAGCTGCTGGTCCTGCTTTCCCTTTGGTGGCAGCCCCTGCCTTGTGGCTGTCCCTGCGGTCCCTGAGATGTGCCAGCCGAACCCTTCTGCATCGGTTGGAGGAAGTCTGGCATGGCATCTCCAAGCCAACCTGCCAGGAAGCAGGGTCAGCCCTTTGCAAATAAACCCTGCCTGATCTGAGTAACACAAATGGACTCCTGGAAGATTAATTCATGCCCTGTAATAATACAACTACTGTTTGCACAAACCAGTGGCATGCAATAGTTTCTTATTAAAACGCTCAGGATACGCATTAAGATCTCACTAAACAAAGTAGGGCTTAAAGACAGAAGAGAGTGCAAAATTTCCTTGCTTATAATTTGCTACTCTTTCATCAGATTTGATATAAAGCTACGAGCAGCATTGTAAATGGACCAATGAGTTGTCTAATTGTCTAGAACACCCTCACGTAATTTATATCATCTCTTATTTTCTGTTTTGTAACCTCCATAGCTGTCTTCAGTGAATCATAGCATATATCCCTACTCCAAGAGCATATCAGGGTATGATTTTTCCCTTTGTTTCCCACTTTCCCACAATGGAAACGTACAATTTTCAGCAAGGTATATACCTACTGCATTAATCCTTTCTAATGTGATTTGATTAGGCTCTTCAAAAGTAGAATCCAAAAGATTATTTTTACTGTTGCCATTTCTTGCTGAAAGGATATCCATCTAACTCTATACGCACATAGATGAATATACATTCGAATCATAGATACATATCAATACAGCACACATCACAGACTGGAAATATGTTATTAAAATTAACTGCATTACAGAGAATAGATGTGCAGGCAAAACTGCTGAGGTGCTCGGCTCTCCCTATTCCAAGGTGCCTCAACGCTCGCCGCAAACCTGCCATCCCTTTGTAATGCAGTCCTGAGATACTTAATCTGCCTTCTCTGTTCCACCGATGCAAATCAGCAGCAAAGTCGTCTGTGGAGGAGTGGAGGCTGGGGGATAACTGTGGCCTGATGGGTCAGCTCTCTGTAGCTGCGTGCACAGTGGGTCTGCTCACCGAATTTTTAGCGTCCATGTTTTCTCGGGCTCTTTTCCAGCAGCGAGTTCGAAAGCGAGAAACAACAGAACTGGTTTAATGCACCAGGTAAATCAGACCAGCTCATTGTGAAACCTATCACCGCACATGATTGTTATGATAATAAACGCGGGTGAGCTCTGGTTATTACATGCACGGCCCTGTACTAACTGCTCCCTACCGCTCACCCGTTCTCTCACTTTAGCAACACCCCACACACCTGTTCAAATAATATTACTATTACCTTGTGTTGACACCACATCCACCCTTTCCTTTCATATAATAAGAGCTCCTGGTGAACTGTAAATGGAAAGCTTGCGGTAGCAGAAGCCGATTGTTTACCTGTCTCCAGTTTGTTGCCACAGATACTTGGTTGGGAGAAGGGAACAAAGATCAGTTTGACATCCTTGTTAAGCAGGATTTGCCCCCCACCTTACCCACAAAAGGTTACGGGTTGCTATTCAAGCCTGAGCTCCGCAGGTGTGCCATCACACCTGTCTGAAAGAAAACAAAATACAGTTTGTTTCAATATGGCTATTGCCCCGGCAAAATAAAGAAGACCTTGCCCTGCACCACAGACACAAGCATTTGCTTTAATATTTCAATGAATCCAAGCAAACACAGACTGATATCTCTCTTTATATTTAGCGTTCAAGCTGAACACGATGCAAGCACCCCCAGCAATCGATGGCAGCGAGCATCCGACCCGGCCGTGCCTGCTAAACTCACAGGCAAACTCATGGCAAAACTCAACTCAAAATCCATCTTGCGACAGGAAAGAGGACTTTATGGGCATTTACACCAGGCCCTAATCCCAAACCCCTCTGAGATGAACAGGAGACTGAGTCCAGAGCCAAGCTGGGGACAGGCTTGGCCTCATGATTTATTTCCTTCACTGTTGAGCCTTGCTGGAGCTGCTGCTGCCATTGAGTCGTATGTAACTCTTCGCATAGAGAATTGTCATGGTTTGAGAGTAGGCGAAAGTTAAAAGCAGCGAGCTCTGGTGCCGTTCTGCTTGGTCGAGGGCTGCGCCCAACTTCTCATGCCAGGGACAACAGTGTTGGCCTGGAGTAAATTGGTAAAAAATGGTAAAACCTCGCTCGCAATTGAGGCATTGGTGAGGCATAACGGGATTTCGTCCATGCAGAGCAGTGCACTACGGAGCCCTAAATGTACCCATTCATTTATGTGAATTTGCCATTTGACATCTGCTGAAGGTGATGGAAAGACTTCGGTGGGCATTTGATCAAGAGCTGAGTCACTGGAGTTTCCAACTCTCTAGGTAGAAGTATTTTTCACCAAAAAGGGCTGAAGAGAACAATTTGCCCATTTTCCAGCTACAGCAGTGCTCTATTTCTATTGCTTTATATTCTTATTAGAAGCTTTATCCATAGCTGCTTCCATTATGGTTTAAACAGCGTTGTCTGTAACCAGCTGTAAGAAGGTGTCCCTGCATTTAGAATAGGAAGTGTGGTAGATGCATAGCGCCAGCTGCTTTGGAAAGAGTTTGTATACTGGGCTGCAACTTATGTAGAGAAATGTCCTTGAGGCAGGGAGCATATTTTATTTATTGTTTTATTTATTGCATATGTCAAGTAAATGGAATCCCAAATTATGAAGATGCAAAACACAGTGTGGGTATTTATCAGCACTGAATGTTTTTATGTGCTCCAAAACAACTTGGGGTTTCCCGGCTGACTGTGAGCAGCTTGCTGGTTTTGAAGATCTAGCACCTTTGGAACTGAGGGGACATGCTGAATTTTAAGCACTTGGAAAGAGAATTAATTGCATGGACAGCAACATTTTACCTTTTTTTTTTTTTTTTGTATGCTCATCAATAGCAAATGATGAAGCCTCTGGGGAATATTAACACAAGTAAACTAAACACAGGAGTGGGACTGTTTAAACAAGGTGAGACAAAAGCTGTCATACTACAAGCAAATGACTTTGATAGCAATTTTTTTTATGTTTCCACCTCTATTGTTGCAGATGTCTGCATTTAAATAGGAACTTTATCTTTCTCCGCCCAGGTTCTCCTTCATTAGCCTGCACTGAGGTCACAGGCACTCTATATCTCACGGGCTACTCCAGCAAGGGCCTGCGAGCTCGCCAGGTTCCCCTTGCAGCTTTCTGCTGAGGGGGGGATATAACTTCTTCCTGCTCCCCCACCCTCTAGCAGTAGAAAAGGATTTGCCCTGGTGAATAGCTGCAGAGGCAGGAAGTCATCCTGTGTGTGTGCCTTCACTTCCACGCACCGCACACTGTCCCACCTGCCCGTCTGCGCTCGCTGCAGGGCATGGAGCCCCCACAGCTTCACCCCCCCCAAAAAAAAAAAAAACAAAACCTGAAAAAAAACCTGCTGGAACTTGAAGAATTGGGGCAGCATTAGCTCCTGCTTACCTGGAGAGCCTGTCCTGTCCATGGACCAAGGCACTGCTTCCTCATTAAAGCTGGAGAAGGCAATGCCATTTCCACCATCGCGCCCCCAGCACTGTGATGCTCCTGCGGGGCTCCCCCAGTCTCTGCACAGACACAGCAGGAGTTAAAGGGAAAATCTTGGCCCATGGCACCCTGTCCTCCTGCTCCTCTGAGGCCAGGCACTGCTGCTCTCCCGAACTCTCCTGAGGATTCACTACGTGCACTACAGCCCAACATACATAACCCGTTTCTGGCCCTGTGTGTTTCCAGGGCTGGTGGAGAAGGTAGAGGAGAGCGGAGGAAGAAGCTGATCCAAAATGGATGTACGTTACAGTCTCATTCGTTTGAACTATTCTTTCCCATTACCACATTTTCTTGGGGATTCTTCCAAACTGCTGAAAAGGCTGAGCAATATTAATTTTGAAATATTCTAAATAAGATATAGATGCTAGACTGCTATAAATGTAGACCCCATCATCTCTGAATGAAGAGATGGCCTGTTGAACAAATAATACATATTAAAAAATGTCTGAATAGGAACTTACAGGATAAACTGTAACAGCTTCAAAGGAGCCATTGATCCATGGAGTACATAATATGCATGTTAAAAATTGTTGGAATATTTATTTACATGACACACGGCTCAGGAGAAGCCATTATGGTCCTTAAGTAAATTATACATGTTGTGAAAATTGTCAAAGTGCTTCTTTTACCAGAAGCGAGTGTACCCTGTCAGTTGATAAACACATTATCTTTAGGAAAAAAAAAAAAAAAATATAAAAGGAAAGCAAACCCAAGGCTAAAAGAAGGTTAAAACAGGAAAAAAAAAAAAAAAAAAGAATAAAATAAAAACCAGCCCTTGTACCATGTCAAAGCGTGTTCCATGCCCATCAAAGGAAGAAAAGCCCGAGCTGCCCTGCCCCGTGTCCCGCTCGGCACTGCCATCGCACTTCATACGGGGAGGGCTGCACGCCCAGGGCTCTTGCGGAGGGGCTGCTCCGGCCTCTGTGTGCCAAAGCCCTGGGCGCCAGCTCTTCTCCCTACAGGCCAGGAAGTGACAAGTGGGGACTAATTCGTTCCAGCCACCATTGTGTCCTCTACTTCGAAACAAGCTGCCAGAGGAGCGCTCTGCTTTCCCTGCCTGTGTCCCTCTGAGCGTGGTGGGGGACAGCCAGGGTACAGCAGCCCACCGGCATGGTCTACACCTGGGTGTACACGGACCTGCTTTTTATGGCTGTTCTCACAGGTCCTCAGCTGCATCAGCACAGCTGAGCGCTGCTTGCAAATGGTCTTGCCTCCCTTCACGAACCTTCAAGAGGGGCAAACGGTGGGGGGGAAACATTGCCTGGCAGCACATAGTGTGCCCATCACTCACCAGCATCTTTCTGATGACTTCAGCTTTGTGTTTGCGCCCGAGCGCAGCACTCGGCAGGGTTTGCACCGCTCCTTCCCAATGCTCAATGGGTGACGGGGCTCTTTTCCGGCAGATGTTTTGCTAAGGAGGAGGGATGCCAACTTAGAAAATCCCCACTCCTGTCCTTGTTGCTGTGATCACACAGCAGCCTACACCATAGCCTGGCCCCTGCAATATTTATTTTTTTCCACGCCACGAAGGGGAAAAGGGTTTTTCTCAAGGAGGCATCACCAGGACGTGTTGGGGGGAGACCAGCTGTGGCCTGTGTGATGCTGGCTCTCGGCTGGCAGCTGCCCACAGCCCAGTCCCCCAGTGCTGCGCAGTCCCGGGGTGCCTGGTCCCCTGCTCAGCTCAGATACGCTCCGAGGGCTGATGCGTGCACGCCTGCTCTGGGCGTTTGGGAAAGCAGGCTCTCCTGTTAGGCACTGCATGCAAGTTTTCTCTTACACGGGAATTAAGAGGAAAGGGCGGATTTTCTAATGCGAGAGAGGGAGCAGTTGTACGGGGGGAATATATTTAGCCTGTGTTTTCAGATCACATGTTCTGGGACTGGAGAGCAAGACGTTTTCAATACTGTTTTGGAAGCACGCTATTTAGTATTGTAAGCCCTACTACTGGAGAAGCCAGAAAATTGCGTTGCATCTAAAACAATTACTTGAATTGCTTGCACCGTGGTTTCCTCTTTCTAACTGCAAAGGTTTTACAAAAATGTGACTTTGACAGCTACAAAAGCATTGAAAATACAAATAATAGTAAAGTGCTGCTCTGCATTTGCATAAACCTGTTTATCCTATACATGGTTTATTCATTAACTCTCAGAACAACCTGCAGGACAGCTATGGCATTCCTTATGACCGCTTCGCTTGTGGCTGAAAACGCAACAACTGCTTAAAATCAACACTACATGGTTTAGAAAGTGAAAATAAATGCCATTCCCGTGTGAAACAGCGGGGAAAATGCAGCCATCAGCGCAAGAGCAGGAATTTGGCTTTTACATAGAATGAACATCTCCTGTCATTTGGAAATTTCAGAGGGGAGTCTTGGCATCTGCAAGGAGCGAGACCTCCGCTCACTGCAGCTCACCAAAACACACAGGCAGCATTAGCAGTATCTGTCGCTGTGCTCTGCAGGCAGCATACAAGTTGGGGACAGAAAAAGACCTAGACCCCTTATCTACTCCTCCTCGAGACCATATTCTAGTCTTTTACAATTTCAGTGTCCCAAGCAAGGATCCTCGCAGCCTCTACTAGCAATGTGTTTCCCAATCGGCTCCTCCTTTGGAAGGCTTTCAGGATAATCACCCCAGCTTTCCCTACGCTTTGTTTCTTACCTAAAACATAATCCCCATAAGAAAGATGAAGTAAAAAACGTGAATGCATTTTGCCTGCTTCATCTCTCTGCTTCTATAGGGATATGTACGTGTTCCCATCGGCACATTACAACTGGAAAACTGGAAGTTTGTTTGACAGCTGGTGACTTGCTCAAGGTCACAAAAGAGCCTCAGTAGCAGAGCTGGGAACAGAATTTGGTATCCTAATTCCTAATCTGGCAGCTTTACCGCAACTCTCATCACGCAATCAAAAAGCTCCTTTTAAGGAATGCTTTTGTGACTAAGAGAAAATCCAAGGCATTAAGAGTCCTTTTAATTTGCCTTTGTTCAAACATTTACATCTTTTGCTATATGGAAAACATGATTTAAACAAGATATGGGATTAAAATATGATGAAAGACTCTAAAATCTTTGAAAAACATAAATAAGTACAGCTGTATTTAGGAGTGTACTGATTCCAGCCATTAGGAAGCGAGCGATTAGATATTCCTTGCTTCCAGTTTCCTACATAGCATAAGGAATAAATCAAGGAATGCATCTACTATGCCCTCACAGAGATTTTCTGAGTGGTGTAAGCAGGCTTTCACATTGATCAAGAATACTGTATAACAGGAAAAATGTTCATAGCTCTTTAGTAAGACTTGGTTTTCTAAAGGTTCTAACTTGTTGCACCACAAGAGTTTTTTAAAACGCAAAACCAAATCCTCAAGCCGCTAAACTCTACGGGAGATTGCCCTGACCTGAAACCATCCGGGTTTTGTTACGCTCTCCCTTGAAGAGTGGTTTAGTGATTTATCAGCTCTCCCAGAATACGCCAGCTTTGATATGTAGAAACTCTACAAGGTAGTTTCATATTTTAAGACAGCACCTTCTGCTTGCTTCCTCTTCTGTAACAGAATACTGCAATTTGGCAACAGTGAGTAGAAAAAAACCGAGGGTATTGAGAACTAATGTTACTGAAAAGTTGTATACAAAATAAGCTGAGCTATACAAGTTAAAATAAGTGGAGGACTACAAATATTAATAGGATAAACAGAGAAAAGAAACATAAATTTAAACCATGCCTTTGGAAAAATGTCGCTTTCCTTTTTTTCAGTAAGAATTCCCAAACTGCAGTAAAAAATCCTATTGATGGCATCCTTGATATCAAGTTGGAGATGCAGGATGAGAAGTTCATGACTTAATTTTATGAGAATGTGTATTTTGCTCATTAAACTACTATTATTTTAACATCCAAACTGGGGGAAAACAACACAGGGACCCACGCCCCATCCCTCGAGTCAGGGCTCAGTCTGTGAAATGCCCCTGCCTTCAATGCATTTGCAGTGACAGGAGGCCTTGTGTTTGCAGATGTGTTAGCCTCTTTTTGATTTGATCTTTACGCAATTATTTTGATTAAGAAAATGTTCATCTTGTTGACATTATCACTGTAGTCAATAGCTAATGACCCCAGTAGTTAATTTCCTTATAAATATTTAACTTAATAGAAGTTGTCCCTTGGGTTATAGTACTTTTGACACTTGTATAATCTGAAACAAATCCTCTCTTTTTTAGTCAAACAGACCATGTTACACACACAGTCGGCTAGCTATTTACAAAGCACCCAATTAAATCCTACTTAATTCTCCCACTCTGAAAATCCCATTTCACTAGCGTGCAGGCTACTGATCACACAAAATGAGCATCTTTCACTCAGCCTGGACATGAGTTTACAGTCTGTAAGACTGGATTGTACAAAAGTCTGCTGCAAAATTAATTTGCCCGTCAAATGGTACATCCGAAAAAAAAAAAGTGAAGGGAAAGTGCAAATTCAGAGGATTGAAGAAACAAGCTGAAGAATCACAGTTAAAGACAGGTAAATCTAGTTTAATGTTCACATGTAGTAGTTACACATCACAGAGATTAAACAGGATTTTAACTGTAACATAACTGCAGTGAAATGAAAATCATTTTGTACTAGAAAAATAAACTTGACGCAGTTATCCGATTTTTGGTCTACTTAAGTTCATTTTAAGATGAATTTACATCACTGATCATAATGACTTTGCCCACGTGCCTTTCTGCAGTTCAATATTAATACTCTTTGGACGAAGGAAACAGCAACAGTTTTTGTTAATGATTTGCCCTTTGGTTGCAAGCAGAGAACTGTTTTCACTTTTTAAGCAATTAATAGGCTGTAGGAACGCAAGTTTGCAATAAAACCTTTTGGTACTAAATGAAGTTCCAGAACAAATTTCTTGATCTGATGCAACAGCAGATTTTTAAAAAAGCTGATTAAAGATCTAAAGCATCGCCCCCATAATGCAAAAACTAGATAGAATTTGTTTTTCTATTCTTGGTAAAAAACCACTACATCTTACTGCTACTTTTATAGAATGCACTAAAAACCCCTGTGCCTACATGACAAAAGTGTAGTCTCAAAATGTATAATACACTTACAAACATTTTAAGTCTAGATTGAGGAAAACACGTTTGTATGGACTCCAAACAAGTTTATTTGCAATTAGACATCTCATGCAATCATGCAGGACCACTAGCTATAGCTGTAACTTCCACATCTAAAGGACATTTGGGGACAAAAGGAGCCCTAAACATTCAAGATATTTCCATGTTAGCAGCTCCATACTTGAGCTGTGGTGTTCTAGAGATATTCCCACAGATTTTTAAAAAAAACATACACACCTTTATAATATTTACAAAAAAATATTTAATTAAAAATATTTTATAATTACAGTAGTCTATTAAAGCATATACTTTTCTCACACTTATAGAACATCTCTATATATACACAGTATGAAATGTCACTCATTTATCTATACAATATGTAACATTCCTGCAGGGAGGAGAAAGTTCCCTGGGCCCCAATAAAATCCATCTATTTTAAACAATAGATGTCAAATATATCTACAAATGCTCTGGTAGATTAGTAAAGCTTCAAGGATCAGCTGCTCGGTCCCTTACAAGAGTTATAACGCTTCTAAAAAGTCTGGTTTAGGCTCGGGTCCTCTATCCCGGGGGAAGAGAGTCGCGACTTTTCCTGCTCCGAGTCCGACACCCTCCTGCCACCGCGGGACACACCGCTCACATCTGGTCGGAAGCGACGAGAAGAGACGGCGAGTGGGGGACGGGGAGGAGGGAAGGGGCGGGGGGGGGGGACCGCTACGGACGTGCAAAACGGTGAAAAGGCTGGCTCTGCCGGGATGAAGCATGGGAACCGCTCGGGGGAAAGGGAAGGGGGTGTGGGGTTGGATGGCTCCTTCCTCCGGTGCTGTGGGGCCGGGCTGGGTGTCGTGTCGTCCCCCCCCCCCCCCCCCCGCCCCGCCGCCGCCCGCCCCCCGCGGTGCCTCTGCGCGGCGCGGCGCCGCCGCACACCTGTGGGAAGAGGAATGAATAGAGGGGGTGTGTGAACCGCTCCGCTCCAGACCGACTGGCGCCACCAACAAAACACAAGACATGCTTGATCAACAACCCAAAACAAACCAGGTCAAACAACAACCGCAGCTCCCAGGCTGGGGCAGGCGGAGGGATGCGCAGCTGCACGCCGCAGCCAGAAGCGCTTCGGGGGACAAGGAGGGGGGGTGGGGGGAAGTGTTCCGACAAAAAGAAGAAAGGGAAAAAAAAAAAAACACCCACCCGGTAATTAAAGAAAATAAAATAACCACCCGGTAATTAAAAATAAAACCCCAAAGCCGCCTGCAAATATTTCTCCCTGGGCTCAGGTCCCCCCCCCCTCCTTCGGCAGGCTTCCCGGCGGCGGGCGGTGCGCTCCCGCCGAGCCCGGGTGCTGCGCTCCCCCAGAACACCCCCCTCCCCCCTCCCGCGGCGTCCCCGCACGCCCGGCACTCACCTGGGGAGCGGCGGTCAGCGGCAGAGGATGCTGTCCCCCGGCTTGTTAACAGAGCCAGCCTGCGCAGCAACCAAACACGGCAAGTTAGAGGTGTGGCGGGGGAAAGGACATGGAAGATGTTCCCCCCACGGCTCCCTAGATCTCCCCCTCCACGCACGCCCTGCCGGGGGAGCGCTCACGGGAGACCCCGGCCGCCGGGGGTGCGCAAGGGGGGCACCGGCCGCCGGGGGTGGACACAGCAGAGAGGGTCGCGCCAGCGCTCCCGACAGGCGGGCGCCCGGCCCGGCACCCCCGGGGTACGGCAGGGAGCCCCGGGGCCACGCCGCTCCCCGCGCCTCGGCAGCAAGCGCCGCCGGGCTGCCACGGTTGGCCCGCGGCGAGGAGACACTCCCCGTCCCGTCCCCAACCCCCCCCCCACTTTCAAATCAGGCTGCGTTGAGGTTGTTAAATGTGCAGAGCCCCCAAACCCCCTCATATTCGCTGCGCTCCGCGGAGGGCTGGGAAGCTCAGGAGCAACGCGTCTGCTCCCGTGTGTGCAAACACGCTGATTACAGCTACTCCCTCGAGAGGCTGTAATTACACGGTAAACACCGCGCGGGTGCCTGCCTGCCTGCACCGAGGGGATGCCGGCACCCACCGCGCACCGCCCGGGAGCCTTTCTGCCCCCGTCCGCCCCGTCGCCTCCGGTGGCTGCGGCCCCTCGGGCAGGGCTACGGGGCTGGCGGTGGCGAGGCATCACCGGGGTGATGACCGCCGGGCCGTGCCGCTCCCCGCCTCCCCTTTCCGCTCCCCAAAGTGGGGGGTGGCGTAGCACGCACCTCTTACCGGGTCAGTGTTGAGGGCTGTCAGCGGGGTCCTGGGGGTGCCCGCCGGACAGCTGCCCGGGTGCAGGGCGGGCGGCGGCTGCTGCTGCCGGAGCAGCGCCGGGTGCGTCTCTAGAGCCAGCTGCAGGTCGAGGATGTAGTCGATGACATGCTGCAGGATCTCCACTTTGCTGACCCTCTTATTGGGCGGGATGGTGGGCACCAGCTTCCTCAGCCGGCTGTAACAGTCATTCATATCGCACTGCAGGCACAGCGCCGCCGGCTCCTCGCCCGACGGCGGACCCCCCTTGCAGCCGCTGTGCTCGGCCAGGCACCGCAGGGCCGGGTGTCCCCCGCCGCCGCCCGCCACGCCGGGCTGCGCTTTGCGGCTGGGGTGCCGGACGGGACTCACGGCTTTCATGCTGCCGCAGGGAGGAAGACCTCCCTCTCCACTACCGCTGCCGCCTCCCGCGACCTCGGGCAGCCGCGCACGCACCGCCCGCAACGGGAACGGGGCACGGGCACGGCCGCAGCCTCGCTGGCGTTTACCGGTGGTCCCCGCTACAACGGCGGCGGCGGCACCACCAAGCAACCTCTCCCGACTGCTCAGCTGCGACACCGGCCACCTCTGCCACCGCCGCTCTCCGCGCCGCCCCCTATATAGCGCGGGGCGCGGGCGGGGCGCGGCGGGCGGTGCCGGGGGGGAGGCGGGGGAGCCGCGGCGGCGGGGCAAGGCGAGCGCGGTGCGACGCGGGGAGCGGGAGGGGGCGCCGCCGCGCCGCAGCCAATCAGGGCGCCGCGTTGCCCCCCCCCCCCCCGCAACGCGGCACCGGCCAATGGCGGCGGGGCCGGGAAGGGCGGGGGGGGGTGCTGTTGGAGGGGGCGGGCGGCTGGCACTGACCCCCCGGGGGGAGGAGGAGGAGGAGGAGGAGGAAGGCGGTCCCGGGGAGGAAAGACTGCGGGAATGCGGGAGGGATCCACCGCCCAGCGGCTCCCGGCGCCCCCCCCGCGGTCCGGCGCGCTGCTCCGCGGGGGCGAGCGCAGCCCCGCGCGGCCGGCGCCGCTCCCCGCCGCCCGCCCGGAGGAAGGCGGCCTCCCCTCCGCACCTCCCGCCCCCCCCCTCTCCCCCGGGGGTGGGTTGGCATCTCCTCGGGTCGTGAAACGCGTTTTCAATCCTCTGGGTGTCGGAGACCCAGCCCGGTTTTACACCTATTTTGAGGGACTTCGGGACGCCGGTTTTAGGGCAGGGAAAATCCCGATGAAAACTTGGGGGGGGGGGGGGGGATGTGATGGGAAAAGAGGAGGGTTTAGGGACTTCAAGCAAAGCAATGCCTGGGAACATTAAATTAGAGCACATAACTATTAAAAATGCATGGAGATGGAGTATTTAAAATTCCTCCATGACATATAATATTAATCCGTTTTATGTAAAATTCATACCTGTAACTTAATTTGGTCCATTAATGCACCAGATCACGTATTAGTAGATGTACCATGTTTTAAATATGATGCTGGAAATGTCCAGAGTTCTGTACTTTGAGACAGAGCATTAAAATTAACAGACACATACTCCCGAGTCCTGCTTAAGTCATCTTGTGGCAGATTGTAACCTTTTAATTTAATAATGCACTGCTCAAACTTTTCTTTAATTCTCTTTAAGGATCGAGAGCCGTTGCGTATTTGAACGGGACACTGGTGCAGGAAACTCGGCGCCTGATCCTACAGATGCTGCGGCGCTTTGAGCTCTCTCTCCGTGAGCGAAGGAGGGCCGATTGCTTGGGCAAAGGACTGCAGGAAGGAGTAAAGGCTGCAGGATCTGCCCCTGAGCTTGTAAGTCAAACCCAACAGAAGGGAAGAAATCCATAATGGTGATTAATGATTGCATGTCCCCTCGATGCTTAGTCACAACGGGTGATGTATAAAGGATACAGTGGGAAGCTGTCAAACCCAGAACTTGAATGAGCGGTGAGACTGGGTCATCTGAAGTGTATCATGAAGCACACTTTCATTCTCCCTCTCCCTTTAAAAACATATGTTTTGAGGCTTTGTTTACAAATACTCAAATTCTTGTTTTCCTTATTTTGTCCCACGTTACCAGTGCCACCCATGGCAGCTGGACTGTCGGCACAAAATGTGGTATCAATCTTTGCCTGACTGAGGTCTAGATTTGTGTGCTGCATCATGACAATGTGATGGGAAAGTGCATTTCCATTAGCTATGGGCTGGATGATCCCAATTCTGCCACAGCCGTTGCTTTTATTATGTGAAACTCCACTCCCTGCAGTCTCCAAGGCTCAAGAGGTGGAAATATATATGGGCCTTAAAGCATACATTATGGTTACATTTTGTTTCCCAGAGTCCTGGTAATAGGGAGAGTTGATGCGCTGTCTAAAATAAAAAGATTTGTAAATTATGATGAGCATGCAGACTCAAATCTTGCTGGTCCCATTTAATTAAAATCTGCATGAAACTAGATACACTGTAATATTGGGTTGCTCTGTTTGTACCAGATCCCTCCTGGGAGCTCGTCTGATCTCACTGGAAATCTATGGGAAACTCCAGTATGTAACTGGTTCCCCTTTAGCTCTTGCAAAGCCAATTTGGACAGATTATTTCTGTACACGCAAACGCACACAGGCATGCACACACACAGCAGCAGCACTATACCAAATCCACAGACACCACACTGGTTCTTGAAGAATGACTCAGTATTTCTGGGAACCCGTGAGGAACCACCATATGCCACAGTCCTCTTTTTCCATTGGGCTACTTCCACCACAGAGAGTACGAAGGGAAATCTGAGGGTCTGTAAGCGTTGTTGAAGTTGCAAGATGACTGTGTCCGTTCGCGTAACTACGGTATCAGAGTGGAGATATGTGGGAGAGGGAAAAACAGCCCTCCCCTCCGACTATCGCATAAATATTCAGGGGATTTCCTCTAGTAACTCCCTTTGATACCCACGATGTTGATACATGCTAGTCCGACATGCTCGGCTGAACAATAGGCACCAATTCCCTCCTAACAACTGGTCTGCTTTTGCTCTCCTTGAAGTCAATGGGAGTTTTGTCATTGACTTAAGTGGGAGCAGGTTGGGTTGGCTGCTTTTTCAAAATTTAGATTGGATGTGCAGCAGATGCTAAGTAGATTGCTCTAGAAATGGGTTGGAAACACCAGAGTGTTAGCAATGGAGGTAGGCATAGTGAAACTCTTCATCCCTGAAAACGTACACAAGGGAGAGGGACAATGGCTACTCTTCATGCTTGCGTCCTGTTAATAGCAGTATTTTTCATGACATGAGTATATAGGGATTAATGCTCCTGTTTTTCACCAGACCAAGTCTGGGTTTTTAAAATAAATTCTGTGCATCTTTAAGCATGTGGTCCCTTCCTGGCTGGGTGGAGGAGTTCATCTGTCTTTGCTGGGTTTTTTGGTACTCTCTTCCCACATTCAGAGTCAAGATTTATTTCCATTGTCACCAGCTCTTGCAATATTATCACAAGATCTTTGATAATGCTTGAATGGGCCAGTTCAGTCCATTAAAAGAGATCACATCATAGGTGCTCTCTGGAGCTTCAAAAAGTTGCTTTTGATTCAAAACAAAAGTAAAGCAAGTTAAAAATGAAAATGTAACGACTGGCCTTGTATCCCCTTTGTCATGAGGGTAATCCCATTGAACTTAATGAGAATGAGAAATGTAGGCTGAATTTGTCAGCACAGGTCTGAGTATATGAATACGCCATTGACTCCAGCTGAAAAAATAAACCTGAGACATTGACACTGTCTCCGGGTGATGCCACCAGGGAAGGGGGACAGTTCTTCCAAGCGCAGAACACGGGACATTTCCTCTGCCAGCACTCTGGATCCACAGCTGTTTGTGCATGATATGATGGCACCGAACCAACTGGTGCATTGGATAGTACCGCATTAGTTGAAAAAATTAAAACCTCAGGACAGATAAAATGTGAAGGGAACACGTTTAGGTATGCAGAGCAAAGCAAGCAATCAACGTGGTTTCTTCCACAAGGTTACTTGCTATACCTACCTTAAGAGGGCATGAAATGCACACAAATGCACAATGCATTTTTATTCTTAAGCAGGTTATGAAACAGTGGTTGAGTCAAGTGTCCCTGTTTTGGGGCTTGGGGCACACTGTATCAAAGCAGTGCGACAAAATCCCAAGCTTTCCTTTGCTTGAGGCTGCTGACTGCTGTGACAAGTTTCATCCTGGTGGGCACAAAGATATGTGATACTGAGACCCCCTGCCCCTCATTCCTGTTGACTTCAGCAGGCAGCCAGAAGACTCAGGATCTCTGAGGAGCTGCTCAACATCTAGAAGGGCTGATCATTAAAAAAGCATTATAAATCTCTGAATGGTTTATGGTTTATGAGGGAAATAGCAATTGATTCCTCAATGGTGCCATTACTCTCCACTATTACTATCATTCAAATGGCAATAATGTTGGTTATTTACCTTCAATTAAAATATCTAGTTAGTTGTGATGTCATTTAAAATAGCACTATAATATGTTTAGTGCTCCCTTATCAAACACCATAGATAAACTACTCTTGGCAACAGGGGATAGTGATATGAAATGAAAAATTGGGTGAGGGAGTGAGATGGAAGAAAGAATATGTAAATCTTTCACTGGATTATTATTCCTACAGGCCTATGTCCCCTTGGACACCAGGCTGGAGGTGAGACTATGGGTTCCTTTGCAGTGACACCCCATGGGTCCTCAGAATGGGTTAGGGAAGATCCATCAGGCATTCTAGGAGCACAGAGAAGCCACCCCACTCTGCAGACTACCAACAGACTGAAATCCTTTGGTCTTCTGGTACCACTCCTCACCAGGGACGATTCATCATCAGAGCTCTTCCAAACTCGCCTTAACATAAACCTTTTCCCCAAATAGCGTGAGTCATCTTCAGTACTTTTCTCCCTATTTTCCTCAAATCCAAAATCTAAATACAACTCGCACGCTTCACTTAACATGGTGGGCTTTTTTTCCTCATTCTCTGGCTCTTATTCTGGTTGCGACCACTCTCTATGGTCATAACAGAATTTTTTGTTTAATGAGAAAACCTGAGATTCTTGAGTCCTTCACCTCCCCATTGCCCCCTCTGCATGAAGTTTAGTATAAACTAAAAAGAAAAATGTTTGTTGATTGCTCACAACAGCTCTTCACAGACAAAAGAGATTATTTTTTTTTGCATGTTCTTGTAGTTGTCCAGTTTAAAGCATCCTTCTAACGACAGCAGCATAGTTGTACCCACCTCTTTATGCTTTCCTTCAGCTTCAGATGCTACAAAAAATCATGTGACAACAAACATTTTGGAGAGATGAAGAATATATTAAAAAAAACACCCTCCTCCATGGCTTGGTGCTTATGTAAGCTCTTTTTCACACAAACATGGAAATAAATGCATAAAGAAATATTTTACCTCAATTAGTGGAGAGAAAAAAAAAAAAAAAATACTGTAATGGGGTTAGTATCTACGAGAGCTTTTCTTGCTCTGCTGCCTCCAGCATGGCTATGTTGTAGAAATCTGTGCCTTCGAGAGGTTGTGGCAGCAGACAACATTGGTATGTCACTGACAGACACCCTGGCATTTTGCTGGTGGTTGTATGTCGGCTGAAGGCTAATGTCATTTAAGAAGGTTCCTTTGTTCAGGTGACCAGAAACACTGGCTTTGTTGGGTAATGTCAAATTTCTGCGTTGACTAAAGCAAGCTTGTGGCAAGAAAGATAACTCATGTTGACAACCTTCTGCAGTGTGGTCCAAATAGAAGCAATCAAGATGCTTGTTCTGGGGAAGGGGAAAATAATTTAGAAGTATTTGGAGCAGCTTCCTGAGGAACACTACATTAAACTGAGTTACATAGTAACAGATTGAATTTGGAGTCTTAACTTTAACTTTAATTTTATTTTGTGTAGATTTAGATCAGATTTATGTGCAATGTCATGCCCTTTGTTTGTAGAGAGAAATCCTCAGCTAATCTGCCCGAAAACTGATGGTATGATACCACCTCATATTATTTTCATGTTTGTTAGGAGTTTCCATTGAGAGCTCTATAATCACACAAATAATACAGCCTACGGGGACAATGAGCAAATCGACCTAAATTAAATAAGTATCTGGATGTGTACATGCTCATCTGCATATGTTATCATTACACCAATGATACTGGTATTTATTTTCAGGGGACCTGAAGAGCTTCATCAGCAAAAGCAGTCTAAGTTCGTGCCACAAAAAGAAAAAAAACCCAGCAGAAACAATAGCAATACTTTGTACTAAAACAACATTTTACATTTTGAAAGCTAATATTAACACGTTTGTTATTTTTTCTCCAGGAGTGTTTTAAGGAATTCTTCAAAGTCTTTGGGGTTTATCTTATTTTTTTTAATTAAAAGAAGAAATCACCTCTCTCTCCCTGACTGTGAAGACAGCCTTTCCCACAGCGGAGGGACATCCAGGGTAGGTGGAGAGACCTTTGCTTCCTCTGCATTGGTGCAAATGCACCAATGTTTTCTGTGACTGTGGTCAGTAGGTTCTCAAACTACTTTTATGCATCAGTGTCACTTTCAGGTGTCACCTGCTTGCCAAATATTAATTTACAATTCTGCATTTTGCTTCATGCTGGTGACAGCCTGACCAGTATTTAGAGCACTACAGAAAATGCCATTTGTTGATTTGGTTCAAGTCACATCGGTGTCATCACTGGGAACAGAAGTTAGAAAGAACTAGAAATTCGAGTCTGGTGGTTGTGTGTGTTGAGGGAGAAGCTTTTCCATGTATCTTCAAATCCCCTGACCACACTTGTTTATGGGCCATGCTGTGCACTTCCAATGCATGCTGAATTCTATGTAACCCTATTATTATCTATTTGTTTACCTGCTATAGTGTTCCTGTTGCCATAACGTGAAGCTCTGCCATGCGTTTAGTAACAGAAGCAAAAGGCTTTTCCTCATTCTTCCCTTCCATCCTGCAGAAGAAATAGTAGAATAATATGAGATCATTTATAAGATCATAGCTCTGTTTTAATTTGCTTGAGTACTCGAGTATGTTTGAAAAAGCAGTCTGCTAAAAAGCTGAATTTTGTATTCATTTGTGGTAGGATGCTTTCTGTGATCATTCTTTATAGCCTGCATGGCTTCTGAGAAAGTTGTCACTTAAGAAAACACGAGCCCTCAGCTTTTGTTGACAGAATTCAGCTCTTGCAGGATGTCATGTTTAGAGAGCAAGAAAAAAAAATCGAAGACAGGTAATGTCTCCTTTAGGCAGAGAGGGTCACACTTACAGGCCTTAATTCCAGCAATAGTATGTACTAAAATGACGTATATATTTATTGGGACAACAGGATTGTCTAATGAAAACCACTGTGTAGCGCACTGAATTTAAATGAAGATATACATTGTTGAGTGCAAATGGCTGGAGATGCAGAAAAAAGAAAGATGGATGTAAGGAGAATATTGGACAATGATCCATGAACTGCAATTCTTCACAGTTAAGTATATTCTGTGACTTACTAATTTTCCCTTATAAGAAATGGGAATGAATGTTATTTTCCATTTTAGAGTAATTGTATAGCAATTCTTCATGTTTTTGCTTCTTGTGCGGGGGGGCAAACTATGCAAAAGTATTTTAAAGAAATATTCAAAATTGCTGTTAAAATGCTTCAACATGCAAATTCTCTTACAGTTTAGACTTTGTTTTCTTAAAGTTAAATGATGTGCATATATAAGAATATTCTGGGTAATCACACAGCTTATGCTAAGTAACTATTTCAAGTTGTCTTCAATACCAGTATGTTTCCACATAGTTACCTTGAAGTGTTAATGACATTTATTTTGGTAATTTTTACTCCACTAACATGCTCTTTCAGCACTTTAAAGCACTGATATATTTTACTCAAGCAAATCTCTTAATTTACCTCAATGGAGAAATTGACTTGAAAAGCAGCACAAATCCTTGCTTATATAGAAAGTTTGTCTTGAAGTTAATGAGCTTATTTGCCTGCGTAAGGATGTGGGTATAAGGACTGCTCAAGTGAGCAGAAGTTTCACAACTGGATGCAAAGTCATTAGCTTATTTCAGACCAACCTCTTGAAATAGTTCGAGCTCCTGAGAATAGATTCTCAAAACAATATTTTTTAGAAGAGGAAAAACAGAAATGAAAAGAGTATGAAAATTTTAAATACAAAAATTTAATTAAAAGACATTGAGGTTACTGGTGGTGGTTATTCAAAGTAAATTTTTCATCCCCAGTGGGTTGTATCTAGTGTCCATTGCAGTCTTTTTCCACTGGAAGTAAGAGACTCCTTACAGATAAAAAGCTTTCTTTTGCCTCCAGGAACTCCTTAACACACACAATGCATCAGTCTTCCTTGCAGTAAGGTATGAATTATTATTAGAAACACATTAATAGAATATTATGTATTTTTAATCTTAGTATGAGGTATGATTTATTTACAACCTTGCATCTCAGCTTCTCCTTTTTTATTCCCTGTCCCCTCTGTATCTTCTTTCTTCTGAATGATCTTACACTTGCAGCATCAGGATTCTCCACGGTGTTTAATGTTTTAGTAAGGTGGCAGTCTCTCCTTTCACTCTTCAGGATACTCTTTCATCCTGATGTGCTGAGAGATGCATGCTTTTACCTCTGCAGCTGACAAAAGGTACTCCATGAAACGTATGAGCAAGCAAGTGAGGATGTGTGTTTGTGTGTGCATGTCCTCCTTCCTCTGTTGCTGGAAGACCTGGTTGCTACAGACAGGAACTAGAGTAGTTACAGCCCTTTAAAAACTATGCCAGATGAAACTTAAACTGGCATTGCATAAACAGGACACACAATGGGCAAGCACTGGATAAAACATTTATTTTCAGTTGTTATTGATGACCTTTCAGAAGTTGCTTGTGGCTCTACTTTGGCCTGTCACTTGTGAGCTAAAGGGTCATCAATAACTTATGGAAATAAATGTCTTATTGATAGTCTGGCTACTGCAAGTCCAGTGTATCGTCTCACACACACAGACACACATGCACAGAAAATACAAATCACAGAGAAACCACTTTTGATATTAGCTTCTGTTCTTTTATCTTTTGAAAAATGTGGCTTTCTAGGTTTTCTGTTTCCTTTCCATCTTTCTTTTTCCTCTTTCTTTCTTTCTTTCTTTCTTTTTTTCTTTCTTTCTTTTCCTCTTTCTCTCTCCCTCCCCTTCTCTCTTTCATCTTCTATTTCTTTTTGGTATTTTATAAAGATATGCCCCTAATTTATTTATAAGGGTAAGTCTCCAGAACAAGGTAGCATTACTGAGCTGGCTTACCAGTTCCTCTATACACGAGTACATTCATAATTGATGAAATGGTCTATAGTGTTGTGGCTAGAATAAACTTAAGGTCAAATCTCTGGGAGAGCAAATCTTGCCATTATTCCTGATGAGAAATAAATACGTGCAGGAACTAAAAAGTGCGGAGCTGAAAGGGAATAAAACTGAATGTATAAGGGCATTTTGAACAATTCATTCCAAAGTGAAAGTGCTTTTTCTTAGTTTTTCTTCATTGCCTTGATCTTCCTAAAACTGTTGTTGGAGCAGGTTAATGACTGACCTTTGAGGGAACCACATACCAGTCTTTGTTCCCTAGCAGTCAGGATCTTGCAGAGGCTTGAAACCTTTGAGGGAGAGAATAGGATTAAACTGCTGTATGAAGTCCAGTGCAGGTGATGATCAATGGGAGCGGAGGAGCTAGTTTCTCAGGACACTCTCTCCCTTCCCCCACCAGCTGGAATTTATTTCGTTTACTGCAAATATACCTAATGGAGATGGCTGACTGTCAATGATTGTTCTTAGATTAATTTCCCTTAAGCAGTCGTCAAAAGCATGCAGTGTTAAAATCCCAGTAAGATTTTAAAGGGTACGGGTCACTTAGATTTAGACATCATATCAAGCAGTTAAAATCAGAAATATTTAACTTGAGCCTCACACTGAAATCATATTTACATAAACTCAGCTTACTTGCCACCCTCCAATTTCCAGAGTGTCCTGCAAACTAGAGAAAAATGAATGTTTGATCCTGTAACATGCGTGCGTATTGGCTGACCTCAGATAAATCAGTGTTTGCAGTGATATGTACGTGCCTGTCCTAACACCTAGCTGTACACCCGTGAACGATGCCATTGCTCCTGATATGTTACACTGACTGCAAGGTCCCTTTGCACGCAGACTCTTGCAGGGGGTTTAGCTTTCACCTTGCCCACAGACAGAATCTGCATCGCTTGAATTGATTTAAAAACCCATTCTCAGTGTTAGGGCTGGGATGCACGGGTTCCCTCCCTGTCCTCCCGATCAGTGGCTGGCCCCGGGGAGCCTGCGTCCCATCCCCACAGGGCCCTTTGCCCACCCCAGCCCTGTGTCAAGGGGGTGCTGCTCCCCAGGTGCCTCCTGCCACGCTGCTGCTCTTGCTCTTTCAGGTGGCTGAGCCTTTGCTGCAACAAGGTTCGGCTAAAAGGGTCTGCAATCCGATGGGTGACGTTCAGCAAGAGTTTCTCCTGCCTTTGAAGGCTTCTGTGTGACTGCAAGAGGTTGTAATTATTGCTAAAGGTTTGGACTCAATCTCCTTTTCTTCCCTGAGAACTAATGCAGCAAACCAGTTTATTAACAGGAGAATTAAAATAAGTGGAATTACAATGAAAACCATTGGAAGCATCCCACCTGCCAGACCGCAAACAGCTACTCAGCAAATGCCAAGCGAAGTAAAACACAAAACTGTGTAATTAAGTTGCTCGAAGATTTTACTGAGCAAGGAACCTAATGTCACATCTCCTCCTCCTCGGCCTGGAAGGGCTCCCATGCATGCAGGCTCTGAGGGCCACAGCTAGAGGTGCTGTGTGATGATGATAAAAGACAGAGGAGCTGTAGTTTCTGACTGACAGATGGGGGGCCTGTTCATTCACTGCGCTCTGCAACAGTTTAATGCCTTTAAACTGAGAGAAATTTGTGTTTAAACCCAACCTGCGTCTCCTGCTGGGTCACAAAACAGTTACACTGGCTTTTGCTGAGTGGTCTTTGTCCTGAACCCACTGAAACGAATGTAAAGAGTGGATCCATGTAAATAACTACCTACATTAAGGAACAATCTGATTTTCCCATTCTAAGCCTAACTCCCTCGGTTAAAACTGCATCCGCTCATGAAGAACCGGAGTAGGAAAGTAATGAAGAATTTCATATGGGAAGTAAATGCTCATTGCGAGCTTGAGAGGATGTTTTACAGAAACCGGCTAAATTGTAAATATAATTGCAGTGTGCTCTGCAGTGTGGGAATCTCGTTACTGAAAAGCAGTGGGAAACTTCGGGGCTGAATGGGGGGAAAGTTTGGGCGGGCTGGCAGGGCTTCTAAACCGTGCCCGGAGCGCACTGGAAAAGCCCCTCGATTCCTTTCCTGCAGGAAAGAACTTTTTTTTTTTTTTTTTAAATTTTTTTTCCCTAAAAGCGCCTGGGGGCGCGTTGAGAGGGGACACGGCCGACATCCCCATTCACACAGCGGCGAGCTGGCAGGGCCCGGGCGACAACCTTTAGAGCGGGGGCCAAGAGGATGCGAGCCGCCGCAGCCCCGCGGAAACGCCGACCTTCCCCCCGTGTCGTGTCCCCCCCCCCCCATCACGCGTGGCGGTGGGGTGCGTGGGGCTGCGGGAGGGGTGTGGGGGGGGTGTCCCGCTCGCCACCCCCCGCACCCCCGCCCTCTCCCCAGCTGATGGCTGGGCCCGGGCGGCCCAGACTGGCCGGCGCCGGGCGCGTGACATCACCCATTCACACTGCGGCCCAGCTGGCGCCGCCCGGGCGGTCGCCATGGCAACGCGGACGCCAATCTCCCGGGCAATGACTTCCAGCTGCCCGGCCGCGGGAGCGCGCGTGCGTGCGCGCCCTCGCACCCTCCCCCTTCCCCCCCAGCACACCCCCCACCTTTGAACCCAAGAGCCAAGGAAAGGGGGCGGCTTTTGCTGGGGAGGGGTCTGCTGTGAGGCGGGAGGCGGATGGCGGGGGGGGAGGGTCGGGGGTCCTGCAGCCCGGAGCTGGGTCGTGTGGGCGCGTACCCTGCGCCCCTCGGGACGGGAATGGGGTGGGGGGCTGCCCAGGGAGAGGGAGAGGGAGAGGGAGAGGGAGAGGGAGAGGGAGAGGGAGAGGGAGAGGGAGCCCCTCTCTACTTTCTCTCGGGGCGGCTCACCCCTGGTCCAGCATCTGTGGGGTCGACTCGTGAAAGGGCTCTCTGGCTCGCAGGTGGCAGCGACTGTGTCTGATGGCCATCCGCGGGCCTTTCTGCGTGAATGCTTTGGTTCTCTTTATTTTTTGGTGTCCGTGGCAATGAGTTCCACAGTTCTGCTGGGTGTTACGTGAACAGAAAATTCAGTTCAGTTGCTCGAAAAATCTGTCAGCTGATAATTATAATTGGCACCTCCTAATTCTTGCACTATAAGGAGCGAGCAACTTCCATGTTCACCTTTTTGACACTGATTTTACTGATCTCTACCATATTCTCCCTAATTGCCCCTTTTTTTTCTTTTTTTTTTTTTTTGTGCTGAAGAAAATATGTTCCTTTAATCTCTCCTGTGTGGAATCGGATCTGACTCTGATCATCTTGGTGCTCCTCTCTGCAGTGGTGTGATACCCTTTTGGAGATGGTGGGAGAAGGACTGCATGAAAACATGGTACCAGAGTGCTGTGTGCCGAGTACTCTTGAAAACTCATTTCTCTTTAGCTGCCCAAGGGTGAAGCATTTTTTCCCCGGTAGTGTGGTCAAGTATATGAAAATCTGATACTGAATGTTTAGAAAGCTTAAAAGCTGTAGGCTTTCCAAACTCATGTGAGAAACTTAAAATGCTTGATGTCTCTGTGAAAGACCTAGGGCTGATGTCAAACTTTGTGAATATCCCCTTTTATTGATCAAATAGATATTTGTTCTATATTTAGTGTCCATAATGAAAACTTTTGAAGTCTGAGTTGACTGAATCTTGAAGTAGAAGCACCGGGAGACAAATAAAATGAACCTACAGTATAACATGAAAAGATCTTGTGACTTTTGAAGCCAATCCTGTGATTTTCTTTTATTTTTTTTTTTTGGTTTTTGGCATGGTTTTGGGGTTTTTTTTCTGTATGTAATTCAGAAAATTCTCATGCTTCGGTTTTGTGTTGCTGCAGTTTGGCCCCTTGTGACTTCCCAAAGTCCCAAAGGGCCACTGAGTCAAATGAGGAATTAGAAGTGAGAGAGATTCCTGGTGTTCTGTACAGCCCTCTGGCAGGTAGCTCCCAACACTGCCTTTGAGAATGAATAGTTACTACCTGTTGCCTTGCAGTTTGTTGATTCACAGTTCCTACATGAAACCATCTGTAAATATTAGCCTGTGTAATTTGTAGTGATATTAAACAAAGTGATGAGAATCGTACTTGAAAAAAAAAAATTGATAGCTTTCCATATGGTTCCAAAAAAGCTTAGCGCTGATACTAGTTAGCACAGTGTAAGAACAGCACAGTTCTGACTCAATTTATCCGTAAAAATGAAGACTTAGTGAAACATTAATTTTCCAAAATTACAGAATGTTTTAATGGGATTGTAATTGCCCCTTTGTGCTTTTAATTTATTAACGTTGTTATAACAAATTATAACTCATTGTAACCAAATGCTTTAGATGTGAAAGAACCAGGCTGGTGTGCTGGCATCTTGATATAAAGATGGTCTCTGTATAATGCAATCACAGCATATCTGTTCTGATATACCTGGAGTAACTTCTGCTAATTTGGGGGTTTCTTTTGCACTGGTATTGTGATGCTTTTATGCCTCAGGCTCAGTCTTTTTTGCGTCTTCACATCTTACCTTTCTATAATGTGTTTTCTTAGGGAGCTGCACCTAGACTCGGGAGAGCTGGATCTTGTACAAAGGAGGCAGAGCAAAGTAGTGTAAGTGATGCTGGGGAGGTGAGCCCTGTGGAAACACTGATGTGAGCTAAAGGGTATGTTGCAACGATGTCTGATTAGTTCATTAGGACCTACTGTGAGTCTGGAACATCTAGCACTGAGTATGAGTCTGGATGCAGTCCAGCTGCTTTCTTACCCTACAGAACCAAAGCAAAGCGTTAAGTCCTGCTGAACCAGATCTGTGCCTGTTTGGGTGTGTCTACACTGAGTTCCTGTTACCAGGAGTGCTGAGGAACCCAGCACAGCCAGTGTCCACACTCAGGCCTGACTGCATAGAGTCATAGAATTGTTTTATACCATTGTTTTAAATACCTCCAGGGTTGGCGACTCAACCACCTCCCTGGGCAGCCTGTAGCAATGCTTGATAACCCTTTAAGTGAAGAAATTTTTCCTAATATCCCATCTAAAGCTCCCCTGGCGCAACTTGAGGCCATTTCCTCTTGTCCTATTGCCTGTTACATGGGAGAAGAGACTGACCCCCACCGCGCTACAGCCCCCTTTCAGGTAGTTGTAGAGAGCAAGAAGGTCTCCCCTCAGCCTCCTTTTCTCCAGGCTAAACAATCCCAGTTCCCTCAGCTGCTCCTTATAGGAGCTGTGCTCTAGATCCTTCGCCAGCTTTGTTGCTTTTCTCTGAGCTTGCTCCTGTACCTCAGTGTGGTTGGTGCTGAGCTGGGGGTACTGATTCAGCCTGACTCCAGATGCACCATCCACATGCTGTGCTCCACAGTGCACAGAGGTGAGCTCAGCTACAGTTCTGGGTCCAGGCTGGATTTGTGCTGTGCCCAGCCAAGGGCTGAGACTGAGTCCAGCCTGGCATTAATAGCACCAACTCCATCCCAGGCCCTCTCAAATCCATCTGGACTTTGCTGCCTAGCTCTTCTGGGAGCACAGTGTAGGGATAAACTGGGCAAGCTCTACGAGATGCGTTCGTGTTCTATGTTGCATCAAAGTACTTGTATGGCTGTGAATCTGCAGTGGTCTGGGATGCAGCTGGAGCTAATGAACTCAATCAGAGCTGAATTGGCTCTGCATGGAGCTCATGCTGGTGCCTCTGTTGCTTCAGCGTTCTTGATCTACAACTCATCACCTGTGGTGTATCTGCAGATTTACTTTATCTGGTGGTGTATGTGTAGATGCTTAAGCTAAAATGCGATTGGGCAGAAAATGTCATTAAAAGCATTAAGAGGGAAGTTTACAGAGAGAGACTAAGTAGCACAAAGTGATTGTGTTTAAGACTACGTCCGTACCCTGACACTTTGCCATTAATTTTTCTTGTGGGTAAGGGAGCAGATCCACGGGAACATGGGATTTACTATAGGAAAAACTGACTGTAGTACTATACTTTAACTGTGCTTGCGTGTTCCCCCTTTCAGTCTTTGTAATAGTCAGATATTTGTGTTCTCTTCCATTGCATGCTACAGTTCTGATCTAGCAAAGTGTTTAAATTATGTTCTTTCGCTCTTTACTGGATCAGGGCCATTGTCAGTACTTCCAAAAGTAAATTCTCTGAAATCTTTGGCTAGAGATTGTCTAGTGTTATTCCTTACCCATAAGGATCTTATCTGGACCCTCCCGTAGGAACTGAAATAGCAAATGTCATGTATGCAGCCTTGGCAGTCAGTTTTGAACTTGGAGGACTTCTTTTGGTGCAGTAGTGTGGGCCAACATGCCTATGAGACATGTTCAAAGCTTTTTATGCTTTTCTCATCCATTTGAAATACAAACAAACAATTCCCATTTTCCAAAACAGGACTAGCTATATATTGTGATGGTGGCAGTGACTTGATAAAGAAATATGGGAAGCATAAACTTCAGTTGCGTCTATAGAATGTGCTTTATCCAAGAAGGAAAGAATCTCGTAGTGTAAAAATAAATAATTATATTGAAAGCTTTTAATGTGCTAGAAACTGTTTATTGATTCATAAACCGTCTTTGATGCACTTTCTTTGTCAGTAGTGCAAAATGCTTACCTGGATACATTGGTGACAGCTAAGTTAGACTCAGAAATTTCATCTTTGGAGCTTGTTTGCATTACTGGGCTTCATGGCTCATGCTTCTGATAACTGGAATATATTCAAACACGCTGTCTCATTCTGAACCAGTTTTTCTCTTAATTTTTTGCTTAAAGGCCAAGGGATGCTGGGTGCCAGTAAGTCAAAAGTTCTTATCCTGTTTTGTGGGATTAGATTGTCATGAGCCCTCTAGGCCCATTCAAGAAGGTAGAGGGCTAAAGGTTGTATTTTAAGGCAGCCTAAGCTACGAGCTATAGTATGGAGGAAGAAGCTCCTGTGGAGTGTTCACAGAGAAAACATAACTCTCTCCGCAAGGTGCATGAGTTGAGGACATGGCTGTGCTTCCCAGTGGCAGGCCTACTGACAAACTGACTGTTTCAGTCTTTGTCTGAGACCCATGTCACCTGTAGGGTAGCGCAGGATCTGCCTTTTTCACAGAAGACACAATAGTGTCAGTTCAGAGTCTCTTACCATGGTTTACTCAGATTTTTCAGGATGCAAAAGATATTTCCTTGTCAGATATGTGGTTAGTAATTTGGGATGGTTTTATGTAGTGCAACAAGCACAGAAGTCTCTTGTTTGGCTCCACATAGCCTACGTGAGCGCTGTTTTGTGAGGTGGCCTTAGAGAGAAGGTAGTGCTGGAGAGAATCTATGAAATGGGCAGGATTTTAGATCTATCTCTATTTCTGATTGTGAGTAAGGAGATGAAAGGAGGTCCAGGGCTGAGAGTTATATTCCAGGCTTTAAACTGGGATAAGAAATGAAAAAGAACACATTTTTATTATGTGTCGTTGCATCCCTAGAGTTGCCCAATGCCTGGGCTTGGTCATGAGAGTGTTTGTGTTAACTTTATGAACCGTGTTAACTGTGTGAAAAAATGTTTCTTGTGTGTTGTGTGCATGTATGTATACATAAAATATACAACCCCTCCAATTTGGTTCCTAATAATGTAATATAAAATTAATTAATTTGTGTGAATTAATTTGTACATTACTAAATAATGTACATTTTCCTGGAATGAACAGTAACAGGAAATTAAGCATTCTAACCTTGAAATTCCAGTCTATTTAATGAACACGCATAATTTTCATGTTCCATTTAGGTGAGGTGGCATATTCAGCTAACTAAAGCTGGTAAGTTAAATGTCAGTGGGTTGAAACGACACATCATGGCTATAGAGTTCCCTTTTCATGTCCTACCTACTGTCCTTCCTACAGGGTTTGCACAGGCCTCCTTTCACCCAGATCATGAACAACCCTGCAGATCTAGTTTATATATATTCAAAGCAAGTAATCGTCCATGTGGCATGCAAATTATGGAAAACGGCTACCAATGTTAATAGGGCTCTTCAGAGGAAGAGCCAAGCTGCTTTCTTCTGCTGAGTCTTTGGATGTTCCACCACTCCTGACATTCTTCCTATTCAGTTACTGTACCATGGACACATTGGATATCTGTCTGGGACCTTCACCTCTGGAGCACAACCAGCTGGAGGTTCCCCCAGCAACAGAATCCCATCCAGGATGTTCACAGTTGGAGCACTACCAGCTGGAGGTTCCCTCTGGTGATGGATTCCTATTCAGGGCTTTCAACAACTGGAGCACTATTGTCTGGGAAGTTCCTTCTTTGGTGTCCAAGACAGGGGTCAGTGACAACATGAAAGTACTGGCCAAGGTTGAAGAGAGAGGAGATTGCTCCCTGTAACCTGGCCAAACAGTCAGTCCTGGAGGAAGGATAACACCATTCACTTCAAGGCATTCTGAGTTAGAAACTCAGTCCTGCAAGATCCATTTCCTCTTCCTCTGGTCTGTCATGGCATACGGTACCCTCAAACACTGCGCTGCAGCACAAAGTCAATAAAACCCATCAGTGTTGTACGTAAAGTAGGGGTAGACAAAAGCCAGGCAAGCTGCCCTCCAGACACCTGCCTGACTCTGCCCAACAGTACCCATGGGCACAGGCTCTGAGCACTGATCAATATGACAGATTGCCAAAATTTCATTTCACTTAAGAGAAAACTATTGAGTTGTCAGTGAAACCAGCTGGTAGGGAAGAACTCCATATAACACTGGGGCAGAGGCTAACTTGGTTACCCTGAAGGGTATCCTGTGCGACCATAAGGAAGTGTAGCCTCTGCAGCAGAGCCCAGCTAGTAACTACGATCCTGTCTTAAGTCATGGCTACTCCTGCCAATGGGGCCTTTAAATGCTGAGACCCATAGCAGTGCTGCTATTTGAGAGAGGAGGGAGAATAGATAAATTTTTCACAGTACAGCTATATTTTATTCAGTAGGTTTTTTTTTTTTTGTTTGTATGTTTGATTGGGTTTTTATAAACATTTCTGTTCTCCCTTCAGGGGATAAAAGATACTTCCCTTTAAGCCCTCAGGGATCTAATAACGTATAAACAGACTTTGTTGTTGTTGTTTGGCCAACCTATGTTGTGCTATTTTTCCTTAGGAACTACCAGTGCAGATTTAAAATACTAAAGTGAAAACTATGTAGCTGGTTACCTTACTGTATGATAGATGGTGTGATGGATTTCATGTCTTCTTTAATGTACTCTTCTCCCCACACTCCTTCCCCCCTCCCACCCCCTCCCCCATTTCTCTTTTCCTGTGGGGGACACATTCATAAGGGTGGTTAGGGAAGATGGTTTGAGATTAATAACCATTGAGAAAGTAGGTCTACCCATTGTGCTTAATTTTAAATTGATTTATCCTTAAATATGACCTTGCGCACAAGTCAACTTGTATGATAGCCTTTGTGTGGAACTTGCTATGAATTTTTGTGAAGATTTTAACAGTACAAAGTCAAGTTTTATTTGTATAGCTATTAGAGTTATTGAAACTCTATTTAACGTTTTAATAAGTTTATTTGTTTTGGCCACAGTTTCTATAGAAAATCAGCAGTATTAGCAGGTAGATATTCTGTATCTTCCTTTCAGATGTGGCAGCTGCGATCCCAGGTTGACTGTCAGGTAAGTCTAAATGATACACAGGGTCACCTGATCAGAACTATAAACTCTCAGAAAAAGGTAAGAATAAGCATGGTGTGTTCCAAGAGGCACCTCAACTTTTACTCTAGCTTTTGTGCAGACTTCTCCAGGCTAATTAGTTCTTAAGACTGGAGCAAGAACAGGGGATTGTTCTCTTTCCTAGAAGTTGTAATTAATCCTGATCTGTTCAAGACTCCGTCAGCCAGGCTCCCTCTTCAAATATCTAACTTGATAAAGGAGACATCGTTCTTTGCTGCTATGACTTTGTATTTCCTAAGAACTTGACAGAATTCTTCAGCTGATGGTAAAATTCTGGTTGAGGTCATTTGGATAAGACAAGCTTAGAACTATGCTTTTGTCTAGAAACTCTCGTTCTTGTAGCCCAGTTGTCTTAGGAGCAAATTAACTGCAGTCTGAAACTGCAAAGAAGCTAGAGGTTGGAATTAGTGTGTCTGCACATACATAAATATACTTCTGAGGACACCGATTTATGTTATTTGTCTCTAATTTCCCCCAAAACTTTTAACCTGTTTGGTTATGCAGTATTGTCTCTGTTCCACAGAACAGATTTCATAGTCCTCATCCATGGATTTTAGAACAGTTAACTTTTCTTATAATTACGAATGTTTTTAATATAAATTCCTACTCAGTATCATTATGATTTATTAGATCTTAATCTATCGTTATAAATTCGTAATCATTAATGACTCTTTTTCTTTCTAAAGCTTGTGGGGGAAAATAGCTGCACTTAAGTAATTACAGAAAGTAATTCAGAAATTAGATTTACTCTTAAGATGGTATTTACAGATTAATTGGCATGAGCTCATGGCACAAGTTTAGTGGAAAACTGAGAACTTGTAAGTTGGGATCAATTAGGGGTGATTTTAAAAATAGCTCATATAGGTATTGTGGTCAGCTACAGCTCACATGGTTGTGACCTGTGGTCATTATTCGATGTAGTGCTCTTCAGCCTGGAGAAGAGAAGGCTCCTGGCAGACCTTATAGTGGCCTTCCAGTACCTGAAGGGGACTGGATAAATATATATTTGGATTAATATAAAAAGTGAAGTCTTTTTTTCTAGGGGGGGGAGGGGGAGGAGAGGAGGAGAGGCAGCAGGGAGGAAGGTGTTGGAAATATCTGCCAGAAGTTTTTCTACTGTCCTTAAGCATCAGAACTTTTTACTGGAGTCACCATTCATAGAATCATAGAATGGTTACAGTTAGAAGGGACCTTAAAGATCATCTAGTTCCAACACCCATGCCATGGGTAGGGACACCTCCCACTGGACCAGGTTGCTCAAAGCCCCATCCAGCTTGGTCCTGAAGTATTCATTTGGATATCATGAAGTAAAGCAAGTCCCCCTCTCCTACCTTCAGTTTTCACATATCCACGTCATATTTCTACTTCTTCCTATTTTTCTGTCTTCCTTTCCCACAACTTCTGTTTGTACAAGTTTGATCTGTAAATGACTCTGGCCTAAGGTCTGTGATGGACAGACGAACAATTTGCATGTTAATGGTCATTTCCTTTGATCTCTAATAAAAGAAAAGGAGGATTATGAAATGCTATAAATATTGGGAGATTGTAAATCAGCCCTAATCCTGTTGCTGAACTGAAAACAACTGTAACAGTAAACATGAAACGTGTGATTTCATTGCATGAGACAAACTAATTTGTGTCAGAATTTGCACTATTTCTCTGTATGTTGGATTTAATTTCTTTTACTCTGAGAATTGAAAACTTGAACTGATAGGAACAACAGCGTTTAGCTTCAGAAGTGGTGACATGTGAGAAGCACTTCTAATCCAAAGTAGAGAAACTCTGGAAGTTTTAGAGCTGTTTTGCCCCTGTGATGATTATGTTACTGTCCTGGTTTGGGGTGGAGCAGAGCCAACTTTCTGTTCAGTGAGAGAGGCTCTTGCTCTTACTTGTTGTTGTGGCAACCAGGGTCAGCTTGACTGGGTTCTTTACCCCATAGAGGGTTTACACCTGTGGGAAGGAATGGGCAGGTCAGGTGACCCAAACTGACTAATAGGGTATTCCATCCCATCTGCCATGCTCAGTATAAAAGCTGAGGGTTCAAAGGGTTCAGGTTGGCTTCCCTTCAATGGTTCTCTTTCTTTGATGACTGATGCTCGCGGAAGACCCTGTCAGTTGGTCTACCTTCGATCCCCATCAGTGTGTTCCGGGATCCAGTTCCCACTGGTCTCCCACTGAGACGAATCAATCTGGAAGTTCTCCCAGTGCCTGCTGGTGACATCTCTCTGGGACCTTGGTACGGTTTTGTATATATATTTATATTTATTGTATCTTTTTCATTATTTCCTTTTTATTTCATTATTAATATTTCATTAAAGTAGTTTAGCTTTTTCTAAACTCATAAATCTCTTTGTCTTTCTTCTTCCTCTCCATGGAATGAGAGGTGGGGGAGAGCATCTGTTGTCTTGTCGTCAGCCAACCTGGCCCAAACCAAGACAGTTACAAAAGCAGTACATGATGGCAGGGTGTTTTTCAGGTGCTTGCTGGGGATTAACTGCATGGCTTATTCTTTTTTTTTTTCTTTGAATTAAATACCTTTTTTGAACTCATTGACCTCCCTCCCCAACCATTCTAGACCACGCTATTACAGATTGAGGTGCGTACATCGATGTCTACATGTAAATAAGTTTAAGCTCTATTTGTACGTATGTACTCACGTGAGAAAAAGAGGGGAGTGTTATCAAGAATACAGGCATGAGTTAGTGTCATGTGTATGAATAGGCAAACTCTAAGTACTGTATTGATGACCTTTAAATTAAAGGAGAATTCATTATGGTTAGCAACTGTGATTTTCAGAAAAAAAAAAATCATAGCGTTGCTGTTAAGATTATTAACTGCTTTAGAGATTTGTCAGTGTGGGTAAACCAAAAAATCTCTTGTCATTTGGCATACTAGCAAATGCCAGTGACTGTAGTTTCTTAGCATAAACTAAAGAAGATAACCCCAAATCTTATGATACCCTTGCATCCCTCTTTATTTTGTTCTGTGAGGATAGAGCGTTTTTCTTTAAATCTTTGCATGTAAGGTGGTAAATTCAGAAGAAGGATTTGTGTAATAAGTACCAGATTTAATACTTAGAACCACACATATAATACTTTCAGTAATGCATGGATCAAGCTCCTGACAGGCTGCAGAACTCTTGCTTGCTCTACCTGGTGCAGTTCTTAATTGTCTCAGTGCAATAATTGGCAACAGCAATATGGGAAATACCCACCAGCATGAAATCACCGATGATTTTTCATTGGGAGAATCATCTCAGCATTTTGTGGTGGTTATAAATCTACTATGTGTGTATGTATATATGATGCTATAGCTTCTGGTATTTATACAGATCTGTTACTGATTTTAGACTCCTGAGTTGTTTTGTATCACTCACTTCAGGGAATTGTTGCTTATATATCTGCACCTGTGGAAGGGAAGCAGTCAGGTGCTCAACAGTTATGAGGATGGAGTCTAAAATGAGTCATACTGGAATTTGACTATTTCTTATATTAACTTGTCAAAACATTGGATTATAATACAAAGCTTGCAGGAATACTTTCTACGCATGTAGAACGTACTTTCCCTTTTGTTAATTTTCAAAGAAGCGGAAGAAAAAAAGATGGACACAGTCATCTAAATTTTTTCTTTAGATCAGAAAATGAAATATTTTGTTCAAACATTTTAATAGAACAATTATTCTTTTGTTTTTAAATATAATTTTCAAGTGAATTAACTGCTTGTGACAGATGCTTTTTCAACTGTCGTGGAGAATTAAGTCCTTTTTAACCAAATCATATAACAGTGTCAGTCAAAGATTTCTTTATCTGCTGTCTTTAGGCATCACAGCTTTCTTTTGGAGTGACCATTTCTCAAAGTAAAAGGAAAGGAGTAGTTCCAGAACACCTTTTTTTTTTTTTTTTTTTTTTTTCCTGGGGTCAGTTACTGTCTGCTAGGATGATTGATGCTTCTTCCCTTTGAACTAAGATGAGATTGCTGGCTCATTTCTTACCCCTGAAGAGCATGAAGGTAAGAACTTTTGACCTGGATTAGATCTTGAGGCAATGATCTTGAAGTGGAAGACCAATACTGAGATGTCATTCCGCTGTGGTTTTTTTTTTATGGCAACTGGAATCTAAAATATTAAATAAACAGTATTCTCCAGTTTTTTCCCTCCTGTGCCTGTCATTAACGGTGTACAAAGGTTTAGTGCAATCTTGTTTAATAACATGAATAGAAAAAGGAAGAAATAGCTACACACTCATTAGAAACAAAATCAATTATTACTTTTAAAAACTACCTGCTTTCAATTAAGCAGGAAATTATCTAACCGGTTACTTAATTTGCTCTGGCTGGCAGTCTCTCAACTGCTTTATGCTGAGTGGAGCATGAAATTAAATATGTAACAACTATCCTAATGGTTATGTTTTTAGAAAGCCAGCATTTAGAAATGGTATTTTGCATAGTATCAAAAGAAATAATGACATAAAAATAAATTACTGCTGCTTCAATGCATTTGATATTTAAAAGAAAGAAATTACTTCATTTTTGATTCTCTTATTCTGATTAATAACAAAACAATCTTTGGTTTGACTGATACAGATCTATACTTGAGAGTTAGGTTATTTGTTCAGGTGGTTGTTTCTCTCTCTTCCCCCCCCCCCCCCCCTTCAGATTGTGTATAGTGGGTGAAAGAGTTGGTGTTAATCTCTTGCTCCTTCAAGTGTTAAGCTGCACCCCATGAACATCTATTTTGTGTACAGTATCCATTTAGTAAAATTACTGTAGAAATTCAGTACTTCAAGAGATTTTGAAATTTTCTGTTTGATGCTATTTGCTGGATCTTTCCCAGGGTACGCTTTTCTGTATCCCAGCTGGAACCCATGCTTTTCTTACTGCTTAAGAGAGATTTTCAAAGTCATATGTGGTAGGTCATTACCTGATTTTCAGAGGCATCCCACTGGACTTCAGTACTGGCTCACATATATGCCTTTAAAAAAAACGGGAACGTGGTGCAGAATGCTTCTGAATGTGCATCAGGAGAGAGGTCAGCCAACGGTACAAAGTTAGGTTTGTAAAAATTCTTGAATCATCCAGTTCTTTGTATGTACTAGTGTCAACACACCAGCCCTCTCCCCTGCCTCAAAAGTTCACAAGCATTTACAATGGCAGAATGAGACACAAATTTGCACTATGTAAACTTGGCTATGCAGCCATCCAGGAAAATATATTTCGATTTGAATGTAACGTCTTTGATTTTATTAACTTAGTGACACAAATCCATAGACTTCACTGTATTTATGACTGTATAGACTTCACTGTATTTATCACTAAGTTTTATTCAGATTTAACAACAGAGAAATAATTCATACTATGATGCTAAGTTAGAATGCTTTTTAAAAAATCCGCAAGTGTATCAAACAGCTATATCGATCACAGAAGTTTTCCTTTTTTAACAACAGTTAATAAAATTCTAATGCCATAATTATGATTTGAGATACAGTAACTCACCACATTCCTCAATACCCAGATACAGACTATTTTGTTCTTCAGTTGGGTTTTAATGCTATCTGGCTCCCAAGAAAGTGTCATTTACTTTATGTCATAACACATTTCTATTCTCTACAAACTTGTGAGTTTGAGCCACCAAAGCAGTAAAATTGTCGGTCTTTGCTTTGAGTCTTGACTCAGACATTCATTGTCTGCCACAACTTTTGAAAATGCTTTGAAATTTGGTAGAAAGTGTTGGTTCTTCCACAAAGTAATCCCACCCTTATATTACAGAAGTAATGGTTGTGGTAGGAGCTGTCTTGCATCTTACGAAAACTACTTGGTATTGTTCATTGGCCGTTAGTCTGCCAGGCCATTCTGTTGTGTTTCTTGAGTGAGGAACAATTTGTTAATTGTCCCAAATAACAAAAATAATAAAAATAAGCTCCAATTAAGTTGGATCAGAACTGAAAAAGAATGTCTGACTTTTCATTTATGGCTAGACCCTTTACTCCTCTCTGGCATGTAATTTAGAAGCTATCTCCAAATCTTCAGGAATAGAAAATGACTTTTATGTTCCAGTGACACACTTAATGAAGAAAGTGGCAAAAAGAAAACAACTAGAGGAAATGAGCTCAAAGTACTTAGAACAGCATCCCTGTGTGTCACCCTGATTTTCTCAACCTTCTCCAGTCACAGTCTTGAGGAAAAGTCACCTTTCCTTATTCCTGCCATTGGCATCAATTTTCTTTCACCGTAGCCTGCAATCAGAGTCACTGAGCTGAAAAACCGCCTGCTCTCTCTCAGTGATGCCTTCCATCGAGGCTGATGGTGTCCTGTCAGCAGCTTAGCCAGACAGAACCACCGGCGCCATCTTCATTAGGGTAAAAGCTAATATAAACAAATAAAGGCGTTAGTGTAGATAGCAGAGTGAGAGTATCACTGAAAAACATTTTGCAGTCAGTTGTTATGCCTTTAGTTTTAAAAATATCTAAATGTTATATGAATCTCAAATCCGCTTTTATTTACATAAAATATTTATACATCAAGCAAGACAATTTCACAACTTTAAAATGTATTTTCCTGTTAGATTAATCTTTTCATATGCTAACCACATTACAAGTAAACATTTTCATAGTCTCCACTACATGAATGTGGCTAAAAGCTTCCTTGTTATTTTATAGTTACAGCATTTCAAATGTATCCTTTTTTGACGTGGTTAGGCAGCCTGCCAGTTTTACCACTAAATTATAGCAGAGAAAACTCTCAGTAGAATTTGATTAGATTTCTTCCTTCTCCCTGTGAGTAAGGCGAAGCAAATTTATGTTCAAATTGCAAGCTGGGTTCTAAAGAATTGAATATAGATCCATATTTGTAATGTTAAAAATGCATGCGAGTTTTGTAGTTGAAAATACATCTTGTTTATAGGCTGCTTTATATTACTGTTTTATTTTGTTCTCTTTTGTCACTATCATCTGTAGAATGATAGAAATGTATTAGACTGTACCAAAGTTAAGGTTTGTATTTCAGAGAATTAGTTATGAATATGTCTTAACCTTTGCTATCAATAAGCAACGATATTAAAAAAGTAGCTATTAAGACCGAATTAATCCCAACCAGTTGCAAGCATTTACCTAAGGGATCTAATTTAGAAGTGTGTTGTCTATAGGCTGTACTTTTAAGAGGAAAGGCTGCATCTAACCAACCTCTGAGTATATGATGTGGCACATGTCCAAGCCATAAGATTGGTTTGTCTGAATTAGGGATCTAGTTGGAGCATATTGTTGTGTCTCTCTGGCCGAGAAGGTCAGGTTTCCTTCTTGTAATCAGGGCAGAATGGGAGAAGAGATCATGCATGCCTGGTTTCGACCCAATACAGAGCTGGAACATGGGATAAGACAGCATCTGAAACTAGGAGTTAGGAACCATTCCCAAGTATACAGACCATTATCCAAAGATCTACAGTGGGCTTAACTGCCCTATGTCCATCTTTTCCCATGAACTACGAGCAGACTTATCTTCTAGAATTTACGCTCCCTCACCTGCTAACTTTAATTCCTAGGTTGGCTGGTTTGTGAATTATGAATGCTAGTGACGAAAACCACCTCGAGAGGTTTCTGAAAAACCATATGCAGTGGTTTGTGATCACCATCTATTATATGTTTGATAGATGTCTATATGAACAATTCGCTCATGAATGCTTATGGTCATTATAATGACATGAAAACAAACTTGTTTATTTTATAGTGGTTACTCAGTAGTACTGTTTTCATAATATATTTATATCCTTTAAGGATGGGAGAGACCATTGTGAACCAATATTAAATAACATAAACCAAGAAATTTTAGTCGGCAGTCTCTGCAGAAGCCCATTCTGATGATCAGTTGAGTTGAAGTATGTATTTTACAAAAAATGTGGTGCAAAAGTTAAGGTGGATAGTAACTGCTTATTTAATCCCCATTCTAAGAGGCAAGTACAATAGCTGGGTAGGAGTCTCTTATATTCTGTAAATCTTTTATAGGAACAGAAGGGTTCAGAATCTGACATTATAAGTCCAGCACATTTCACAAGTGATCCTTAAAAATGTACATTTATCGCTGCTTGCAATGTGTGCTTTTAGTATTAAAATGCACTGAAACATGTATTCAGTTTCATCTCCTACTGCCAAGCAAAGGAATGAAATGAGTAACTTTAATGAATATAATGATTTAATTGTCTACTATATATAGATATGACATTAAACAAATCTTTAAAATCTTATGTGTGAGAATGTACCTAATAATTAACAAAACTTAATAAATGTGACTATGATGTATATTATTCAATTAATTAGGGAAAAAACATTCTGTAAAACATAAGCAGTTGATGTAAAGATGTTTCATCAGGATTAGCTTGGCTATTAGGTTAAAAGAAACGAGTGTAGGAGGAAGAGAGGTCCCACCATATATTTTTTTAATAAACCCCATGAAAATCTTTAGATTTTCAAATTGAAAAAAAATTTAAAATTTGTTTTAGAAGACGTTCACCAAGACATCAAGTGGCTGTGCAAATGGTAAAAACAGTGTGTCAATGAGCCACACTAGCCTAATTATTTTGAGTAGTGAGGTAGTGTATATAGCACAGTGTGGATTACTTACTCAATCTTTGTAAACAGCTTTCATAATAATGGACCAATTCAAAGCCCGTTGGCATCAGTCTACACTCCTACTATTATCATCAACTGCCATTTCAACTCAAAGCCTATTGAAGTTGATGAAAATGTTGTTACAGCTGAGGTGGTGTAAGGACCTAAACAAGCTGTTCTGAAATGAACTAAACTACCTCTTTTTACAACCTTTATCTTGATCCTTCTGCTAATTTTGACAGCACCCAGCTCTTGGGAGAACTTTCATTCAGCAAATGTTGGTTTTCAGATCTAACTTTCTAAATGGGGGTTATTCTACTGAATGTTCAAAATCTGTCCTGCCTGTAACTAAGAAAATATGACATTGTCATAAGAAGGAGCACAAGAAGTGTTGTGTGTGTTTATAGATAATTATGTTTAAGTAGGGCAGCAGAACATTCATTTAACTTATGATTTGTATACAAATAAAAGATGTAATTGATTTAATTTATATCACCATGGATCATTGGTAAATGTGACCTGAAAGGATCTATATTTTGGTCTGAAGCTCAATGTGATCTTATTCCCTTTAAAGAGAATAATAGTGAATAGAATATTTAAAGAGAATAGAAACATCTTGTAGCCTTTGAGGATTGAGGTACTGCCTGTCCCCTAAAGACTGGAATTTTTCAGGCATTTATTGACCCTGATGTTCCCATTGAAACAAATGGGATTGTTCATGGGATGGAAGTTATGATTTCTTTTACCTGTAAAAGTTTTCACAAAGACAGGAGCACATAATTTATTGATCCATTTAAAAAATGTTAGTGCCCCACAAGTCTCATGACATGGGCAGTTCAAATATACTGGTGAGGGAAAGAATGAAATAGAAAAGTAATCCCTCTTTGCTATTTCTGTGAAACTAATATAAAATGACGCTGCAAGAGGATGTAGGGTTACTCATTGAAGATGCAGTCAAGACATGACCTTCAGATCTCTTACTAGTGTACTTGTGTGTCATCTTTCAGAGTGGGTGAACTAAATAGGTATGAATTAAAGTATATTACTTAGATATGTCCTGGTCAATAGTTGTGTTCTCAGAAATTTTGTTTCCAGGGTGGAGATATTAAAAAAAAATTAAATAATTTTGGTCCATAGAATGCTGTATTGTACAAATACCACTTCTCTTCTTTAGTCAAACTAATTTCCACTGCAGTCTTTCTCTGCAACAAAATTGAAACAGAAAGATTGCATTCTCAGTCTTATATTAACTCCATGCACAAACTCTCTGATGATCCTCTGCTAACATATGTGCTTGAGACTGAACCAAACCAGCTGTTTCACTGGGTGGGGAAAATCAGGGGTAGGGGTGGACTGAGTCTCCTTTGAGTCTGCTCTTTCCAAGAGAAAGTGCAATGTTCCAGCCTTTTGATTCTGTGCTTCCGTGCACCTCTTGGGTGCAGTGTCTTAAGTTGACCACAGTGCTTTTACTTCTCAGGCTGTATGTTATAACATCTGCTTGGTACTTTCTTGCTTTAAAAGCAGCAGTAATAAGAACAGTATCCCCATTATATGCCCTAGAACTGCAAAGAAAAGAGCCCCCAGTAGTCTAATAGCAGTGGGGTTGCAAACGGATTTGTATAATTCCACAAAGTATACAAGCTATAAATACTACGTTTATTCTAAAGAAGAAATATGAAAAGCAGTCACCAGACAAAATGCTTATTTTCTCTCTGTTCACGTGCGTTTCTTCGTCCTTTTGTGAGCTCAATGTGGTAATATCTGAGTAGTTTGTTCTACAACATAAGACATGCTGTGTGAAGAGGCAGGAACAGGAGCATTCACACCATGCTAGGATCTTGACTGGTTGATCATCTCTTGCTACTTATGATTAAGCAACAAAGAGAGAGGTGCAGGGTATTTCCTGGGGATTAATAACTGATAGGGAGGAGTTAATGGCCTGAGGTGCAGCTGAGGGCCATTAACCCCAGCTGGTCATCAATCCTCATTAAAAACCTCTGCAACTCAGTTCACCAAACACAGTGAAGGGCAAACCAATGTTTTAAGCACCTTTGTGATTCCCCTCTCTGTTGTCTCCTTAAATTAGTCGTATTTTAATTTCTGTTACTTCCTGGGATATATTCTGGGTTTTTTTTTACTGCAGCAGAGGTTCTATTCAGTGAGGAATTTATCTGACCAGTAGTTGTGTAAAAACTGTGGAGTTTGGACCTTTATGCGCAAATGGGAGTCTTCAGTACTGCAGCAGCAGAATACCAGGCTTTTTTAGATACTCCAGCATTTAATTACATGAAAAAGATGGTAAGTAATAAATTTCATAAAATATTTTTTTTGTAAAACCTGAATTTGGTTTTTTTAATAATGTAGCACAAGCTTTTTTGTTGCAACAAAGAATATTTTTAAGGGAAAGGTCCTTGGTTCCTCCAGTTTTAAAGCTGTTAAACTTTCTTTTATTGTGTTTCTAAGTATTATTCCTTTATATTTGGCAGTATTTGATACATAAAACACCTCCTAATTCTGTAATCCATATACATAGAATTAAAAAGCCAAGTATTGCAAATATTTGTTGTGTATCAATAAGCATTGGAGTATGCGTCCTTTACAACTTACTTGCGGTTTACTTTAGGTTTTGCAGTGTGTATTATTTTGTGTTGTGCTAGATATTTCTAGAAAGCTGATCCTCTTGTGAGGGAGGCACTATAGTTGTCAGCATAATATTTAGCATGTAGTAATTTTGTAGGTACTCCATTACTCCTGGTTATTCCAAATTCAGGTTATAGTAGTAAAATATGAAGCTATGACAATGTTTCTGACAGTATTTTTGGAGACCGATCAAATCCCAAAGTCTCTTTTCCAGGCCCTAGCCCTGCTTCTGGTGGTAGCAATACAATACCTCAGTAATATCAGAGAGCTCAGTTGGCTGAACTCAAGGATAGCTGATTGTCTGTGTTTATTGCAAATATCTGTCTGAAAATCGGCAGAAAAGTCTCTGCAGCCCTTACAACTTTGTAGAGATGCTATCAAATGTTATTGGCAGAGTTCTGGGTACAGGAGGCAGATAATAGAATGGAAGGGTGTAATCTGGCAGCAACACGGTGAAATCAATGAAGGTTTTTTCTTTGTTTCTAGTGAGAGCAGAATTACTGTTTAAGCCTTCATTTAAATACATATGGTTTTGCCCTACACCCACCGATAAACTCTGGACCCTGTGCGTGGGCTAATAAAATCAGAAACCCTTCTCTTCTGGGGATGCACAAGTACCTGAGACATGAGTGACCTGAATGTTTGAAACAGGGAGAGCACAGGACACTCCGGCTTAAGAAACGCTGTTTGTGTTAAACCCTTTCCTGATGCTGGGGCAGGGGGGGAAGAGCCTCCTTGCAGAGGAGAGTATGTGGTGAAGAATGCTGTGCTGCTGTGATCCACCACCTTGAAAAGCTCGTCCAAGTCTGTCACGTGGAAAGGGGGCAGTGCTGTTTCCGTGCATCACGAGGACATTGCTGTGCAAGGAACTTGGATATGCAAGTAGTGGAACTGTACAGGAGAGACTTAGATCAAAGCAGCAGTTCTTTGAATGTAGTTCTAAAGGATATGTCTCAATACAGCCTCGTCTTTTACTCAGAAGACTCAAGGCAAGTAAATATGGTGACTGTAGTAAGTCTGTTTCCCCTGTGTGGTTTAAAAAGACATACCTTTATGCATTGCAGGACTTAACTGTAACTATTGATGTGAGTGAAGGTAGGCATTCATGGGCTTATTTGCAGAATCATCCTGCTGAAATAGATAGAGACTGATAGAGACTTATGTTCGATGAAAAGGCTGAAAATGTTACTTGGGCCCTTATATGGGGTATTAAAACAGTTGAAGAGAGAGTCTCCTATATTAACTCTTTGCATCTGGCACTTGAGGAGGATTCTTAACCAGCGCAAGAGTATTTTGAAAGGAATTCCAGAAGAAAAAGATGTTTTGTAAAAGAATTTTAAAGAGAAGCTCGCTTCTTGTACAGTCAAAGCAGCTCACTGTCTACAGTTTTGCTTAAGGGAGGCTTCTGAATGCTATTTTACTATATGGCATGACTTGGACCCCCTTGCTAATCTTTGAGGTTGCATATTAGACACCTTTGCCAGAACGCCAGTCCCCTCCCATATACTCTGTTCTTATGGCTATAAGTCTTATGGTGGCTTGTATTTTCAATTCCAGGTATCAACAGTAGAATCCCATTTAAAGGGTCTGCCAGTTACTGAAACCAGAAAACTTGTTTTAGACCTACATTTCGAGACTGACTCATGCTGTAGTTCTTTTTGAGCAAACCTATGTGCTGCGTAAGGCAAAATACCTGCATTTCTGTGACTTCTGCCTACCTTATAAAATCTGCTACTCTTAGTGTTTCAGACACTGTTAAAAGCTTTTCTATTTGTTTCAGGTTTAAGGGATGATTAATAAACCTTCAAAAGTACAGGTTCTAGGGCATGCATTGATGGTCCAGTCCTCTATGCATATTTTGTATAAAGAGCATATTTGCTTGCTCTCTAGATGCTATAGGGAAGACACTCTCTGTTGAAGGGAGCAAAGTGTGGCACGCTATCATGCTGGGAGTCTGGATTGCTCAGTTGTGGCATTGCTTCCTGGAAGCAGGTAGTGGAGAATCAAGCGCAGTGCAGGAGAAGCCACATATGAATGCGGTAAGTGAAGAGCTGTGTTTGTGCTTAGGGAATAGTTGAGGAACATGGAAAACAGTGGTGTCCTTTTGAGCGTGACTACCTAGTGAGGATATACCAGTTCACTTAAATTGCTCTGAGAACCCAGCTGACGGATGTCAGTGTGGGTTAAGGTAAATAATACAAATTGGAGATGGGAGGTTTCAAGAAGAAAGCATACACGGAGACATTAGAGTTGTCTGATCTTATTGGTCAGCAAAGAATTGAATCATTTTTCTTTCCTTTAAGTCCTTTGGCATCCCTGTCCAAGTCTGCAAATCACATGAAAGATTCCAGCTCGTGCCTCCATAGCCTTTGCTTCAGTTATTGATCCATACTCGAGGAAACTAATTTTCCTTGTTTTGATGTAACTAGACTATAGCCTTCAGCCTTTCTCATATCTTTCAAAAAGGCCTTCACCTTAGTTGATGTCTCAGCAATTTATTTATGACCGTACAGTGCAAAATGTTGGGTTTTTTTTTCCTTTTTGCTGAATATGAGTGACTGTGCTGTAAAGCCTCCTTTTTAAGGCCAAGACATCTTAACGTGGTGGGTTTTTTTTTGTTGCTGTTCACTTTTTACAATGGCTAGCCACCGAGTCATATTTTCTTTTTCCCCTTCCCCCTAAATCTCTGGCTTGAAGGAGAAGGTGTTTTACTTGGCATATGGCTTAACAGCTTCTGTGTTTTTCTGATCAACTGACCTTCTATGTTTATTTTAAGTATGAAGTTTCAGTGTTTTTTATATTCGTCCCGTTTCAGACTGGTCATGGGTTTGCTACAAAGTCTTCTGTAAAAGCAGAAATATTTATTCTTTGTTTGCCTTGGCCCCTGAGTATGAAATGGTTGTTCTGAGTAGCCTTATGGTTTATCAGAAGCTTATGGCTTCTTCTGTTTTGTTGATCTCTTCCTTTATAGTAACTGCGTGGTGGTGGTTTTTTTTTTCTACCTTTGTGTCTTCATGCTGAGTCATTCTTGCCCTTCATATTCTGATTATAAGATGTTGACATCGTTATGGATTTCTACTGTGTGATTATGGCTGGTTTTTTTATTTTTCAACTACGGCTTTCAACTTGGGGAAAAGTTAAAGAATTTTTGTAAGATAGTGATATTCTTGTACTCTCTTGGCACTGCTATGCAGAAACTCTGACTTCAGTGGAAATACTCTAGATTTATGATTATAGTAACAAGAAAAGAAACATAACCAGTGTCTCTTTAGCTAAATGTTTCAACATATTTCAGTGGCCTTGGCAATATCACTACTTGTAATAGTATAAATGTTTCAAGTTTCTTGGAGTACATATGGTTCTGCTATACTTCCTTTTCATACTTGTGAAGCTACTTTTTATCCCATCAAGTCAAAGAACTCTTCAGAGATTAGAATGCCTCCCTCCACTTCCAGCTTCCACAGTAACTTGTTGCATTGGCAATCTTAGATACACTATCAATTAGTTTAATGGGTGACATACATTGAATTTATTGTAATCCCCAAATAACATTTGAATGTTGTTCTTGTTGTTCCTTGTCTCCCAGCTGTGTGTAATAATCAGCCCTATACTTCATAGCTTGGACTGGAGCTGAGTTGAACACAGAGTTATGTAGCTCAGCTAATTCATGGTTATTTGTTCAGAAGCTTTTTTCTGTTTGTGAAGGTTTATTTTCTTCTCTCTTCTGTTGAGCATAGAGGATCAGTGTGCAGAAAATGACACGCTGACACAAGATGCTGCTGAGTGTGGATGAATATTTAGAGATAAACAGATGAAACTGGATATGGTCAGAAGAATGTCACCTTGTTAAGCCTGCAATGTTTTCTTTGCAATGTTTTTAGGTCAGTGGAATTTCAGTTCAGCAGGATCTGAGATAGAGTTGACATGAAGTCTTGTGGTGTTAAGGCCAGAATTGTCCATCTCTTAGTTCTGCTTTTGAGGTGAGGATCTTGAAAGCCTTGCATCATCAGTCTTGTAGCACTCTGCTTGTTAGGATTCCAGATTTTGTTGCTGTGCAGCAAACCTGCTTAGCAGACTTCTTCAGGGATGGCAAACATTTACAGAGCTATCAGATTGGATAGCTCAACTAGAATTTCCACACTTTCGGCTCCCATGCCAGGAATGAAACAAGATTGGTTCTCGCATAGGCTTGGCTTTGTCTCTGTAGAAGGGAGCTTGGAGGTCCAGGGGTCTCAGAGGTGGGAACTGAGGAATGGCAAACTTTGGAAGTGTTACCAAGGTCAGTGATTCTGGGACACTATGCCTAATGGGGCTGATTGAAAGGTATAGATTTTGGGAGCCTATGAAGCTCATCATGAAAACTGAGAATAATATGTAATATAATAGCAGATATTTAAGGAGGAGAAGGAAAATTAACAAGGCTTAATTTCACTGAGACTCTGCAGAGCGCAGGAAGCCTTCACTGGCCGATATGACTCAATTTTTAATTAAATTTCTGATTTGCAGAGAGGTTAATACTCCCAGATTTCAGTCTTGCTCATGTTGAAGCCTGGCATTTCCTGTGAACAAGAAACCCTGCTTTTCAGTTACTCTAGATGCAGCACAATGTCTGAATGTGTTGGACATGAGACAGTTCTCCCCCCTCCACACCCCCGCCCCCAAGCTTCTGTAGGGATGCAGACTTTGTAGATGTTTACTTGTTACTTTTATGGACGTTTAGATATAATTTTACTGTGTCTTTGACACGTAAACAGAGAATGCACCTGATGTGTATGGTAGAAAACTTCTGTAGGTACCTATGGGATAAGGTTGCTGTGATAAATTTTAAATAATTACAGCTGTTAGAGGTGGGAACATCTGCTGCTGAGAGAAATGGAGAAACTTCTTGGTAGGATTCAATGGGAGATGTAAGAAAATACATCTTTTTTTTTTTTTTTTTAATCAGACTTACAGAAGAGAGCCAGGATTGCTGTATGTATTGCATCGTGTAGCTTCAAAAAGAAATAGTCTCATTACTTTGCTGTTTCTGGGGGGCTAAGGAAGTAAATGACTTGCAGCTTTAGCTAGGTGGAAGGATTGTCATTTTTTAATGATAGTAGCCAATAAAAAAACAATACAATCAAACCCAAAACTTTTCCTTTTTTTGAGAATGCCTTGTAGTATGCAAATAGTCTGACATTAGTGTGTACCATAAAAACACATTTGAGCCCCATAATGCTTCATATAAAATTAGAGGCTCTATTCTAACCTATCCCAGCCAGGAGTCTGTACGAAGATGGGAGTTACTGTTGTATGAAACTAGCATGAGGTCAAAATTGACTCCAAAATATTGTAAATATTAGAAGACACTAATATATATTGTTGATTATAATTCCAGTCACTGGTTATAAACCTCATGAAATGAATCTCCTCATTTGTAATGCATACCATGGGACAACATTTAATTTGGTGACAAGCATGGAGTCTAGCAAAGATTCAATACAAATATCTGCTTAAATGACTATGTTGTCATCTAATTACATATATTTTGTAAAGCTTTGTTGTTTAATATACCTGTTGTTGTTATTAAACTGAATTTCACACCTTCAAAATATTCTGGTAAATAAACGCCCTTTTCTTTATGATTTGCAAGGTTACTTTTTATTTTAAATTGTGACTTTTTTTTGTGAGAAGGATAAGAAAATCAGCATATGCTGTTATCACTCCTCACTTTTGAAACAACAAGGTGAGGGCTATCCTTAGTAAGTAATTGATATTCCTGTACAGGTTGAAACTGATACACAAACAGATGAGCAAAATGCTTCTAGTCTGTGCTTTGGCGGCAAAAAGCCATGCCAATGATTGTCTTATATGGCCCCCAGTTCTTTGACCTTTTGGTCCATTCTGCTCATTTACTCTGACCATTTCAGATGCCTTGGATTTATGTAATTTTTAGCTGCATAAGTAGAATACAAAACTATTAAAGTGATGCTATCTAAGTTAACATTGTCTACTAAATGATTGTTAGAATAGGTGTATAAATAAGGGCTCAATTGCATGTAATTATTTTGCACTAAGAAGCCATCTATACCTTGGATAACATGCAGCCAAGAAGTACATTAAAATTGTGTTGCTTACCTAGCTGAGCTTGTAGTTGTGTAGTCTGATGGAAGAACTTGTAATGAAATCTGGTCTTCACAGATCACTATGGCTAGTCAGAAAGCAAAAGCAATACTTCGATATCATTGGGAGGTAATATAGTGGTTATTATTGTTTGAAGTAAAGGCTGTAAAAACATATTTCTGTTAAAGGTTTCATTCCTAGATTTTTAGAAATTAGTTCTGGTCTATAATGTGACCAGATGTGGTATAAAATTCCAACATCTGTGGTCTCATATAAAATGGCATATTTTTAATCATTTGTTTCTGTGTAGCTTTAGTCATGATTAATGGTGGTAGTGGCAGCGTTGAGGTATCCACTGACGTTCTGGCTGCAGGTTCAGTACTGAATGTGACCATGGTGGAGTGAGCTGTGGGATTTGGTCTGTTTCCATCAGCAGAGTGCTTGCTCTGTTCCAGTCTCTTTTATCCATGGAAATTCATTACAGACAAAATGATTGTACTGGTGTTAGCCAGCACATATTTTGAAGATAATGGGGCTGCTGAGGTGTAACAAACCAATTGTTTATGACTTGTTGCAAGATGGGGAGAATGCTTTTCCTAAATTGGGTGTACAAAGCTTGGGACTCAAACAGTGATTACTAGAACTTTTTCGGATGGGGGAATCTTCTGTTACTGTTCTTTTAGAATCTCTCATTGGGTGAGATTTGTGCATGCTCTTGGAAGCTGCAAATGTTTTGTTTTCTAATTGAGTAAATACTTTTATCCTTTGAGCTCCTTACACACAAATATCAAGTCTTTTTTTTTTTTTTTTTTTAAACAAAAACTGTATTAAGGAAAATAGTTCTTTCTTTTAATTCTTTGCTTGTTTTCTGCACTATTCTGGAATGCTGTCCCAAAGCCCTGAAATTCTGCACCTACAGCAGGCTTATGCTGCAGTTGCAGAACGGATGCAGTGCCCTGGAAATAGAGTAGGAAGGTGACTTCCCTTTAGGGGAGGTATCAGAGACAGCTGAGCTTCAAATACATTTCTGCACAAAAGGAAAAAGGAGAGTCATAGCTGTTGGAGAATCTCTTGTGTGTGGGATGGAGGCACCCATATACCATATTGACCTGAAGCCTTCTTAGGGTGTTTGCTCCTCACCAGGTGCTTAGACCTGGGATGTTGTGGAAGGTCTGCTGAGGCTTCTGTCACCTCCTGCTGCTCATCCATCTGAGCACCAGTGTTACTTCCAGGGAGATGCTGGGCACACCAAGAATGGCCACAAGGCTCTGGGGCAAGGGTAGAGTATGTGGAGCTCCATTGGTTGTTTTTTATTTTTTTTTTTGCCTGTGAAGGTGAAAAGCTTGGAGAGGAGTTGATGGATCCTGTGATTCAACATCAGGATGTGCAGTTGGGGTGTTTGAGAGGGATTTGGCTTTTGCAATCATGGAAACCTCAGAGTTGAAGAGTGCTGAGAAGGGATGAGATCCACGCAACTCAGTGGGGCAACAGCATCTCTGCCAATAGGCTGGAAAACCTGGTGAAGAGAGCTGTAAACAGTGAGGTGGACAGGGATGAGAAGCAAATGATGCAGTGCGACAGTTACGAGAGTGATCTCAGAAATGGTTCTGCAGAATGAAAAGAGGAAGTAGAACTCTGTGTGTGGTCTCACGGCTATGACACTCTTGGAATAACTTCACTATGGTGGGACAGCTTGCATGATGAGTGCTGCAATAAATGGACATAGGTTCTTCAGAAAAGATGGGAAGACAAGAATCGAGGGAGTTTTCCTCTTGGTGAAAAAGCAGTTGGAATATGTAAAACTTTTTATGGGACAGAGGACAGGCAAGTTGAGAGCTTGTGGGTCATGATAAGGGGATAGGCCAGTACAGGGCACATCATGATGGGAGTTTGTTACAGATCATCATCTTTGGACAAGTTGAGGAAGTCTCTGGCTCACAGGCTGAACCTCTCTGAAATCTGCTGAAAGTGTCATGGTTTAACCTCAGCCAGCAACTAAGAACCACACATCTTCTCACTCAGTTAGGAAAAGGCTAAACAAGGAAATTGTAGGCTTGCTGCCGAGTATAGTGGGTGAATTAGTGGCAAGGGGCACACTTAAGCCTGAGGTGCTTCAGGACTGTGCCTCAGTCCTTACTAGAGGATTCACTCAGAGGCCTCAAAGCTTAATGAAAGTGTTCAAGACGGACAAGGAGTCCCATCAGGGGATAACAACAGAGTCAGGTATTTCTTGAGAGAACTTGACCCATGCAAGTCAATGGGACAAAACGGGCAGCATCCAAGGCTGCTGAGAGAGGTGGTTTGTGTCGATACAATGCTGCATTCTGTCATCCGTGAATGGTCGTGGAGATTGGGGAAGAGCCCCAATGGCTGGAGAAAGGCAAGTGTTGTACTAATCTTCAGAAAAGGTTAGAAGCGCAATTCAGGGAACTGCGGGCTCATCTTTTTCCCCGTGAGAACAGTCAGGGAGTGGAACAGGTTGCTTGGAAAGGATGTGCAGCCTCTATCCCTGAAGGTTTTCAAGACTCAATTGGATAAAGCCCTGAGTAAGCTGGTCTGATTCCAGCTGACATTTTGTAGTTGAGGTAGTTGAACAAGAGGCTTCCTGAGGTCCCTTCGCACCTGAATGAGTCTGTGATTGAATGATTCTATAATGTACAAGAAGTCAAAGGTGGGCAGATGAATCCGGTTGTGCTGTTTGTATGTATGGTATGGCAGAGTGAATAAACAGAGCAGAGGCATTACCTTAATTACATGAAGATGCAAGCCTGGTGGTCTGTATCCATACTGCTGAGTTGGGGAGTTACTCAAGTTGCTGTTAGGAAAAGAAAACTGCAGGTGATGAGAAGCTGAGGAACACAAGTCTTGCTGCAGGGTCTTTTATCTAATACTCTTCTCTGATTTTTTTTTTTTTTTTTTTTTAATTCCCCCCTAGTGCTTGAATTTTGTTATTTAAAGACCATGGCCTGTAGTGTTTTAGGGATATAATTGCAAACAGAAAGACAGCAGATAAATTTATGTAGGATTTTTAAATGGAGCGAATGGCATTAATGAAAATATGACATGTCCATTTGTCAGAGCTGGGGAAAAAAGGCGACAAATCACAGATTTGTAACTTATAAATTAATGCAGTCATGCAAAACTTCTGTTATGTGGACTCCAAGGATGTATCTACAGTTGAATTTTTATACTGTGATTGGCATTACACAGATGGGAAAAGGGGATAGTATGAGGAGAAAAGTGTCAGGGCATGAAAGCATAGAAAAGTGTGCTAGTGGGTTTTCTGGTTTTGTGCTTTTCACAAATGATGCTATTCAAAGGTCATCTGCATGGAGGATTTACTTGACAATGCAGAAAATGTTTTCTGCATTCACTGTAGGAACATTCCGTGTATGTCTATTCTAGCTGATAGTGGTTTTGGACATAATGCAGTGTTGATAATTTAATTGTTTATCTACTATGAATCTTGCATGAGAAACTCAAGTGAAGACAGCTTGAATTGAAAATAGTGTCACTCTAGTTTCTTAGATGAGAGAGATGCTTTTAAAGAAGTATAAATATGGGGACTACAAAGCAGCTTTCAGTTTGCACTTCTCAGTGAAGATTCTGAAAAGGCTATTCGTATTAGCCTAGTACTGTGCAAAAAAAAAATTCCTTTAAATTAGGATTTATAAATAATCTGGGGTTCAGTCCTTGCACTTACTCTGTGGAATGAAGCTCTTTGCCAAGCTACTTGAGGACAGAGCCTTTTCTTTTTCCTCCTTCTCCTGGAAAGATGTGTGCACTGCAGTTAGGCTCTGCATGTGGGAACCTAAATACATGATGCAGCAGGGAACAATGTGAATTTGGAATGCGTCAGAGCCATCGCGTTCTCTGTTGGCCTCAATACTGTCAGAGCAGTCTGTACTCAAAGAACCTGTTCTCGCACAGAAACCTGTGACTCCAGAAGTCCTTTCAGATAGTAAAGAGCAGTTAATCACCTCTTGCTACTTGAGAGGAACAAATATGCTACCCTTGTACTATTTAATTGATCTATTTTCTTAACAACAGTAAAAGTATAGCAGGCTTACATGGTTCTGCTATGGGATGGAAGGAAGAGGCTTATGTACTGTGGGATTCGATGGCTGCAGGTCTGAGGGAACTCTCCCATGATCTCTCCAAGTGCAAACACCTTTTGTGGAGTGGTGCCAGTGGGGTAGCTGGAAGAGATCCTAGTGTTGCCTAAAAAGGGAACTTTCTGAAAGAAGGCATGTGTTTACAGGCAGAGGGAACTTTCTGGAATAACAAATTGGTTCCAGATTGTTTCAAGGAATGGGTAAAGAAAGTTCATGCAAGTCCTTACTTTGATTTTGTACCATCAGCACATTAGTGTTGAGTTTATTGGTAGCTCCAGTTATTGTTACTCCTGAGGATCCTTAAAGTCTGTAGCCCAAAGACACTACACTAAGATAATGTGTGTTATGCCTTTTGGAGAGGTGGAGCAGGGGCTACAAAAGAAGTGAATAGTTTGTGGTAGTGTGACATCTGTGGTCAAAAAGGAAAACAAACTCTGACTCCTAGTTACTATCTGAACTGTCATTTTTTTCCGACGAAAGACTATTCAGTCTTATCCTATTTACTTAATACTCTGTTGGCAGCAATATTCTTTTGTAGCCATGTAGATGTTTTCCTGATGTTAAATTAGACTCAGTGACATTGTATGTTTGGATGTGTCAGTAGATCCTTCAGGCCTGAGCTGCACTGAAAGGTTTTCCATTCTGGAACATGAACAGGAAGTTCGTTGAGACAGTAGTAACATAGCTCTTGCTATGGTCCGAGGCTGCATCATCAGCACTTGAAGTGTCTTATAATAATGCTCGCAATGCTCGTTAACACAAGACCAATAGTGTATGCCTTTAAGTTGTCTTTAAGTTACAACATCAAAAGCTTTTATTGTTGCATGCCATTTTGCTATTACATAGGTATTAACTTAGCAGTGGGGGTCCAAGTGCTGATAGCATCTGAATAAATAACACTTAGCTTTCTGCTTGTAGTGTTTGGAAGAATGTTCTTCTTAGCCTGGGGTATCCTTTGTTTCTCACTCCCTGGGTCTGCAGCTACTGGTTTTGAGGAAGAAAGAGGGGGCAAAAAAACCCAACCAACCCAACAAAAAAACCCCAAAGGTAATTATCTCCACTAATAGTCTGTCTGCTTGTGCTTGATTGAAATGCAGCCTGGCTCTCCTGTAGCACTGATTTATTCCCAAAGAGAAGTTCCAGTTGTCTACGATGCCAACACCTTTGGACAGGCACCATCTGGCCAACTGCTTATTAACTCCCATGGTCCTGCCTGATTCTACCAGTAAAGAGGCCAGTCTCAGAGAAGGCAAACTAGAGGGATGCTGCCAGGGGCCCCAAGATCTCTCTTCCCTGAAGAAAAATGAATTCCATGCAGCCTCCCTAGTGGGTGCCATGTAAAAATAATTAAAAGGGTACTGAGGAAAACCAGCTAATTAAAAAGACGAAACACGGAGTCCTCTGATTCTTTAGGCTGGCCAGGCTTTTCCTGTGGGGAGGCCAGAAGTCAGTTGTGTCTTTACGCTGTCGTTCCAGTTGCCCTGTTCTGAACCTGTGTGAATGCTCCTTTGAACCCAAGTACAAGCCAGGGCAGCCGGGGTTCCCTATGCACCCTCACATCCATGGGGTTTGCTGCCTGGCTATGCTGGTCTGACACTCCCTGGTGGCTTTACTCTCCTTCTACAGCTGCAGAGGCGGACTCCTTAAACACAGTTTTTAACAGATTTTTTACTGCAAAGATCCTATGAGGACAGACTAGGTTATCCAAAGTGTGCAGGTTTGAAATCTGTTGTCCCATTGATGCTGTGCGTTTGAACGGAAGCATAAAAACAAGGAAACAAAAACCTTTAAGAAAGATAATACACTGTAAGGTGATCTAAAATTGTTGCTGGCTGGAAGAAGTATGTCCATTCATGGGGTATTTCATTAGAGAAGTATATGCAGAGAGCTTTAATTTCTATTGGAAATTCTTCTGTATGAAATAAAGGAAAAATTAGCTCTATCACTATATGCTACACCTGTCCCCATGGGGATCTTACTGCATTTTTAAACTGAAGGAATGTGACTGGCTTTAGGAAGGCAGTAGAGGGTACTTGGAAACTCCCAAATGACAGTATGATGTCTCTGAAAATTTTATTTCCACAAAATCTTCTGAAAATTTGGGCTCTAATAAAATAGAAGAAATTGCAGATTGTTTTTGCAGAAAGATATTTACAATTAATATGCAAAGTAGCATAAGTAACTGTTACATGATCACTGCCTTACTTTGATTTTAAAAAATAAGATTTTTTTTCTGTTATCTGTCGCTAGGTAGTGTCATTGCTAGGCACTGTGGTCCAAAAATGTTTTCTGTGTTTGAAATTCTCTGAAAAATTTAAAATGAATCCTCAGATCTTTCCAAAACTATAAGTCTGATAGAAAAACATATGTTCTTTGATTTCTGATCCAATGTTCAAGTATTCTGAAGATTGGAGAAAAAAATAAAATTAACCAGAAATGTTGTCTGTCAGCCAGTTGTAGTTATGCCATAACACGGTGTATGGCCACAGTTAAATCCTGCTATTGTTCTGTCTTAAAGTTAGGACTGTGTAGGTCTTGTTCTTGCCTGCTTGCCCTTGGAAATTTTTTCTGAACAAGGATAAAAAAATTTAACAGACTCCGGTACCTTCTTTTCTTTCCACTTTCCTTCCCTTTCCTTTTTCCAGAGGGACTCTATTTTTTGCCAAGCAAAACACACAGCAGAATTTCTGGCACTGTTTCTCCTGCTGGGGAATGAATGGTACAACTTGTAATCACTAACATTGTGCACAGATGCTCAGAGAGATGCTAGAAATGGAAAACTGACCATAAAGCAGCTGCATTTTCGTGTGATTCTGCTAATGCTGGGGACTCAGAAGTCTTCTATTCTCAGTAATTAAACCAGGGAATATTACAAGGAGAAGGCAATGGCTGAAATGATTGTTATCTTCAAAGAGGTGTGGGTATATAAAATATTTTAGTCCACAGGTTTGATTATTCTTTCGCTCACTTCTCTGTGGAACCACTTTTATCTTTTTGGGGAAAAAAAAAAAGTTACCAAATAAAGATTGATAGAATTGTTTTCCTCTCTAGCATATGCCCTTTGCAACTAGTAGTTTTTATGGTAGTGCTCAAGCACAAGTATTGGCCAGAAATGTGCCATTGAGGTAAACTTCTATTGAAGTCACTATGAGTTTGGTCTGTGTGAGATCATATGGGATCAAACAACGTACTGGAATAATCTCAGTTGATGTTTGGTGTTAAGCAGTTCCAATATATAGTGCATACTAGGAACTTTCTTAGCAAATCTGCACTGATGAGCAAACCACAATTAGTCAGCACAGCCAGAAGACCTAATATCAAGGTAATCTTCCTATCCAAGTAAACAGAAAGTACACTTCCCAATTTGTTTTTTCTTTCAAGGACCTATGCCAATATATTGTCACATTGTCCCCAGAGTATTGCTGGAGCATCATTGTGTGTCATGGGGACTAAAGAAAATTGAACAGGTGTGCTGTGGAGAATGTGATGAAAAGGTTTTATTTAAAGGATGATTTCATGAGCGAAAAACGAGACTATCAACTTGGTTAAGTTACATTACATGCTTGCCTATTTTAACATTTGAGGCAATAATTAGGACCTGGAAATCTTACTCTAAAAGAAGTCAAGGCTTATTAAAAGACTCTGTGCATGCCTATGGACAAACTTTATTTATACATATACATAGACACAAACATATTCTGCTGCATCTGTCGATAAGGTTAGCAGTGTTCACCTGTGCAGTATTGTTTTGGAGGAGTCTATGACTGAATAGCTAATGAGCACTAGAAAAAAAGGCACTGCTTGTTTGTTTGCTTATAAATGGCTGTGCTTACGTTTTGTCCACAAAACTCTTTCAATATGCTCTTTTTTAATCTTCAAATCTGGAATAGCATCTCAGAAAGATAGTATTTTAAGCAAGAGTAAGTGCAGGATTTTTACTTGTCCTTTCCTTTGAAAGCACATTTCAAATCAGCCTTGACAGAGTAGTTGCTATATATATACTAGTGCATGTCTAGATAAGCTACAGTTTGCTCCCACAGAAATGTTGTGAGTGACTGTGTAACTAGAACCAGGCCTGGCAAGGCCTATTCGATGTAATTCTGTGGAAGGTCTCTTTCATTGATGTGGAAGGTTGACGGTGGTTGACTCTTCTATTCTTTAAATTCTTGCCTGATGCTTTCCAATATTATGGACTGATCTTGCAAAATCGGATTATTCAGGCATACAGGTGAGACTTCAAGGTCTTCACTCTGTGTTCACTCTTCCATTCACATTGGGGATCAAAATATCTAATAATGGGTGACCTTGAAAATTTGGATAGGTCAGAGTCTCTGTTAAAACATGTAAAGCTTGAAACTTTTTAGTTAATTCATTTAATTGCTGTATTGCAAATAGACTTGGGGACTTCAGGGTCTACCTGTGTCCATTCCTCAATCTCATGTTTTCTCAGATGTTTGAACCCACCCAAAGTCCTGCACTTCTCCTTTCTGACCAGTGAATCATGAGTATCGTGTGGCCAGCTCTTGAAGCCCAGTCCCCAATGTTCCCCCCAGTCCCCAATGTTCCCAGCAGTGCACTTAGTCTGCATTAGTTCTGTTCAAGGGCTAAACTGCAAGATAGGACTCAAGCATATGAGACCTAAAATGCAACTTTCATCTAGTTTCTTAGACAAAGAAAACATTCTGTTAACTCCAACCAAGCCAAACACAAATGCTTTAACTCTGGCCAGTTTTCATAATCTCAGTTTTAGTGTCAGGGACAGGTTTCCAGTGGCTGATCCAAAAAGATAAATGAAATACACATGAGATGTCTTTGGCCAACAGGTATTGCAGCTGCTTTTGTAACACAAAGCTGAAGAAAACAAAATGCCTCAGACAATTGTATATGAACCAGTTGTTCTGACATGAAACTCTGTTTCCAGTCTTCGAATAGCCTGCTTTGGAAGACATCACAAAGCATTGCTGAATGTCTTTGAGTGACAATTATTTAGAGAAGTTACTGCCCTCATAATGTAATTTTCCAGTGTCAGTATATAATTAGGCAGGATGAATAAAGAAGAGTCCCCATTGTGAAATACTGAGAAGCTGCTGTTCCCCTCCCAGTCCAATGCTGCTGAATAAATCAAATTTAACTTCCAGTTGTGCAACTTCTGGCTTTCTGAGCTTTGAAGCCTGTACTGAGTGTCCTGCACAACTGGCCCATCTGACTTCTGCCTTTCATGTTGAACAATCCCTTGGAAACATTATCTACATGTTTAAAAAAATATTTTTTTTCTTGTTTCTTTTCCCATATTTTGTTAAATCTAAACCCTGTGTTTGTGAAACATATCACCTTCAGAGATGTGAAGTTTTCAGCATAGCAGCAGCACAAGCTGCTGAAAGTTCCATTTTTCACCACTGATGTGTCTCAAAACCAATGACCCCCTCCTTGAGGGATGTCAGAGTCTTTGTTGAATCAAGTCCTCTTAGATGATGGAGAATCTTGGTGTTTAGATTGTTTTTAAGAGGCTGAAGTATCAAGTACCTATCAGATGCTATTGTAAAAGACTAATTCTACACTGTGGCATCAGAATGCTTCTGTAGGTGAAAATGAAAGCTTCACTTTGGCAAAGCCTTCCAATTGCTATTGAGCAGCGGCCAATTTTGAACTGTGACCTGTGGTGTAAAGCTTTACATTCCATTGCTTTTCTTCTGTGAGGTCAAGTTTACCCAGTGTTCGTGGATTTATGTAAATGTCCTTAAGAACACTCCTTCTGTTTGCTGTCTGTATTTGTGACAGTTTGTATAACTGGTCCCCCAGCAGATACACGCATTTGCTAATTACTGATCTTAGAAGTGGTTTTAGTAATATGGTTTCAGGATGGGAAGGTGATATTTGGAGATAGTCTCTCTTTTGCTAAATGGGTAAGCATGTCAAATACTTCTTTGTGGGAGACAAGAACGTTCACATAATTGTTCTCTGTGATAGGAAATAAAATTACTGTTCTTTATACAAAATTAGTTCATTGGAGGAAAAACAAGCAGTTCAGGCTACGGGTTACTGAATGCGGAGTGGAAAAGGAACCTACCAGAAAAGCACACCTTAAAAAGGAGGTCCCTTTGCAACTGGATGGTTGGAGGATGCCTGAGTGTGCTGCTCTGGCAGTTGCAGGTTCTTAAAGCCTCTGAAGACCAGCACAAATGGCAGATGAGAAGCTTGTTTGTCAGTCAGCAGTGGTCCATTGTATTCATGATCTTCTATGAAGGGAAAGCCAAATAATTGAATAACCACAGAATTCTGCTGCTTTACGAAGCTCTGTGAACAAGGTTTTGTAACCTCTGTGTTAGACGTGGTAGTGACAATGGTGGCTTAGGCAACAGTCCTAAACTATCTTACAAAGAAGAAGCAATCCAGCTGTTGGACATAGCGCCATAGAGCACCACATGGACTGACAGTAAGAGTTCTTAAGACTGGTTTTATAGTGCCTGTGTGTGGTGCTCTGTTGCAATAGGGCTGTTGTCAGCCCCTCAGCTACCTAGTTTTGAGCTTGCTTGGATGTAAACATCTTGTGCTGTGATGTAGAGCCACACAGAGATGTGGCAGTCCTGTGACTTCAGCTGTTTGAAAGTTTGTGAATGCTCATTAGGAAGGCCTCTTTTCTGGTCAGCGGAGAGTGATCATACTCTCCAGGTACCTGTGCAGGTCCCCCTCCCCCTAACTGAAATATCATATTTAGGGTGAGATGAATCACTGTCTGGAGATGCTTCTCTCTCTGTTGAGGCAGCCTAGATGTCTAGTTTAGATTAGATGCCTGACTTTTAGACAGCTAAAGATACTGAGATGAATGGAATTCTCTGGACTATTTCCTCTTTGTGTTTGGAGAATATACTCGCATGCCACAGGGGATCTTGTTCCTGCAGGATTGTGATAAATAAGAAATGAGGGACTGATCTTTCTCTTTTGGATAAAACCCAGAATCAAGGTGGAAAAAAAATAATCCTGTATATGTAACCCTTTCTTCTAGAGCGGGCTTCCATTTTCAGTTTCCAAATCTTTGCATTGGGAGGGGATCATATCATATGCAGCTTGCAGCTGCATGGTTACAGAGATACTGCATATAGATTGCATAGTATTCTCTGTGGAGCATGCCTGGTTGAATTAGTCTTTTGAGGTAAAGTCTTCACATTTCGTCTAATACTTAGAGAGGTTTTTCCCTAAATGTTTAAAAAAAACATGTGAGGTATTAAGATTTAGAAGAAGCCTCTGTAAACTTAGCACTAGCAGGGATATACCTCAGAGAACTGCCGTGGACGAGCAGAGCAACATTGTAATCTACAAATAGGCACAACGTATGTAAATTCTGATCCTAAAGTTAAGTTTACAGAGTTTAAGTAACTTGCATTGGAAGGATGTATGCCCTGGTTGATGAGCAAGAGCTATTGTGCTCTCCATCTGCCCTGTTTGCTGGGATGCTCTTGGAAAAATAAAAGCTTGCTACAGTCTCAACATAACTTTGAGTTCTGCTTGATCTTTTGTAAATGGTAGGATTTGCCTTATGATTAATCAGACATGATAAAAAATTAAATTTAAAGGACTGCATTGATTCCTTGGGGGAGGAGCATAATTAGAGCAGAATTTAACTCAGCTTAGTGGTTTGAAAGCAAATTATCCAGCTAGAATATTGGAGCTAAAAAAAAAATGCACACTGATCAAACATCAACAAACTTGAGAAGCCCTGCAAATGCAGTCCACAAGGTTGCTTTTGCCAAGTGCAGCTTTTGAAGCTCTGCTTTTCTCTACAGAAACTCCACTCTACAATCTTCCATTTGTATATATAATAGTGTGTGAGCACTACAAGACTCAAATATGTTTTGCTGTGTTTTCTATTTGTCTATCTTCAGTCAACTGTCCTGATTCAAAGGAATGTGTTGTATCCAATGTTCTAAAGTAATATGCGACTGTCAGGGAGACCTGTTAAACGGTGTCTTACACTTTCGTAACTGGCGTAGACTTAGACCCCTAGAATTAATCAAGCAATGCACAGATATACATGTTAAAATACATGCATAATATGCTTATATATGAAATATTTGCATACCTTACTGTTTTGTCCCACCAGCCTCAGATGAGGTAGTTTGAGAAATGAGAATGTAACAATTTGTTTCGTAGGCTTCTAATTCATGAGTGGTCTCCAAAACGGACTTACAGCAACAACTGCCTTAGCAAAACTGTTGGAATTTCTCTAGGGCTTGTTTCTCCATTAAAAAACAAAAAAACCCCAACAAACCCCAAAACCACTAAAAAACCCCCACCACCCCCTCCTAAAGCCCCCAAACAAACAAACACCAATCAAAAAAAAACAACCCACAAAAAAAAAAAAACCAACCACAACAAAACACCCAAACCAAAAGAAGAGTATTTCTTGATGGTATTGCAATGTGAGTGAGCAAGATCTGGAAAAGAAGAGGATTTCCAAGACAAGAGAAATGACCCAATGGCCTTCTGGCTGTGATACTGTTCACTGAGGTCCTGTGAGGCTCCCTCCTCGTGGGGAGAGGGGTGGTAGAACTCTGCCTCTGTGGGACGTGGGAGTTCTGCTTCCGTCAGAAATACTGAAGTCCTCAGGGTTAGGTGTTTTACCTTAAAGAGTCAAGAAGGGAAATACCAGGTCTGCTCTTCTCTTACTGACTTTTCAGAAACACAGAGACTGGACTTGCGTTTCTCCGAGTGTCTGGAAGGTGTTTGTATGTGTGAAAGAGAAAGTAGCTGGCTGCAGGGCTGAGTTCTAATGGGAAGTTGCACAACGGAGAGGAACGTCCATGTTGCTTTTGCATATCTCCTCATGCCTCATACCACATGTTTTTTAGGATTCATAATAAAGCAGCAGATGTCTTCTCCCTGTCAGATTCATTAGGGTTTTTTAGAGGTGTCTTGAGTGTCAAATAAATGGTTGCAGAGTCTAAAAATAAATGAGCTGAATAACTTAAACAGCCGCCTCCAAATGGCATTGGCATCATGAACTTTCAAACTGGAACTACAATTCTGAATATGTTTTGTGAGGAGATACTGGGTAGTCTTGCTGAACTGCTTATGTGCAGGTGGCAATGCCAATCAATAAAAGGGTTTAGTTGTTTGTTGGGTTTTTGTTTTGGGGTTTTTTTTGTGTGTTTCATTTTTTTGTTAGTGGTTTGTGGGTGGGGTTTTTTAAATTTTTATTCTTTCTTTCCTGTAGGCCTCTGTGGTTTGAATAAAACTTTCTGCTCTGCCCACGATCTAACTAGATGCTTTTGAGGAATTTACTGATGCTTGAAGTTTGCCAGAGAGGATGACTTATAGCAGAATTTAACATTTAAGGTCTTTGAAATGAGACATTGAGTGCCAATGCTTGTGATGATGATATGTACTAAACATTGGCTGTGAATTCTTTGGAACTTAGGAACCTGAATCTTCTTGTGCAGCAATAGTGCCTATGGGCCACCTGCTGAAAGGAGGTGTGTGTATGGCAGTGCTAAAAATTTGTTTGCCCTGAATTTTTGTTGTATGTCACCCCAGGATAATGCAATGTTGTGTAAAGGTCTGAGCTAGCTTCAGAAAAGAGAGCTTGAGCACTGTAAGCAATAGAGCTGCATCAATGCAGTATTGTGTTCAAGCTAATTAGCTGAGCTAAAAACAGGATGCTCATGTCACCATTGTGCCAGTTCCTTGGTGACACTTCAAGCCACCTGTTGGGAGAGGGACCGTGGCTTCCAAGGGATGTCAGCCTGGGAGGCTGCAGCAGAGTAGAAGGCACAAGAGTTCTTTAAGCCTGAAATACAACTAGATAATGGGTCCTGACCTGTGGAGCAGCTCTGCAGCCTTTATCCTGCTTTCAAACCTGACGTGCCAAAAGCAGCTGGATCAAAGATCTGTTTGATCATCCAGCCACGCACTTGGGAGATGAGATTAACAGCACTACAGCTTGTTGCATATTCCTCAATGCTGAGCCCATGACCTGGAAGCCCACTGCGTGAATCTTTCTCTATGGACTCAACTGCGAGAATCTGTCTTGGTGGTGAAGTGAACAAATAATGGCAGATACCCTGGCACCATATGCCTGCAAAAACACTGGCTTCAAGGCCAGCAGGAGGCAGCGAAAACCTGTAGAACATCACTTCATTGTTTTTGATTTAGTTATTTTTTTAAATTACTTTTTTCCCCTCTTCTCAGCGGCAAGATGTCCGTAAAACTTGTCCTTTTAATCAGCTTTTCCTAATAGTGTATTTCAGAATCTTAGTAAAATGCAGTGCAGGAAGAAATGTGAAGTTCGGTGTAAAAATAACTTAGATTCCAAAGACATTTAAGCACCTTTTTTTTGACTGAAGATCTGTGCTTTTGGAATAAAGGAGCCCACAAACCTGCTTTCAGCATCAGATTGGGTGCCCAAGCATGGAAGCCTTAACAAGTTTATGAAGACCCTGTACATCATGTATTGAGGGAGTCTTTTGATTTAATGAAAATCTCATCATGTTCTAAAGTGGGGAAAAAATGGACGTGTGGCTTCAGTTGGGATATTGTATGCACTGGGAACAGTAAGAACAATACTACAATTGTAGATACTCTTTTTTTTTCCCTTCCCCTCCTCTCCCCCAGCAGGATGGGGAGGATTGGCTGCTACTAAATGCAGAGGGCTAACAACTGTCCTCAAGTTATTCAGGGCAGGGGTTAAACCAATGGGTAAAAGGCACAAATTCTTTCTTAAGAAATGTAAATCATTTGCTAAGGGTTGATAAATTTCTAATGTGCTAGTGCATTTGGAGAAGGGTAAGGCTATTCTTGCATAAATTGCATAGATTTTAAAGCCACAAGAGATCATTAGAATCCTATCACTATTGTGGAAACTATAGTGTTTTTCTCAGGTGTTTCTACAGTTAGCCTTCAGTATCTTTGGAAGAAGCAAAGCATGTGGTTTTGGACATCTAGTCTTGATTTAGTCTTCTATTAACCGAGAATCCTCTATGTCCTTCCCTAAGTGATGTGTTACACTGATTAATTTAGTAGATTAGTGCTGTAGTTCCTTGATCTGTTTTATCTGGCATAATTTAATGTGACTGCTGGAAAGGGCATTCCCGCTCTCATCTAGTTGCTTATTTCTGCCTCTCCCTTGTGCCAGCTTTGGTTTTTGTGCTTCCTGGGTAAAACTGAGGTAGTTTGTTGCCAGATGAACTTCCTAACCTGCAGAAACCAAAAAATTGTTTGGTTTTCGACTTACTCAATTTTTTGGTTTCGTTGCTCACACAAACAATAGCACTGATGCAATGGAGATGGTCCTGTCTTCCTCTTTCATATTATGGCCATTCATTCGCAGTGGCTCCTTTAATCAGCAGCACTGAGCAATGACAGATTAAATGGATTATGGAATTATGGCATGAAACATAACAAGCAAGTGGCTAACAGCTGACACTACACAAATTCAGATGTGCAAAAGGTACTCATGTGGCCAATGAAGATAAAGAATCCTTTGCTATCTGACACTTTCAGTTGGAAAATTTTCTTTCGGAGGTAGAGAATCTGGTGACCCTTACAGAGCATGTGACGTGTCTTTCTGACAGTCTGCACTGAATTTAGAAATTGGAAGGACTACCAATATTCCTACAGATAGGTTGGGTGCTTAGAAATTCAAGAATACTATACAGGGTGTAGGGGGGAAAAAGACAGCAGGGTCTTGAATCCTCATCCATGCTGTGAAAAATCTTACTCTACAGAGGACCAGACTGTTGCTTCGGCAGTTCAGATTCATATGCTTCCTTAGTCAAGAAGCATTTTTCCAGGCTCGCACCTAACTCTTTTGCTTCCTTACTTTGAACTTCATCCATGTGACAAAGGAAGACTGTCTTGTGGGATTCTTGGCAGGCTGGTCCAGTGTGGGCTAGGCTGAAACTATGGGAACAGAGAGATGTTTCTCTGCAATGTTTTATTTTGCTAAAATAGGAAATAAGGTGCATGAGGTGCTGACAGTTAGAAGAGGTCAGACAAAATCTCCCTTCTGTATTTTAACCATCCATACCTTTGCTGAAGTAGAATTGGATGAGACTGACTTCCTTCTGAAGAACAGTTGGCAGATGGCCAACACTTTATTGAAGAGCTTTGATGAAGACTACTTTCATCAAACCTGTTGTTTTCCAGCAGGGTCAAACTCCTATTAATATCAAAGCTATTAGATTAATCCTCACATAATAATATAGTTTATACCTTTTGTCCTGCACCTGTATCAGGCTTGAGGCATAAAAGTAGTGTGACAATAGGCAGACTGTTCCAAGAATTTGTTAGTTATATGTCTGTGACTTTATATGCCCTGCATTCTTTTGGGAACTGTATGCTGTAGCTTTCTTTAAAAATCTAGCCCTATCTTAAGGGTGAAATCTTGGACTCTGAAGTTGCCATTAAACCATGTGTTGGTTTAAGTGAGGTTATGATCTCTCCAAGACTTATCAAACAACAAAAGTTGCAACAGGCTCAGGTAACTAGAGTCTTGTTTTAAACTTTTGCTGTGATTTAACTTCTGTAAGAGCATACCTTTTATGGCTACTAGTTGCTTGGCACCTTCTCATGCAAGTCAAGGAAGATGCTACTAAGCAACTCTAAACCTTTATTGTCTTTCGGGGGATGACAGACAATGCCCTGATGAAACCTGGGCACTGAGCTCGCAGGGCACTTTGCCAGCATAGCATAGCTATTTTTGTAGCTATCTGTGTTTCTAACATGACTCAGTATCAGCAACAACAAGTCTAGACTAGAATGACGTGCGGATGCATGTTTTCTGTGATGGTGCTTTTTTGTTCTCTGAGGTCCCTGAAGTCAGCTTAAATTTCAGATACATTTTGATCACTAATGCTCTCATTGGGTGTAACAGGAACCTTAATGAGTCTCTTTGAGAAATGTGCTTGCATATTTTTTAATTTTAGTAGACAGGATAGCTTTCCAATTTATTTTTTTAAGGAATTGGTACCTTCAAACACAAATGCATAGAGAGGCAGTACCAAAGAGATTGCAGAATAAGAGCCCCACAATATATATATATGCACAGTGTTGCATGATAAAAATGAAATGAAATGAACAACTTGAGGTGCCCTGAAAGCAAGTAGTGAAGAAAGCATGTTCAGGTGCATTGCTTGCAGGGTGCTGCTTCTGTGAGAGAGGTAAGACAAAGTTTTGCCCGCTGTTCACCATCCAGACAGGACAGACTTGGAGAGGAAAAAATTATTTTGGAATTGTTACTGCTACTCTGAGGCCATGCTGGCAGGTTGCAGCCTGCTGTGATTTGGCTTTTGGTTTCCTTTTCTCCCTGTCTACCTGGGAGTTGTTACTTCTGTGTTGAAGGACCTATTCCAGTAGTATGAGAAAACCCTTGCTGCTTTGCAAGGATACTTTCTGGAAGCTGGAAATACCCAGTTAAGTGACTTGTGGTTAAAAAAAACATTGCTGGGATTGAGTGGATAGCTATCAAGATCCTTGGCCTAAAAACATGCTTACAGGTCAATGCATGTGCTGAAGGAAGTGACTAAACTGGTTTTGCAAAATGGGTTGCAAACCAGGTTGTGAATCCACCTTATCGATAGAGCGGTTGGAAATTTATCATGGACATAAAACGGGTCCAGTGATGGAGTCCTGAAGCCCTGTTTCCTTGGGAAGCTTATGGGATAAAGAGAATCTGAATCCAGAAAACATGCCTGTCTGGAGACTGGAAGGTCGTGAGACACAGGAAAACCTACAAATTACCTGCATTCTTGTCTGGAAGCGTTTTGCGTTTTTGACCAGGGAACTCAACCAGGTCTGATGTTCGTGCCGTTAAGAGAAGTTAATTTTAAGGAGTCATGTTTGTCAGTGTCCTGACCAAACAAACTTTCAGAATTAAGAAATTCTTATCCCCAGAAGCCCCACCCTTTAATCTTGTGTAGATGTGCATGGTTTGGCTTTTGCTTGTGTTTCTTTGGAGAACCTCATTGTTTGGAGGTTTTTGCTCTAGCACATATGCCTGTCTCTCTGTGCCTCTTGAACAGTAAATCAATGCTCAAGTTTTCAGAGCTTGCTTGTAAGCCCTTTTAGCATTGGTAGTGCTTTTTAGTCAATATGCAAGCACAGAGAATTTACTGAGGTTTTCCTAAGTGAATCTTTGCTGTGTAGCCTTGATATAAAGGGCTGCTCTTCCACCTCTGTATTTGACAGATAAAATTAAATAAAAATTCTGTGTTAACAGTCCAGCTCTTAACTCTGAAATGGTCATACTGAGAATACCTGAACACTGGATGTCCCGGATCTTAGTTTCATCTTTCTTATAGTTTATGACCTGTGTATTTCAGCTGATTCTGGAGAAGAGATTAAGCTGCAAACACCCATATTGTGTTTAGTGCTTGAGGAATTTGATTTGTGCTCATACCTAGTATTTCTTTGCCTCCTCATCTTCTACAGCCTGGTTCCAATCAAATGGATATTTACACGCTGTTAAAAATGAACAAAAACTTAGAGTATTTGCAAGTACTTAATGTGTGTGGTATGCAAGCAACAGATCATTCTGTTGCCACAGATTTTGGTGCTGAATGCTGTTATGACTTGATTTATATGTGACTGTTCAGGTTGAACAGTGTGGTTTGGTATATTCTGGTTAGACTAGCTATCCAATCTTGCAAGGTTGGGTTTTTTGTTTGTTTGGGGTTTTGTTGGGTTTTTTTAAGCAAGTAATATGAATTCGAAGCATGACTTTACTCTCCTATTTATTTTCCATTTGAAATTACTGGTGGAAGTGGTAATGCAGTATTGTCCTGGAGGATCCTGTGTGTAATCTGAAGTCAGTTACTCCAATCAAACAGCAGTTAGGGATTGGTGTGCTTGCAGCAAAACTCAATTTGCATTTTGTCTGTTGTGCCAGAAAGTGTCCAGCACTTCTAAAAGGTCTTAAATTGTGAGCAGGCATATTGGTAAGTGGTTCTGTGTCAGTTTTTGGTGCTGTGGCATAGCATTGGGCCCTGACCAGAGGTTAGCCCTTGGCAATGGAGGTGATTGTCTCCAGAATCAAGTGCTCGGATGTCCTGGAGCTTGCTGAAATGTCTCCTCAACTGCCACCACCAGAATGTTCTCTGCCTTCAGATTCAAACTGATTTACTTTCTCTAATTGAAAGTAATTCATATTTGTAATTGTATGTCATGTCTGTGCCCATGTAACGGAAAAGTGGTATTACAGACATGATAATTAAAAAGAGCCTACATATTAATAGAGAACAGCAACTGTCTATTAAGGAAGGTAACTAAAACACTTTGGAAATTATTAATATATATTAAATATTTATTTTTAAGACATCCAAGATATACTTTTTTGCTTCACTAAAAATAAATAAATAAATCAGGCTCTTAAATCATCAAATTATTTTTAGTATGAGAAATGTATGGGCAAGAACTTCCTACCTTGGGTTGCCTAGTTCAGTTGTGACTATATGGGGAGCTCCTACCTATGTGTTAATTTTGGAAAGCTCTCCATGTAGGTAAGTACTGAACTGTGAGCCACCAGCAGCTGGAAAAAAAATCTCAAACCCTAAAAATCGGATCCAAATCCATCACTGAAGGTAAAGGAATGCAGGTTCTGTGGGCGCGTGCCTGATGGGATTCTCCTATTCAGCCTCTGCTTGAGTGTTACGAAGTACAGTTATGCTTGTGCTGGCAAACCAACCCAGTGAGTGTGTAGAATTTCTAGGGATATTGTCAATTAACTGAAATTCATAAGCCTCTAAAATATGATTTATCTAGACTAAATGCATTTGGCTGTGCCAAGACAGGCAGAGTCACTTCAGTTCGCTATGGAAGGACTAATGATTTCAGCTGTCTAGGTTGCAAAATACAATTATAATATCTGTCCGCAGCAAAATGAGTATATTTTATTACCCGCATTTTTGGAGAGAGAGAGAAAGGAAGTCAGTAGATTCTCATCCTAGAATAAGTAAATGTTGTATTGCATAGGTAGGAGCTCCCCATATAGTCACAACTGAACTTCAGGCAACTCAAGGTAGGAAGTTCTTGCCCATATGTTTCTCATACTAAAAATAATTTGATGATTTAAGACTCTTTTTTACTTATTTATTCTTAGTGAAGCAAAAAATGTTGTGTTGGAAATGTAAAAATATTTGTCCCATACAAAAATTGTGGAATTCGGAGTCCCTTCATGGAGAAGAGATGAGCCAAGATGGCCTGGGCCTCAGCCCCTCCTTTTAATCGCTGTCTCCAAACCCTGGAAGGATGCTCTGCAGATCAGGTGTGGGTGAAAGCACTGGAGCACTGTGACCAGGAGACCAGAGTAGAGAGTCAATCACATATTTTAAGTTCCCAGGTAGTAGATGACATGAGATTTCACGGGTCTTACGTGGACCAGGAACAGCCTGTGTGGTTTGTAGGTCATTCCCAGAAAGAAGAAACTTCTTCCCATGGAGAACATAGGAATGTAAGAAGTGTCCATTGGTCATATCGATGGTCTGTTGAGTCCAGTGTTTTGTGTGTGACAGCAGCAGAACGCAATGCTGTTTAAGGAGAATGTGTGAACCTGGCCGCTTTCTGATGCCTGTTCCTCTTGCAATCCAGCAACATCTGGAACTGTTGTATTAGGCTGCATCCCTCTCTGTCTTTTAAGTACTTGGTTTTAGACTTGTTGACCAGAATATTTTTTTTTTTTATGTAGTGACTTTTTTTTTTTTTTAAATGAAAAGGAAAATATAGGGGACTTGAGAAAAGCCTTTGAAGGATATTTGACCCATGACTTGTCTAATTTCAAGACCGTAGCAATACATTTTGCAAAATCCTCATTAGAACACATCAGTTTGGACTACCGTTGTTCAACTGTATTGCAAAAATAAATGTTGTTCTTGAATTTGCATAATTCATCATTTGATGATGTGCTTTCTGAAATCTTTCCAATGAAAGAACTAGGTTTTCTGATTTGTGTTCATTTTAGATGTGATGTATCAAATCGAGAGATTAAGCACTTTTTATTAATGTGCTCTTCTCTCCAAACCCCAAGCAAAAAACCAAAAAGCATTTATGGGAAAGCTTGGATGTTCTCCTTAAGGGCAAAAGCAAATGATCCCCTTGAAGTCACTAGAATACAACTAATAATTAAAAAAGATATGGCCAAAATTTTATCCAAAACATCAGTGTGTCTGATACTGAAGAACAAACTGGCATGTGTATCTATGAGGTGGTCAGCTAGTGATACAAATTCCTTCTCCCTACTCCCAGAGCTACTGTGTGCCACTCTTCCTCTATACAAAGACAATTTGCTTTTCATGTAGTAATGAAGAACAATGTTTTAACAGACAAAGGCACTTCTAGTGTATTATTGTGCTGTCTTTTGAGTAGCGCTAGATGCTGGGAAAAATGGTAATTCACAGTGTGAATGCTTCTCGCCAGAAATGTGGGTTAGAACTGAGCACATACAATCTATGTTGCATAAGGTACAATGGTGAACATTGTGAGAGGGAGAAAAGCCCAAATTATAGCTCTTGCTGGTGGCCAAGAAACTAGCTTTTGTATTATTTTTTTTTCTGAAGATGAAGACAGCCCAAACAAAATCCAAAATATTGTCCTTCAAAGTGTGTATGTGGCTGAATTTAGTAACAATATGTTCATTTTTAGTGTTTGCAAATTCATATAAAAATACATAGCTATATTGCTGAAACACCTGTGTTCCTCTGTTTTTTTCTTGTAAACTGATATAAGGCACAGGTGGCTTCTCATTAACTTATTTCATACCAATATAAATATGCCACACATTTTCTCTTGCTGTAACTATATAATACAAGAAACATGATTGCTACTCATTTAATGTAATCAGTGTTGTGAGGGGAACATTCTGAGCCCTTTGTGAATGGCTCTATTCTGAGGGGATTTACACCCCATGTAAATCTGATTTAAATGGGAGAGTGGTGGAATGTGGCTTTTCTATTTAACCTATGCAAAAATCTATATTCTCCCACCTAGGTTTCTCACTGTGTGATGGGATACTCAGCTGGTACGTGGTGGGGGAGGGGAATAGCACAAGTCCAATAAGGACAGAGAAAGTAGGAAAGGGACTATCTCAAACAGGCAAGTTATACATTTTGATTCAATATTCTGATATTCTTATCAAGGCTTTCCAGAGTGTGACACTGACTCAAACTGCAAACAATAAGGAGAAAACAGCAAACATGTATCAATGTCTTCAGTGTTCTGCAATGATTTCCTTTTTATTTTTTTTTTTAAAGGACCGATGTTACAGCAGAAATAAAACTCTAGAAGAAAACCTGTGAGCTTAACATGTACATCTTAACATGTTAAAGCAAATGTGTTTTTAAAAATTATTTTAGTAGTTTAAAGATATCTTTCTGTTTAAATTTATTGAACTATAGCCAGATTTATTCAATTAAGATAATACACTTCAAGGTTAACTACCATTTGCTGTTCACTTAGGCAAGCTATTGTACAGTTATGTAAATTTCATGAACAGAGACACGACTTGAGTGTCTTAATTACAAGCAAAAAGTGTCATTTAAATATGAATAAGTGAATAGTTGCCTGTATTTCCTGTTCACATTCTGCTGTCATCTTTAAGACCAAGAGCTAACTAGCCATCTATATCATGCTTTCAGTTTTTCCTACTGCTCTAAAAGAAGGAAAAAAAAAAAAACCAACCAAAAAACCCCAAAACCACCAAAAAACCCTCACAAAACAAAGCCTGTCATATAAATGCATGTAAAGCAGATGATGCGGGAATGTCCTACTCTTACAGTTGTTATTAGCACAGTGAATTTTAATTTACCCAGATCACAATGAATAGCAGTAAATATGCAGTATTCTTCTGTGGTTTGCTCTGCATTTCAATATGATATCTATATTTAAATTGTACCATCTATAATTTCTGTGTAAGATCCTTTGATAGTAACTTTCTGACAAGTCTGCTGGGGTTATTTTGTATGCTTCTATTTTCAGTGCTAACAGCAATTATGAATTCCTCTCACTTATTTATGTACACATAGTTGTGTTCAAAATAGTCTGTTTCCTTATTAATTTATAGTCAGTCTAAATTAAATTTTATGTAACAAAAAGTTTGGTAGCAATATTGCCTCATCATCTTTAGGACCAAATTCCCTGTGTTCCCCTATCGTGTTGATAGTTTGGGATTTTTTTCCCATTGTTTTCAATTGTTTGTCTCTCCAAAAATGACCTAGAAAGAAATCTGTTGTTAATCACATATCAACGAGGGAGGGATGATTAGTTAATAAAAACCATGCCTTGTTTCTGCGGACCAAATGGCTAACTCTGGTTCTCAGTACGTACAGAGTCTCTTGAAAGACCGTTCCCATCCTTCAGTGATGTAGCTGCAGCTCTCCCCGAGGAATGAGAAGTTCACTATTCACTCTGTGCTTGCATCACCCTTTCCAACATGTTCCCACTGATACATTAAAGGAATTAATTGCTCATAATGATCTCACCATCTGTTAACAGAGGTTCATACCTACAGGCTGGTGGCATGTGGTGGTCCTATTCAGAAATCAATAGGCAATGCTGGGGGAACGCTTTCCCACATTGCCTTCCATTGCACTCTGAAAAGGGGAGGAGAGCTCAGTGTTGGCCATCTGCTCCTTGTCTTTCTGTGCGAGAGACCTTGATGCAGTCCAGCCCGGCTCTGATCTGACTCCAGTCTGATTGGAATGTGGCTGATCTGAGAGCCTCTCAAAGCTGTGAAAGTGAGTCAAAAGGAGATCCCCATTGTCCGGCGGGGCTGAAAGAAAATGATCACTTTAAAATTCATAACTCCCAGGTGCCCGCCATCTATTCATGGGAAAAACTCTCTGAACTTCTCTTCATTAAAAAGAGAGGGAGTCCAGCTAAAAAGAGAGAAAAGGAAGTAGTTTGTGGGAAATGTGCAAGGGATTTCAGGCTAAACAAATGAGGAATTTGGAATTTTTACTCGTATTAAAGGAACCGTGTAAGGAAAGGGAAGCATTTGTAAAAGCAGGGCCTCTGCACCAGGGGCCCTTCCCTGGGGTCCTTTAGCAAAATAAAAAGGCGCTTTTTTTTTTTTTCTCAGGAGTTTTTCCTCCCTTTTCCTCTTTCTTACCTGTGTGAATGAGGGTAGGAATAGTCCATGAATTAGGCTGTCTCTGCTTTATGTGATAAATCAGAGTGCATTCAGTCTGCCCTCCTCCCCTCCTCCTGCATGTATTTTGTTGTTTAGGCTGCATATAAAGCTGACCTGATAACAAATGTAAACTGAAGCTGAGTATCCTCATGGAGAATTAGAGCTCTGAGGGGGTGGAAGGGCTGTTCTGTCAGCTTGCTGCCTAAACTCTACCCTGCCCCCATGTCCAGCAATCTGAGGATTTGCCGTATCACAGGAAGGATTTTGGTTTTCTTCCCCTCCCCCACTTTCTCCATCTTTTGGCACTACCTCACATTCAGAGGAGGTAAATCCTTACTCATTCCTCAAGTGCATTGCATGTGCTTCCCAATTCTGTGCTTTTTCGCAGGGTCTCACAATATCTTGAGTGGGTTTATGCTTGTTCCTGCGATGTGAAAGGTATTTTTCCTCTGATTATGTGGCCAGAGGTGAGGAGGACCACAGGGAATAACAGATAGTAGACTTTTAGGCAAGAATGGACTATTTTGACCACTTAGTGCAACTACTGCTGCAACAGAGGTGTTGAATTGCTCCTGGTAATTCCAGTTCAGAGCCTATAATTGTAGGCTAACTACTGAATATCTTTCAGAAACATCCAATTTCAATTTAGTGACTTCCAGGAAATGAATCCATTGGTAAACTGCATAGATATTTATCTGTGACCTATTTTCAGTCTAGGGTCTTATCCTGCCCTTTGTGACTACTGTGCTTAGACATATTTGACACCTTATAGCGTGAAGTAAGCCATACAGTGTGTCTGATTGCATGTGCATTTGCTGTCAGGATGTAGTCACTTATCTCCCACCAAAAGCGTTTGTGAAGTTTTTGACATGATACTGACCTGCCTTCCCTATTCCAGGAGTCTTTTCCCATATGACGCACCAGTCTCCTTCATTTCCCCCCCTTATATCATTTGGTAAGAAGAGTAATGGTGTACGACATCTTTTCTCGTTACGATTCAAAGTAGTTATTAGCCTTCCCACTGGGATGTTACTCTGTCCACCCCAACTTTTCTTTTAGATATCTTTTGAGATGGAGCCAGCTGTCTGTGATCACTCTTCCTTTTTTGTTTATTCGACAGTGGGAGGATTGGTAAGCATTGTTCAGGTTCTCTTCTTCCCCAGAAGTTGCTGAGGAAGTAGGCAGCCATCACCAAACAACTGAGAAACAATGTCCCAACAGACCAAGAATGTTTGTCTTGTAATTTTATGGTAATATACTGCATCTCGATTCTCTATTTTTAATCTCTACTCCAGAGAGCGTCTCTGCTGTCTACATCTTCAGTGTCGTTGTGTGTATATTCATCAGGTGAAGCACTCTTCCCACCGTAACCAGAGTCACTATTTGATAGTAACTTCTGGAAACAACTGAGCAGCACCTGACCCTGGCTTATGTTCTGGTGTTGGGAGGTTATGTTGCAATTTACACTGAACAGTCCAGTTTAAAAAACAAACAAACAAAAAACCAAACCAAAAGCCAGAAACCCCAACACAGACATTCAGACTTTGCTTGTTGAGTTGGCATGCTTATCCAGAACTGTGCCTGCTATTTTATATCTGGTAATACGTTCTTTAATTTTGTGATCACTTTCTGTTCTTGAATAGCTGTCTTCTTTCTAGAAACTTTAGATGTATTGTCATGGTTTCGGCCGAATTTACCAAAACGAGACTGACAGATGGCCCTTCTCCCCTCTCTCCCCCCAAAAAAGAGAGAGGAGAGGAAGAGATAAGGAGATTTAGAAGTTTAGGATGAACTCAACTACTTTAATGAAGAATTAATATTAAAATAAAACAAAATGAAAAAAAATAATGAAATAGATACAATATATACAAAACCGTATCAAGCTCCCTTGATGACAATCACGTCACCAGCAGGCACTGGGGAAGTCCCAGACTGGACTCAGCGATGGATGGGAACTGGATTCCAGCTCTGGAGTCAGGAACACACGGATCGGGATCAAAGGCAGATGAACAGACAGAGTCCTCTCTGGACATCGGCCATCACAGGAAGGGGGCTGACCCTTTGATCCCTCAGCTTTTATGCTGAGCATGGGGCAGATGGGATGGAATACCCCAGTTGGTCAGGTTTGGGTCACCTGTCCTGTCCACTCCTCCCCACCGATGTGACCCCTCTACATTTTTTCCGGTTCCGACCCTCTAAGGGGCAAATAACGAAAATGGCTGACCTTGGTTGTTATAGCAATAAGTATAAGCAAGGGCCTCGCTGCATACCATTCCTTGGCATGGAGTACAAACATTGGGCTTATCATTCTGAGAACGAGCAGTTTTCTCCACAATGTGCCGTTAATTTCAGACAGTTAGAAGAGGCCTAGCTAGGATGTAAAATTAGAGAACAGAAAATTGGTTTGGTTTTACTTCAAACTGGGACAATGTATTTATTTAATAACTTGTAAAATTATTTTTTTTTTTTTTTTTAGTCTTCTGTAGTTTGTACTGCAATATGTGGTGATTGATACAGCTATCTGTCATGGTTTCAGCTGGGATGGGGTTGGCTTTCTTGCTAGCATCGGGTGCAGTGCTATGCATTGGATTTGGTATGAGAATAGTGTCGATTGCTGCTAAGCAGTCAAAGCCTTTTCTGCTCTTAATACCATCCTGCCAGCGGGTAGGCTGGGGGTGTACAAAAAGTTGGGAGCTGACCCCTGCTGACCAAAGGGATATTCCATATAGTATGATGTCATGTTCAGCGTATGAAGCTGGGGGAACAAGAAGGAAGGGTGGAACACTGGGAGTGGTAGCGTTTGTCTTCCCAAGTAACTGTTACGTGTGATGGAGCCCTACTTTCCTGGAGATGACCGAACACTTGCCTGCCCATGGAAAGCAGTGAATGAATTCCTTGTTTTGCTTTGGTTGTATGTGCAGCTTTTGCTTTACCTATTAAACTATCTTTATCTCAATCTGTAAGTTTTTTCTCAGTTTTACTCTTTCAGTTCTCTTCCCCCATCCCATCTAGGAGGAGTCAGTGAGCAGCTGTGAGGTCCTAGTTGCTGGCTGGGCTTAAATCATGACACTATTTTTTTTTTTTTTTTTTTTGGTCTGTTTCATAGAATAGTTTGGGTTGGAAGGGACCTTTAAAGGTCATCTAGTCCAGCCCCCCTGCAAGGAGCAGGGACGTCTTCAACGTGATCAGGTTGCTCAGAGCCCTGTCAAATGTGACTTTGAATGTCACAGGGATGAGGCATCTACCACCTCTCTGGCCAGCCTGTTCCAGTGCCTCACCACCCTCATTGTAAAAAATATCTTCCTTCTGTCTAGTATAAATCTACCCTCTTTTAGTTTAAAGCCGCCCCTTGTCCTGTTGCAACAGGCCCTACTAAAAAGTTTGTCCCCATCTTTCTTATAAGCCCCCTTTAATTTCTGGAAGGCTGTTATAAGGTCCCCTGGAGTCAAGTCTTCTCCAGGCTGAATAACCCAAACTGTCTCAGCCTTTCTTCATAGGAGAGATGTTCCATCCCTTTGATCATTTTTGTGGCCCTCCTCTGGACCTGCTTCAACAGTCTTTCCTGAGCTGAGGCCTCCATAGATGGATGCAGTTTGTCTGCCTTGAACTTTTTGTCTCCAACTAGTTTCTCTAACCAGAAGTTAACGAGTGGGGTGCTTAGTATCAGAGCTAACTGAGCAGAAAACTTTAGTGATCTAAAGAAACCAGAAGATTTTCATTGCAAACAGCTGGAAATGTTGTGAAATTGATCATGTTATTGATTTTTCTTATTTCTTTACCTTCAGGACAAATGAAAAGAGGGAGCTTCCAGTGCTTTACACAGTGTATGAACACTGTGTGTAAATGGTGCCTGCCCAATAGAGTTTATAGCCCAAATCAACAAGGCAGATCATCAGCATTTGGAAGAGGTATGGCGGCACTTAGGGAGACTGTTCAAATTGACCTCACACAACGTATGCCAAATCCACACACAAAAAAATAAATAACGAAGTTACTTCTTTAGTTCTCTGATGTTGGGTACTCCAATTGAGTTGGTGTAAAGCTGTGTGTGAATTAATGTTTGAAAAGTGGTATGTTAAAGAGCTGTATGAGAACTAGCACGTTCAAACACCAGTTTTAAAGCAGGAGAGGGTACCACAGTTCCTGTAGGGAGGAGTTTGGCAGGAAGAGTGTGTGATGATCACAGATGGAGAGGAGAAAGCAAGGGGCTTATAATATCAAGGCTATGATTCTATGTTAATGTTTTTTTCAGAAGCAGGTACAGTGTAGATGTTACACAATGTACGACTGCTCAGCTCTATTCACTTTTTCACTTCCAGAAGTTGCTTCTTCTCTGTTGCACAATTCAAGTGTTTGCACTGATGCTCTAAGGAATATCTGATAAGATAATATTTATTTAAAAAAAACAAACCACCACAAACTTTGCAAAGTTAATTGCAGTTGTTTTTTTAAAAAATAATAGAATCGTACTAAGGATACAGCTAAGTAAAGACTTGGGTCAGCAGAATTGAAGGATAGTGGCCACCAATAGGAGTACGAACCTCGAAAGTAAAGGATATACAGACTTAAACCAGGTCTATCATTGGTGGAATAGTAACATGCGGTCACAGCTAAAGATTGTGAGTCTCTTCTGGAAGGTAGGGGCATATGCTATTGGTTCTGGTAACTTAAGTTTCAGTTTATATGTTTGTTTATTTTTTTAAATTTTTTTTTTCAAGCTAGTGCATCAGTAATACATTTGAGAAGGCTTTTGAGTGAGGTAGATTTTCTTTGGGGCATATTATCTCATCCTGCCATTAACTATTTTTTCATAGCAAATACTTTATTTAAGAGGCAGAATAATCCTGTGATTGTGACATAAAATTTGAGAAGTGAACGTGCCATACCAGTATTTTAACATAAAATGTTATATATGGAATTTTCTAATACTGTTTAAAGGAGACGGCATGGGGAGAACTCCCAGGAATGTCATTCTCAGAATCTGAGACACCTACTGCTTTGAGAAAATGCGGTGTGGTGATGCTTTATTGTCAGTAAACACTGTACAGGTTGCCTTGGAGAATCTGCTTGCTGTCTTCTCTACAGTGCCCATGAGATGCTTCTCTCTCTCTCTCTTGTTTATAGAATCTATACAAGGCACTCAGGCATGGTTCTCAAGTGTGGAAAGACACATAAGGATAAGCACTTATGGGGATTTTTCAAGGACACTGAAGTGGTTTAAGTGTTGTTGAGTTCCCTTTGACTTCAGAGTAGCTTGTAAAGCCAGGAAGACTGCTATCTGCAACTTGAGGTCTCCACCTCACTGCTCTGAATATGCTTACCTTTTGTATCAAATTCTTTCTGCTGGGTAGGATGGAGGGAGCACAATGCTGTAGAAGGGTCTATGGTCAAGTTACAGGCTTAAGATATATGACTTGTCATGTTTGGTGCCTTCCATAATCCCAGGGAAGTGACCAAGCCTACCACTTTTTTCCCTTTTTGTGGTACATTGCCTGTTACTAGTACAATGTGTAGCAGCTCCAAGAAGAGCGCTTGAAAGGGGAGATACTTGGTGTTTAGGTCTTCTCTGCTGTGAAATAGCTAGGCTGGGGAATTGAATTTGGATATCTACCCCAGGTGACTTTCCCAATCACTTGGCTCTCATGAGATTGGGGTGGGAGGATAGGCTGCTGATAAGGAATGGCATTTGGACATGTGTTACCTTCCAAGTGGCTCTGCATTTTTTTTGAATGAAAAATGTGAGCTCAGTAAGAAGATTTTGCACAAGCTCTGTTCCAAGTCAGCTCACAGTAAAACTCTGTGTACATAACATACAACTTAAAGTGTGAACAGCAGTCAGGCTTGAGTTCCTTTCCATTCTTCTTTTCTTCCTTAGCTATGCACTTTGAATAGCAGAGAGGGGAAAAATAATGAAAATGTTCTGCTTGGTATTTGATATTTCAAAGGCTGTGAATTTACTCGAAACAAATTTCTTTTTGAGCATACAAATGCTATTCCATTTCAGTTTAAAATCTCTGCCGTGTTCAGTGTTGCTGGTTCTCATTTTATTTTGATTTTTATGATGTATCTGAGAGCAACTGGTACCTTTCCTCTCTTTTCCCTGCTCTTAAAGTGTCAGCACTCAGGTGACAGAGCTGCAGCTTTTTGCTTTAAAATAAAAAGGACAATTTAAAATATTAATGTTAAAGTTTTAAATATGGGAAAACTTGTAGTAATTCAAATATTTTATTAATTTAAAAATCTTAGAATTCTTTACACTAATTTCCATGAATTTTGATGTTTGAGGGTGGTTTTTGTGTATGTTCTTCATTCTGGATGTATACAGCAAATGACCAGTATCTGAAATTGGTTGGTGTCAGTAACTTTGTGAAAAGATTGAAGTGTTTATGATAACGTGATGATCTTAACAGTTTGTTAGGCTAATTTAAAGTCAGAATTACTATTTGGGAAAAGAGAGGTTGTGGGCTGAATTGTTCTACAACAGACTTCTTACAGTAACTAAACAAGGTTGCAAAGTGTTTGGGATTTTTTTTTTTGCTCAAACCAAATCTGTGGCAGAGAATGACTTTATAAACTTGTGTATAAAACTGTTGTGCAAGTGAAATATAAAACACGTACATATGTAAATAAAATGTGTAATTTTGCATTTATTTCATATAGCTTTATTTATTTCAAGAATGCTAAGGAAATGCATTGAGTTTTTTAATCTGTCTTCTTCACATTTAAAAACGGCTTACCTGGTTTTGCTTGCAGTTGAGAGGAAACTTTTTCTCTGGTTTACCATCTGTATTGAATCCACCTAAATTCAAGTTGAAGGGTCAAAGATTTTTGACAAATGAAAACAAGATTACAAAATCATGTTCCTCGTAACCTCTACTAGAAATGAAGCTGTTAACTGTATTCATCCATTAGAAGAATCATGACCATGGTCCAACCTCAGAACTGTAGCTCAGATGGTGCCCTCAAATTTCCCTTGGCATTTTGGAGAACTTGCTTAATTGCTCTGTGCATCAGTTCCCCACTTGTAAAACCAGGTGAATCGCATTTCTTCAACTTCCATGAGAACAGAAAGTTTGGATGTTGTCATGCTGGGAGCTCTATAAGCATTTCAGAGTGATGGTTTCTCTGTTGCAGAGTTCTGACGCTGAGTCTCTGAATGTCCGTCTTGCTCATTGCTTGGTCTCCAGCAGTGACCAGCTGCAGATGTCTGGGGAGCGGTATGAGAACAGGGCATGCATGCAGTGATACTTTCCCATAGTACTGCCTTAGCCTTCAGTGATTTCATACTCTGGATAGTCCCAGGCTAGGGCTGATATCTTTCTGTTTAATAGGCCTTGCTGAAGTTTTCTTCCAGAGGCAACATGAAGTCATGCGCTGCTGTTGATCTTCTTACTTTTGGGGAAAAGTGCAATAAAGTGAGTCATTCCAGATGGCAAAAATATAGAAGATTATTAGACCTCAATATGTGTGTGTGTGTGTAGTTTATTGGTGGGGTTGTTGTGGTTGATTATAATTCAAGTTAATTTTTATTTGATGTCCATGTTTATATGCAGTTGGTATTGTGATAGTTCTTGACATTGTTGGACCATATAGTCAGATTTATGGCCTGTTTATGCCACAGGACGTCCCAGTTCCCATTGAGTGATACCTTCCAATTTGTGCTCCTGTCTGAGTAGCAGAGCATGTAGGGGAGCAGCTTTTGCTGGACTGCTGCTGCTCTCCTTCTGTGGACAGGCAAAAAATGGTGAAGGCTGTTTTTTTTTTTTTGTTGTTTTTTTTTTACTTTCAGCAATTCACTGTTACTTAACCGTTTGATGTAGTATAGAGTAGAAAAGTAGAAAGCAATTTGTGCCAAGTGTGAAGATGAAATGAGTCATTTTTCTACTTCTCTTCAAATTCCAGTGTACAGATAAAAGTTTCTGAATCCTAGGTTTCCATTCTTGCCACTTTGTCAGGCCGTGGCCAGCTTGTGTGTAAATATGGATAAAGTTGCAACTAGAAGCTCAAAGGTTCTGAAGTCTTCGGGACTTTGCCCTGCATGGAGTACCAGTACATCCTGTCCCTTGTTTTCAGAAATGGGTACTAGTATGAAGAGGTAACCAGTGTAAAGCAGAAATATATAAAGATGCTTGTGAAGTGTTTAGAAAGGGATGAACTGGATTTTATGCAGCTTGGTTGGATAGGTTAAAGTGGAATAGTTTTGTACGGAGAGGACACCGCATGCTGATTGAAGGGGCAATTTGGAAGGAAATGATAAAATAATTATGGAAGCAGTGGACAAGAAGGATGTAGCTGGTGGGACATGGCTAAAATGTGGGAGTAGGTATGTTTCAGGTGCATTAAATACCAAATATATGCATTACACTGAAGAATTAAGGACAAGATTACAAGGGAAAATTTTAAGCTGCTATTTTGATCTGATCTGAATTGGGATTAAATGTTTGGGAGGTGCTGTTTTCTGATTGCCTGCAGATCCTTCCTCTGTTGGGGTGATGTGGGATGATTCACTGCCTGGCTGGGGTTGACCGAAAGGAAAGGTAAAAGAAAATAAAAGTATGATTATACTATAAAATTTCACATAAGCTTCCTTGTGTAGGCCATTTTCTGATGTTTTACATTAGTGGGATTGTATCCAGTGATTTTGGGGATATAAACCCTGACAGAAGGTAGTTGGACTTCATTTTACTGGGAAACTAACAAAACCTTGTAGTAAAGCCTGGCAGCAAGGTAACTTCTCTCAGATGTGTGGAATAGACTTGGCAAACCAGGAGGGTAAGTATGCTGTGGTCTGTAAGCAAAATGATCAGAAATTAGTCTATAATAATTCCCTACTTTCTAAGTGAGCAAGATCTTTCCTTAAGATTTGTAATGCTAAAAGAAAAACAATAATAACTTGGCTTGATATTTCTGAGTGTAAGAGAGAGAGCCCCTACTTTAGCCTGTCACAATGGATGCTTTACTTACTTCTATATGATATTCTAGCATAACAATCATAAAAATGAGGACTGTAATACTCTTTCTTGAAGACACATTCTGTTTTCTTAAAAATGCAAGATTAATTTTGTACTTTAGTGGTGTGCCCCTTCTTTCTTGCATATGGACTTTCTAAATGTTATGAAGATGCTAAAAAATTTCCACACCATAACCCACTTGTTTATACTATATGTTTGTGCAATATGGTGTAGGAGTAAAAAAAAAAAAAAAAAAAAGCCCCACAACTGAAAAACCCTAGTTACTTTTCAGAGTTCCTTTTCAGAGATAAAAGTTAGGAACCAAAGTCCAATGCAGCAAAGTATTTCCATCCAATAATAGGTGTATTGAAGCTTCAATGTTATGTTTAAGACAGAGGGGATTCTATTTAGACATTTCTTCAGAATCTCATTCTGTCTCTGATTATAAAGCCTTAATGATCATGGGAACAGACAGCTAGGTCTGCAGCAAAAAGAGTAAAGAAGTGTCCTACTTTTAGGCTGTACCTTCGCCACAGAGAAGAGCTGATTTTTATGGCATGTTCTGGGGTTCAGTAAGTTTAGGTTATTTTGATCTGTTAGGAGGAACGAATTCCTACATCAAGGAACGTTCTCCTACAAGCTTCCTTTCTAATGATCTCTATTACTCCGTGTGTGTGCCTTTTGTACTAATTAGCTGGCAAGACTAAAATGCATTGGAATACCTGAGTCTGCTCTATAAAACATCATTTATAAAAGAGTTCACTTTGGAGGGAAATCTGAGAGGGTAGTAGTGGCAAAACAAGATATTTGCTGGTTGCTAAATGTATTTCAGTTTTGAGTTTAACTTGTGGATATGTTCTTTAGTGATTTGGAATTTCCTTAAATCACATGTATTGCTGCTGCACATGAACAAACACCACACCCCTCCCCACAGATACTCAGAGGCAGAACTTGATCTTCCAGGCTTATTGTTCTTTTTGCTCAAGAAACCATATTTTAAAACATTTTTCCAGGAAATATTATTTGTCTTTGTAAGAATTTATATATCCTTGTTAGTTTTATACTTACTGGCATGTGCTTAGTGCTGTGTTTCTCTACTGAGCAGTGACTGTATTTTAGTATTAAAAACTTTTAATGTAAAGGCTTGTTTTCAATAGCTTTTTTTTGGAGTAATTGTTCTTCCCTTATATCATATGTAGAAAGTAAGGAATTACTAAGGAACCTGTTTCAAATGTGTATTTTCAATTTCAATGCAGTCTGGAATTACTTGTGTTTCCAAAGAAGACAAGGAAATAATCATCAGTGCCTTAGCTGGGATGTGAGTTAACGTTTGCACTAGCCATAGAATTTTTTTCAATTAGCACTCCCTTAGAAAACCCGTTCCCCCAGCTTTTGTCAATGTGCTGTAGGAGAAGAAGAGCAAATAGATTGGAAATGCTCTGCAGCTCAGGCTCCTGGGAAAATGTAACAGGTGTTACAGCTCAGCTGGGTATGAGCTTTATGAAAAAGACCCTCTCAGACTTTACCCATAGAATTCCCTTTCCTAGCCAGAGCTTCAAGTAGGAAGAAACTAATGACTTCATTACCATCTCAATTCTGGGAAATGCTTGGTCCAGACCTGAATCATTAAAGGAAAGGTATAGCACTCTGCGTGACCTTACAAGATCAAAATGTTATTTAGAGCAATTCCATTAGTCAAGGCTATAAACCTGAAAGAACACACCCTTTTGCGTTTGCTTTTAGGCCATAAAATGTGTGTGTATGTCACGAGGAGGGGGGCAGGAGGTGGAGGCTTGGGGAGGGGGGGGGGGGGGAGAAAAAACATATTCTGCATTCATTGTGCAGCACAATTTCCTATGCTTTCTTTGAAAAGCCTCCACTTCCAGCACTTCTTCCCTTCACCCCGTGTTGTGACACGTTTAATGGCTCTTGTCATTCTCACTCTTCTGGAGGTTTCTAATTGGGGATGATACTGAAGCCAAGAATGATGTCAAAATTTCAAGCCATACAAAATGAAATATATTTCTTCTTTAATGCTGTAGTAGTTAAAAGCAACTTTTTTATTTATTTATTGCATCTTTTGCTAGCTTAAAAAAGAGTAAGAGAACAGCATGACATACAGAAGACTGACTTAGGGGTTATTTAGCTTTTCTCCGTTGCTGCTTTTGCAGTTATAAGGAAAAGAAGCCTTGGTTGGTGAAACTATATTCTTGCTAGCTGTCTGGAATTTCTTTACATAATGATAATGCTAGATTTGAAACCCTGTCCCAAAAATCTTTCAGTAGTAAATTGAAATGTTCACCTTTTGGAAAATTTTAATGGACTTGGTTAATATATGGAGAAACTAAATGTTTTTCCACACAAGCTGCTGTGAAGCTTTGTCTTTTCCTACACAAACCAACCTCCACAGATAAAGGTGGGTATAAGCTAACATGAAGAAATGTCTTATGCCTGCTTTAGGAAGATATTTGCCAAGAGGGAATAGAGGCATGGTGCAGTGTTTTGTAGAAGGTTGGAAGCCTCTGTGATATATAAGTGTTCACAATGCCTGAATCTCATGTCCAGAGGGAAACTGGGTGTGTCTTGTACACCAAGCCAGTGATGTGAGTCACTTCATCAGGTACTAATGGGCACTTGGTGGACATGTGTCTGTGTTGGTATTTCTTGAAAGTGAAGCCTTTAAAAGGCAAGACTTGTCCATGAAGAGCAGGACAGTTCACTGATGGTCTCATAGCTGAACTTCATCCAGATGCATCTGTTCGTGGTTGTTGCAGTGGTTACCTATGCACTCTGGCCTCTTCCCCAAAGTAGTCTTGCCTTGTAGTGATCCTTTCTACAGTGAAATTTTGACAACCCATTACCACAGTTGTTTTATTTTAGCTCTCCTTTCTCGAACAGGTAAATTCGGAGATTGGAAGCTGGACTTTGAGATTAGCATTAGAGATGAGGTCTCACTGATATTTTTCATTAATACACCCTAGGATTTCCTTTCTTTCTTGCTGCTGTGTGATACTGGCTGCTCACTTTCACCAGTGATCACCTGGTTTTCCTGGTTTCTCTTCCTTGTCCTTTTCTAGTGATAAACACCGTAGACTTAAGAATGGCATTAGCCCTTAAATGTATGAGCTTGCACTTCATACTATTGAGTTTCGCTTTTATTTGATCCCTTTAATCCTCAGTGGATCGCATTTAGTCCACCCCAATGATCACATGAGCAAATGCAACAGACACCTCTTATTTCCCATGAGAGTACTATGTGTGGTGTTTTTGTTGCCTCAGATTTATGCATTCCTTAGGCTGAAGTTCCAAGGCAGTTAAGTGGGCAAACACTGTACACTTACTAATGACAGTTTTGATATATGGAAATGGGTTTTTGAGCCTGAGCCATCTACAGCAGGTCTGAGCAGTACTGTGTTACATGAATTAGGTTAACCTGGGTATAGGAAAAGTATAGCTGTGCTAGCAGGACGTTGTTTTCTGAGCTATCACCTGCTGTGATGCTGCATTTTGATGCTCAGCTATATCCTTAGTGTGTATGTCTTATTAATTTGGCTTTGCTTACAAGCCCCTCTCATTCTGTAAGTATCTCTTGGGTGTTTTATCTCTTGGGTTACTATGGTGGGTGGCAGGCTGTTGTGCTGAGTTCTGAGAGAACGATGAGAAGGCGTACAAACTAACATCTATCGTCTCCCTGAAATATGCTGATGTGACAGCTTCTTGGACTGAAAATGCACGCTTCTGGCAGAAGTCTTCTGACAGGAGAAGCAAGCAGTTTGGTTACTTAAAAGTAGCACAAAACAAATCCCTTGCTGAATATTGATCTGTGATACTAATTTGTTCTATGAAAAAAGTAGGTGGGTTATTGTGCACAAACGCTGAATGGACTGTGTGAGGTTGTTTGCAACCAAGAACAAAAATTCTGTTGCGTAGTTTAGCCTCTAAAACCCAGAAGTACCCTTAGAAAATCAACACTGCAAAGATTTGTTGTTTAGAGTGCTGCTGAAACAGAATATTCAAGGTGGAAGAGATTTAGAAAATTGCCAAGTATACCCATTAAGAAGAAAATACTGGTAGAGCCCTAATTATGGAACATCTACTGGCACTTGCTAGTTTGTACTTCACAGTTCCCTTTATCCAGGCACCTGGGAGGACTACTCTAACAGGAGTTACCTAACGCTCTTGCTGCTTCTCTGTGGCAGAGGAGCTCTTCAGGTAGTTCAAGCCCAGATGCTCTCATCCAGGCATTTTCCAGTGAATCAGTTTTGTGCACCTAAATAAAAGCAACTTGGTCCTCTGGAGTGTTGCCATAGTTATATGTTTTGAATGTATCTATTTTGTGCAGCCTTGTTGTGTTGAGTCCATTTTGCAGATGATGTGCCTTACAGGTGAAGGTGGAATTTTTCACTTTTGTGTTCGTGTGAGTTTTGCCATGATGACTGTGCACCTAATATGAGCAGAAAAGGCGGCTGGTGTCAATAGTTTTTCTGGATGGGTGATAGCTGAGGGCGATTTTAAAAAAAAAATCTTCAGTAACTCTGACCTGTATTCTATAAAGTGGATTCTTTTGTGAGAACCTTATCAAAATTGCATTTTGTAATTAAACAGCATGATATAATATCTTAGGCATGATTGGGGTGTTCACCACCATGTCTTTATAAACTATTCTGAAACTATTTTCTGACTCCCATATGGTGTCCACTCCCTGACCCATGTATAGTGCTTAAAGGCTGCATGCTTACCTGTCCTTGCCAGGCATGACAAACTGGAACTATTTAGTAACTGCTCAATGACAACCATGCTTTGCACAGAAGCAATCAACAAGATAGGCTGTTAGTTAATTGGATTTGATTATGCCTATTGGAAGAACTTTTATTCTGATACAGATAAACGTGTTGCTAATTCTCTTGCTCTGTGTGTTTGCAGCTCACACATTCTTCTTCGTGTGGTTTCTCGCAAATTAGATGAAAGCACCATTCTTGTGCTAGTGTTGCTTGTTAAAAATACTGGTACAGCATGTCTCAGACCATATCGCTGCTTGAAAGGTCTAGAATGTCTGCGTGAAAGGCTAGTGTTAGAATAATTTGAAGGGTTTGTTTTGCATTCCGGTATTGGTCTGAAGTCAGGACTTGCCCGATAGCTTCTTCTTTCACTTGTGAAAATACAACAACAGTCCTTTCTTTAGCAGTATACCGTGATGTGTATTTTTTTAAAAAAAAAAAAAAAAAATCGAAACAAACAACCCCAGTTAGGAAAGTCTAAGTATTGACAGTTTTTTTTACTAATCAGGTGAAATGTATGTATCTGAGTGTAGGATCGTTAAAATAGCCATTTTTCCTTCACCTGATGGTGCTTGCAGTTTGTATTTCCTGACACTAGAAGTTCATTGTATTTAATAAGCAACTTCCTATTGCATTAGCAAATTTCCATCTGGTTGGAAAGCTACCTGATTCTATTACTATATTTGTCTTCACGGCTATGATGCAAAACATAATTTACTTATAGCTTTGTAAATATGGCTAATGCAATGATATGTACATCATATTACCCACAAAAAGGTTTTGCTTTGTGCAGAGTACTTCTGAATTTATGAATGAACAGAGAACATGAGCAGAGAGAAGCAGCAGCCATCTCCTCTATAAGCCTGGTGATGTCCTAGAACTTTACAGAGGCATTAGAAGGAAAATTTGAGGAAAGGGTAAAAAGGGGAAATAAAATTACTGGCTGAAAATGTCAATACTCTGTGTGTGAGAGGGAGAAGGGCAGTACCTACATTTTACATGTGAACAGGATTTTGGAGGAGGAACAGGAACATGAGGAACAAGATTTACCTGCCCTTTGGAAAATCAGAGAATGCATGGGATGATAGGATGTCTCCCTGAAATCTTACTCTGCTTTATCTATAAATTAGCAGCATCATAAAAAATCTGATTTGAAGCTTTAGAAATGGCTGGGGAGGAACTATTGAATGAAACATTAATAATAATGGGATTTTATCACCTGAATTTTACCAGTCTCCAAGAAGCCCCAGCAAATAAGTAATCTTTGTGAATTCTCTCACTAATGGGGCAATATGTACAGTGTTACTCTATGCCCATTTTAGAGGTGTTCAAAGGAGGTGTGGGTGGCTTTACTGACTTGCCTATTGTCACGTAAGGACTCTGTAGCAGATGGGAAATTAAGCCAGGAGTTCAGAGCTGTCTCCCTGAGACGCTTACAACAAAATCCCTTGTGGGAAGTGTCATATAGAAACATTCCTGCTCTGAAGAACATACAGACTAGATGTGAGCAGAAGGGGGTGAAATGCCTTCCCCAAGGGAAGCGAGTAGTAGAATTTGGGGTTTTATTTTTTTAAAGAATCAAACAAAAACCCCAAACAAACAAAACAGAAAACGGAGCATTTGCATGTACATCAGTACTTTGTCTTCTGGTGGTAAATACGTGATAGCACAGGGTATTGCAATATAGTAGTGTGGCCGTAGGAGGATGGGAAGGGTAGGAGACCTTCTTTGAGAAAGCTATCCCACTGCCTTCTGCTTCTTTCAGCTCTTCCTGTAGCTGACCTTGGTATCACTGCAGAGCTGCAGGTTACCCAATACTGACAGCAACAGGACCACTCTGTGGGACTCAAGCATGTTGATTTCCAAATGACACCTCTCAGTTTGACATAGCTGGGAGACGTGTGTATCTCTTGCCACCTTACCTACAGTTTTGAATGGCACTCAGGTAGCACCATGTTACAAGGTAGTTGTATTACTTATGCTGATATCATACCTTTCTATTCCAAGGGGGTATATGGACGTTTTATGCAGGAAACAAAGTGGACCAAACTACATGAAATGATGTTACCCCTTGCTATCAACAGATAATGTGGGGATAGCTTGTGGCTTCCCCAGTGCACGGAAAGACCACAGAAATGCTGATAAATTATTTGCTATATGTTTTTCCACTGCAAATTAGTGCATTGATGAGGCATTCAGCAAAAGCAGTGTTTGTCTTTCTGAAGATGTACAAGTATATTTACCAGTGAGTACTAATGAAGTGTGCTTGTGAAGGAAATGAAGCCTTCATGTGTGTGTAATTATGTCCCCTTCCTTCCATGATAGCTGCCAAGAGCTTGATAACAAGAGTCCATCACCTATAATAGCAATAGGGATTTTGTCTGTTATCTGCCATTTACTCTGTATGTTAAGAACCCTGGAGGAACCCTCTCTATAAAAGGTGATGGATGTCAGGCTTAAATTCAGAAGTGCATCCATGTTGTTTTCAAAAATGTGTGAGTTTAAAAATCCTAAGTCTTATTGACGTACCACACTGAGCATCTGGAATCAAGCATATCTAACAATTTCATCTGAAAGCTCTAAATATGTTCCAAAGTCTGTTGTTAACTTCATTCTTAATGAGGACCTATGTAAGATCATCATATTCTCATTGCTAAAGAAGTGTATGACAGGGTCACTCATCCTCTCTGGAAATTGAATGTCTATTCAGGTGTCAAGATAAAGAGCTTTGAACCTAACTCGATGCAGCAATGTTTGACAGAATTGACTGGAATTTCCTTGTTTCATCAAATGTTTCATAGGATAGCCTAACTCTATACACTAATGAAATCCTGTAAGATGTCAGGTTGCAACTGTACTATTAATATACTGAGAAAGAAAATAAAGAGCTCCCTGGGAAAGCACGTGATGCTAGATTTCAGAATTTGTCTAACTAGCTGCATGTGTTGGCTGCATAATGGATGCTCTAAAAAGAAATCAGTCCCAGAAATGGAGTAATGTTCTTTAATTCTTTGTTAGCAAGTAGGTGTTATATCAAGGGTATAGCCATACAGTAAATATCAATGATCTCTATGAAAGAACTATGCAGATAGTCTTTCTTTCCTAATGAGCACAGGTTTTTTCCTGAAGGAGATTATCCTTCTCTTGCTATTGGGAGAAAAAAGGGTGAGATGGTTTTGAAAATCAGTCAACTTTAAGGTGGTTGCACATTCAGTTTTCAAGCATACGTGCCCTTGTGTGTTTAGCATCAGTGTTTATCTAAGTGTGATTGTGTTCAACTATCTTGCAAAAAATATCATTGTTTGGTGTTTGTGCTAACTGCCACTAATTATATTTTTTGGGTTAAAACCAGTCAAACTGAGCATCTGTTATGTTTGTGAGCATCTGGCTAGTGCATCAGGAAAAAACTATCCCTGGATGTGGAGAGAGGTGGAGGATGGAATAGTTAACTGCCTGAGGAAAAGCTCCCAGCCACTGGGGAGATTGGTCTTAGTCCAAAGCTGTACAGTATTGGGTCTGATAAGAAGCCTGCTGAGCACAAAGAGGACAGTACGAAGTGGCTATGATGGTCACTGCCAGAGCTACTGCAGAAGCATCTGTTTTTGGAGACAATTGCCTTTTTGGCCAGTGACCATAGTTTCTGTATATATGTAGCCATGGGTTCATTACAGTGCATCCAATGAGATAGTACTCTGCTGTATTTGGTGCAGGAGCTAAAGAATTCCCATTTTGCCTGGAGTTGGACACCAACAAATGCAACAAAGGCTTTATTAATGACCAGGTGGGCGGTGAATTGCCAGCACCTTGATCAGGAACTGGCAAGAGGCGTCAGAAACAGAGTCAGCTAGAAATGGGGATTGAGAAGAATGAGAAGTGAGATATTAGTTTCCTCCTCCACAGGTTTGTGATGGTCTAACAGTTTTGGAACCAAAACCCCAATCATTCAGCTGATAAATATTGAATTATTAATTATGATTGGTTGCTAGGGTATTGTAAAAAAGGGATAATACTTGTTTGCTTTTTTTGAATGTTTAATTTTTTGGAGGTGTTGTTAGGACTTGTGTCAGTCTGAGAGACAGGACCTTTTACGTAGAAAAGAAAGCTCATGTCATCCTTATAAACTGTGAAGCCCAGGTGTATCAGAATTAGGTATTGGTGTATAGTAGATTCCAACTGTTGTGATATGCATTTCTTGCCTCCCTCCCTCCCCTGCTTCCCCTGGCAGTAGATTGGTGAAGCATGAATGAGAGCTGACTTTACATCCCTACCCTATCCAGGAGAATTGAGGGTCTCCAGCTGATGGGAAAATGGAAAAAAACGTAGCTTGATGGCATTTATACTGCTTAGTACAGGTAACACTTAATCCCTGTAAATGCAAACTATGTTTCTACATTCTGCTATTACTCTCAGAATAAAATAGATACAGAAAATCAGGGTTTAAATATAATTTCTTATAAACTGTAAATTTTGCTGCTGAGTAAAATTTTACTGTATGCAGTAAAAATTGTTAGAAGTGTTATACTCTATTCCACAGCAAAGTAGAGTTTGGAGCTTATGCACCCTCTTCAGTGTGTCAGTAGGGAAGCCTATGTGCAGTCCAGGAATGAAACATGACGATTACTTTATCCCAGAGTAAAATGGGTAACCAGTATTTCGTAGTTGTCCTTCCTCTAGAAACTGGAATATTTACTCAAATTCAATCCAGAATGTTTATACAAAATGGAAAATATCAAGGCAATTCGATCTATTTCTCATGTTATAGATGACCAAGATGCAGTGAATCTCACTTGTTGGTTCAACCATCAGTTTGCTCCTGATACTAACAGAAAATGCAATGAGAATGTCGATCCATTGCTCTGCAAGGAAGTGGATGGAAAAGAGATAGAAACCAGTAATGCAGCTAACACAAACTCTGTTGTTCTGTCTGGTGATAATCTGGTAATCCTTGCTCAATTTCCTTCCAGTACAATTAATTATTTTTGTTTGTTTTTGTTATGAGAAAGTGTGTTGTGATAACTTCCTTTAGCAGCTCAAAATGTAACACCAAACTCCCTGCTGGCATGACTTCAAGAGCAGATTTGTGCCAGCAGATAATTTGGCCTAGATTATTTTTAAGAAGGTTGTCAGTCTTGTTTTTCTCTATTACATGCTTACTGTGGTAATATCAAATATTTATGCTACTGATTACAGTTTTAACTCTAAACAGACTCGGTGGAGTAATCTCTTGACCTGTGAAGTGACAGAGACAGCCCCCCTCATATAGTTGTTTAAAATGAGAATGATTGCTCTCGTGAAAATTTTTATTTAAACTGTATTACTAGAAATCTCAAAACTGTGGCTTTTTCCTGCAAGTATTGTCCTTTTTTCCCTTGCTGAAATAGTTGATGAAATTCCTTCATCACAGACCTGGGACTGAATTCCGTGGTGCTTTTTTTTTTGGACATAATTATGCTCACTCACCTGTATATAGATACGCACATATGAGTATGCGTGGACACGCACATGCAGTCAAATGCTCTTCTTAGCTTCAGGAGGGTGAAAGATGAAACATTAACATCCCATTAGCTGCAGGGTTCACACACGGGGTCTGTAAAGAAATCTGGCTTTCGGTTCCAGCACATGTTGAGAGAAAAACATAATAAACATAGGTGCTTCTTACATCACTCACTAGCTTACTGATGTATTTGTGTCCTTGTTCCCTCCCCCTTGCCTACAACCTCTTGCATCTCCTTGGGACACAGACTCCCCTCCCCTATAGGAAGTCTTATTCATTCATGTTTTGAAGGAATTTCTTAATTCTTTTTCAGCAAGATTACCGCCATCCGTGCCCCTTTTCCTTCTCTCTGCCTTTACCAGGGGGAGAGAGAGGAGAAGGGCCTGCCCAGATGGTTGAGGACCAAAAAGAAGGAACATTTTCTCATGCTTTTAAAAAGACCACTTTCTTTCCTGCCTAATATTTAGCTCCTTCAAATGCAAATGGAGAGGTTTCACTCCAAGGTTAGCATAACAATTATGGGAAAGCTTTAAATCTGAAGCATTTGTTTACACGATGAAAGGAGTCCACAGTCCAAAAGCTCTGAGGCCAGGGCTTTTCAGTAGCTATTTTCTGACTAAGTAGTGAACTGCAAGTCAATTTTAAACCACAAAGAAAACCAATTTATATCAGTGTGTAAGCTAATTTTGGAGGGAGTTCTACATTATAAACGATGGTGTTTTTTTTTAAAGTGACTGTTACTGAAATAAACTCCGGATTCCTCCCTCCCCCAGCCCTTTGCATGTTGCTGTTTAATGAGCCCCCAGATGTCTTGGATGCTAGTGACCATTCCCCACTGTCTTCAGAAGAAGGGACATGCAGGAACTGGGGAATCAGTTTCATTAATACCCAGGTGGATGGTTGTCCAGAAACTTTTACTGATGCTCAGGAGTGAATTCCAGTTGGGCAGAACTCTTGTCAAATATGTATTTTCCTATCTTGGTTTCTGTTTAACTTGCTTCCCTGGTTGCCCACTCTCTGAGTGCAAACTTGTCTTCGTGAACTTTTCATTGCTGTGGACTGTCAACTCTTGGGATGTAGTTATTCTATGGAAGCTGTAGGACACTTCTATTGTGAGCAGATTCGTATTTCTCCATTACTGTTCTTCTAGTATGCCGTAATCCTGAAATAATATTAATGCTATGTAAAACTACTTGACAACTAGATGTTTCCATTTCTTTTGCTGGTTAGGTCTTTCCTCCAAAAGTCTCTTTTGTCACTGTTCATATTGACTTCCAGTAGCATCAAAATACCTGTAAGTCGCTCAGGCATTTTGCTGAATTTCTCCTTTTATAAGGTTGGTATAGTAGAAATGTGATGCTGCTGCTTCTCCTCCTAGACAAGATTACAGTCAGATTAAGCACATCAGAAGTAACTTTGGCCAGTGATGCTAAGAGAGGAGTATTGTATTGTCCTGGTTTGGGGTGGAGCAGAGCCAAGTTTCTGTTCAGTGAGTGAGGCACTTGCTGCTGTGGCAACCAGGGTCAGCTGACTTGGTTCTTTACCCCATGGAGGATTTACACCTGTAGGGAGGAGTGGGCAGGTCAGGTGACCCAAACTGACCAATAGGGTATTCCATCCCCTCTGCCATGCTCAGTATAAAAGTTGAGGGACCAAAGTGTTCAGGTTGGCTCTTCTTTGAGGGCTCTTCTTCAGCACTTGGCTCTCTCTGATGATTGATGCCCGAGGAAGACCCTGTCAGTTGGTCTACCTTCAATCCCCATCAGTGTTGTTCCGGAACCAGTCTGGAAGTTTCCCCAGTGCCTGCTGGTGACATCTCCTCGGGACCTTGATATGGTTTTATATATTGTATAATATGTATATATATGCACATATGTATATGTATAGTATCTATTTCATTCTTTCCTTTTTTATTTTATCATTAACATTTTATTAAAGTAGTTTAGTTTTCCCCTAAACTCATAACTCTATCTCTCTTCCTCCTCTCCTTGGAGCAAGAGGTGGGGGAGAGCATCTGTCGTCTTGTCATTGGCCAACCTGTCCCAAACCGCGACAAGTATATTCTTGCCTAGGTGCCAGGACAATATAATCAGCTAAAACCAAACAAGACCTTATTTTTTGAAATACATTGCCTGCTGCAAACTCTGTCTTGAGTTCATTCACGTGAATGGCCAAGGAGCTTCCACTGGTCCCAAGTACTTGGGGGTTTTAGCCTCTTCACTCCGGAAGAAGTTTTCTTTATGGAATGCCTTGGAGAAGGTTTTCAGAATGCGGTTGTTTCCCAAGAAAGGTGGCTGCTTTCTTTCACAAGAATGTACAAATGCCACAAAATCCTGCGGTGCTGTTCTTAGTGCCATAAGCTATATATTGAGAAGCAAACACTTGGTTTATTCTCCCTAAGCTTTCAAGGGGGTAGAAAACAGAGAATCCTAGAAAGCATAGCTGGAGGCATCCTCAATAGGCTATCCAGTCCATCTCCCTATCCTCTGGCAAGATCACCTATAGCAATGTCTTTCCTCAGAAATGCTTGTCTAACCTGTCATGTGAACTCACAAAATACTTTACCACTGTAGAATCTGGCTCCTAAATGATCACCTGACTTGCCTGCTCTTGTGGGGACAAACCACATAAAATAAGTGGTTCTCTTGATTGTTAACTAGAATTAATCCATCCATAAGAGTCTTGAATTTGTTGAACTCATGAATTGCTTTGAAAACATTGTTTGAAACTGCAGCAAACACAGCCAGACTGATCAGTAGGAACAAAGTGAAAGAAACAAATGCAAAGCAGCAAACAGGCTTGAGTGAACCTCAGTGGAATCTCCCACTGAGAAAAAACTGCAAAGTATGGAATTGGTACTAGGGTGCGAGAAATGTGAGAAGCCTTGTTTCTTATAAGGCCATTTCTGCGTGGTTCAGCCTTTGTACTTAGTCTAATGAATCTGTTGATGTGGGTTTATTGTGTAGCAAGGGAGTGTGTATTTGGATTCCAATACAACTTACTGGTTGATTGAAAAACTGTGATGATGTGTTTTAGTGTTGGTGATGGCTGAAACTTGGTATTAGAGTAACTGTTATGGAATTAATAACCACTAGATTTTTGTCCAGGAAATTGTCTAATACGATTTCTTAGGTAGCTGTAACTGGTATCATCTGCTGTTCGTCCTTTGGAGTTGGTTTACTTCTGGGTGAAGGGACTTACTTTCTACTTTGATTCCCATTAGCATAAGATTATATTAGTATGTATCAAGGAATGCCTTAACTCTACAGTAAAGATCCAGCTCTATAGGTGAAGCACTGTAATCAAACTATATCTGTTTGGTTGTTTTAGAAGCAGAACTAGTGCGTAATATCCAAGTGTATCTAGCATTTGATTGCTTACAGCAAGGCATGCATGATGTAGTATTCCATATGACACTGTTAGATCTGTTATTTTTATTTTTTCTTAATAAGTAAATTGTTTTGGTTGATCATGTAGAGGAAAGAATGGGGGCAGCTCAGCTACTGGTCCCAAAGTTTACAGCTCTGCCAGACATTCCTTGTTTCTTGCACATAGAAGCTCCTGAAGTCCTCTCTGCCCACCATGTGAGCTGGCCATATGTGGGTGAACTAGAATTTGGAAATAATAAATTTTCATTAATGCAGTACCATGCTGAAGCTTTTTAAAAGGATTTTCTTTGAAGTGATTTAAGTTCAATGGAAAATAAAAAGGTAAAGTTTTCTTTAAAAAAAGTAACCTTATGAGACTCCAAGAAGTTATTTTATATCATCATTGTGTAATACACTGCATATAACTTGCGCTCTCAAAGAATGATTGGATTAACCAAACAATCTCTCATACAGCTAACAACACCTAATAACTGCCTCATTTGTGGAAGAGTCTCTGTCTTTTCTCTTGCTTTTCATCCCTTAATGCATTTATTGGACACCTAAGCTCTTAATACAAATGATTTAATGCATAACTCTACTATGGAAATATTCACTACTTTGGTCTGTGATTGGAGTGCTTGGGGTGCGATTATGATGTAAATAGTAAAAGAAGTTCTGCAAGAAGTGTACTAAAGTCTTAAACTCTCTTAAAACTGCTTATCGCACTTGTTGCTGTAGGTATGATCCTCTTTTTTTTTAATGTGTTCGTAGTTCTTTTGCTGGATCATCTCTAAGGTTTGCAGATTGTAATGACCCTATAGGAGTCATTGTAACTTGTGTTTCTGGTGATTTCTACTGTGAAGAATTAGTACATGTGCTATCCTGTTGTAGATCTGGAGGTTATAGAAAGTTTTTTTAAGTTTTGTTTTGATCTGCCCAATGATATCTTTAAAAAAACAAACAAACCCCCAAACTCCCACCCTCAAGGCCAGGGGTTGCTAGCCCACTGAATGTATTTTAAAGAAGAGGTTACAAAAACAAAGATAGCCTTCATGTCATTGTAATTCTCAAAGGTTGGTCTTTTAGACCTTTCTCTGTAGCAATGGATAGGTTATACAGCTTTATACAGCTATTTTTTAACCTCCTAACCTTTTAACCTTCTGAGTTGGAAAGTAAGACTGCTATGAAAGCTTTAGCCATGAAAGTGGCTTTTAAGCAAGCCCATTTGTACTGCTTTAATGCAGGTTCCGTATGTTAATTCTCTAGTAATGTAATCAAGAAAGTGCTGGCATTCAGAACCTGCAAGTACCTAGTACTCACTTCACCCTCTGACCGTAATGAATGTAAAATGCTGGTAGTAATAGATTGAAATGAAAAACTCCTTCATCTTGGCATGCAAGAGATTTGCAATCACATTTTGATTCTCGGAGTGCTGCTTGATTGGGGATTAACACGTGGGTAGATTGACCTCTCTTGCAGGAGCGGTTGTTTTTGCACTAACTGTGTGAAAAACAAATTTCAAATAGATGCCCTGTTGCACTTTTCTTGCAATTCATATTATCACCCCTTTGGTTTCTCAACAGTAATATCTGCTCTGAACTCTTGAGGGTCTTTCCTTCTTTTCATGTCTTGCAGGGATGAGGGTGAATTTTATTATCCACAGAAAGATCAGCTTCCTATTGTTACTTTTATTTTAATCAAACATGACATCACCCGATTGACTTGGTTAATTATAAAATTGATAATTTGTGCTTTTCAAAACAAAATGAAGCTGTTGCTGTATTTTCCAACTAAGCTATTCCTACTTGAGAAATAACCTATGCTGTGTGCAGTGTATGCAAAAAAATGGCAAACCCACGTCTGTTGAGATTGGATTTATATCCATTTACCTGTTTTTGACACATCAACTACCTTTTAGTTTCTGGTATTGGTTTTATAGTGAGAATATTGCTTGGGCTGTATTTTCCAGGATTGTCTAAACAATAGTAATGTGATCTTGTATACAGTAATGCTTGCCTGAGAGATAAGAATATGAGCCAAATTCTTATCTCATCCTGGTTTATTAAATAAAATTTTTAAAAAGGTGAATGTACTTGGCCTGCTCAGGTGTTTCTTTTGTCTTTGTGCTCACTACTAAGTAACCAGGGGAAAAAAAAAAAGGAGCAACAAGCTCAGGCCTATGTTTCAGCTGCATTTGGAAATTCCACAGCAGACTTCTGAATTTGCACTTCTGCAATCTTTGGGAAAGTTTAAATATGTTCCAGGAGATAGAAATCCCAGCTTATTATTCACCAGCTGAGGATCACAAATGAACCAGAAAACTGTCCTTTCTCGTCGTGTTACATCTTCCTGTCAGCTTTGTGGATACTAAGTAGGTGATACTAACTGTTATACTAACTATGCCATGTTTTATGTCCTTCTTTTAATTTATCTTGATTTTGGAGTTATTTATCTTGGAAAATTGTGTAGGTAAAGAGGTGAGCTTGTTATACTTTGAAAATGAGGTGATGTGTATGTTTAAGTTTCTAAGTGGTGATTCTGGTTTTAGAGTTATTGTGCAGTGCAAAACAATTTTAATGTGCTTAAGAATCTGGGTCGTAAACTGAGAGAGGGAAGAGGAGCTTTCAGTGTCCTACTTGTCTTGCAATATGTGGGTTTTATCAAACTGATCCTTAAGATTTTTTCATGATGTAGGTAAACACTTCCCAGAAAACTGCTAGTGCGGAGAAATCCTATCTGGAGTCGTGAAAAACTAAGGTTTGATTTGTGAGAGTAGAAATAACACTCAGCTATTTCTTTTATATCTTTTGTTGTGTCAAAATAGTGGGAAATAGCTCTGTACTCCCTAATGGATGGATGAAAATGGTATAGACTTCTTTGGCACATTGTAGTGTTTGGATCGTGTTTTCTCCCAGACCAGCAAATACTGTTGAGATACTAAGTTAGCCACTGCCTGTCTTGTTAGCAGGTAAGGACTGTTTGGGGAGTGTGTAGCTGTTGTCTGTATTGAAGGCTCTCCAAAATTCTATTTGTTCTGCCTGTGGTCGTGATGTGGTAGGTCGCACATAGTAATGTTTGACCTTTTTGTTTTGGTTTGTTTTTTTCCCTGTAATAATCTGGGATACCTTTAATTATAGACACTTGATATTTCCTTTAATTTAGGATGTCTAGTGTTAAGATGCCTTGCACCAATGGTCTACAAGTCCTGTCTGTAGCAACTCTGGTGTAGTCATTAAAAACTGTATTTTGCAGTAATCCACATCTCCTGGCCCAGACAGATCAGGAGGTTGTTGGATCTGAGCCTCTGAGTGGCATAACAGGTTTGTCTTAGTAGGGATAGTGCAAAAAAATGTGTCTGGAGCACTGTGGTTGTACCAGTCCTTCTGCCTGCTCTATTGCTCCATGCCGGAGGCTGTTCCCAGACTGGAAATGGAGGAATGATGGTGCTCACTTTTGTTTGGAGTGCAGCTAGATATGAAATGAGGTCTCTGAATCCTATGTCAAGAACAGCTAGAGTCTGACCTGAAAACTGGCTCCTATAAACTTGTCTGTTTCCTATTACAGGAAGTACTGAGAGCAAATTTTCAACTTATGATGTCTAGCCTACTGCTGTCAGTATTAAATAGGGTAGTCACGTTTGCTCAGTAGCCTTAAAGGCTTTAAGAGATGTCTGTTGCAATTTTGGTAGGTAAGTATCAGTGCTGTTCTATGATAAAGGTTTGTATATTTCCAAAGTAACGTGTTTTCAGAGAGTCATGAATAGTGACTACACGTAACCCCTCTACCTGCTGCCACTTGGTTAATGCTACAGAAAATATTTACCCCTCATCAGCTCCCACCTTTTTAACATATAGAAAGGTAATCTATTTCCCCCAAATCCTACTGCTGTTAAGACGAAAACTACTTTAATCAATTTACTCAAATAGCAAAATATATTCTATGAGTACCAACTGGGGAAGATTTTGGTGACAAATTCTATGTGAAATGTTTTTCAAGGACATGGGATATGTCAGCAACACAGAACATGTGCTGATGTTAGTGTGTTAAAAAACAAAACAAAACAAACAAAAACCAACAAATAAAACCCAAACATTGAGAAAACCAAAAGTGTGAAATCCATCAAAGGGGAAATACCTACTGCTGAAGAGGATTTCTCTTCACTGACAGTAACCTTTTATTGCTGATCTGGCCAAATCTATACTATTGTGAAACTTGCCATATTTGAGGCATTTCAGATGCAGACTAACAAAATACAGAAATGAAATAACAAGCATGAATATTGGGGCAGCAAATACACCTCCTTGCTTCAAATTGTGGTATTTTTTGTAGCAGATAAAAAGAAAACAACCAAAATGCATGCTCCTCCAAAAGTGAATTGCCAACTTGCTGACCAGTGCTTAAAATTGTAAATCTACAGCACGAGTGCTTCTGCACTGGCTCCCTTGGTACTGGCCCTTTATGTATGAGGTGGGTGACTACTGTCATTACTGTCATCTGTAACTCTGTTTACTTGGTCGGAGTTGCATTGGAAATATATCTCTTTTTGGCCAGTTTTGTGATGAAAAGTTGCTTCTCATTCTGGATGATGTGTAGGTTGGCTAAGGAAAAGCCCTGTGTAGTGAAGAACAAATATTTGGTTCTCCCTCTGCAGTGTAGATTTCTCATTACTAAAATCCAGGAAGGAAGGAGATAATCTACTGTGGTGTAGCTTTGCGCAGATTTAACTCCTTGCCTTGTACATAGTCAACTTGATAATGTGTCTGTGGAGACCCAGGAAAATAACACTGCCTTGACTCTAGATAAGAGCCTACGCAGACTAGCTTCCTGTATTGGCCAAGTGAGGCAATGTGAGTGTTCATCCTCCATACTGAAGTCCACTAATAAAAGATCTTCCATAAAGTTGCTGAATGTTTATGTTCCAGAGTAGTCAATGTAGCTACTTCCTGAGTGAGTTGCAATAATGGAGTGAAACATTTATGTGCTCCTAAACATTTTTGATAACTTGTGAAAATAGACAATGACATAATCTTCTTTAAGGACTTCTGCACACAAAATACAGGTGGTAACAATCAGGGAATTGGACACTGCAGCTTTTAGATTGTCCATTTGTTGACCTCTGTTCTGAGAGAATTCCTACTTTTAAGCCTGAAGTCTTAAGTTTATCTGTGAGATTTGTTTTATCTTCCAGAAAAATAAGTTCAGGGTGAATGAATCTTTGTGGCAGGCTTTTAATATTCTGTAACAGCATGCTGCTATCTATTGTGACTTACTTGAAGTTAGTAGGGTATGGTGCTAGTTCTAAATTGACATCTGCTCAGAATGATTGTGTAATAAATAGATCAGGGAAGAGTAAGTGAAGTAGAGCTAACTTAACTTTTGCATACCAAGCAAACTATCCAGGATCACTTTCCTCGCATCAGTTCTTCATTTCTTCAGATCATACATTCAAATATCTATTTGTCAAATGCTGGGTTGTATTGTTGATCCTCTTTTCTGCTCTAATATTCAGCTGTTTATCTGAAGTATGATTGTTGCTACTTGTTTTTATTTTTTTTATCTTTTCAGTGTCTTTCAGCCTGATTTCTCTTTGCAGCATCTTATTCTGGGAATTTCGGTATTCTTGCCTCATTTTATGTCTGGAGGTGAAAGGTAAAACATTGAGGGACTCAGGGTGACTGAGTTGTCACCAGAGGAGGAATTTGTCTTTAAGGCTAAGATTTCAAACAGGAGAGTGGGGTGAAACTTTTCTTGGTGCTCTGAGTATAATTTAGCAATATACTAATCATTATCTACTCTGGCAGGAGAAATGAATTTTATTATCTTGGAGTATGATGGTTTTATTTTTATATTTTAGCCTTTTGTGAAGATTTCCACATATGTATGTGTTTGGGGAAAAAAAAAAAAAGCCTATCATCCTATTTGTTGAAGTTAGGCATATTTGGGTTGTACTAAATAGAAGGAAAGAAAGGAGAGCAATCCCAGCATTTGTGCAATGTAGATTCCCACGGTGGTATTCAAAGCAGTGTAAGGATCTTCCTCTGTTCTCATTTGGTACTGTTATTGTTTTTTAAAGGTGAATCTGGCAGGTTGTCTGCATTCCAAGTGAAAGACGGCCTCTGGAGACAAGTGGCTTGTTTTGAGAGTGGAACTCCATGAAAGAGCTAGTTCCTTTCACAGCACTACAACTTGCCTACAGCTTACTTCTCTAAATAGGAACTTCTGTATTTAAAACAAAACAAAACACGCACACAAAAACCACCAAGAAAACAAAAATACTGCTACAGCAGGGTGGGAAGTTTGTTCCTTGGTTCCCTCCTGGAGAGATGTTTTGATGTCTATCTCCTTGCTTCTGCCCTCGTTGCTTCCCCCACTATTTTTGAAAGCAACCTTTTACTTTCTGCTTGCATAGCAACATCTCTGATTCTTGGCCTTTCTCACTGAATTGGGACTTTGGTTTCACCCTGTCAGCAGGTAAATGGCCTTAAACTCTTCATGGTTTTGTCAGGGTAAAGTGGAGCTGAAAAGCATTACATATGTTCCAAGTTGAGAGGCAGCTCTTTTGCCATGTTCAAGTGGGTCTTTCCCCTCCCCCCTTCTCCTTCTATTAAAGGGCTCAGCCACAATGAAGCTTTAATCAGCTTCATTGATTTAAAGCTAATTTGCACTTGGCTTCAAGGCTAAGGTCTGTAGCACAAGCCGAAGACCTTTAAATCAGAAGTCGGAATGAAAAGCCTTAGGTATATCATATTGTCTGCTGTGCAAAAGAATAGCTGCTTCTGAAGACTGCAAATTAACTATAAGAAAAAGCACAAAGCAGTGTTTTCCTCTGTGTTAATGTAACCTCAGCTTGCTGAGTTACACAAGCTTTGCTATCGACGTTTCTGCTTCATCATGTAAATTAATAGAGTTGGCTGAATATGTTTTAGCTCTGTGATGTTTTCAGCGCTCCGATTCTGGTTGGTTTCAGTTGGATTTAACCTAATTGCCAAACTGATTCCCATCAGTAATAACTTTTAACATTTATTTTTCCCAAAGGGAAAAAATTGTCTTGTCTGTATTCTCCAATTAAGAAGGTGATGAAATATTCAGTGTATGCCTCCGCTCTGACTTAAATTCTTTTGTTAACTTTATCAGATAAACTATAAAATATTAACCAGCCTACTGTCAGAGCGTGTGTCAGCTGTATACTGTTAATCAGACATTTTAAGGTACTTATATTTTTTAACATTGACTACATCACAGGAGACTGCATTATCCTCCATTTACAGAATCAATGTTTTTGATGGGGGCTGGCGTAGCAGCTTGGTGTCCAATTTCGTTACAGCATGATCAGAACACCCAGGAAAGTGTCATTACTACAAGCCTTTATTAACATTTAAACAGGTGGAGCAGAAATAATGTCTCTCCTTAATTTGTCCTTTCATGGTATTTTCTGATCATGCTGGGCTATAGTTTACAGTGTTGCTTACTGGAATTTTGTAGCCAGTTGCAAGGCTGGGACAGCCTAAGTTATATCTGGATGTTGCATGCACCTAGTATATGTAGATAGGTGCAAACTCGGCACCTAGATTAAAGCATGGCTATGTAGATACTTGTTTGGGAGTAATGTCTGAAAATACCTTATTTTTTGCATCTGCATGTCAACTTTTTGCAAGCCTGACATATATGCAAAAATGTAAGGAGGATAAACTTGGTTTTGTGGCTGCTTGCAGTTGCTGTGTTTTGTTATATCTATTAAGAAGAACCACGATTTTCTGAAAGGTTCTGGCCTCTTCTGTCTGCATGGTTTTGAAACCATTTGTGAGCTCGCTGCAGTGATGGAAGAATTTCAATGCATTCATTAAAAAAGTGACTCTGCTTTCTTGTCAGGTCTGGGAAGTGAGTGCAAGCCTGAGCCACAACAATAAAGTCAAAGCAGTATTTAACTTCTTAGCTTCTCCATAAAAATTAATTCGTATGTTTGCTTGCTCTTACCTCTTCTCTCTTTTAAAAAAAACCCTGAACGTTGTTTTTTTTTTTTTTTTGCAGTCAGAATCTGTATGTTGATATTGAAAGCACAGCAAATTAGCAGCATTTAAAAGCTGTTGGGCACAGATACAGTAAGAGGAAGAAAAATGGAACGTGTGGAACGCTGCGGGAGTGTTTCGCATTGCCTGCTTAGGTATCTGCAGCAGGGAGGCGTAGCATTCCTCACCTACTGTGGACATTTACATCGGGCTGATGGAGCCATATACAGGCCTCTCAGGATTTTTCTTACCTGGCACGGGAAGCTCCGTGTGCCAGCTCATGTGACCATAAGAGGTCTTCTCTGTCCCATCCTTCCCTCCTTGTTCTCCTGCACTGCATTATGTGACACAAAAGGGCTGCAGCCGGGAAGAGCCTGTTTTTCGTCAGGGCTCTCCCTGCACGTGGAGGGTGCTGTTAGGAGGCTTGTAGTTCCCTTGGTACAGTGTCTGCCTCTTCACTGGAAACCCTGTACCAGAGGTAACTGCTCTGTGAGCCCCGCAGCTGCATCCAGCTGCCTGATTCCGGAGTGCGGCATTGCGTCTGCCCGCCGAGGAGCTGGCGGAGGTAAAGCAGCGAGGTGTGCGATGGAGACGGTAAGAGTCTCGCACCTAAGGAGTGAAACTAGATAGGTCTGTGTCTAGAACGTGTGATGCCATGGATATTTAAAAAGCTTTTCATTGCAAGAGATTCGAGATGACAGTTTGCATGGGGAATAACAGGGGTCTGACTGACAAGCATTTCTTTCCAGGTAAAGGACACTCCCTCCCAGATCACATTTGTTTAAAATATCGGTACCTGTTAGATTTGACAAGGTATTCTGAGGTTGTCTTCCTCTGCAAGCAAAGGGCAGTCCATATGCCTGTGTCTCACAGTCTGGCACATATGACCTTTTGGCCCCACGTTGTATGATAAAAATTAATTTTCTTAAAAAAAATGGCTGTTTTCACAAACTATTAATTGCTTTGTGAACTGGCTTATTGGATAGCCTTTTCAAATTGAAAGTTTTTGAGTGTGTGGGAGGGGAAGGTTTTGAACTGTCATATTGATGTTTTCATAACAGAAAGTTCCAGCTTTATTTGTAGAAACATAATCTCAGTAGAGGTTGAAAAAGGGTTAAAATGGTTAAAAAAAAAAAGGAAGAAAGAAAATTTGTTGATTATTAGTATTTTTCTTCATTATTCTGACTTTTTTGATTTTTACTTTTATCTTTACTGAAGTCAGGAGCATTTATTAATTCTCAAATTTTCCTACAGAGGTTATTTTTTGTGACTCACTTGCTAGAGATATAATAGAGGTCAAAGCAATTAGAATTATGCTGGAAATTGATATGGAGTTTATTATTTTTTCAGAGCAAATGGCAAAGTTATGCAAGACAACAGGAAATAATAATAAGGGATAAAGTAAATTGAGGCAAAACTGCCTCAAAAGAGTAAAGATGACTACCATGAAGGTCCGAAACCTTGAATGGGTTTTGCATAAGTATCCCAAGTGTTCTTATCTGAAATCCTGGTGCAAATATCCTGGTTCAGATACTTTCTTGCTTTTTTTTGTGGGTTTGTTTTGTTTGGTTTTTTACTCCTCAAGGTATCTTTTCACGGGACTAGCTGCTGTTTGATAGGATGCTGTAATAAATTCTAAAAAAAGGTTATGCTACAGAGCCAGTTGTTCCGTTTGCAAGAGAACTAATGTGATATGGACTTAGTAAACTCTGTATTGATTACTACAAGGAAATGAACATATTAATGCAAAGGCATTGGAACAGCAGTTTTAAAATGTGAATTCATTCAGGAGTTCTCTAGCATGGTCCAATGCCAATACATTACCAGAAAACTCTTTTTGCTTTTGATCTTGGAGATAAAGGACCAAATGCTGCAAACAAATGCATATTTAATTAGCCTTAATGCCTTCTCTAGTATGTCCTCTGGGAGCAGAGTAACTCACGTGTGATAAATGGCTGGACTTAGACTTAACGTGTGCTAGACTTCTGTGGAAATCTGCTGTAAAATTACATTTGGTACAAATTCATTAGTCTGTCTCCTTCATAAAATACCCAAAACACACTTCTCAAAAAAATCTAACACACTTGGTATCATTGAAAAAGGTAATTGAGGAGGAGGCATAAGGAAGTCCCAAGAGATTTGTTTTTAGCTAGCTGATTAGTAGCTAGGGGTTTAGTAGTAGCAGGGGTACTGTTGATTTGATTTGTGATGTTCAAGAGTGTGTATATGTCCCTTCATGTGTGTGACTTTTGCCTCAGCTGTAATGACATCACAAGATGAAAGTTGAGAGGGAGAGAGAGGCAAACTGACTGACTTCTAAATTTAATGTTAAAGCTCTTCTTCATGTTGACTTTTGGTTATGTTTGGCTGCCACTACCTGTGAACGTGTAGGGAGGTCTACAGAAAATGCCTTGCTCTGTGGAAGGAGGAAGCAAACATTATTTGGAAAGGTCTTTTATAACTCAATGTCTGTAACTTGTTACAGCTTTTGATTGCAATGAACTGTGCTCACATTTAGGACCAGGAGTATTTATAAACCTGTGGCATTTAGCAACTGTGGCATACTTTTCCAGTAGGATGAAGGAGCTGCAACCAACAAAGGACAAATTTTAGGACACTCTTATTCTCTTTTCACTACATTCTTTATTTTCACATGTACCAAATGCAAATGAGAAAATCAGATGCTTTAAGGCCATTCTCAATGCTTAACCTTAGCCTAGAGAAGCTTGTCTTCTGTAGTTGATGAACAAGTTTACAGGTTACATCAGGACACCTGAGTTTAATCATAGAATCATAAGAATACCTCAAGTCTGAAGGGACCCATGAGGATGATCAAGTCCAACTCCCTGCTTCTCACAGGTCTACCTAAAACTGAATCATATGACTCGCAGCATTATCCGGATGCTCCTTGAACTCTGACAGGCTTGATGCCAACCGTTTCCGGGGGGAGCCTGTTCCAGTGACCAAGCACCCTCTCAGTAAGGAGCCTTCTCCTAATGTCCAATTTGAATTTCCCCTGACGCAGCTTTCATTCAATTTCCTTGTGTCCTGTTTCTGGTCACCAAAGAGAAATGCTATGTGTCTGTTCAACATTTCTCTCTAGAGCCTGAAGGAACATATCTCTCCCTCCTCCACTCACTGCAGCTACACTGCAAGGAAAATACCACCCAAGGGCTGGTGGTAGTGTTTGCAAGTATTTCGATGTAGCCTTACAGGCTGTGGAAAACCTGAAAATGAAAGCACTGCAAGGCTGAATCCCCTACTACGATACTGTGTGCAAGACCACAGCTAAGTGAATATTAGGACACCGTACTTGGTTATATAAAATACTGAAAGGGGTGCTGGTCTAGACTTACCTCATTTTAAGCATTATTGAGTTTGTGACTGAAGTACAAAGTAATTATTGAATGTTAATGTCATTGCTTCTTTAGGACGAATTCTAAGATCAAATCACTTGTCCATGGCAGTTTCCAGTGAAAATCTTGTGGTGGCTTTCTGGATTAGTAAAAAATTGGTTTTTTTGTTGCTGGTGTGAAATGAGTGAGTGAGCTACCACACCGCTAATGCATCGTTGCTCTTACCATTTAGCCAGATCACGGTGTCTGAAGTGAAGTGTATCTTAACTGAAGATAGAATAAATCCCCTCATCATTAGGGACTTGAAACAAAGCCATTGAAATTAATGAGAGAAATTCCCATTTGCTACAGCATTTGTTGGCAAAGGCATGGAATCCTTAGCTCTGCTTTGCAAGCTCCCCCCTCTAACATAGGAATTTGCCTGTTAACAAAATGTTTTTTAATAAGTCATCCATTTTGCAAGGAGTGGATGTTTTTGGCACTGATGTAGGGCATTGAGGAGAAGACCTGTCCAACAGCATGGCATTCCTTGTCTCTGAGTGCAACAGAACTTGTTCTGTATTAGTCACACATAGGCAGCCCAGTGTACTTCATGCTTATTGATTCACCTTGTTGATAATTGCAGCATGCTGCTAATAAATGAACCTGCTAAAAACTAATCCACCTATATTGTATCTGCGTGGTTATACTCATTGGTGTCAATTAAGTTCAAAGGGCACAGAAAGGCAGTTTGAATTTCCTTGAAAGTTTATGATCTTTCATATGTGCAAAAGGATGATAATCTTCTAAAAGCTTTGGCTATTTTGTAAGATTTACCTTCTTTGCTAAATATTCCCTGCTTTCTGGTTTTTTACCTTGTATAAAAGAAATATATGGGGATAGGAGGGAGAGAGGGAAAAGAACACGAGACTTTTAATTTTATTAATTTCCCTTTTACCAGACTGTTCTGATTGTTGCAGAATGCTGTTGATCAGTGTTCCTTTTCATTGGAAAAACCATGTTAATCCTTTCATACTATTTGCTGCAATCACGCTCTGACAAGTTTTCTTTGGTTTCATAATTTGCTAATTCATTTGTAAAAAAGCTCTGCACGTTTTTTAAAGAACCAGGGGCCAGACTTTCTCAGGTATGCTTAAAGCTTAAGCAACTTGAAGAGGAGATTTGAACTTGAGGCATTCCAGCCACAGCTGCTCAGTCCCACCCCCAAACCACAGCCCTTTGCCCTGTCAGTTGTGCTGATACAACTATTTGTAGGCCATGCACTGTTAATCTGTTCAGTGAGCTGGTTTAAGTAGTCCTCTGAAAGCGAGTGTTTATTTTTAACCCTGAGCTGACTTGCAGTGCATGTCTACAAATCATCTGTCAGCACAACGGGTGGCCAATAGCCGCTACTTCAGGGGGCCTGAGGCTCCCAGAGTGTGGAACATAGAGAGGCTGGGTGTCTGAACACTTTGAAAAGATCTGCACCTTGATGTCTGTCTGCCTTTTGTATTCTGAAAGAGTGAGAATAGGTACAAAAGTTCTTGGATATCACAGCCAAGGTCTACTAAAAATACAATGGGCAGGAAATAATGGCCCTAATGTTTACATTTTTTTTTTTTTCCCTTCCTTCAAAGCACTTAACAAGTGAGGCTTAAATAATGATTTACAATATAGTGTTAAAGAAATGCTATTTCACTTGCATCCCAAATAAAGAAAACAAGAGAAATGAAATTATTTGCATGCTACTAGAAGGGAATATGTAGGGTCTCCCTCGTAGTTTTCTGATGTACCTGTGTAGCAAATATTCCAGTAGTCTCTGTTGCCTAACCATGAATGGTGAGTGCCACGCACTAGAACAGGCTGCCCAGAGAGGTCGTGGAGTCTCCATCTCCGGAGATATTCCAAACCCACCTGGATGTGTTCCTGTCCAACCTGCTCCAGGTGAACCTGCTTTGGCAGGGGGTTTGGACTAGATGATCTCTGAAGGACCCTTCCAACTTCTACAATTCTGTGATTTTTAGATGTCTGAGGGTACCTGAGCCAGCTGCGTGGGTCTGTGAAATACAGCACTTGGATGTAAGGGATAGGCATGCTATCTGGGAGAGGTAGGTAAAAGCTGTGTAAGATACTGTATGACACCTAGAAATAACAGTTTGTATGATATCTAAAATATCACTAGACACCTGCACTTAGGTAGCTGAGTGACACCCTGTTGTAATTTGTGCTTAGAGTATGAGAGACCTCTAAATCCCATTAGGCGTTCACAAGACAAAGTGATTTCTGTCAGGTTTGTATTTCGTTCATACTGCTGATTTGTGTCAGCAGCAGCTCAGAAAATGCTTGGATGAGCCATAGCTCCTTGGCCTACATACCAGGAACCCAAACAAACAGGTGGTTCCTGCTTTGTGAAGCTTATAGTGAAACAGAAAGGCCAGAAGAGGAGTGGAAAAGATATAAAGGTAGTCAAACAGTGAGCGAGCAATTAAACAGGGCAGAACGTAAGTCTCCGCGATTTCAATCTCCTGCTCCACTTAGAAGACTGGAAGTTCCTAACCTTTCGTACTTTTCACTAAATAAATTATGCTGTCTGTTATGCCCGTGATGCGCATGGATCTGAAGTTGCACAGCTGTCTGCAGCACATGTGCTATGTGTGATATGCCCTGAATGTGTCAGATTTCTTGGGTGCATGAAGAACATGAGCAGTTGGTCCACTCGTGAGGTTTGTTGTACAGCTACTGTGCAGTTGAAGAATGCATAGTGGTAGTCTGTCAGAGTCATCTGGTCAGCTAGGTGTAAAAGATGTGTCAAAGGGTAACTGGGTGGTTCATTAACCTTAGTAAAATGAGGTAATTTGATTGACCTTCTTTGTAAAGCGTTTATTCTCTTATTCCTAAAATGCTGAAAGCCTCTTTCAGGCCTCAATTTTCCCCTCTTTGTAAAATGAGGACATATTTCTCAGTCTTATTGCCATGGAGAAAGGCTTCATTAGCCAATGTTTATAGAGAAGGTTGTATTCTCAGAGGAAAGGAATAAAGTATTCATGATACTGCGACACTGTGAAACATGGTGTGTCATGAAAGTTCTACGGACCAAACTCAATTCTATGGTGATTGTCTCGATTCCGGCCGAATCACTGCAAGTTATGAAGTTATTACAGAGATGGTCTGTAGATTATCAACCCCATTAAGTGAATCTTATTTTCATAGCACACATTAAGTTTGTCAGTAAGAGGCATAAAACATTTTAAAGCTATGAAAAATAGCAACTACTCTTCTGGGATCAAGATGTGCCTGCATATGAAAGCAAATACGCATGCTGAGTAAACATACAAAAGCTATAAAGGCAGTATGTATACCTTCTAACACTTGTGTTTTACCAAATTCTGTGTGAATGTTTGCAGTACCTGAATATAATGAGATGAGGGTTTTTTTTCTGACCAAACTCTTGTTACTTGATTATCAGGTCAGCTACTGAGCAGCTTTGATAACTCCCACTGCGAGTCACCACTAGATTGTTCCATGCTGCTTCCAACTCTTTCATTGTTTTAGTCTTGTATGTCATGGCTTTAATAACAGGAATTTCTTTGAAGTCTGTATGCCTTATACTGAGAAGATGGGAAAGAGAGGTTATTTGTTCGTAGTCATCATTGTTGCTACTAACTAGTGAGATTAATGTCTCCTGCTGTGGCTGCTGTCTCACTCAGACCTTGCAAAAGGGAAATGGGAGGAAAGCATGGAATTTGATGAGGAGCACTAGTTTCTGTACTTCGATGGGGGCTGATCTGGCTGATTACTGGGAACGGTGCTGCTGATTACTTGCTCGTGTGCTCTTTTTCTCAGCAGACACCACTGAATTATGTGCAATTTGTAATAGTAAATTAGAGGTGATAAATAGAAACCTCTTGCACGCAGTGCTCTCTGAATTTGGGAAAATGCATTCAAATTCAATGGAACAGTGGTTCCATCCCCTAAACCCTGACATCATATTTCTATTCCATTTATTTGTTCTGTGGTTTATCTCCTTACCTCGTGGACAGTTTTCCTGACTGGTAGATTGCAAGTTTGCTGGTGATAGGACAGGATCTTCAAACAGTGCTAGCAAAGTACTTTTGTATCAGATGCAATTACTAATACCATTTCAAATATGATATAGATGTCTTTTCCTATCTAAATAAAATGCATGAGTAAATAATGGATCCTATTTGTTTTATGGGCTGTCTACACAGTTGTGGTCCAAAGAAGAACACAGCTCAAGAAAGGCAGCTTTCCTATGAGAGAGCATTTGGCTATTCTTAGTTGAGGAATTCCTGCTGGTTTTGGTATGTCAGCATCTGTTTTGATAACAGTCATCTTGGGCAGCAGAAGCATTGCTTTTTTGTAGAAACCCAAGGCATGCCAGACCCATAACTGTAGCTTAATGGATATTGCAAACTGCTGGAAACCTGAGGGGTTCAAATTCAGTCTGAGGGAAATGTTCTAATGATGGTAAATTGCTCACCCTTAATTTGCTTCAAGCATGTCAGCTGTAAAACTGGGAAGAAAAGACAGCCACTCTGAAAAAGAGTTTCTGTATCTGAGGGTGAGAGTTATCTTGCTTAAAAATTTTATATAGAACAACTTACTGGTTGGGGTTTTTTTTGCTGTTGTTTTAAGCTTTTTAGAAGTATTTCCCAGGTGCAGGAGGAAAATGACAAAATGTGGCTTGTGAAATAGTGAAAGTAGTAAAAGAATGAATAAAAATAAATGCTAGCTCATGCTGGAAAAACTGGTGAAAGAAAATTTGCCTTGGCTTTGGAGTGGAGAGGATAAAAAGGAGAAGGCGAACTTATACTGTGGCTTGTGTTCATATGTTGCTATCTGCTCACATACCCTGTGTTGCTCAAATGGAAGTTTAAGGAGACCAGTGTGGCTCCATCAGTGCTTTTAACACTGGGAGACTGGTTACTGCCAAGCAGAATGCCTCAAACTCATGGCATGGCTATGCATTAGAATAGCATTAAAAGCTGAGCTGCTGTTGCTTGTATTTTATTGGATCAAAGCCCTTAGGTTGAAAACATAGAGGCTCCATATGCCTCCTAAGGAATCTCTAAACCCGTATGCAAATCCACCTGGATTTCTGGAACGGAAAAATCTCTAGAAGAGGGCTCTTTTTGTTGATGCCTTTGAAAAAGCTGTGGAATTTGTTGCTGGTGGAGCCTGTGAGAGCTGGGAATTAACTGGAGTCATCTGCATCTTCTGCACTTGTGCTAGACATCAGGTTGTAAGCCTTGTTTTGGACATGTACTTGCAAAGGGGGCAAACCAGGGTAATTCATGGTTTTTGCCCTGTTCATTTCAACTGCAGATTTTACCATTAATTCAGAAAGACTAAGTGAGTTTTAGTATGAATGTTTGATAACTGTCTCAGTAAAATGCCTCAAATGCTTCAAAATAAATGTTCATTTTGGGGGGACATGATAAAACCCAGAAGGGCTGTAGTGTAAGTCAACCTACTGTTAGACTCTATGGAGTGCTTTGAAACATTTGACACCTGATATTCCTGACAACACCTCATCAGATGAATTAGTTTTGTTTTACCAAACATGTTTGAGATATTTGGCCTGACTTAGCCAGCTGGTAGGCTGAGGTCACGCACCGTTGAGCGCCATGGGCTGAAAACGGCCAGAGAGATTATGCTGCTACCATCATATTGCATATTAAATCTCTCTATTAAATATACCGTATATCGTTGTGTCAGCAACACAAGTTTAACAAAGCCCATAAGTGTCTCTTAGAATATTTCCAGTATGATAAAAGACTAGGATTGATTTCTCTGATTTGGTACATACAGTGGACTTAAAATATTCATAGTCTTTGGCCTGCTGTATGGTAACTTAATAACACACTATTTTGAAGAGGGAGAGATGCTGTGAATCTTGTGGTACTGTTAATGGATTTGAAGAGGATGCTAATGCATTGTACCAGAAAGTGAATTGAGCTCTCGTGTGTAAAGGGGGATTAGAAAATATAATTATGAAAAAGCAACAGTCACAGGCTTGAAGAAGTTTCATTGATGTGTGGCTGCTACAAACAACGTTTTGTTGATGAGAAAGATGACTTTGATGGGTGTCTGCCGCAATAGTAATCTTCTCTATGAAGTAACATGGAATGAATTATAGAAATAGCCGTTTTGTGAACTATGAAGGGAAAATTAAATATGAAGTCTTATATTGACAAAAACTCACGCAGCTTTTAATTTGAAATAACAGTTGTCTACAGAAAGCTAAGCTTTCACATCAAGAACTGCATGAAGGCTTTGGGAGAGAAAAAATATAAGCATGATATAACTGTCAAACCAAACGAAAACTAGGTCCCCCTGCTACACACACAAAGGCAACCAAGAAATTAAATAATTCATGGTCTCCAGCTGAGTATAGGAGAAGGATCTGAGCTTTTTTGAATATCATTCTCTAGTTCAGAAGAATGAGTGGCATGTTGTTATGAGTTGTGAATATATTGATTTGGATGTCGTAAATCAGCCGCCTTGTGTGTGAATGCTGCTGCTGAGTGCTGATGACCCTAAATATTAGCTGTAATCACACTTGCTGGTTCAGGTATCCATTTTGTTATTTGCATTTGGTGTACTCATTCCTGTGTGTGGTAGTTGCAGTTCTGGCCTTCCACAAACAAGCATTAAGGCATCTTTATCTGAACAGATTTCTCTTGTTGTGACTGAGGTGTCTTGCTATGGGAAGTTTATAAACGACTGAACTCCCAGAGTCCTTGGGAGAGCCCAGAATTACCTGAGTCCTCTCAGTTTTTAACACGGATTTGACTGTGTTAGTCCAACATGTTTGAAATCAGAATCCATAAGGATGTTGGATGTGCCTGCAGTCCTTTCCAAGGGCTCGCAGCAGAAAATGAGAACTTGTTGAATGGTACCTTCCATTTTTCTGGTGAGGGAAACTAATGCCCGTCCCAGTGCATGGTCCTATGTGTGTAGAAGCATTTCTGACTTGGTACTGTCTACGTTTAGCAATGTAGGCAGACATGTTGTGGGTCACAGGCCATGGTGCACTTCCAGTTTTGAAACCCTTTTTTTCTGCAGAGAGTTGCTCTGCCATCACGTAGTCCCTTTCTGTGGCAAGGACATTTGACTTCTAAAACTGGTACCTTCGGTGATGTATGGCCTCAACTACTTTCCTAAGAGCAGGAGCATTTGACCATCTAAACGCTAAGCTGCTTTAGCAATAAGACAGATGACACAGAACCTGCATGTAGAAAAGAAATGTGCTTAAACAGGGACAAGATAAAATTAGCTTACTGTCCTTACCCTCTCTTTTTCAACATATTACCAGTAAATGTGTATTTCAATAAAATTTTTGTACAGAGAAATGCATTTCCATACCAAAATATAATTCTTAGCTCTTTTTTCGTTGATATAAACAGTTTGTCTCTTGTGGAACGTCCAATATAAGTAGTGTAAAAGACAATAGGATCCCAGTGTTTATTTTAGAAAGTCTGATACAACCATTCACACCAGGGAAGGAGTCAGCAGCAATATTGACTGTTTCAGCTGTGAGAGGCCGTTTCCCACGTGATAGAGATACCTGGAGGCAGATTCAGAAGCAAAGAAAAATGTGCATGGGATCTCTGCTAAGTTTGGGTAGGCTGTTCTTCATTCAGAATGTTTTGGACTTACACAGATGTTTGAATAATTGAGTTTCTTTTTGTTTGTTCAATGTTCCAAAATTTGGGGAGGGAAAATTGTTTTAGACTGGACTGAACAGGTTTTTCTTTGTCAGTTTAACTTTAAAATGTCTGAGACTGCCATGTTTTGAACATGGTCCTTTGACTCACTGGAAATAAAACCTATTTAGTTTTGAAGAAATTATAAGTGTTTACAAAAGACTAAAACTGATGAAAAATAATTTACTTGATTGTTTTTAGCTTTTATGGCTTTTTTTTTTTTTTTTAATTTAAAAAACAAAAGCGTCCGGTTGAAATTTGAGCAAGCTTGTAAAATTTCTTGCTGTTCCCCAATTTGGAGTGGTTTTACTGAAAATACTGATACTCACTTGTGTGTAATCCCAGTAGTAAAGTATAAAAAACATGAAAGTTGTTCCACCTTGCACCAAAATGTGCTGGACCACCTTTCCTGTTACAGTAGCCCTAACTTGTTCACAACGTTATTCAGTTTTCCTATACTTTTGTCCCCCATGATCCTTCCTTTAGACACCAAAATTGTGTTTAGAGGCAGAAGTGTAGTGTGATAGCATAATAGTGACCATTACACATGGATAAGCTCAGTTATCTAAAATATGCAAAGCCTATTATGTGGTGCGGTGCCTCTTGTTTAAAAACTCATATGCAACAGTAAAATACATTTATTTGTGCTTTTTGATTTTAAATTACTTAAAAATGTAATCTGAGGTTGGTTATGGGAAGTGAACCATAATTACTGCTGGTTACATTATAAACTCATTAGTTTCAGAAGGTTGAATTGTTAATATCAGAGTTCAGATATGGTTGCTTGACCAAGCTATTGACTGAAACTTTTAAAGTTCCATATATTGTACCGTGAAAAGCATGAATGAAGGACCTTATTCATGAAAGAAATTTGAGCTACTTCTGCTCATTCCTCATGTTGCTTAAACAAAGGAAAATTGAGGCATGGATTTCCACGAGGAATTTTTAAAGTACATTTGTTCCTGTGGAGATGGGAACACTGTTGCTATAATATGCAAATAGGTGAAGATTTCGGGGTGGGGGGATGTTGGAAGCAGAAACATCTGTCCTTCACATTTCTGTCAGACATGGAGAATGTTCAACATAGAAAAGCACACATTTACAAAATGTATCTACAAAAATTAGATTGTAGATTTTTTCATAATGGAGGGGGCATAAATACATGCAACCATGTGCTTTCTTCTTCTGCAGTACTTGCTTAATTAAAACTCTATGATTCAGTAATTATAAGGTAATGATAAATTAAGCATATATACAATAAAATGTAATATGCAAGAAAATACAATCTGAAAAACAATCCACTTAAATTCACCCATAATGTTGATATAAAAATCACTTTGCTACCCTGTATTTTTGTCCAAATAATTCCTTTCTCTGTATCTTTCTTCTGTCTCTCCTTTTCCTATTGTATCTTATGTAAGCTATTTGTCTTCATTTCCAAGGCATTTTGGGCTTCTGCCAGTTTTTTAACCGTCTGTTAGTCACTACTGAAATACAACTTTTGCTTTTCTATGCCATACAGTGTCAGCTTTTGCATCTTTCATATTAAAGATTCAATAAATGCCTGTATTTCCTTCCACGCTGTGCCATTTGGGAAGAGTTCTTCATAAACCTATCCACTGTTTGTCTTCATACTGTCCTTTTTCCTGATACTCATTTTAAAAAAAAAAATTAAAATTGAGCAAGCCAACGTGTCAGCTACTAGTCTGCTGGTGTCTTGACCTTTCCTCTCCTCTCATATTTACTAGAGCTATCTGCTGGTCCCTCTGTTTCTGTGTGACTCATTTTTTGTTTTTCATTTGTTTAGAATGAAAGTTCTTTGGACCAAACCCCATCCTTTTTCCTGTACACTTGTATAGTACCCCAGTTGAACAAAGCTCTTCCTAGAACTAAGATTCTTAAAGACTTAAGAATTCCATGCAATAGCCTCTATATAACTATTACCTTTGCAGTTTGATATATAAAATAATCTCTGAGCTTTTGTAGCCAGGGCGTTTGTCCTGGTGTTCATTTAGTTTTAAGAAATGACCATTGATGATTGCAGCTGTCTGGCTACCTGATAGCTAAAGAGCTTATGCGTATGCCATTACGGGTTGTCATCAGCAGATAACGGCAGGTGACTTTGGATTGCAAAGAGAACTAAAAGAGAGGGCAGGATCATCTAATGAGGGATATTCTGGTAGTACTGCTACTATTCATACATCTATTTTGTTGCCAGGATTCAATTTTATTCTTACTTCTGATTTAGCTGGGTGCTTGAGGATTCTGTGATTTTATTTATTTTTTTAATTTTATTTTTTAGTGTAAAACAGGTCGGTTACTCTGTGGCTGTTACTTCTCTGCAGATTTGGCTGGAGCACCTCTCTGCAGAGGGCATTGGGGTTGTTCAGCCTGGAAAAGAGAAGGCTCTGGGGAGACATTATAGCAGCCTTCCAGTACTCAAAGGGGGTTCATAAGAAAGCTGGAGAAAGACTTTTTACCAAGGCCTGCAGTGACAGGACAAGGAGCAATGATTTTAAATTGAAAGAGGGGAGATTTAGATTAGATATTAGAAAGAAATTCTTTACAGTGAGGGTGGTAAGACACTGGCACAGGTTGCCCAGAGAAGTTGTGGATGTCCCATCCCTGGAAGTGTTCAAGGCCAGGCTGGACGGGGCTTTGAGCAACCTGCTCTGGTGAAAGATGTCCCTGACCATGGCAGGAGGGTTGGACTAGATGATCTTTAAAGTTCCTTTGCAACCCAAACCATTCTGTGATTGTTTTCTTGAATTTCATTGAGAGTTGTGTCTGGCAGGCCATTCTTCAAATGCACTGTTTGTCCGAATCTACATGTCAAAAGTAGTTTACCTTGAAGCCTGTGGATTCTTCATGGAATAGATTAGTCCGTAGGTCCTCTGACATATATCACATGGTGAATGTAGTGTGTGGATGTAAAGGTGCTTGCTATCCCTTTAATTTAGTGCTATTTGTATGCATGTAGTTTTATTTGTGTGAAGAAAAGTGCCATGCGTGGTTATATAGGATTTTCATCCTTTGGCATGCATCCTGTTTAGTTCAGGGCTCTGGAGCTGATACAGTCCTTTGGAAGAATAAGGAGAATGGAAACAAACATTGTGCAACTCGGCATCTTTTTTGCTGGACTATAAAGAGTAGGGCAAGGAAATAAGCAACCTGGCTTTTTTACTTCCAGTTTCTCAAGGATGTCAAAATAATTTCAAGAGTTGATTCCTGCATCCCTTTGTTTTCAGTGGAAACTGAGTAGTACTTGGTGTTCACCTCAAAGGCTACCTGACTAGCCTCAAAAGATTTTCAATTTGGAATTTGCTAAAGAGAAATAAGGTGGTTGTCCCTAAATCTTTTTCTTCCTATCTTCATCCCCCTTTTCTTTTTTCTCTTCCTCACAGAACATTATAAGCTAGGCTAGGACACGGACATAGTCATTCAGGGCTTGTTACAGCGATAGAAATGGAAGTATTTTTCTGTCTATGCAATGTTTTCCCCTTGCATTACATTATCAAGCTTTTGGTTCATTTTAGATTTTGATATTCTAGTGTTAATAAGCTCATTACAGTGATAGCTGAGCAAAAGCGTTACAGGTAATGGGGTTCTGCTTCAGTTCCTGAGGGAGATTATTCCACAATGAATGGATCTCATTGTCAGGACTTTTGTTGTTTATTTGGCCTGATTCTACTCTGCTCTCTCTCAATTTCACACCTTTTCTTCTAGCCATGCTTTTCAAAACAGTTCGTTTTTCCTATCCTTACTACTTTTCCTTCTCCTTTCTCTTGCACTTTCCTAACTTTCCCCTTTTTGCTGAAGAGGTAAATATCTGTATTCTGAATAGTCTCCAGCCATTCTAATCCAAACATCTATTTGTCTCAGGCTGGTTTCCAAGTTTTGCTTGTCTTTAGCACTAGTAACAAAATTCATCAATTATTTGTTCCTTTGGGATTTTATAATGACTATTTCTGGAATAAAACTTTTCATAATGTACAGAATATGTCCATTACGTATACTGACTTCTTTCTCTTCCATGAAGAGGTTTTGTTTGAGTATAGGCCACAGAGGGCAAAGTCTGGCTGGGACCCCTGCAGTGGCATTTTAGAGGTGTTCTTATGATACTAACTGTAATTGTGACAGTTAGGATCTCGTTAGCTTAAGACATGAGTCAATGCCTCGAATGAACCATCAATACAGGGACTCTATGGAAGCACTCAACTGCAATCCTGTTGAGAAAGGGGAATCACCTCAAAGCTGTATTGGAATAAAAAAGTCTGAGGAATTAAGATCCTTATCTGCAGTGTTAACCTCGACTTGGGAGTACTAGCTGAGGAGAACCCTTAAATTATATGTTACCATCCTTCAGCAAAGTTAAGGTACAGTATTTCATTTCTCTCTGCCTCCAGATTTTGTGATTGATTTCCATGTTCTGTTTCTCAGTGGAAGAGATTGTTTTACTTTAAGGTTTGTCTCATATTAAAGAGTGCTTTCCAAGGGGCTGGCAGATGCCAGCTTTTTCTTTCCTACTGTGGTGGTGCTCTTGTGGTACGGGTTTGGCCTTGCACCTTACACACACGAGAAGCTTATGAACAGGGCTTGTGCACCCAGAGCTGCAAGACCAAGTTTGGAAGTTTACAAGGTAGAAGTGAGGGAAAGGAGCCTGGGGGTAAAGTGCTAACCAGAGCATCTGTGCCAAGCAGGATGATAAGGGGAGTGTCTCTGAAATGTAGGAATCCCCTCTCAGCCCACTGCTACCCTGGTACACATCAAGCCTCTCTGCTGGGGATGGATGTGATAAATCTTCCTGAACATGCCAAGTGAACCTCTCTGTCTTGGTGAGTCTTGGATATGCTTTTGCTAAGTGTGGAAACTCATCTGTAATGTGCAACTTCAGAAATTATTCTGAAAGCATTGTTTGTCTGGACAATTTGCTTGAAATTTTCCCTCTTCGGTTCCATTTCCTTCTGATCTTGCATTTCAACAATATGAGGAAAGAACAGTCCCCTGAATATCAGATCCTCAAACTCTGCTGCAGACCTTTCCTTGGCTTTCCGGAAGAGAGGTCTTGTGCTGATGAGGACTCACTGGAGCTTGCTTATATCAGACATGTCACGTATTACTGTGATGAGGCTGGCAGGTTGAGAGGGAGCCTTGATGAGAGCTAGAAAAACTGATTGTACGCATGGGTTCTGCAAGAGAGCTTGTAGACGAAAGCTCTCTGTAGATTTGCTTGTGGAACAAAGGCAGTGGGTGGGTTCTGATGTTTGGATGGTCGGATATATGAATCGGGGTTGTTCTGGATCACTAGTACAGGTTCAGCTTGGACATCTCTTTATTTTTGTGATTTGTCTTTTAGGAAACAAAATAGGTCAGCCTTTATTGAAGACTTTTTATTTTTCTTAGTGATGAAGGAAGGGTTGAGGAATATGAAGGAGGGAGATAACAGGACTGACGGTTGAACTGTAGAAATTTTCTAAAAATTCTTTTATTAAAAATGTGTTATGGTACTGCACTACAATCCAAGCTCATTTGCAAAGTGTTTCAAAATGACATAGTGGTGCGTGTAAAACTCTTTGCACCCTAAATTGTCACACATAATATGAATGACCAGCAAAATATGTTATTGGACATGTGGAACAGGAATGGGAAAGGAAGCCACACCACCCTGTTCATATTTACAATGAATTCTTCCAATCACTGAAAACATAAGTCATGATTCTCCTTCATTATAACTATGAGCTGTCTGTCCATGCCTATGTGCTGAAAAGCATTGATGCACTGTTGAAAAAGCACTACACTGCTCATTTAATCAGTGTTGGCTGTGTATTTTACATAGAGCAGATCAAATCTGATTTATCACAAACTTTAAGATAAATTTTCCAGTCCATGCAGGCATATTGCCCATTAATGAGAAAGGGAGTTAGACATGTCAGGCAAGAGCCTTCTGTTACCTGCTTACTCTAATGCTTCTCCAGACATGGTCCCACCTTTACAGACAGGCTATAAGTAGGGATTTTGCTTTGGAGGATTAAACTGATGTAGAGCTCTACAGAAGTAACAGGTGCAGACGAAACTCTATGCATAGGTCAGAAGAGAAGACTTCTACATGCATTTCAATGTGAATTTATAAATAATTGATATAACGGTTTGTCTTCTCTGTGCTCTTTCATAAAAACTTACTGATTTTTTTTTAAGATGTAGGGAAAGAAAATCAAAGTTATCTTTCTCCATTTAGTTTTCATAAAAATGCACAAGCTTGTTTGTGCCGCAGTAGTGCTAAGTACTCTGTCATTTATCATCACTTTTCCACTGTGCGCAACATGGTCATCCTGCATTGCCTAAACTGAAAAATGCTGGATACCCAGCCTGTAATTTACTTAAAATGTTTTAAGTGAATCAATCTGGGGCCAGACTCTTTTCAGTGGTGCCCAGTGACAGGAAAAGGGGCAACATGCACAAACTGGAACATAGGAAACTCCATCTCAACATAAGGAAAAACTTCCTTACTTTGAGGATCACAGAGCACTGGAACAGGCTGTCTAGAGAGGGTGTGGAGTCTCCTTCTCTGGAGATAGTCAAAACCTGTCTGGATGCGTTCCTGTCCAACCTGCTCTAGGCAAACCTGCTTTGGCAGGGGGTTGGACTAGATGATCTCCAAATGTCCCTTCCAGCCCCTGCCATTCTGTGACTCTGTGGTAGTGGTGTGCTTATGTACTCATGAATAATAAAGTCCATTTGGTCCGCGTGTGAGTATTTACAATTTAACATAGTCATTAACACTTAAAGCTCTATAAGGGATGGGGTTTTTTTATTGTATGTTCACTTGGGTCCATCATTCAAGGAATGAGATTTGCTTAGAGCAAATGTCTTCTATCTTGTGCCTATAAAAAAGTAGATACAAGCTGATCTTTGATAAATTGAGTCCCGTAAGTCTGACTGAGCATTTGGAAAATTATGTGGTTATTAAGCGATGGCACAAAAAGAGATTTCTTCTGAATTTTGTCTATGCTTGTTGAAGAGAAGTTGCCATCACTTAAAGATTTCAGTGTGTTTGCATGGCTTGTGCTACATGGAGAAGAGTAAGACATACATTTAGTATGTGTCTGAATACCCTAAGCCAAGGATGAAGAAGAGTATGTGTCTGGCTTCACTTGAAGACAGGTAGGGATAGGATTTAAAAATTTTATATTGAGTTGAAAAACCTCCCCCATCACATACTTTCTAATCAGTGCTATCTGCAGTGTATCTGGCTATTTAAAGTACTTCTGTGAGAAACTTTGGGTTCTGTTTGGGTCTTTGTCATTGGCCTGCCGACAACTTTAAGTCAGTAATTTCACTGGATTGTGCATCAGTTTGTCTATAAAACTAAGAAAATGTCTGTTACTAGCTTCGTAAAAGATGCTGTTATCAACTCATTTAAAAAAAGAGTAGATGAGAATGGGCTGGGTGGTAAAGTTGTTAATTAATTTTTTCCAGCTCTGTTTTAGTGTAGATTATGTCTCAAGTTAGGATGGACTTCCTTTTAAAAGATGTTGGCATGAATCCCTTATTGCTTCCAGAACTCCCCATAAAATAAGTATTACTATCAGACTCCGGGTAGGTGACTTGCAAGGGAAATCTCAGAGCTATAAGTACTGTGGAGTCAGTAAAATACTGCTCTAAATCCAGGTCAGTGCTGAATTCAAGCTTTAAAAGGCTAATGGTTAGTCTTTAGTAGAAAAGACTCTAATGAAAACCAAAGCATCATTAACAGTCATGTAAAAGCAGGGCTGTTAGCCTTAGTATCCTCTTGTGTTCTCTCCTGGGAGACTAAATCACACCACTGTACATTTTCTATATAAATTAATTGGCTAAAGCACAGATCTTCACTTTCTACTCTGAATGCCAATTAAATTAGATCTTTATTTAGTCCATAAAATATTTTAGAACTATTCCGAGTTAAAGGTGTCAGAAAAGTGTAAGATGATGTTTTCCACATATAACATTTCTATTACTTAACACAAACATACACTAGTTTTAACTGCCATTGGTATGCAAATTCAGTGTCCCATGTATTGAGAATTACCAGAATTATTTGCCATCACCAGACAGTAAAGCAATCAGAATTAGGGGCCTGAGTCTAACAGTTTTTAGACAAGGTACACCTATGCTGCTTGAAGCAGGATTATGCCTGTTCTCTGGGACAACCTCTCCTTAGACAAAATTATGTTTATAATCTTGAGCAGGGATGTACCTAGGGATGCAATCATGACAACATCACAGGGCTCTTACCAGGCATCTTCATCCCCCAAAAGGACCAAACTCAGAACCAGGATGCTGCCCAACACTTCACTCATCAGGTGCAATGCAGGAGCCCTGCAGTGAGCATCACAACTCTGATACTCTGACTTTACGGCACTCTGCAATTCCAGCAGAGACACGTTTTCTCTGATTCATTTCACCAGAGGAGAGAAAATATGTCTATTTCTGGATACTCAAAGGAAACAGGACCCTGTAGGCTCCAGGATGTCTTTGGAGAGCATTTCTGTGGTCAGTGCTTCAGTCATGTTGCCTAATGACAAAAATAGTGGAAAGAGTACATTTAGGTTTATAGGTTTTGGTATAAAAAAAAAAAAGGTGGATAATGGAAATTTCTAGACTTTTAGTGTCAAAAGCTGAGTAATGTTGCTTTGTAAAGTTCACTGGTGAAATATTTCTGGTTGTAGGAAGCCCAGGTGAACAACACATGCAGCAAGTGTTATTCTCTTACTATTTTTTTTTCTGGTTTATGAAAAGACAAGATGTAGTTCTCTTAGCAAAATCTGTGGATATTCTAAAGTATCTTTGCCCTTTTTCTTACAAAAAGGTTGTCTTTTTTTTTTTTTAAGTGCTTTTGGACTTGCTTGTCAGTAACATTCACTGAGCTGCACTAATTTTGAAAAATTCAGAATAGAGTTTTGCCACTTTAGAGATAATCCATGAAAGCTCTCTTCCTGCAGACTGCAATAAATCATCCCCTCTACTAAAAGCCTGGATGTCATTTGAAATTTATTGCATGGAACTGGTAGTGGACTTAAAAGCCATTTCACATGTCTTATTACTCCAGTCATCTAATTTATGGGTTTCAGCCACAATTGTAGTTGAGAAAGTATTTTCCTTCAACTGATTAATATGATTTCTGCTTTTGCATTCATTTCCCTTTTTATAATTTTCTGTAATCATTGCAAGAGACTTTGGCATCCAGCGTTTAGATAAGGAACTGAAAGAAAGGTGCCAAGGCAGACTGATGCAGATTGACTAAGCTTTACTGGCTCTTAGCAGCACTTGTCAAAAGGTATCTCGGTTATTGTTAGTTGAGCAATCTTGCCCTAGGAAAGAGAAAGCTGTCAGGAGCTTCCTTGTTTAACATGAGAATCCATAGCTCTGTGGAGGGAGTATGAAGGCAACCTATTAAACGCAGATGAGGTAAGCATAAGTAACACAGCACAAAGAGTAATAAGATATTGGCATGCTTTTCTTTCCATTTGCTAGTGTGAAGACTAGTTTGCATCTGCTGTGCTAGGTAAGAGTGCCTTCTGATTCTCATCAGGCTGATCACCGTAAGGAAAGATAGTATGAAGAACATGTATAAACCAAATAATAAAAAAAAAAAGTACAGGTATTAGCCTCAAGATGGACCATGTTATGCATTTTAGAAGTCGAGTGTTATGCTCAATTCTGTTGATATGAGTGGTATGTGAATTAGTAATTCTGCAGCACACACATTGCTGATGTATGTGGTCTGCATGTATGCTTGCATGAATAATTTATAATTTGTATTAAAATTATAAAATTTTATATATTATACAAATTATAATTTGTATTAAAATTTTATTTGTATTGTATTATGAAAGTATCAAAAATTCTACAGGCACCTTCCAGAAGAAGAAATACTGCAAAATTCTTGCCCTGACTAGCTTATGCTATTCTTAAATATGGCCCAGCCTATATTTGTACCAGCGTGTACATGCATGGTAATGGATAGCTGTTGAGGAACAGTGTCAGTAATACCACAGTTACTTCCCTAGCGTTAGGGCATGGCGTGAGGAATTGAATGTATCTACGTCATATGTAAGTCAGTGCAATGGTGACAGGTCAAGCACAGACCCACCCAGAACTGACATGTCCATGAGGTGTTGGATGAAGTTTGTCTGCAGCACAGACATGGCAGTCTTTCCCCTCTCTGGTGCTCATGGCATGAATGCCCAAAGATTAGGTGGCCGAGGGCAGAGTGTGTGCGATGCTACTTTGTCATCTGGGCAAAGCTAAGATTACTGGCCTGAGTGGTGACTTCACTACAGCAGCGGATGTTGACGTGCCACAGACAGATGTTTGAAACCAATATAGGCTTCGCTACATGTTTATATAAATACAGAGTCTAATGAGGAGGAGGAAGTCATACAGCTCTGACTCCCAAATACCCTTGCACTCTGTTTCCTGAGAATTTGAAAAGATTAAAAACAAGAATAGTGTAAAGAGAATCCTACTGTGGCTTCTACAACGCATGTTTTCTGCTAATAACACCTGGGAGGCAGTGCGAAGTAACAGCTGAGGTGCTTAAGGGCACCTCTAGTGCCATCTACCTCCTGTGCACATCTGTGGATTTGGGCATGCATCCAAAAGGAGGCCGAGAAGAAAATCAGGCAACGATGAGACCATTGCAATAGGAGGAGGAGATAGTCCTCTGCTGCTGAATATGTAAGTTTCTGGGTGTAACCTGGGCACTCCAAGGTTCAGGATATTTGCCAAGTGTTTGAGTAACAGCAGACCTCAGAACATCAGTTTGATGTGAGGGAGCTGAAATTGCTCCTTGCACTACCCAGGAGGAAATACCGCACCTGGGATGCCTCCTGTTCCCCTTGAAACAAGCAGCCACCAGTAGGCAGAATATGCAAGCCTCCATAAGGTGGAAATACTGCCTGCCTCCTGCCCCCATCTCTGCTGGGTGATGTGTGTGGAGCCTTAGCCTCCAGGTTCAGTGCAAGTGGATCTGGCAAGTCTAAATGGCAGTTTTGTAGGGAATTTGCTCTCGGATACCACTGCTGAATAGAAAGCTGATGCTGTAATAGAGAATACAATGCTGGAAGTCCCTAGATGATGAAAGATTAATGAGTAAGGGTTAGGTTTGCAACAGCTGTTTCTTTCTTTCCTGCACATAGACAGTAATGTTATGCAAAGATAAACATATTAGCCAAATATTAACTCTTTTTAAAACACAATAAAAAGCAGCATGTGACAGGTTCCTATATCTAAAATGGAATAATACAGGTTGCCAGTTTCGGGCTGAACTCAATTGAGCCGCTACTGGAATTTCAAAAGAAGATTGTTCTGTATAGCACCATCAGTTTGTGTTAGGATTTAATAATGAAACAAAGACTTGTTTTCCATGCAGCAAAGTTTATCTAGGAACCAGATCTTGAGCAATTAATGCAGCTACTACAGCCACAAGACCTAAGGTGATTTACCCAATTTGAGGCTTGCAAAGTAAGCACTGCATATTTTCTGTTGTTAATTTTTCACAGTTCATACTTCAGCATAATGATCTGTCTGTAGTTGGAGAATATTTTTGGGAATGTTCAATGTGAAAATTAATTTGCTTCATCTGTAGTGACGTCTTCTTTGTGTTTGCTTCCTGCGAATGTTCCTGCTGTCAAGTTTTGCTGGCACAAATATGTAAAGACACCCATTTTTTTTAAACTACATGCACAATTGTTTGTGCTGGAAGTGCATGAGCGCTCTTTCAGTCGGGAAACAAAAAAATGTGTAAATACTCTCAATTAACTGATAGAGTTTGAAAAGAAAATATTGAACTATCTGTGCTTACACTTGCAGAGGGTTGAAATAGAGATTTGCCCTCAATTGGATACTTTCAAGTGAATTTTAAACTACTGGGGGAGGGGAGGAAGCTGAATTAATCTAAGAAATTCCTTAATAAGTAATTTTAAATAATTCAACCTATTACATTTTAGTTATTTGCTTCTTCCATTTGGCTTTTGTTTTTTAAAGCAACACGGTCTTTTTATGAAATAAATGGCTTTCATTATCTGGTCCCTCTATTTTTACTGGGAGGCGGGAGGTATCAAAGGCAAACGTACAGTCGCTGTGCTATTTCTTCACCTTGCCACACTGAATGAGTCTTCTATGCATTGCTTTCTATAAGACAGAGACAAAAAAGACTAACTGGGAAGCGAGGCCCCAGAGCAGTGCAGCTCAGCAGACAGCAGATTGCTAATGGCACCTGTATTTCAGTTTACAGTAGTGTCTGCTAACAACACACACAGTGTGCTCTGCTTGGGTTTTTTTTCCCCCCTCCCCTGTTCTTTCCCTCACTCCCACACGCTTAATTAGAAAATCTGATGCAGCCAGAGACGTTATCTGCCATACCGTGTGTGTTAGTGAGGAATGCATTCTTTGATGTTGCTGATAAGCTTTTCTGTGTTGTGGGTAGTTAATTGGTAGTGGAAAGGAAATGTCTGGACTAGTGGAAAAGGAAGCTTCCTAACTGTCTCTCATGCAGCTGGTCTCACTGGTTGATGAGCCAAGGTGTGGTATTGATGTAGCAGTGGTGAGGAGGTCCTGCCAATATTGCCCACCCCCCAGCAGAACTGTGCAGAGCACCTGCACCTTTGGAACCAGTTCTGAATTCTTCTTGTCTTTCATCTTTGTAAGGGAACAAAAATAGCAATAAAACACAGTTCTTCCCAAAACCTGGAGGGCCAAATTTCCTGCTGGTATAAATCAGCATGTGCACTGTAATATCTCCTCAGGTCGTGCTAGTCCACCAGCCCTTTGAGAGCAGGGAATGTGGATGGTGAAGCATTTGTAAAACAGTGAACTAGCCAATGGCTTAGATCCTTGCAAAAGTCAAAATAAGAACCTTGTTTTATTTGAGGTTTGTTTTCTGCAGCTTTCAAGCCTTATTTTGCTTCTCAATAGTATTTTGACTTTACTGAATAGAAGACTTACTACTGAATTCTAGCTCCCAATTTACAGTCTTACAAACCATGGTCAAATCTGGCTTTATTCTTTTATTGTAAATAGACAGTGGAAGGATCATGATCTTTCTCTGGAGGGGAGGACATATTTTGGGATTTCTGGTTTGTTCAGCAGTATTAGGTCATCTGGCTTTTTCTTAGATTTCTGCCTTTTTGCTATTACTGCTCACAAGACAACTTTCTTCATCCAGCAATAGATTCCTGTCATTATGAAAGGTCCTTCTGTTCCTAATGAAATTTAAAATATTTGTCCTCGTTCTTTAGCTCTGTTGGCTATTGGTTTGTTATATCTTTTTCCTTCCATTCTCCATTTTCTATAACATCCAGTTTCTGTTTATACCTACCATTTTCACCTTTCTCTTTCTTACATTTGTTATATGCATTTCAAAAAATCATAGATGCTTTCACTTCCATTGTAAGCCTGGCTGCATTTCTCTAACCAGTGTGATTCTTTCTTTGAATTGTTACATTGTGGCTTTTGGGGTAAATAATAAGATGTTCTTAAGCTCTTGCCAATTTTTGTCATCTTTCCATCATACATATACATACATTTTTATTTTTTTTTTTCTGCTGGCTGAATTCAGCCCTGATTGTATACACCTATTTGAAACTGACCCTTGAAGAGCACCAAGTAGAAAGGGAACTGGTTTGAAACTTATGCTGTGTGAATGTACTAATGTACTGGAACCATGCTCACTTGTACGTAGGCAACACTAGTTTTTAATTGTTTCTGTTCCTTATCTGCCAAATGATACGTAGTATAGGATGAAGAACCTCAATGAGACCCAGACACCCTCCACCTCCTTGTTTTCACTAAATTATGATGATTGACTTTGGTTGTTTTCCTACCCACCCACCCCAATGTGGAACTGACAGAATTAGCTAGTGGGGAGTTCCACACTGACCTGTGTTGGCTGAAGGGTTCTGGCAGAGCTGTCAGGCCCAGTACTGACTGTCCTTGCCGTCTGCTGTGTGTTGGTAGCACATGTGGTACGCAGACTGCTTCTTTCTCGGCTACCCTGGCGTGGTGAATGGATAGCAATTACACAAGGGTCCAGTTATTTAGAAGAGATCCAGAGCAGCTCAGAACAGATTTTCTGTGTTAAACAATTAGCTGAGTACTGAGATATTAACCAGATGTGCTACCCTTTGGGCCAATTTTTGCAGTCTTGTTCACAAATGTGTGGTAGGAGAGGAGATTCAACCTGTTTTCCCTCCTCATACAACAACAAGGGAAAACCATGATACTGAGAATGCCAATGAGGAGAGCCAGATGGTTAGCTATTCCTGGTCATGTGCCTTTCACAGTGTTGTGCTGCCCTTCTTGCTTTGTTCCGATCTGTATCTGCAGTGCTACGTTCCACGTTGAAGGGATGCTGAAGCATCTAGAAAGCATGAGAATATAACAGGGGAGGAAAAACTCAATTTTGTCCAAAATACCAAATTCGGAATTAAGGCTGAAGAGGATTTAACTTCAATGACATCTGGGAGGCTACAGTATCTGGGTGAGTTAGTGAAGTGTGAAGCATGATTTCCCTTACCACTGGCAGTAAGGCCTCCCAAGGGAGGTCACCAAACTCCCAGGCTCTGCCAAAGGGCAATGGAACATGCGAGAAAAGGATTCGTCCAAAATAATTTGTCTGAGAAGAGAGGCTGGGAAAAAGCTTTGCAGGGAAGACCTTGGAAATGACAGAAGGTAATTTAGGAAGCATCTTATTCTTTCCAATTCATCTGTTTGGTCTCTAGTTCAGGTAGAGGGATGCTAAAGTACTGATGAGCATGAATGTCTGATTCCACTTTCGCTCCTTAGTCTCTGTGAAATAGGAAACTAGGCAGCTCTGTTTGCAAGCTGCGAGGGAAGCATCTTACAGCCTCGTTTGTGATCAACCTCAAACTTTCCCATCATGACAGTGTCTTAGATCAGTGATGGCACACGTAGTATGACAGGGCACGCCGCTTGCAAGAGTGTATGGTATGTGTACGGGATGATGACTTTGAGTAGTTTGTTCAATGCACAGCTTTTCAATTTGAAATACAAATTGCCAAGTCAACGCATTGCACAAACTATTAATAATTTGTATTTCAGATTGCTAAGTACATACAGCTAGTAGCACATATATGCCACAGATTGGTAACTCTTGTTGGTGTTTGAAAAAATCACAACCCTCTTACAGGTTTTGCAGCCACTTGAGAAGACATTTGAAGGCTGGAGTGGTGTGACACAGTCCCTGCCAGGGCTGACAGTGTATGAGGAGGATTTTATTTTTTTTTTTTCTTTCCTCCTGCTACTGACTCATCTGCTCTTTTTGCTGTCTGTTTACACTCATTTATATGCACTTACTCAGCTGACTGGTTAAGTTCCACCACCCACTTACAACTGCAATGAATAATGTTTTAGGCCTGGTGTCTCACAAGTGCAGGCCCCTCACACATCAATGTCATTACTGGAATTGCTTTTACTGATAGCAACCACGTGGCAGGTGTGCAGAGAGCAGCCTGCAGAACGAGCGGCATGAAGAGCATCATTCATCAGGTTTGCTTACAATAAGTAATTTTGTCTGTTAGCATGAGAATGTTGTGGTCCCCTTCCTCCTCCATCCTCTTCCTTCCGCTGCCCATGATCGCAACATGTGTTTTTCTCATTGTCTTGGTTTTTCACATCATGGTTTCAAGTCAGGACTCCAGATGGGACTAGGTTGTGTCTTGCTGTTGCATAGAACCTTTGAAGATGGTTCAAGGAGTCTCTTGTGCTTTTGGAGGAAGCTTCATTACTGCCACATGCACCAGACCAGTCTGATTCATCTCTAGTCAGAGATGGTACTTGTCTGCATACCTCAAGCCAGTTGCTCAACTTAAGCCATTGCTTTAAATTTAAGCACATGCTTAAGTTTTGCCTGAACTGGAACCTCCCGAGGCCCTCACAGGGACAGACAGCAACAGGTTCATAGCTCCATCTCTGCGGTGCTACTCATTGGAGGATGAAATCTACTCCTTAAAGGGACAGGGTGGCAGTGGCTTTGCTCTGGTAGAATTTCTTCTCAAGCGTATCATTCACGTGTCTCTGAGGAAGGAGCCTCTACCACATGTGCTACTGTGCCCAGAGACCGGACGGGGATGCGACTGGTTAGACCCAGTCTGCACTTGCTTTATTCTCTGTGACTCTAAGTACCTTCTGGGTATTGATGATTTATTTGGACTTTTGTTTTATTGTATTTTAACAAAGTGCCTCTGCTTGCTTGGAATAGTCGCTGCAATGAATCCAGTAATCTTTCATGACCTTAAAAAGGGTAACTAAGCATTGGCATTAGATTTAAAAGGGAGGGTTGTGGTGATTGTTCTTAATTGAATCTGAAAGACAAAAAAGACTTTAAAGATCTCAGTTGGCATATGAAAGAATGCCCTCTTCTTGTTCTAGGTTGTATTGTCTCGTTAAAATGGCCCCTTTCCTGTAATCACTATTTCACAGTTCAGCCATCTCCAGATACTGTGAAACAGCTGTGCAAAGGTCAAGTACAAGAGGGCAATGGGAAAAGAAAATGACACCACAGCTCCCAGGGTTTCCAACCACCCTGTTAACAAATTTACTGACACAGGGCATAATTTTTACTGACGCTGCCCATTTTTTACTGACACTGACTCTTAAGACTCCATAGGGAGCAGATGCTGACATCTCCCTTGACTTTGAAAAGCTTATTGCTGAAACAAAATGGTTTTATGCAAAGATTTACATACAGTGTCTAAACATTAAGCAGAGGATCAATAATTCTTCAAGTCTGAGTAATGATCCCACATGGCAAAGCTACATTTTAATTAATAAGAATGCATCCGTACTTCTTGTTTGTACTATTTTTTTTTCCACTACCTTGGAGGGAACCAGTGCATCCAGAGTTTGTTCAAGCACATCCCTGTTTCTTATTGCGTATTAACCCAAGTCTCCTTGGGCTTTGATTCTGCTTTGAGACTTGTGCAGACAGACCTGGCACTTTTATGACTTTTTAGTGAGGCCAGTGGAGCTTGGTGCAAGTATCTGCGTATCCTTGCATATCTTACTGTAAGATCAAGCCCTCGATTAAGAGATAAGTGTGGCTGGTAGATCTCAAAAGAGCTCGTCACCTCCTGGATAGATTTCATTTAAAATAGGCTCTGTTGTTCAGAAATAAGTGTTGTCTGGTTTAGTACCACGCTTAGTTTTTGTCTCCTTGGTCTCTCCAGTTGTTTGCTGTTGACTTTTCAGTCCTACATAAACACGGTTTTGTCTGGTTCATCTCTTAAGCCTGACCCCTAAACTGTGCTCTATGTGGTGCACTTGAAATTTTTTCCCCTTTTGCTGCTTGTGTTCCCTCTCAGTTGTTGACTGTGACTGGAAAATAGGCGTACAAAGCATTTTGCATTCTCTGAATGTACCACACAGTAATTCTGCTGTCTGAAAACTCTGTAATGTCAATAATTGATGCACTTGAGAAGTGGTAATTAAATTAGTTAATTATGCTGGTAAAATTACATGCAATTATGTGACTGCAGGGTATGTTTAGTAAATTAGGCTTTCCCATACTCACTACATATTGTGGTGCCAATTTTGTTCCTTGATGATTAGGTAGCTTTTGATACTTCTTAATTGATTTAATACCTGGATCTTCATTAGCCCTCGATTGCTATGCAATGTATGTCTGACATTTTTCTCTCTGATATTTCACAGAGTATCATTCATCAAAAAAAATCAATCTATACATATATACGTATTCCTGTCAGATGTTATAGCATCAAGACTTCAGGGAAAATGCTCTCTTCTACAAGTGTCTTGCGGTGACTTGCCCACTACTGTGAGATGCCAATCAACTAACTGTCCCTGGGAACCCTCTAATATAGAATGACTGATTTCATTTACATTTCTCTTGAAAGATCCAAATAAATAGGTGTCTCAGGGAAGATTGGCACGGTGACAGCTGTTTTAATGACACCTGTTATCTTTGCAGAGAGCAGTGAAAGGTTATTAAAAGGTAACATTAATTTAAATAAAAATTTCAAGGGGGTCAGATTGATTGTGTCTGGTGCATGGGTGGGGTTTGCTGTTCTTCATTGACTCTCGCTCAGTATTTTACATGTCACAGTCGCCTCCCAGCAGATGGTTACCTTCATGCTGGCCGTGTTTACTATCACAAACCTTTCCCAGTTCTGCTTGTCTCCACACGCCTTATTTCCCCCCACCAGCACACACTCTGTTGCTGTCAAAAGTGATGCTTCCGAGTGTGATCCCTGTTTAGGGATGTTAGTGACAAACTGTACTAAAAGCAAGATCATGTAGATTGAGCTGCGGTCTTCTATTTCTGTTCACGGGGCAGAATACCTGTGGCAAAAAGGAAAGGGTAGGGTGGATCTATTGCTTGTTCTTTGGCTTTGGAGTCACAAAGTATATAACATTGTCTGTACCTGAGCCCAGTCCAGCAATGAGCTGGTATCAAAAGCAGTGGGATCTGAATGACAGAGCAGTCAAGTAACTGGGCTGAATTGACCTGAGAAGAAAAGGTCCCGCTACTGTGATGACTATAGGAAATGATGGATGACTGTATCCTGTTGATGTAATGTGTCTGGGAACTTGATACAAATACAGGCAGGCAGGACCCTTGGTTTGTCAGTCAACTCTTTGAGCGACACACATCTTTCTGTGTCCCTGTCCCTCTGTGGTGCTGTTCTCCAGGCTGCTGGGGAACACGGAGCCAGCCCTTGTGGCAGAGCATGAAAGGTGCCCATGCTAATGCCATGCTTATCAGTGAACTAAGCATGCACTGCTCAGAGAAATAACTCCTGAGGAAAGGCTTTTGGAGGCATGCAGGTAGCCTTCTCTGAGTTTTGCTTCTTAAAGAAAAACCAACTTCCCTGTATTTGTCTGTGGCTGCTGTGGCAGCTTTATGATGGCTGTGATGTTAACCCAGAGGGAGTCAGCACATGTTGCTTCTGTTTGCTTTGTTCAGGTCTTTACTGTCTTTTCCATTTTCCTACTTCCTCTTGACAATGTTTATTACATAATTTTATTCCTCTCCCTTCCCTCCCTCTATAGTTTTGGCCGACTCTTTTTATATGGCAAGTGTGCAGCTTAGGCTTAAAATTTTACAGGAGAGAATTTCCAGTATTTCCTGAGTGTTCAGTAACTGTATAGAGCTGGCAAGCTGGCTGGTTTCTTAAACCCTATATATCATGGCTCTTATGACTTGTTCATGTCAGGGACTGAGGCTGTGTAGCTTGCAAGCACAGCGGAACTTCTGAAAAGAGGGAGTCTGCGTGTTTCTCCAGACTTCTAAATTAGTGCTTATAGGGAAGTTCCTGCCTTTATGAATACATCAGTATCACAGAGTCTTGAGCTGGTTCTGTAATTTTCAAGCTCACAGTAAAATTGAAGTTAACTGGGTACTGCTGGATGTGAAGGGTTTCCTATATACTTGCTCCAGCAGCAAGAACTGTGGTTCTATTTAAGAGGCTAATAGGTATTTTGAAAAACTGTAGTTCTGTGAGAAAAACTACTCTTAAAATATGAAGGAGTAGAGATGATTAGAAGGAAAACAATGAAGAAATCTGCAGGTTTAGATAGGAAAGCTTGTTCCTAAGGTTATTAACAGGATGTATATGTATAGAGAGAGATAGGACCTCCTGCAGGCACGTAATGGTCTTACCGGTGAGTCTGTTAAAATACCACCTGCTTTGCCTGGCAATCTCTCATATTCAACAACTTTGTTCAGATTTCCATGTTTGGGAAGGTGCTTGAATATTGAAAATGAAAGGGAGATCAAACCTAAAGTAACTGCAGGAGAGCTGGGGTTGTGCAGAATTTTCTTGCTTTTTCACTTCTGTGGGGACAATTTCTACCTGGCTCTTGCAGTCTTCTGAAAGCAGTGCATTCAAAACAGCCTATCTTTATTTGGCACGTTTGTGCTAGTGAAGCTGGCATGCTACCTTGTTAGCTGGCGTAATGCCATCCCAACAGATGGACAGGAGTATAGACAGCCAGGAGACCATGTACAAGCATCAGTATGTGTGTTGAGGGCAAGATCCCCTAGCCAGAAGTGTTGAAATGCCTGTCTGTCCTGTGTTTCTGCTCTTGTGGCTAATACGATGTACCAGCTCTGAGTGGAGTTAGCTGCCCCGGTATAAGCTAATCTTTCACCTCCAAGGCAGGAATTGCTCTGGCCACACAGAATCTGGGTTGCTATTCTACCAGGTGTTCCTGTGGGAACTCCAGGGATTCCTGAAAAACACTAATGCTTTCTACATAGCCAATGGCTTAAAGTGTGGTAGGGCCAACTTTTAAAGTCATATATGCAATAGGTTATACTCATAACAGTCTTGGAGAACAAACAGAGCTCCATCAATGGTGACAAAATTACAGATGTAAAAGACTGAGTCCAGTTCTGCACATTTCATTGCACCAAGATTTCTGCTCAGCTTGGAAAGTGGGCAGAGCTTGCCTGTAGATTGGCACAGAAATTCATTGTTAGACTTATCTGGATGTCTTTCATGTTGTTTGTCTTTGCCTGAAGAGACAGCATTTTCCCGGTGGGACACACAAAACTACATCTGTTAACATTAGATACTTTTGTAAATTCAAGTAGCTACGTGACTGCATTTATGGAACCAAAGATGAAGAAGAACAGATTCAGCTAATGTGTAGTCTAAGGGGTGGAAGGAAAGCCATGCCTCCATAAGATGATGGTACTTGTTGAACTCTAATCGGCTTTAAATTTGTCATTCAGGTAGTGGATGTTTAGTTTGGGAATGGCCGCTTTTATTTTAGTCACATTTGCTTCAGGGTGCTGTAGGGTAAACTGAAAAAAAACTCTGCTCATAACTGAAATGAGCACTTATTTGTAAATGTCTTGCTAACTAAATTGGTTTAAAATTACCAGGGTTAAACTGTAATCAAACTCTAAACATAGATTATTTCCAGACTCTTGCTTGAATTTACTTCATTTAAAGAACTGGCAACCATTTCAGAAGTGTTGTATGGGATTTTTAAAACCGTACAGAAGACACTGATAGAATGCTGTGAGGTAGCCCGCAAAGGTTTGAGATCTGCAGTTCAGAGGCCTACACAATTGTGAGTAAAGGCAGTGGTATTAGCCATAGATTTATGAAGCCAGTGCTGTAGTATTTCGTATTTGGAAAATTATCTTTGCAATCATAAAGACTGTGTGCTTAGATTTTCTCTTCGACCAACAAAGTCTCAGATTCAACTGTTAGCTGAATTTATTTTCAGATGGAAAAGTCTGTCTTGCCATAGGTGACTAGATGAGCACTTTTGTCCCAGGCCTGCTGGGATCAAGGTCTGCTTTGGTACGTACTTACCACCTGGTATCTCTTCCTCACTGTCTACTAACAGATATTTTAGAATAACTTTGCATGAAAGGCCTGTAATTATATTCTGCTAATTTTAGCAAGTAGAACTAGTATTGAAATGGCAATATCCACATTTGCATATAAGCAATCCAACAAATGAATTTGTTCCCTTTAAACATGTTTAAACATAACACCCAATATTTCCTGTATTAAATAGCCATTGGCAGCCTGAATTGCAGAGGGCTCTGCAGATAAGGCAGATAAGTCACCAGTCTGGGTCAGGATCATGTTTGTTGGATGAACTATTAAATGAATTGGTCCCAGTTCACTTCCAAATAGGTACATGCACGTAGGTAGTGGAAATGTCTGTTGGCCTACGCCCAACCTTGCTTTTCTTGGAAGAAAGATTGAGACATCTGTTAGACTGGAGAAGAGAAGGCTCAGGGGGGATCACATCAATGTATATAAATAAATACCTGAAGGGCGGGTGCAAAGAGGATGGAGGCAGGCTCTTTTCAGTGATGCCCAGTGACAGGACAAGAGGCAATGGGCACAAACTGAAACACAGGAGGTTCCGTCTGAACATCAGGAAAGCACATTTTTACCATGAGGATGACTGATTCTGAGCAACCTGTTCTAGGTGACCCTGCTTGAGCCAGGGAGGTTGGATGAGATGACCTCCAGAGGTTCCTTCCAACCTCAGCCATTCTGTGACATGAAGCTAATTGCTGTTGAGATTGAATTCAGGTCATAAGTGTCAGACCTGTCAGCCAAAGGGAATTTAATTCTCTTTTTTTTTTTTTTTTTTTTTCCCCCCAAGCCTCTTGGTTATCTGCAGAAGGAGATAAGTAGTATCTGTATTCATCTTATCAGCATACTTCCTCCTTTTTTCTCCAGGAAGTTCTTGGAATCACAGCACTGGAGGGTGGTTGAAATGTACTCAGCAGGTCCTTGGTTCTCTATTCGCGCTGTCCTTATGTGAAGGCACAGGAGAAAGCTGTACCTGTGATGTCTCTGATCGCTCTTTCCAAGTGTCACAGCTTCCAGTATGGGGCTATTACAGTGTATCCCAGTGAGAGGTTTGGATCTTTGTGTAGTAATCACCTCTGTTCCAGTCTCTCACCATGGAATACCTTGCTATCTACTCTGCAGACCCCTAGTGTGCTCATATCCACGCAGATTTCTCTACTTTCACTCTTTGGGTGCAGCTCTCATTCTCCAGCACAGATTAATCAGTCTCCCTCCCTCATCCCACATTCGCAACTGAGTTACAGTGATAGACTTCACTATACTTGAGACCTGCTGGAAGCTTTCCTTGTGAGCCTGCGATATGTGCCTGATTAGGTTTATAAGGACATGGTAGCGGTCATACTGGCTTCAAGCAAAGGTCCACCTACCTCAGTAGACTCTCTCCAGTTGTGGCCGCAGATGGACTGTGTAATGAAGAGTAAGAAGAGTGCAGGGATGTGTGTGTGATACTTCACCACAATACTCCCCATGTCCGGCTCTCCCTTATCTGGAAGCATTTCCTGTGGCCTTACTGACCCTCCTTGGATTTATCTTCCAGAAACTTACCAAGTCTTCCCACCAGATTTTAGTACCTGCAGAATCCTTTGGCAAGGAGTTGTATGCATTTTCTCTCCATGGTGTGGAGAACCACATCTTCGTGTCTTTAACCTAGCTTTTATTAACTTTATTTTTTTTTCCCACCTGTGTTTTTCTAAATAGAGAGGGAATGAGAGAGTGGGAGAGAAAGAAAACATCAGTGATTTATGTCCCTTCTGTAGTGCTTGTGATTTTACAGGCCTCTGTTACCTTACCCTTGTGTAGTTTGGTGTTGTTTTTTTTTTTTTCTAGATTGAATTACTTTCAGTAGCTTTTTTCAGGTGGAACTATCATCTGTTTGTCAAGGTTCTTATAAAAAATGGGCAGGAAAAAAGGTTAAAATGGAGAAAAGTCTAATATACCCAGGAATCGGGCACATCTGAAGTGTTAATCATCTGTCCTGATGCAAAACATCTTTTTGTTCCTCTCTTCTCCCGCCTCCCTTCCTCCTCTTCAGATTCTTTTATGATGCTTTGGATAACTTCTCTGTGTTTAAATTCTGACTGAGGCTTGGGAAGATAATCTTCCCAGTTAATGACATAGCCACTATTGTTCTACATGCTTTTGTTTTGTTAACCTGGAAATGTCTTATCCCTGGCTGTATTTTAATTTCCCACTGAGCCTTTTTAACAGAGGGAGTTCAATTTTGAATCTCTGTCTGGCCAGAAAAAGCGATGTCATACAGATAAATTCAAGGTGTAAATAGTAATGTACCCCACTTTTTATAGACTTGTCCTTTTCTAGGTACATGGTTTGGCATGGTGGTGAACTGGGCAGGAATACTCTTTGCCTACAGTATGCTCTACACCATTACTTGCAGCGATAATATGATCACTTGTATATTCTTAACCCAAAAAGAGAAGCCACTTAAGTATAAACTTCTGTACAGACCTGTGGGGTGCCAATTTGATTTCACAGACTCATCCCAAGTCCACTTAGATTCATAAAGCTCCACGTACAGTGTGACCAAATATGCAGTAGAGAGCTAGTGCATATTACTTTGCCCTAATACGTGTATAATAGATATTAAATCTTAACAGTAGGCTTTCTACCACAGTATTCTTGTCCTTTGCATTTTGCATTTTCAATTATAACTAGTAGCAACAGGTACAGACTAGATTCTCCCTGCAGAAAAACAAAATGCAGTTGGATAGCTAGCAAGGAAAAGGAATGTAGATATTGGGATGGTACATGGAGCAGCTACGGGGCAGTTGTATGCTGGATTGCCTATGGCGCTCCAGAGCCATCACAGCTTGTCCATTATTTGTATTGAGTTCAAAGACAGTTTCATTAGAAAGATGGAGTGCAAGTCCTCCACATAAACCAAAGATGTTTGTTTACTCTTACAGCTCCCCTTTCATCTCTGTTACTTAATGTTTCTTGACTCTTCCCTCTCTGCTGTCTTCACTGTCGTGTTAATGCACCTTATAGTGCATGCTATTCTAATTTTAATCCCAGTCATTTTAGGTTTGGATTATCAATCACCCAGCTCACAGTGACTCCAGGATCAGATATTTAGCTGTTCAGTAGCAATGTGGGTGCATTGCAGTAGCTGGCTGTTTTGTCATTTAAATAACCTTTCCTCTGCTTGCTACTGCTCTGATACATGTGTTTAGCCTGTTGGACACCTGTAAATATGCTTTACTACACTTTTCTTTGTTGTCTGAGATTTGGTACAACCTGCTTTCTGTTACATAGATTTCTTACATGAGTCCTGTCTACTTTATCGATTTCTGATGAGAGACAGAGCAGGGAAATCTAGGCAGAGGGCTTTGAGTGGATCAAGCTCATGCACTTCTGAATAACTGTAATGTCTCAGTTTGCTACTGCAGTAGAACAAATGGCAGAACTGTTAGCAAGAAATTATGGTGTCTAGGGCAGGTATATATTTAAGCTTAATCTAGTGCTATCACAGAGGCTCTGGAAACTGGAATTTGGATGTTGCTGCTGTGCTAATACATTAGTGATACCTGTGTAAATTGATGGCTCAGCTGACAGGTACCTTGGATTCTGTTGGCTTTGACACGGAGAGGTGGAAATCTTGCAGGGTGACATCTCTAGGCAGAGTCATTGGGCTGCTGTTTAATGTCTTGTCTGGGTTCTCATGCCACCAGTCCCAGACATTTAAAAGGTCTTAAGTTAATTCTCCAAAAGGTTTGTGTTGTAACATGCAGAAAAAAACCCCCAAATTATTTACGTGATAAGGGGGTTTTATGTTATCTTTTAAAATATCTTCCGGTTTTCGGGTTTCAAGGTGCCAGGTGATTCATGGTTTTTAAGTGGTAGGTTTGTTGGTTTTTGGTTTTTTTTTTTGGGTCTCACATAAGCACTAACTTTTGGGAGCTGGAACTTTAAACAAAGCATGGAATCTTGTAACACTTATGATTGAAATCGTCAGAGCTGGCAAGACTGGGCTTTCTGATTGCCAGTTTATTTTACAGGCATGATGGATTGTAGTAGGTCATCTAAAATGCTGTAAAAAATAAAATTAAATGATATGTTCCTTCAATCTGTTATAAAGTAATTGAGAACATGCTGTCAATCAGCTATACCTATTGAACATGTCCAGCCAAACCCTAAATGTGTTACATCTTAATCTGCACTTGGAAAAAGAGCATATATATACAGAGTATTAGAGTGTGAGCTCTTTATGCGTATTTGAAATGAAAAGATTTTTGTTTCTTTGCATAAGGAATACTTTTATTTTACAGTGCATCAAAAGTAACCCTAACTAAGCCATATAAAGACATATCGCATCCTTCGACTTTGTGACTCACTTATTTCCTTTCCACTTATTTGTGCCAAACACAAATTCCAGTTCCTTGTGTTTTACTTACAATAACATTGGTGTTTAATTCTACAGACTCAATCAAAGCTACACTTAATATAAAGAAAACAAATTCTCTATTTTATAGCTGCATTAAATACTTTCCCCTAAAATGGTTTAGGGGGTGGTTTTTGTTTTTTTTTATTTATGGATTTTTTTCACAAAACTAGAGACTTTGTTTTGGTTTTACTACTCTGTATTTATAGTTGTGGAATGATCATTTTCTGGTTGATTTCACATTGAGCTCTCTCAAAACTAGTTGTAATAGTTCCATGCTCTTTAAATCTTTTTCTTTCTATCACTGCTGTTACAATATATTATACTTTATATTCTTAAGCTATTAACTCTGAGCTCAGTTAATGATTTGTTGGTGGTTTAAGGGAGAGTATCTGGGTTGTTTTTATTGGTATTAGCTTTTATTTTTTTAAGAATGGCAATAAAATAGATAATTCCAATAGTGGAAAAAAAATAGCAAGTGGTTTGTTTCATGGGACTTAGATAAGATGAGCCAACATGTAATGTAGCAATCTTGACCTATTTTTAGTTTTGTTTTCTAACTTTTTTTTTTGGCCAAATGCTTGCATGGTGTTTGGTAGTTAATGATGATCTGCTTTTTCTTGGAGAGATGCAAAGGATAAATGGGATTTTTTTTTTTTTCCCCTTGATGCCTGGTCTCTAGTGTTTGAGGAAGTTTGCAAGTTACTTGTGGGCTGTTTTCATTGATCTTTGCACCCAATTCAATTTAAAGGTGCAAAATCAGAGACTCAGAACATCTCTGCAGGCTGGGGAAGTAGGATCTGCTTCCCAGCAGGCGTTGGAATTTCTTAAGTCCCTGCATGGTACAGGAGCAACACAGCAAATCAGGCATCCCACTGTGGAAGCAGAGTGCTTTTGGGTCCATGGGCATGACAAATAGGAGGAAAAAACCTGTCTCCTCTCGATAACTGAAACCCTAGTCTGGATTTTGTATCAGGCTTTGAAGGGTGGTGGTGGTGTAGTGGTCAGAAGCCACTGCTTTCCTTTGCCCTTCCTTTACCCAAATCATACCTACAGATGCACACTGACTTACAGGAATGGAGAGTGGACAGAAGCTACGTTGCCACAGCCTCTCTGGGAGCATGGGTATGATTATACTAGAGAGTCACTTGGGTTTGGTCTGTGGGATGATCTCTAAGCAGATGATGTTGAGGGAATAAAATAAAGCAAGGAGGGAAAGATAGGGAATGGAAAGAGGGCTGTTTCCCCACCCTCATGTTGTGCTTGTTCATGAAACTTCACTTTGTAAGAAACAATCTCTTTGCCTTTCCTAGACTCCCAAAATGACATGCTCATGTATGACAACATTACACCTGAAATGGTGCAGGACCCAATGTCCTCTAAGCATCCACAATTAATTATTGTATCCTAGGTTGGGACAGTACTGAGATGTGTAGTAGCAAGTGTCTCATACGGAGTTCTATTGTTAAATATAGACCTGAATGTACTCCTGTGTCCAGTACCTCATTTAGCAGGTGCTCTTTAAGTTTTCCTCTTAGCTTCACTTTTGCCACAGGATAAAATGCCATCTGTCTTTTCTTGCTCTGGGACTGACTGCTACTTTACAGCCTTAACTAAGCGTTGGCCTTCCTTGTTTGTTGGCAGGGGTCCTGTTTTCTAAGGTCTAGTTTCTTGTTTCTCTTTAGCAACTGCATATGCACAGAGCAGTGTCAGAACTTTGGGATGAAGAGAAGGAATTTTGGGTAAACTAAACTGGGGGAAGAGCTGTACTGTGGCGCAGGCTTGTCTTTGCTTTCTGCTTGAGGATTGGATGTGGTCTTGCTCAGGCTTGTGATAACTGGTACTTGCTGAATACGTGCTTCCATGCAACAAAATAACCCAAATAGTTATATTTATTGAGTATTTCTACCTCATTATACTTACACTGAACTGGTCTGTTTGTGAAAGTCATATAAGAGCACAGGTGATCCAATCAAAGTTTAATCTCAGACTCCTTGTTGCTGAGGATATTATTCTGAGAGTGTGGTCTGAAGGACAAAACCCCTGAGTCATGGTACAAACTGGAGATTTTACAGTGAAAGGTCAGAAGAGCACACCACAAAAGGGTGAAGGGAGAGGGGAGAATGGGCTGTTGAAAGGTCTGGGTTTTGGCTGATGTATTTAAAAGCAAGCAGAGAAAATGAGCAAAACAGCATAGAGGAAAAAAAAAAAAAGACAGTGTCCTTTACTGCAACTTGTGTTTTGGCACTCCTCTTTCTCCTCATTATCAGAAGAATAATTCCATGAAATGCAAGTTTTCTGCTGAATTCCTCCAGGATCTGGATCTAAGTACATCTGGGTAGGATTCTTACTATCACCTACCATACCCTACTTCTTTTGATGAAAGATGCTCTTCCTTTCCACCTGCTGCAAGTTTCCCATATGTGATGAACATGCACCTGGAGTATGTACATGGAATTACTGTCTATTGGCTTCCCACTGTAAGCAACCCAAGAAAAGGTTACAGTTTTTCATCTGTATGGGGTTTTTTCCATCCTCCAGATGGCTACAGAGGTGATGTTCATGCAGGTCTTCCTTTGAGTCAAAGTCTGTGCACTCAAATCTGTTTATTTTTAAACCCATACCGCTGTCATAAAAGAACCTTTGCAATGAAATATTTTGAACTGTGAAAACCTTGAGATATCTGGCCCTGTCTTCCCAAGTCATTATAAAATGTATAAGTTATTTTCATGTTAGATATGTGTAGGTATGGATCTAGTGCTTGTTGTGCTCTTCCAGGGCTTTGTTAAACATAAGTGTGCTCAGGGAGGATTTAAATTCTGGTGCTGTTTCCGAAGAAGAGCCAAAGAGCCGCCAAGGGTTTACTATTCCCGTACAAAATGTTGCTGTAGGTGATGTTTTGTCAATGGGAGAAGATATTACAATGCTGTTTCCTAGAAGCATTGAAATCTATCTATTCTATAACTATATTTTCCCCATATTAACAGTCTCTAGTCTTGGCTACATGTCTTTTTTTTTTTTTTTTTTTGTCTTGTCTTTTTTTTTTTTCCCCAAATCCTGTTATTAGATCTGGATGATACTTTTTATTTTGTAAAGCATCTCTCCCATAGTATCTGCCATCACTTCAGGGATAAATAGGATAGCATATGCAGTCTGGTGTAGATGTAGAGGTAGCTACATTGAGTAGGAAATGGAGCACTTCACGCTTTCCTGTCGGAGAAGTCTTTTATTGTCTTGTCTGATCAAGACATCAGCAGAAGTACCAAGGCAAAAAGCAAGCAATAGTAGAAGGGGAGAGAAATCAACAGGAAAATAACGTAGAGAAAAGAGATTTTGTGGGAGCAGGAGTTTGCTTTTTGTTGCTGTTGTTGAGTTCTGTTGGTATGGGTGGATTGGAGAATCACAAAGCAGGTGTAGGGAGCTGAGGGAGGGAGAGAGAGTTTTTGCGCTTAGAGGTGAGAATGTGTGAAAGGACAGACATAAAACTCATACTTCTTGAAAACAGGGGCCACAGTTCACAGGTTGGCAAGAGTAAGCCCATGAAGGTTTTTAAAACAAGGAAGTCAGTTTTGATCTGAATCCTGTAATGAAGTGAAAGCCAGTGGAATTGTCCAGCACTGCCAAATCCAAGTATTCAAAGCTCATGAGTTTTCTCTCCCCCTTCTACTACAATATCTTGAAATTGGCCTAAGTGTCACAAAACTTTCAAAAGTAATCTTAAGTGATTTTTATTTATTTTTTTAAAAAACCTTTATTCTTTCTTTTCATCCAGATTTGTCAAATTTCAGCTTTCTCTGAGACCTTGCAGAGGACCAAAGCCAACAGAAATACTTACGCTCATGTAGTCTGTGGTGTCTTAATTCTGGCTTGCAAATTCAGCTCAGATATTACACTGATGACTTTCTAAATATGTCACATCACAAATTATTTGCCAAAAGTATTACTTTTGTTTCTCTCTTCAATTTATACAGATTTTTTCATCCTCCTAGATGAAGGCAGGTATGGTTTTTTTGGTTTTTTTTTTTAATATATTGAGAGAATTGTCTACAGCACAAACATGTTCATGGTCTGGTTTTAATAGTCAGCCTCTGCAGATTGAGTGAGACTATGGAGATGTGCAATGGCCTGATGGTTCCTAAACTATCATCAAGAATGTTGATCTATGTTTTTTTTGTTTGGTTGGGTTTTTTTTAATAAGATTAGTGCAGGCAGCGTGCTGACAGAATATAGACCCCTCCACAAGCTGTCCAGGTAGTGATTTTTTTATAAATGGGACTGGTATGTGGTTATAGAATTCTGTAGTGGCACATCTGGAGAGAAGGGCAGTTCAAATGAAAAGCAATTCTGACTTTTTTCAGCAAATATGTCTCTATGCAGTGCATCAGACATGCTGCAGCAAGTTTTTTTTTAACTAGCACATCAAAATCAACTTGCTGCTTTTAATTGTTGCTGAGACAGTAGTGATAACAAATTACAATGAGGGTAAACCTTTTCCTTTGTGTGTGTTACATCACATAGCATCTGTTGTCCCTAGTTTCCCATTTTGATATGTATTTTTACAGCCTCCCAAAACCCATGTACAAAAACCTAGCTTTAGTTGCATTTCTTGGGGCAAGATGTGTGCACCTTTCACTGGTCCTGTGCTGACTACAGAAATGACTGCATGAATTCCAAATGTATGTTTGGCACAGGTGCAAAACTTTTGATTGTGAAAAGATTTTAAAACCCTTGCTCCATTTAAAGGAGAGAGAAAAAGAATAAAAAAATGAAATGTTCCACAGTAACCTGAAAATTAAGTACTTTACTCTTGGTCTGTTGTGATTTCACTTTGAAATAAAGCCTTAGAGACCAAGCTGTAAGTCTCCTGGTTCAGCAGCAGCTCTATTTCTCAAGTACAGGCTGCTTGCCAGCCTTACGAACTAAAGAGGATTTGGGAACCCAGAAGTCCTGGATCATCTGTGCCAGTTGCAAACACTCAGAGAGCTTTGGGTTCTACCGTAGTACCAATATTGGGACAGAAATATACTGACGTTCAGGGCAGGCAGCAAAACTAGCTCTGACTGAGTTAATTTGAGGGCTAGAAGCCAATCTTTGCCTTGTTTTTTTGCACCTTGCTTCCCAGCAAGGCTACCAGCAATTGCTTCTGGTACTTCGTTGTGCCCTGTAGGCAAAGAGTCCCAGCTACTGCTGAGCTCCTCGAGCCCGCAGAGCTGCTCTGTTACCAGCTCTGTGACAGCCAGCCTGCGAGCTCTGAAGTCCCTGGCAATGGATGTGATTTGACTGTGAAAGTGGTTGCCACAAGGCATTGCTGAGGCCAGAGGATTTGGCAGGATTAAACAAGGGATTGAACGCTTTTGTATAAATAAGTAGAATATGCAGAATTATAGTTGTTAATGCTAACAAACATTTTAGGTGGATATAAAAACATCAAGCTTTAGGGTTTAACTTTTAGGGATCATGACAAAAAAAACCCTTCTAAGGGGGTGACATATGACAAATCTTACCTCTAACGGGTTTTCTTGTTTCTTTTTTCTAAGATACTTGGTACATGGCTAAGGCTGGAGGCAGGATGTTAGAATGGACGGGTCACAGGTAAGATTCTGTGTGTTGGTGTTTATCCGTCTCCAATGGCTTCCTCTACTCTTACTCACCATGAAGACTAAGAAGTGATTTTGGTACGTTTATTTACTTGCAAAGCGCTATCCAGCATGACTAAGGAGACGTGCATGTGAGTAAAGTGTACGTTGGCATGAGCCCCTCTCGTTAGTTGGACAGCAGCAGCGGATGCTCACTGGCTGTACTTGTTGTTCCAGTAATCGGGCATCTTCACAGAAACATGTCAAAGGGTGGCAAGGAAAAGAAAAATCTCACCTTTCTTTAGGTTTGCTTCTGTGGGCTGAAGTTATGACTCAGCTTTCAGGCATGAAAAACACCCACAGTACCACACCTCCCTGGCAAAGCCAGGTGCATGAGCACTCCAGAGGCTTATTCTTGAGGGAAACACTGGAAAGGCACTCGTTCTCCATGCCTGAATAACATCTAGTGTTGTTACCCCAGGCATTTTTCTGTCCAGTCCTGTTAGTAATAGTGTCACACAGAACTGTTGCTTCACTTGCAATAGCATTGCAGCCCATAAAATAAAGGTCAGTAGCTGTGACCTAATGAGCTTAACAAGAGAATGCACAGATTCTGAAAGCAAATGGGCTTTAACCAGTGGTGCCCAGTTCTTATCTCTTTGGTGTGGTGCAACTGAAGACTTTCCATCATCCCTTTCCCAGGTTATGGGTGGGAAACTGGATACACCCAGGGAAAGGAAACGCCAGAGACCCCTGTGTAGTCTAGAAGCGCAGTAGGTAGTAGCACTGTGCCTGTTATGGTCTGCTGCCCTCAAAAGAAACAAGCAGAGTTCTTCAGGACTCCACACCTGCAGATGGGCTCCCAGTTCTATTTCTTCATGTATTGTTTGTTTCTGATGATCTTCTTTTGAGCTAGGGTTCATTGTGGAAGTAGTAGAGGTATCACAAAAACATGTACTTTATAGGATTGCCAGATAGGTTTGTGCTTTTAATCAGTTAAACTAAACAGCTGTTTCTTTGCGAGATGGCTCTACTAGCTCCTGAACTGTGAATGTGGGCCAAATGTCCTCAAAATACGTAGAAAAAGACTCAAAAGGCAGAATTAATGAGATCCTGTAGTCTGAGCAATCCAGATCCTACATAACCAATTATCTAAGCACCATGAATTACAGAGGCACTATCACTGCAAGTTGCAACTTTATTATGCTGGTATAAGTTGCTGCATTTCTTCATTCTTCATTTAATGACGGATGCTTTGAGGTTATAAAATGCTCTGGAAAGCGTTAAGCAAGTGAAATGCTGTGATTCCTGCTAAAACTCTGACTTCAGACAAAGCTTTTTCTGTATAAGACAGAAGAATGGGTCCGGGCATATTTTTCCTTCCTCTTCTGTTCTTGTGAATGAGAAAGCAAGGATATTGCAATGTTTAATATATACGCAAGAGTTCTACCTGCCTACAAGAGCAGGGGGATGACTTACACTGCTGCTTATTCTGCTACTCCGCAACCGCAAATGTCATGCTCCTTTCTTTGTCTTTTGTCCACTGAGATATGTGGTTAGGTGTCCATGACAGTCACATAGTTAAGCGGCACACAGATAAAAAGCTCTAAAGCAAAATCTTCTCTTTATTGTAATTCCTTTAGCTGTCCCTGCTCACAGCAGAGGCTTGGGGAACTTTAGCAAGACTTTTTTTTTTTTTTTTTTTTTTTTTATTTTGCTACAGTGTGTGGTACTGTACATTAAAGTATATCTTTAGTGCTAAAAGGGACATCCATTGAGATCTAAGCATATTTCCTTTAAAGTGGCTCTTTGTAAGCATACCTACTTATTTCTGTCATCTTTATCTGCTCCCTCTACATGAGAAGGGAATGCAGACTTTCCTCCTTTACAGCTCAGGAATTTAAAACCCTGGGGGACACCACACAAAAGCACTCTCTGGGATAGTTAATGACTTTGTTCTGTTGCTCACATGAAAAGTTATTTTGCCTTGATTTCAGCCTTTGTTCTAAGAGATGCTCATTCTAGTAAAAATGGTAAATAATGGAAACATTTTTCTTCTATGCAGATTCATTAATGGGCCCAGGCCTCCCAGTTAACTGCATTGCTGTAAGTAAGAGGAGTATCCCACTTGCAGAATGATGTTGGGATTAGAAGCTGAAAAATAACTCCCAAGTAGGCTGTTTCTGTCCAGATGAACTACTTCTGAAGTAGGAAATTAAGTGTTGATTTTATTTTGTATGCAAACATGGCTAGGAGGATTCTAGCTAAAGTGCATTTTGTGCACATTTTCTAATTGTCCATGTAGTTGATGGAGTGATGTCAGCCAATAAAAGGGGACGAATAGTTTCATAATTGGACAGTTGGACTCTAATGCATCAGAGTCTTCTTTTGTCACTGTTGCTAATGTCCAGTGCCATTCCCAGTTTCACGTTCATTTCAGATTCCACAGGCTGTAGCTTTCTGAAAACTTCTTTTTTCCTCTTGTCCTGAAGTGCCTGCAAGAGCTCTGCCAAGGGCTTGATTTGCTGTATCCGGGTCACACTGATGTGACATGTCTGTGTTTACAGATGTCCAAGAGAACCGCTCCAGTGAGGTGATGCAGGCAGGTGAGAGTCAGGGCAGAAGCTCCTTAGACCTTTCTCCTGTGTGAACTGGCCCATCTAGCGCAGGTGTGGTTCAGTGTGACCTGGCTGTCACACTTGCAGTTTCAGAACTCACCTACCCTCAAGGATCTCTGTTATGGTCTGTCCTGTGCAGTGTGGGCGTACCCTAAGCCAAAAAGCCATCAGTTCTTTCATTATAGAACATGATACTAATTCCATTGTCTAGCTTTATGCTTTTACAACTATTCATTCCTGCTCTGTCAAACACTTAAGCAGATACTTTCTCTTGTAGTTTATGATGCTAGCCAATATTCATGAGCCTTGTGTACAATATAAGAGTTCTCTGGGTAACACATCTTGTAGTTCATTTAGTACAGTGTATTGGTGTGTATGGTATTTCAAGGTGCGCGAACAGGTATCAGGTGTTCTCTGCTGTACTTCTGAAAATGTGTGCACAGCTATGGCATCTTCGACCATTATTACTAAGTGAGGCAGAATGAAGCTCCCTCACACATTTGTGCAGGATAACACCAGTGATAGAACTGGAACTCTGAGAGCTAGAGTCTTGGTTGTTGTTGTGTATTCCAATTCAAAGTATCTTGGCTAAATTAGGAGGAGGCTAAGACAGACATATCAAAACTGAATTAAGCCTTTGAAGGATCAGAAGTAGTAATTATAATCAGACAAACATTTAATTGCATGCAACTTAAAACAATGCCTGCGTTCTTCTTTAGCTTGTCATATATTAAATTTTCTGGTATGTTATGCCAGTTCAAAATAGATATTTTTGTTGTCATTGTTCAAGGCTTCAAATTCAAAATTAAAAGCTTCCAAAAACCTTCTTTTTGTGAACTGTCCTGAGAAGTTTATGATGACAAATAGTAATTCATAATTGATTCATTTTACAATAGTAAGCAGATCCATCTGAGCATGACCAGGGTAGCTGGGAACTTGCTCCTGTCAAACTTCCATGAGAGCCTGCTGGAGGCATAATGTGCTTTCCAAGGTCGCTGTGTTACCATGATCTCTAATCTAGAGGGCAAAAAATGACTAGGAGGAAGGATGTGTTTAGTTGGAAAGTCCTCAGAACTGGTTGCTGGAAGTGGTTAAGAAAGCTGAAAATGTAGTTGCTGTGGGGGCTTCTCTTCTAAGCTTCTTGGCCAAGACAGCATTCATTGGCTGGGCTGTACCTACTCCATGTCAAATAGGTACAGAGGAAAAGCATAAAACCTGCCTGTTAGGTGGGTTTAATGCATAACAGGCAGTGCAGGGTGGGGGCAAATTCAGCATGCTAGGAAGCAGAGACGAAGCTTTAGAAGCATATAGCCACAGAGACAGTAACCTTGCCATCACAAGATCCAACAGAATTGCAGTCTTCATGCACAGCAACTGCTGCTTTGGCCCAGCTCTCTTGCCTTGTGCTCCCAACGTTAAAGGAAGGGAACGAAAGGCAAGAGTATAGCTGTCACCTCCCATTTGTTGGTGTGCCTAAAGGTTGTAGAGGTGAGCGCCTGGAGGCTGGACAGCTGGGGATTCAAGAAGAGACAATCTTGTTTTTTGCTGCTGCCCTTGGGGCATGTCTCATTGTGCATGTCTGTGCCTCACTGGTCTGCCAAGACCTTTTTGCTTTATCCGCCTTACAGAATTCTGCAGTGGAGGCACACTACTTTCTAACGTGTCTTACCAGATAGCTTGGTGGACCTAGAGAAAGGTTTGAGGCTGGAAACTTGTGCTTTCATTTGGGGCCCTATACACTTAGGGATACCTCATGTTCTTGGCTCTAGCTCATATTTGCCATAAATACTCCTCTAGAACACTCTTCTTCACTTCTCCTGATCGTTATCCAGTGGTGGCTCTGAGACACTGCTCTCCAGGTATAGTGCATTTCTTCACCTTGCTGCTTTATGAATGACTTTTAAGTTCCCGAGGACATATCTAAGTGGGGTGATTACCTCTAGTCCCTTCTATTTATAAAGTAGAGAGCAAGCTTTAGGTGCTTACACTTACCCTGCTTGTAGCAGATTCTAGGAGGTCAGCAACTCATCTGATATGATGGAAGAGACTGTATAAAATGTGATGTATAATCTCTTCATCTGTCCATTGAGTTTAGACCCTATCTCTTATAGTGGCAAGCGAAAACTACTCATCCATTTATCATGATGCTGATAAATATGAGAAGTTTTGCAGAGATGGTGGGTTTAAATACTAAGGGCCTGCCCTAAATTATTTGCCCTGATAATTGAGTTTTCTCTGCTATTTGAAACATATACCCATCAGATACTGGCATTTAACCCAAGACTGATTATTTGGAGTTTGTCTACAAGCCAGATGTATAAAAAACCTGTAATGGGAGATGTAGTAAGATATAGAGATGTTGGGGTAGGAGGTAAATGTGCATATTGGAATTTTTTTTTTTTTTTTATATTGGCTATGTTTCTCGTGCTTGTATTTTTCAAGTATTTTATCAAATTTTATTAATTTTTTAATGTCACTATTATCTTCAAAAGTAGATTTAAAATATAGTATATTTGATGCTTTTAGCTTCATTTCCCTGTGTTTAAATTATCTCTGAACAGTGTAGGGCTTTCATGAATTTATTCATTACTTGAAATTGTCTTGATGTGTAGATTGTTCTCAAGCAGCTTGTTATGACTACACAGGATACAAAATTTGAGCTCTGTTAGTTACTTTGATTGGATTAAACTAGTGCTTGGAATCAGGATTTTGGGTGCAGATACTTACAATTTCAAGTCCCAAATTTGATTTCCACAAACATTTCCTAACATTCATATTGTTCCTGCCAATGGATTTGCTTGCTTAACTCCTCACAGAAGCAGCTGAAAACATTTGTTAGTTGTTACTACTGTAGTTACTTTGGAGATATTACACTATTTCAGTTAATCACAGCCCTATTTTTACGGGAATAATTAAAAAAAGAAAAACAGACACTATACCTGGTCTAGTGTCTGTGAAGCACATTGAAAACCTTCCTCTAGAAAAAGGAAAAGTAAACAGCAAGCGGAAGATAGCACTGCTTTAGTGACATTGCAGTAAACACCCTCATTCATATGAGTAGGGATTTCTAGAAAAAATCATCTTATACATAAGGTGATTAAGACAAGTAAACCCAGCATTGCTGCTTTGTTGTTAAACAAAGATGTTATTCTCGCACTTGTAAGATTTACTAAGACATTAAGCATGTGTGCATGATGTCAAGATATTGGCTCTAGCATGTGTTCTTTCAGCCTTTATAGTTTGTGATGACATAATTAGGTACATTCTGTGAAAGTAACTTAAAATGTTACTGTCTGTTCCAATGAATTGAATGCGTTTGGTCCAGGATATCTTGCTGGAACATTTGCACAGCCTTTTGTCTGGAGGCTTGGGGAGTTCAGAAGGGAAACCATCTTTCTTTTGTTCAGTGCAGTCACATGTCTGCAGGTTTCCATATGTTTCCAGCATCCAGAGATGCTGTCACCACTGAGTGCCTAATAAAAACCCAAGATCCCTGGCTAGAATCATCCTTTGGATTTCCTGGCCCAGTGAACAGCTGTACCTCATTGCAGTTTGCAGTCAAACTGGTGCTTAGCCTGGAACTGAAACTGCTGGCTTAGATATTTGGAGGTACAGATCACCAGACAGTACTTAGCTTGCTAAGCCCAAGCTCTCTTTTAGTTTTTCCCACTTGTCCTTTCTTACAAATGTCTGTGAAACTCTTGTAATTGGTTTACCCTTATGTTGCTGGCTCCTAGTTATTATAATATTTTACAATTGGTACATTACCATTCTTCTCAGGATCTCAAAGCACCTGGAGACCTTAATTCACAGCATCTTCTGAAACAGATACTTAGGGCATCTATTTTAGAAGTAGCTCAGCTGGAGGGCAATAGACTAGCTAACCCAACCTAAGACAAACATGTCTGTACACAGCCAAGAATAGGTTGTAAGTGCCCAGGCTCCAACTTCTGCTATTGTATTATTACTCTTTGGTTTTGTAATAATATATGCAACATTAAGTTTGTATTATAACTTAAAACAAAACTAGAAAAAAAAGAGGGCAGCATACAGTCAATGAGCTGTTGTTGAATTCCTAGTGTTCACTGTCCAGTGCCACCAGGAAAAAAAGGTGAGTTGGGTTTTGGTTTGAAAGCCAGGCGGAGTTTGTGTATGTATACTAAGTCATGCTGAGAATGTATGTAAGAACAAGACACCCTGCCCCACAAAAGCTGTCTCTACAAGAGCTACATTTCTGGAAACTAGAAGTTTTTAAGACTGAGTGGACAGAACAGTAGTAATTTGCAGCTGAACTCCTTCATCAGTGTGGAATTATTCAAGCTGTATCAACTCCTTGGTTGCTATAAATCAATTCTTCTTACTCCTGCTCTGTGGTTGTGCTCAAAATGAATTCTTTTTTTAAAATTTCAGGGTTGGGACTCAGCAGGATCTTGACACTGCACTATTTATAAAAGAGTGATTGTGGTTAGATTTCATAATATAAAAGCTTGCTTTGGGAGGGGAACTAAAGTGAGGTATGTGTGTGTGGTGCTCCCTGGATCCTAGAATAACGACTGGTTCAAGCTGCTTTTTCAAATACATTGCCACTCAGCTGAGAATGGAAAAAAACCTTGGAACCTGCTCCAGTCTGGACTTGGCCATAGTGTTTTTCTCTCTCTCTCGGGAACTCAGCTGGCCTTGCACATGTCTTCAGGGTGGAGACTTACAGCTTTATCCGGGCTCTCCAAAAAGCTGCAGAGGAGTTGCATTTGTGGGTTTTTAAAAACTGTGGTCATTGTACCAAAACAGCTGGATCCTGCGCAGAGAAGTTTCCGTCTCAAGTCCTGAATTGATCTGTTCAGAGCTCTGTGGATGAATCACTTACTGCCTGCCCGGGGAGGGACTCACAGTACTTAACTTGAGTCATCCAAGATGGGTGACCACGCTTGGAGGATGGTCTCGCTCTGTGGGTTGTGGTGAGAGGCAGTGAGTCAGGCTCTGGTATCAAATCACCTGCTGGAGGAATCGCCCTCTCTCGAGTGAACTTAAAGCATATTTGATCACCTGCATTAGGCACCTTTAACACAACTGGTGTGGATCTCCCCCTCAGAACTACTTTGGAAAATGGCAGGATTCAATGTAGGTATAGTTTTCACATGCGTGAAGCCAGATGGAATGATTGGAGTCAAAGTTTGACCATGGTCCTGCAACCCGGCATAATAAACAGATGTACAAAGAGGAACATAATTGTGGGGGAAGTGAGAATGGGGGTGAGTAATATCATGTGGCTGCTCTGAGAGACAGACACACACCCTGCCAGCGTGCTGGTGTTTAATTCTCTTTCAGTTAACAGTAATGCACCTGGTAAAAGGCAGAGGGGCAAATAACAACTCCTGCAAGGGCATGCCACAAGCTCTACCTGGCCCCCAGTCAGCCCTTCTTCATCTTCTGAAACCTGTTGTGCTCTACTCAAAACAGTTTAATTGCTCCACCGACTACAGCGCAGTTACTGGCTGAGGACCTTGTCTTGGATCCAGTGAGAGCTTCAGAGAAATTCACATCTGGATGTCTGTGGCTTGGGGTCATCTCTAATTATAAGTAATGACTCTTCTTTCTGGTCCTCAGCTGCAATAGCAAACTGATTTGAACTAAGTTACAGCAGAAAATAGTTTCTAAACTGCCTCTTGTTTCTCTGCTACTTACATAGGGGTCAGCATGTGCCTGAATGCTTTGATGAGTGTGTGGCTTTCTCCTTTCCTTGACTCTAAACAGCACAGTTGGGGTTCTTCTTTGCCTTCCCCAAGCCACACAGGTAAGCAGACCAGATCAGAGAAGGACCCGTGGGCCAGCATAACTAACTAGAGGATGAGGAGAGAGATTTCCATGTCCTTTGAGAATACCTGGCATGGAGTTCACTCCTCCTGGCAGTTCCCAATGTGGCACAGCTAGGCAACATAGTCCTGAATGCAGACCTACGCCTTAACAGCCTAGCTGAGCCCACAGTGGTTTGTTTTGAGAATGGTTGTCCCATCTGCTCCATGTTTACTTGAATGTGGAATTATGTTTGCACAGGAAGGAAAGTTGTTGATGTTTTAAAATAGTGTGGCATCAAATTCTGGTTTTATAAATGACAGGTAGAGAGAAGAGGAGGGGTAGCTGTGGCATCTTAGAAGCAATAACTTGCATGCAACTGGTGTGTTTATATTTGTGCAAGGAGCTATTCCCTGAGGTGCCTGCCTTGTCTGACTGTATGTCTAATGTAATTCCCTTAAGGCTGACCTCTGCTTTCAGCACAGAACGCTGCGGGATTATTGCTGTAGCTGAAACATTCCATGCATCCAAGTGTCCCACTTGCAGAGAAATTTGCTAAGCATGTTCTCACTGTGGGAACGTTCCCAACTCTTTCAATTGTTAAAAAGATATATTGCTTCCCTCATCCTTAGATCATCCTTTGGCCCGTGTAGGACTGCTATTACTTGACTTTCTAAATTTAGCAGTTAGACACCTCAAATTATGAGTTTAGTGCCCAACAAAGCTGCCACTCAGAAGGAGAAAAAAAATATTTTTCTCCCCTTCATAATAGATTCTGTTCTAAGTGCTTTCATTTGATGAAAAATGTTTTCTTTAAACCATTAAAAAGAATGGAGGAGTATGCCAGACAGCCTCACTAAGACATGTTGGCATGGAACAGGACATGCAGAAGAGAGGAGGCGAAAAAAAAACATGTGGAGCATTACTACTACTGGGCTGAGAAACAGTACCACTTCACACCGAGAAACTAACTGGACCTTGACCAAGGACACAGAAAATTGGCAGCATTTTAGGTCTTAATACAGAGTTGGTGCTTTAATGATGGCTGACTGAAACCTGAGCATTGATGTAGAGATGATATACGAACAGGACCTTTTTTGGGTCTACTTTTAATTTTAAAATAATACAGCTTTAAATCTAAAGCCAAGTATGAAACACACAATAGGACCATAGGCATTTAACCTACCATCTTCTCCTTTGTAACTAGCAGATGGTGTGACAAGTATGGCTTTTAAATTTGTGTATATGTAAACAAACTTCATGTCTTTCTGGCTAATAAAATACTGCACATGGGAGGTGCAATGACATTACTTCATGGCTTTTACCCCCCTTCTCTCGTTTATGCATTTACAGCACAGTATCCTCTAGAACTATGATAAATGTGAGGGGGTTTTCTACTTTGGTACCCACCTGCTAGGCTCTTGGAACGCCCTGGAAACGTTCTGCCATGCAAAATGTAGTGGGATAAACACAAATCACTTGCTCTGTACTGGTTTCCTGATACTTTGTTCTGTGTCCCCAGACACCGGTCTCAAGATCTTCCTGGTAGACATTCTTATTCCTGAATTAGTTTGAGTCTGGCTGTAATTCCTGAGAGTCCTGTAAGACCGCTCCAGACTTTTTTTCTTAATCCACTGGTTGTACCCACTGCCTGTGAGTCAGTAGGTGCCAGGGCTCCCATTTGAAGCATGTGTTCTGCTCCCTCCACGGGAAATCCTGAGCATTGAGGGTAGAGACCTGCATGTACTGGCCGTGCTATGCCCTGCACAGTGGGTGAGTGATGCATACCAGCGGGTCTGTCCTCTGTATAGCATGGATGTAACAGGGTCGTACCCTCAGGCTGGGGAACTGATCCTCATTGTGAGGGTGTCCCTGGGCCAGGAAATCCATCTTTCCTGGAAAGGTAAGCCCTTTTTCTGAACATGTATTTCCTCCCTCCCCCCCCACCAGTTACCCCTCAGTTCTTTCAACAATACTGCTGGAAGCCTTTCCTTGCTTTTGGACCTGCACTTAGTAGGGAAGCAATTTAAACCATCCAGGCATGAGATGCAGCGTAATCAGCATCTGCTCTCTCCCATTTTGCCACCTGCAATGTATCTGCAGTAGCTCAAGGGGCTGTGTTCACACAGCCGTGCTGCAGTAGGGGAAGGCCAGTTCTCCTCTGAGTGGTTGTCCACATGCATCTCGCACATTCTTGTCCCAGTGGCAATGTTCCAGTGCGACCTCCAGCTACCCTCTTCCCATATAGCTCCTGGGAATTAATTTGGCTTCTTTAACCAGCATTTCTAGTCATGGAGTTGAGTCTTCAAATCATGGCACTTAATTTGCTATGTGGCCTGGATTTTTCTCCCACGTGTTCTTACTAGGGCTTTGCATTTAACATGAAAATTATACATGACTTCTACATTGTTTTCCATCTTTTAGAGTCCAGACATATTAGGAAAGAAAACAATGCTTGGGTAGTACAGTGAGCATGTGAAGTGCCAGGAATCACTATTAAATAGGGCTATAATGCCTGGCTATGGTTAAGTAACTAGTTTACAGATGATCCCTCAAAAGATTCCAGTTATGAATGCAGGAGTTTAGCAGGTGCCCTGAGGTGGTGGAGTTTACAAGTGGCTCTTAGGTTTCTCCGCAGACATGCGAATGGTTAATTCCTAATTGCCAGTAGATGGCTCCCAAGAGCATTGTCTATAGGATAGTTTTCCAAGGCGCAGAGTTTTGGCTCACTGATAACCTCCAGTGCTCCATGCTGTACCAACTGAAGTTTGCACAGCATCAGGATGTCTGTCGCCAGGCTCATGGCATTGTCCTGTGCTCATGAGGCAATACAGGTGATGCGTGCTGTATGGCAAGAAGTCTGGTCTCCAGGTTAAAATGGTGATGTGGAAGAGTCATGCTAACGCACACGAGCGAGGCAATAGGTAGAGATCCTGAAATAGCAGCTGTGTTGTGGAATGACTCAGCTGGTTATACATCAGCAATGCTGACTGGGTGGAGGTGATAAGAGCGGGTGCAAACCCTTCAGAGTGTTTCTGTGCTGGCAAGCGGAACCTGACTGCTCGTTACGTTTGTTGAATGCCTCCAAGAATGAGGCCCCTGATTTCTCTTCCAGAAATAGAGATGATAAATAATTGTTATAACTGCCTCCTTTTTATAATTACCTCCAAATGGATTTCTTTTTTTTTCCTAGAGATTCCAATTAAGTTTTACATTAATTATAAGTGTGCAGCATCCTTTTACCAGCAGAAGAGCCTTCTGGGAATTTCTGCTGTGTTGCGGCTTTGAAGGCCTGGTTTTAGTCCATTTGCTGAGGTCTATACTCCTTGGGGCTACTATTCTGACTCCCTCATTAAATATCCTGAGAACTCTTTCTTTCTCCAGGATTTGAAATCCTTAATAAGATTTGTATTTTCTAAGGCAAACACAGTTCCCTGGGAAAGCTGGGGAGATACTCTTTTTTTGGCATTAGGGGAATTCTCCATCAACTGAAGTTAATCAGAAATACTGGCGGAAGTTTTATTTGTGCATGGGAAATCTATTGTTATTAAGAGAGCAGAGATAGTCTGAGATTCATGAACTGAAGAATGGTTTTCTCAAGGGTGGCTCTCTTTCAGCCTGGCTTCTGTGTCCAAAACTGCCAGCTCAGAGCATAGGACTACTTGATCAGAATGAACAGAAGGGACAAGGGACGAAGTTGAGGCTGAAGCACAGACAGTTCATGGCAAGAGTGCTGTGGCTGCCAGATCTGTAGAGGACAATTTTTCTATTTGTTCTGAAAATGATGGGCAGATTGACATGGACAACTGCTTGGGACAGTTTTAGTTCTGGGATTGCACAGCACTTGGAGCCATAGAGTCCTTCTCTTTGCCTACGTTTCCTAAACAGTATCATAGTACGATGCAAATGTTAAAATAGTATGGAAAAGAAGAGGGGACCCATAAATTAGCTGTTCTTGGAGGACAACCCCAGGCCCTGATTACTACAATTCTCTCTCAGAAGATGTCATAGCTGTGCTGATATGCCCATATTGCTGCTTTTTTTTTTCTGTTGCATCATACTTGTGGCTGATAATGTGTTACTAGCAAGGAGTATCATGATGCCATGCCATGCTGCACACACATCTTTAATGTGGTTTCATGACACACATATCTCTCAGGGGCTTAGGCAATGCTGTATTAGGTGAGTAAACTTCTAGAATATATTGGTGTGATGTATAGATGTGTATGCACAGCAGTACTTTAAAGTTATGGATACAGTGCATGTGAGTAAAGATCAGCATCCAGTTTTACGGAGGCTGTCAGGTTAGAAACTCTCAGATGGCCCTCTGGTCTTCTAAATGAGGAATTTCTCTACTCTTGATGTGTACTTGAGGGGACATATTTACATCATCTTGTTCTTGTGTGTGCATTTGTACATACATATATCTTGGGTGTTTAAGAATACAGACAGTGCAGCGAGTGTGAAGAAGCATTATTTCCTGTATCAATGCAAGCAGTTGGATGAATAAAAGGTATTATTTACCTTTGCTCAGTGGTAAGTAATGGCTGGAAATCTCTGACAGGTTTATGTAATGGTTTAATGAGTTTGCATGTAATGCATTAGCCTTCAGTAGAAGTTTGGCTGCTGCTGACTTAGAAGACTGCAGTCAAACTTATGTTTTAGGCACATTATTTCTGAACTAAACCAGCCACCTGAGGGCTATTCTCTTGTGTGCAGTGTTTTTTTTTTATATGATAGCATTTTAACCACAATATGGGCAGTGAAACTGAAAATGGGAGTTAAAGAGAAATAATAAGTGCTAGGTAAACCAACCTCTATGTAATCTTCCTCAAATAGGTTTACTTCCTTTTCAGTTTGTCTGCATAGCCTCCTGGTCGTTGTAGCCCTTCCTTTTGGCAAGTAGTCTGGTCCCAAGGAGTGAAGCAGTCCCAAGATTTCCTGCCAAATTCCGTCACTGCCAAGTGTTGTGGGGTAGAGACCATGAATGCTGCTGTTCTGAGATCCACAGGAAGGCTGAGAGATTCACTGTAGGTCCAGCGATTCAACTCTCTCTTACTATTCTGATGCATCTTCCTTCAGCAAGTACAGGATCAAGGGAGCTTGCTGGGTTGCTCTGGGTGCTTTGCAGTTGACTTTGTTTCATTCTCAAGTTTCATGGTGGCACTGCCTGTCAAAAAGGAGTCCTGTTCCTCAAACTGTGTTGAAGGTGGGGGCATAATACCTCCACTAGAGCATGGTGCATGAAAACTCAGCCTGTTCTATGCTGGAACACCTGCCTGTTTGGTGGCAGTGTTATACAGTAGTTAAGAACATTTCCGTAATTGACCAAAACTGTTTGGAAGAAAACAAATAATTAGAGTAAATTGGGGTGATGGTGGTGTGTGGTGTGTTTGATTGGGGGTTTTTGGGTTTTGTTTGTGTTTTTTTCATAGAAATGCAATAGTGCTACCTCTGTCCATTTAAATAAATAACCTCACCACATAATATATTCACTAGATATCAAATTATTCATTGAACATCTCATCTGAAAAATTTGATCTCTAATGGCAGGCTTTTACAGTAACAAATTCTGTGGCCATCTTGGGAGACACATGCGTCAGTAAGTTGGTGTAGTTTGTGGTTTGTTGGTTTAGTAACCACAGTGTATGCAACCATGTTTTGTTCAGCTCTTTTGGCTATGGTGTAAGCTTCTTTTAAAATACTTTACAGATATGGGGATGACACATAATAAATGAATATTTCAATTATTTATCTGCCATGAAGACAAGCTGTAAATGTTACTTATTTCTGACTTACCATATCTGAAATCAACGCTAAACAAAAACAGTCCAAGTCTAGATCTTTGAGAAACTGTTTTGATGAATAGCTCAAGATACAATCATAAAACCATCAGACTTGATGTACTACTCTTTGTTATATAAATCATCTAGTTGCTATAGTGAAAAGGTTATGGTTGATTGCTAGCTCTTGCAGATCACTGAATTTATAACTTATATCCAAGTCCGCCTTACAAGCTGAGATCTAAGACTATAAAAATACAGTTCAGTCATATATTCATTGCCATATATATGAATGTTATGCAATAATGAGAGATCAAGCTTTAAAGTTGAGGTCAGTGCCAGTGTTGCCCAGGTGAGGACTGCCAATCTTGTGGTGGTGTTCTCTGATATGCTAAAGAATAAATGCCTAACTTCTAAATCTTTTTATCAGATTGAACTGTTTTGATTAAAGCATTTGTTTGAACTCTTGCATAGGAATAGATATGTATGTGTAAACAAAACTCCTTTTGAGACCTGCATTAGGTCAGGATAATTCCTGTTGTCTTATGGTTCTGCGAGTCTGGGACTTGTTGCTGGAGAAAATTCTTGCAGGGGGAAGGCACAACTTAGTGCGGGGCTGGGCCAAGGGTAGATCTGGAGAGCAGGCAGTGATCTGGAATAAGTTACCCTTCATTTGGGATGCAGGGATTTGAGGGAATGACCCTGACTGGGGAAGAGTAACCTGCCAGTCTAAGCACATGTGCACAGCTCCCAGAGGAGAAGGTAGCAGTGACAGAAGACCTTGTTAGAGGAAAATCAGCATAAGCCTTCTCCACGCAGCACTGCTGCAAGTTATCAGTGGCATATTAATGAATAAGCACTCTGAACTTGGTTACAGTCATTATTTTTATAGAGATATTATTTTCTCTCATGTTTGGATAGGTTATCCCCATCAGGTGAAGAGAGGAACTAAACAGAGAAAAAGTAGCTTACAAAACTCACGATTCTGATGCTGTGTTTTTTTGTAAATTGTGAAATTTGATAATATCTGAAGATTACTAGAGGAGAACTGAGAGAGGGCTGAGGTATGTCTGATAAGCATTTTTAAATTTGTGGTCCTTCATTGTTTTAGCAGAAATGATCTCTGTAACGCAGGAGTAAAGAGCTAAGTGATCATAATTACCCTGATTGACCTTAGGATGATATACTCTTTCTAAATCTGATTCTCATTCATTAATACCAAGTCACCAAGCAGCACAAATATGATCTGGATCAAGTGTCAAATTAAGCAGAACAGTGTGGAACTTATGCTGGGTTTGTGCCAGCTGCGGGAGGACGGACAATACCTAATCTAATGTAAAGTATGCTAGAAATGAGATACCCCTTCAAATATTTTTCTCTTTCAACACGTTTGTGTGGAAGTGAGTTTGCCATAGCTCAGCACTTTGCTGATGGGCTTGATCCAGCATAGATTGCCTTAAACCCAAATTTTCTGCTATATGGAAGAGTGGCCTCAGTCAGAAGCTCTGACCAAGTCTTCTTGGCCATAGAAATTAAAGCTTGTGGGAAAAGCTGTACTGTCTTCAGTTTTCAAAGGGTTTTTCTGCTCCTCCTGCCCATTTGTGGGAGTGCAGGAAGTCGGGGGGGGGGGGGGGCAGGGATTGAGCAGGGTTGTACCACTCATGTTCTTTAAACTGGGTTTCTTACAGTTGGCTATGGCTGGTTTTGCTCCCTGCATAAGGGTGTTGGGAAGGCATTGCCTGTGGATTATTTTGCTTACAGTGATAGTACTAGCCTGTGGTTTTGCAGGCACATCTAAGTTCTTGCAGGAGCCACGTACAGAGTTTGGTCGTCCCTCCCTCAAACATTATTTTTACACTGAGAGTATGTGGCTAAACTTAATAAATTAAATTAAATGCCAGCCTTGCAAACTTGCAATTGGAGATCAGGGAGTACTGGAAAAGTGCTAAATGATTTTACATGTACTTGGCACCATCATGTGCTCCGAGCTTCTGTGTGAACATAAAACTTGAAAGCCATTGCTCTATACTGCTGGCCTTATCCTCACGAGTTGTGCCACTGAAGTAGATCCTGGATTACTGTTTCTGCTTGAACAGAAAGCGTGGAGTCATGTCGCCAGGCCTGCCTCTCGCTTTGCGATGGTAAACTGGCAGCTCGGAGACAAAAGTCCTCTAAAATCCGTCATCTCTTGAAAATGTGGATTGTGCACTCGTACGAATCTGTGCTGTGCTTGTCATGCCCTGGTTCCTGAAGCCTTCCCTGCCATTATAGAAAAATGTATTATTTTTGATGTGGCGAAGGCATGGATCAACTTTTCTGGAACAAAAAGCACTATGAAAGCAAGCTGGTCTCATTTTCCTGTGAGGTAAATTTACACACAACACCTTCAGGCAGGTATGAGATGTTGAATTTTCTTTATTTTAGCGTAACAATAAAAGCACCTTTTTGCCAGGTTTTTATCTGAGGGGATAGCTTCTTAATCCTAATCTCTGCAGGGTTAAAATTACTGCTCGTTTTAGCTGTGAAGGCAAACTTTACATCAAGTGACAGAGGACTTTTTTTTTTTTTTTTTCTTTTGCTATTGTTTCTTAAAAAGCTCATCCTTCTCCAAACTGCAGGAATATACACATTACTGAAGTTCGGTTTCCAAAATAGGATCTTGTCTTACATTTGGAGAGATGAAGTTTGGCTGGGAGTGGGGAGAAACAGCAACTGTATGCTGTTTCTATGGGAAGTATTTATAGCTGTTTATGAATGCGACTGCATTCCAATAGTTTAAAAAAGGCATGCTGAACAGGATATACAATGTATCTCCTTATTTGAACTAGCTTCGAAAAAACTACCGCCATACTCCTTTTTTTAGCTTGATTTCCTGAGGAAACTTGGCTTAAAAGATCACGCTCTGTGTGTGTGCGCGCACATGTCTCCTTTTGCTCTTAACTTCTCAGTGCTTTCACCAGTTTTAATCAAATTTGACGGAAGTTCAAAGTATAATTAGTTCCTACAGAGCTTACAGAACTGCGTGACTCATGAAAGTAAGTAGAGGAGAATATACTGTTGACATAAAGGCAGCAACATTGGCTTGGCTTGACACCAAGCTGTGTGGTGTTGTCGATACACCAGAGGGGCGGGATGTCATTCAGAGGGACCTGGACAGGCTGGAGAGGTGGGCCCAGATGAACCTCATGAGGTTCAACAAAAGCAAGTGCAGGGTCCTGCACCTGGGCCGAAACAATCCTCGGTATAAATACAGACTGGGGGATGAGGTATTAGAAAGCAGCCCTGAAGAAAGGGACTTGGGGGTGCTGATGGACGAGAAGCTGGACATGAGCAGGCAATAGGCACTTGCAGCCCAGAAGGCCAATCACATCCTGGGCTGCATCAAGAGATGTGTTGCCAGCAGATCCAGAGAGGTGATTCTGCCACTTTACTCTGCTCTGGTGAGACCTCACCTGGAGTACTGTGTGCAGGTCTGGAGCCCTCAATATAGAAAGGACATGGACCTGATGGAGTGGGTCCAGAGGAGGGCCACCAAAATGATCAGGGGGCTGGAGCACGTCTCCTATGAGGACAGACTGAGGGAGCTGGGGTTGTTCAGCTTGGAGAAAAGGAGGCTCCGGGGAGACCTCATAGTGGCCTTCCAGTACCTGAGGGGGGCCTACAGGAAGGCTGGGGAGGGTCTGTTTACAAAGGCCTGCAGTGACAGGACGAGGGGCAATGGTTTTATGTTGGAGAAGGGGAGATTTAGATTGGATATTAGGAAAAAGTTCTTTACCATGAGGGTGGTGGAACACTGGAACAGGTTGCCCAGGGAGGTGGTTGAGGCCCCTTCCCTTGAGATATTCAAGGTGAAGCTCGACGAGGCCCTGGGCAACCTGGTCTAGTTGGGGGTGTCCCTGCTGACTGCGGGGAGGTCGGACTAGATGACCTTTGGAGGTCCCTTCCGGCCTGGACGAATCTATGAATCTATGAAACATAAATATATTACTGGACAGTGGAGATCAGCAGAGGATAGTGATGTTTTGAATGTCCTGAATGTGGAAGAAAATCTGTGCCTCGAGCATGAACAGTATTAGACACAGAGAGTCGAGTTGTGGAAACCCCATTGATAGGAAACAAAGCAGTTTTCATTAGTTTTGCTTCTTGAGGAACTTCTGTACTGCCAAGAGTTAGTAGTAAAAATATGTTAACAGATCCTATAAACTATTTAGCAAAATAATGTTTTTATGTCTGCATAGCTCTGGAAAAATTAGCATTGTATTTAAAATACATTTATATTTTTAACTTGTGTTTTCTGATGAAGTCTCTTACGTTTGTCCTTAAAAAAGAGCTACATAGCTCCCTATGTGAAAGCGCAATATATATATGACTTTCCACAAAAATTGCACACTAGATAAAGTCAGTTTAGCTAAAAAAGCAGACAGCTTTTATGAAAAATATAATATTCTTTTTCTTCTGGAAAAACAATATAATGCATAAAACCTGAATTGGCTTAAATCTACTCAGTACAATTCAATATAGAGCAAAAAGGTACGTCCAGACCTTAGTAGTAGGTTTGCATGACCCAGTGTGTATTTGCAGTGGGTTGCTTCTTTCCTTCCCAGGGAAGAATCATCTGCAACTCTTCAAATAAAACCAAGTGCCACATCTAAGCAATAGATCCAAAGAGCTAGGCTTTTAAATAAGCGTTGGATACCCTGAGACCGGGGATAAGATTGCAAGAACTCAGAGACTGAATGTCAGACAACCCAGTTTCTAGTTTCCTCCTGTGATTTGGCATAGCCAGCACAGAGACATAAGAAGATGGATTGTTCTCCCAGTCTTCCTTTCAGTGCTGCAATTGAAATTGCACAGTTACCTACTTCTAATTTGGGCAACATGGAGTTTAGTAGCTTCTTGCTGCCTGACCAAGAAATCTAGAAAACTACACTTTAATACCTTTTAAGACTTACTAGGACACCAATGAAGTTCTGACAGTTTTTCATTTTATAAGCAAAAAGGTAAAAACTTGGTCCAGAAATATAAATCTGACAGTGTGCAAATCTACCTCCCACTGAACTCCCCAGCCTTTCCTGTTTTCATTTCTTTAAATTCCTTTAATATGAAAGTGTTCACCTTCTTTGTACATACAATGGCATCCCATTTTCATCTTGCTGGGTGCTGACACTGCATTCCTGTCTGTCTGCTGAGTTATTGTCTGGATTAATATTCATTAATTATGTTGGCTCAATGAGGCTATGCTTGGTAAACAGCTTCTTGAGGACGTTACACATTTTCCTGTGAGTGGTGTTTAGCGTCCAGAAGATTAAAGTGTAAGACCATGGGTATAATCCAAATTCAACAAATGCTAACCTTTCTTAGGATGTTTTAGAGGAGAGAGGATGGGGAAAGGGAAGGGAGGAAGAAAGTATAGAATTGCTCTTCTATCAATAGCAGGGCTGCCCTGTCGTTGTGTTGAGTGGCCAGTGCTGACAAGCCCACAATGTCTGGTATTGCTCAACTGCGGATAAAAGGAAGCGTACCGAACCAACCTTTTCATGCTACAGCTCAGAACTCCAAGATATGTTTCTTAATGCTATTCGTCTTAATTTGCATAATCAGTTTTTCTGAAAATGATTCAGGCATTAAGATGCATCTGAACAGGCCTCTTTCCTGCCTGCAAAGGTAAATCCCTCTGGTGAGCTGAGCATTATAAATTTAAATCCAGGATGTGGGCTTGGTTGACATACTGTACTTAGCAAGACAGGTACAAATGATTGGGAAGAAAAACTTGCTCTGAATCTTTCTGTGTTCCTATACCCAAAGGGTTTTGCTTTAAAGAAGATTACTAATGTTTTAAGATTATCTTAAGGTAATATGTAAGTAATTAAGGAACCACGAGCAGAAGAAAGTTTTTTGAGCACAAACATTGCTTGACACTAATTTTTCAAGGGAATAAAGAGTCCTGATGATGATGAAAGTTCAAGCTGAAGTTTTCTTTTCAAACAGAAGACAATTCAGTAGCCAACACTTGTTGGTATGAGTATGACTTCTTGCATGACAGAAAAGTTAACTTTGCAGCAGCTGGAATCCAGAGATTACAATGTCTACAGATATTCTAATGGCTGTTAAAGGTCTGTTATTTACATTGTTTATGGAGAGGGAATTGTGCCTAGATCTTGTCTGTTTTAATTGACTTTGTCCACTTAGCAAACAGAGTTTGGTTTTGGTGTTTTGTTTTTTTTTTTTTAATATGCAAATGGTATTTCTATATTTGCTTAAAAGCAATCTAAGTTCTAAGCTCAGTTGTTCCTTTAAGATTGTTGTCTTTTTCAAATGCGGCTCTTTTTAAAGGCAGTTACTGTGGGGAGGTTGCAGCTCACAGTCTTACAAAAGTTAGTACTTTACTCCATGTTTGAAAGTGTTGGTTTATTGGTTGATTCCGTGCCAGCTAGCCACCTTCCACTCTTCAAATATTCTAACAGCATGACTACATCTGGTAAAAACCCTTTGTCAATAGCGGCCCTGGGGAAATGGGTTACTGTAAGAAAAAGGATCTTCTGAACAGGCCACCTCACCATTCTTTCATACACAAACTCTGAGTAAGAAAGGTTAGATATCATGAAAGCTCTCTGCTTGCTCTGAAGAAGAAAGGGCAAGAGCTAACTACTGTCAGTCTTCCTTTACATACAGTATATACATACAGTATGTAAATGCAGCAACATCATTTTTGAGCTTTGTTCTGTGGAGTGATGCATGTTGTGTTGTATAACCTTGCTTGGTATTGTGATTTAAGGAAAAAATAGCAACCTCTTTCACCTAAACTGTGAAAGAGATGCTCTACAGAATGCAGATTAGCCTAACTTAACAGCTAGTGTGTTCATGTTAATCATGATTTAAGGAAACAAGATAAAACAAGAAAGGTCTGAAAGTAGGGTGAGTGTTTCTGCTGGTCAGTAGGTCTTGTGCTAGAAAGGCAGCTTCTGGGGAATGCGAGCCTTCATTCCAAAGAACTGACACTGGGGAAAGCCTGCTTTGGTGAACTGGCCTGTACCTGTAAGAGATTTTTTTTTTTTTTTTTTTTTTTTTATATTGGACTTGGTTTTACTGTACGTTTTTTCTGTAGGTGCTGAAATTGCTTCGCCAGTTTGATACCACTGGGATTTTTAAAAGGGAAGTGATTTTGTTGTTCCATAGCTTTAGGCATCCATCCTGCTGTGTAACTGAGACAGTGGGATCTTATGTGTTGTTATTTAGTTTGCACTAAATAATTTTTCTTTACTTTAGTTCAAAACCCTTTCTTCCATATTTCTAGCATCTCTTGGGAACTTAGTGAATGAGGAAGAGTATATGGAAAAAATAACCAGAAAATTTCACATGTTTTTTTTAAACCTGGAAATTAGTAATGTTTCAGGTGGAACTTTACGGATAAAAGTTACTTGAAAAGGGACTTAGTCAATGCACCCACTTAAGAGACCAAAGGGTTTTGCCTGTAGAACCCTGGCATGGTTATTGCTGTTGACATCAAGAGTATGCTTCATAAGTTTTACAAGGCCTTGCATACAAGTCCAATCTAAGTTTTCCTTAAAGAAAGGGTAAACTTAATGTTCATTTTATATTAACAAATCCTTCAGGAAATTGTAAGCTTGATTAATGATACATTTTTATCCTTTTATTATTTTATCCTTTTTATTAGTAACAAAAGCTTTTAAAATATTTGTATTTGTTTTCATTTATTTCTTTATATATTTCAGTTTGATCAACAAAGTAAAAACTTATCAAGGGAGTTATGATGGATTACTGTTCTGAGAAGCCTGGTGCCAGTTGGGAAATAGCAACAGGAACCGAAGCTACAGTTTTGCTGAAAGTAATGTTCTTAGCAGTGTGCACTTTTTTTTTTTTTAAAAAAAACCCTCCATTTATGAGCTCATCATGACTGGAACTTGTTATCCCTGTGTTAATCTTCTGAAGAAGTAGTGTTTACATAGCTAAGATGCTTCATAGTTTAGGCAAACGATGCTAAGGAGCCTTTTGCAGCCACAATTTGGGATATAACAACTCTTCACAGTTTGTGTTTGAAGTGGCTAAGGCTATTTAGCTTTTGTGGGCAGATCCATTAACCCACACACAGTTCTGCCCACGTAACAGCTATAGTAACTGAAGCTTTCCTCTGACAATAAAATTCTTTTGTCTAATGCAAGCAAAACACACCCATTTGGTTACATTCTGTTTATTTATGAAGTCTTGAATACTCTGTACAGTAGTCCATACGCTTGATAATAAACCCTAGAGAAAATTAACAAACATCATGCTACTGGTGCTGTTGCATAGTTGTGAATAATATTCTGCTTGTAAACCATTTTGCTGATATTCAGAAAGCCAGATCACAGTTTGGTTAAACTATCAGGATAAGAGTCTATCTGGGTGATCTCATCTTCTCAAAATAATTCAGAGGAAAAACTTAAGTAATGGTGAGGGTAGGGGTATGTATCCATTGGGATTTTTTTGAGAATAAAAGTCATTGCTTTTTGCCTTTGAATAGAGCTTCAGTAATGAACACTAATCTTCAGTAATAGTGTGAGTGCCTGCACAGAGTAAGCATCAGAAGATAACCGAGTCTGTGGCTGAAGCAGATGGAACCTTTTATAACAGCAGCCGAGACAATGTGGGAGCTGAGGGTAACACTGCTTTCTCAGGCTCAGAAAGGAGCAAAGCACTCTTCTTTTGCTTCTGGAGAAGGAGGAGTATTGTGTTCCCTACCGTGTCCCTCTCAGTCTCCACTTGAACTCCCCAAAGGACTGTTTGGCAATGCAGAAGCTTTGGTTTATTTAATACAGAAGGACCTTTCTTTTTCTTCACCAATAATGTTTTGATCTTAGCTGGGGTTGAGAAGCGCTGCATTCATTACGACTGCTTGGCAGTGGCATAAAGGCATCCAGTGTTTAGCAGGTCTTCTGAATGTACATTGCTTGGAAAGAAAGCTGACAGTCTTCATGTGCAAACATCTGTCTTAGTCCCGCAATGCCTGGACAGCTGGAAAACATGCAGTGCATTGTGAGCGTGCTCAAAACTTCATCCCTCAATGTATCTCTTCACAAAACTCAAATCGTTCCACTTCTCGAGGATGAAATTGCTTTTCTTTGGCCATGGCACTTGAAGGGCTCTGCTGTGTGTGTTCCACAAGGCTGGATTTTGTACTAAGTTTTGTTCTATCGTTTCTGTTTGTGATGGTGTCAGGTATTGCAAACAGCACTGAGAACAGTGAGGAACATGTCTCTCCTGTGGTTCCTAGCTTTAGGGCTGAGCTCAACAGAGCAGGCTACTTTTGGTGAGGTCCATGAAGTTTTTAGTCTATTTGGGCCACAGTCTAAAGCAGATTAGCTTATGGTCTAAGCAGAAAAACAAAAAACATGATAAAGTGTGTGTGTGTGTTGTTTTCATGTGTAAAAAGACAGATCTTTACAGTGGTACTGTTTGCTTTTGTCAGTCCAGGCCAGCAGCATGTTTGTGCATCTGTTACTCTGTGCATTATGTTGGGGTCAATTTGCAGTCATTTGTAGAAAAAGGTATCAAATAGACTCAGTGATATTATCATTAGTATGATTCCATTTCTGGAAACCTTGGTCTATCCTTGTTCAGGGCTTGTTGGAGGTTAAAAGACATGATCTCAGCAAGGGACATTAAGTAGCTGTGTCACCTCACAAGAAGCTGCAGTTATTCATTGCTGCTGAGTGGTGCATCCTGTCATCCTGTCAACACATGTTACTTCTTTCTTCCTCTTCTACTCATACTGGCAGCTCTCAAATGACCTAAACATCAGGGACTTCCTTTGAGCCTAGTACCTTGAAGGGATTATAAAAGAGAGGGTATTGCAAATGCCCTTCCCGCACTTATGAGCACGCATGTATCAGACTAGCCATTTGTGATTTATAAATGAGTGAAAATACTTAATTTGTCACACTTCCTCCAAGGCTGCATTTAAATGTGAGTGGAATTGCAGACCTAAACCAAGAGAGTGAATATGATTTGGCATCTTTTCCAAGGGAGTTACATGGAATTACCTGGAGGTTGCCTATAAAAATACCTGCATGAAGCACTACTGTTGGCTTCCTGGCAAGGGCATGAACTTTTGAGGTGTGATGCTCCACTCTGCAAGGTGCCTTGTCCTGTGGATGCAGAGGTGATTTTTTAGCACACCTGCTGGACTGGACTTCTCAGACTGCTGTGGTTTGATTTCTAGACCATAATAGGCAATGAGAGAACAAGAGGCAGAGGATACTGACAGCCCAGGTGACTTTTGACAGGGAGGTACTCTATCAGCTCATGTAGCAGCCAAGCGGTGGTTCACGGAGCACTGCTTGATTGAGGGTGCCTAAAAACAGACATGGGTGTTATGGGTGCCTAAAGTCTGCTGACTTTGTTTGGATTTTTGGCTAAATCTTCTCTGCTGTTTTCCAGCTTCTTAAGCCATACTAACACCCACTTTGTAGAATACGCCAAAGTTTTTTTCTCTTCCTGCCTTGCATCCTTGGTGTGACACTTTATTTTGGAAAATTTTGGGATTAAGTGGCATTTCCTTGAATTTGCAAGTTCTAAAATAGTAGGTATTTCCTTGGAAGAAATGACGTTAGGATATTTGACAGAAATTGGTAAACCTAATGACCTTTGATTAAAGCCTGCAGCTGTACACTAATATAGGCAAAGACAACTTTGAAGACAGATTCAGAAGCCAGGAATTTAGGCACCATTTTCAACATTTCAGCCTACACAGATTACTAAATAAAGGATTTCAACAACTGAGGCGATGTTTTTGTTTGTAAAAGTGGGCGCTTAGTACAGTTGGATGATGAATTAAGGACAGCCGGAATATATCAGAATATACTTTCCCACACATGCAACACGATTGAGCATTAATACATTTTCATCCCTTTGTAATTATTTTCTCTTTGCAGCCATTTCCAGATTGTTACCATCTGTAATTGTGACACTTTTACAAGAAAATTGATTTAGTCAATTCAGTTTCTGTGATTTTTATTATTGCTGTCATTGTTTCAAATCCAGAACCTTCTAACTTGGCTTGAATTCTTCAAACCTCTTTTATATTGTGCAATCAATAACCAGCTTACTTTTTGTCAGAAACCTGCCTTTTTTTTGTTTGTTTGCTCTTACAACTTTAGATAGAGTTAGAGACTGTCTAATGGACAATGGTCAATTGCTCTGGTGACATTCCAGTAAAGAGATGAGCAGTTTTGCAAATTAAAGAGATTGTGGACTAAGGAGACAGCTGTTTAATAGCTGTTTTTGAAAGTTGTGCACTGGACAATGGGAGAAATAGCTTTATTGTAAACATCTATTGTATGAATGAGACAGCCTTCAGGGCCGACTAAATTGAATTCTTTTAGGACAAAGGTAGTTTGAGAAACTGTGTCCTTTGAAAAACCAGTCATGTGGTGCCAGTTACCTCCTGTGAGATGCTGAAATGTATTGCTCCCACTGAAGTCAAGAGAATTAGAGTCCATTAGCACATTCAGGAGCTCTTGATAGAAATTATCATAGGTTTGATGAGACAATCAGAAAATACAGGAAAGTGGGGGGTTTTTTTTGTGTGCATGTATTTGAAACAACCCAAACCACACCGTTTGAAATGGATCCATCTTCAATCAATTTTTCTATGCTATGTTTCACTGCAAAGTAGACTAAAACCAATTTTTGAATAATTTTCAAAATAACTTTTGAAAATGCCAATTCACAGAAAACAGCAGGGGTTACATTCTTGTTTAGTGAAGGCTAGGAAAAGACTGCTTCTGGTGAAATAAAAATGTCAGTGATTGATTTTGAAAATTGCTTCAAAGTGATGTGAACATTTAAAATAAAATAATGGGGAAGCATTTCTTCTGAAAGATGAAAAAAGAATTAGTGACAATTTTCCAGTAATGCTGTTTCAGTGACAAAAATGTTGTGGGGACTATTTTAATGATAAACATGTACTGTGTATGTGGGGAGGGAAAACCTTCTCTGTGACAGAGTTGGATTGTGTGATTGATTTGCTTGCTGATGCCTGAAGCGTAATACATTTAAAGACATATGCTTGTATATCTGAGTCACATGGATCTAGCTGCCAGTTCTCCAGTTGTTTTCCAAGTCTGTCCAAGCCTGAATAAGTATCCTGAATAAGTATGTCATGTACAAGCTTCGGATTGTAGCGAACCCCAGGCTTTTTGAACTTCTAGATTTGGCCTGGACCAAGATCCTTGTGGATCTGCAATTGCCCACGAGAGCTTTCCTGTATAAGCAGATGTCTGTTGGAGGAGGTAATGGTCAATTGACCCTTATTCCAGCAGTAAGGTATGAGCACTAGAACATTTTAAGCCTCTGAAATAAGCAGTCTGATGGGTAAAGCACAGCAAGACATTCTCTTACATAAATATATATACATAAATAGCAGATGTCATCTGCTATGATGACAGATAGGTGATATATTTTATGTCTTTCCTATGATGTACTAGCCTTCTACTAAGTAGGCTTCCTGGTGGAAGTGTGTGTTATTTTTACTCTGTCACACTATTCAAAGTAGTGATTTCAGTGGCAGACGAACATTAAACATGTATGTTCAGACTGGACCTTACGTTTGTTGTGACTCCACAAGTGAAAGTCAAACATAAGAGCAAATACTGAAATGACTTACAGAAAAAAAACCTTGTGATGTTCTCAGCAGCCTTGGGGTTGAAGCAATTGCTGTAGGCTAAAACAGTGGCTAAAAAGATGATTATACAGATGTCATGACAAAAAAAACCCAAACCAAACCAAAAAACAAAAAACAAAGAAGGAAGAAGAGGTCTAGGAAGTGGTTTATTTGGAAATGGATGAAAGACAAGGGGATAGCCCTTCAGTTGCCATGAAGGGGCATATATCTGGCAAAACGGGTAGTCTTCCTGTAAAAGTTAGTGCAAGTTGTCTTGTTGACTTCAGTGGGAAGGAAGATCAGCCCCAAGATCAGGCAATTAACAATGGCACCAAAAATGGTTTGAATGATGAGCCTTCCTGCAAGTGATGAATGTAGAATGGCTTGCTAATGATTAATGCATATTTGGTATTAATAAATCATATTAATTGTTCTCTTCCTCTTTTCTTTTGCATTTTGTTTCTCCCTGTGTATAAATAGCACTCTATATGGCTCTAAAACCAAAAAGATGTCTAAGAAGAGACGACTATGCTCGGGTCTAGACAACATTAAAGGAGATTTAGAACAAAATCTTATATTCCTTGCAAAAATACCAATCTGAATTAGGAAGATGTTTGAGAATTTTGTCATGTTCTCCTAAAAGCTGGCTGTCTCCAAGTGCAGTTTTCTAATGTGTGGCTTTTGTATCTTCATATTGTTATATGACATTGCATTATTTACAGCCATTAATTGCTATGGATATGATTCATATATCCCAAGGGGACGTAGCATGGGAGTTAAATATGCAAAAATGAACTTTAAATAAAAAAAAGGAATGTAGAAGACAAGCACATTTCCCAGAATTTTTCTGAAACTGTAAAAAGATACAGGCTAACAGAAGAAGCTAGGCCAGAGTGGAAGAGGTACTTATGAGCAGAAAATGTAAAATGTAATGTACATAATATGATTTAAGTCACTGAGTATTTTGGAGTCAGAGCAGAGTAAGAAATCTGAAAAAATTTTGAAGATTTGTTTATTCATCCAAGTCCTGAATCATGGAAATGCTTTAGCGTGTCTACGTACCCTAACTTTTCAGGTTTGCATGTGAGCAAACCCTTGACATAAGCCTTTATTTTGGAAGTTAAGCATCTGCTGAGTACACTTCTGAAACTCATTAAGGCACAAGGGACACCCCTTGGAAAAAAAGGAGAGTAAAGTAATTGCAGTGTTAGCCTGCAGTGACCTCAGATTTGTTTCTCAGTTTGTCCTCAGCATCCTGAGGAAAGTTATGCAAAGTGATTGCACTCTTACTTGTACATGAGTGGGTGAATAGCACTGCCCTGGTCCCTCAAGTATTTTGAGGATGATTGTTGGGCATCAAGCACTTACTTGCCACTTCTGTCCTTGAAAATTATCCTCCTTTATTAACTACAGTGAAAATACCCAAAATACAATTTGCACACTTGTTTTCATCAGAAAACATTTCAGAGTACTTGCAAAATATGCACAGTCTTTCCGGCTGTTCCTCATGTGAAATTTTACAGGAAGTTAAGATACATTATTAAGAACTACTTACCAGATTGGGATGTTGCAGGATTAAATCTTCAGTTCACTCCTAACATTTTCAGCTGCTTTTTTTTAAGTTTAGTACAGCTCCCTTTAATGGTCATCCCCAACTGTTGCTGAGTTTCAGATGTAAAGTTTAACAAATTTTTTAAATTGAGATATTAAGAAAAACAGAGAAGCAGATTAGAATGGTCTGATTTGGAATATACTTCCCCATATTTTTTTACTCCTTTTATTGAGGAAAAGTGTTTTGGTGGAACATAAAGTCCAGGCCCTATTGTAGGTTTTAATGTGGGGGATGGGGATGGGTTTGCCATCTCTGCAACCCTGTTAACTCCAATTCTAAAAGAATTAAGAAATCTTTTTAAGGAGATACTTAGTGGTAAAACAAATGAAAATAAGCAAACTGTGGCCATTTTCTAGGCAACCGGATCATTAAGGGAAGACCCAGATCTGGAAGCTCAAGTGGAAAAATTTCAAAGAGTGATAAGAATTCCATGGAGGAAATGTCTGAATCATTTCCCCTGTGTCCTTTAAGCACTTATTTCTCTTGACGAGTCTCCCATTCAAGAACTGATGATACCTAATTTTGATTCATCTTTGGTATTTGAGAAGATTACAACTGGGCATGGCAAAAATACATCCTTAAAAGAGTAAATCCCTATTTTATTCATAGTGGTGAAACATTATTTGATGCAGTAACTTAGATTTTTTTTTTTTAATGCTGTCTTTTCCATGACACCGTCTCTTGATAACATGTTAACTACCGAAACTACCTTACTGAATGGTGGTGTGCATGTAGCAAAGTGCCTGATGCTGTCTTGAGGCTGATGGAGAGTATTTTTCATCAGCAATGATAATTATGTTCTCAGCAAATTTATGAGTTTATTGACATGTTGAATATCACTTCTCTATCATCCAGGAAAAAGAGAAATATAGAATCTATGAATAGAATTCTTGTTAATCTTACTTTTTTTCCTTATTGGCGCTGAAGTAAACATTTCAGTTGTTATAAACTATATCTAATTAATTTTTGTGTTAATTTTTTAATGTTTTTACTACTATCAAAATTATTTTAAATGTGTTCTAGGAAAGAGATCAGCACCCTGAATTTTTTTTTGCAACCAAATTATACAATAAACAACCTACTTCTATTGTTTGTAAACTAAGCCTGTTATCTCTGACTGTGCTGGTTTTAAGCATTAGGTGCATCTATTTTGGGCTATGGATTATTCATGACAGGTTCATTTCAGCTAGACAGTGCTTGTGATATATAATGGATTGTTCAGCTCATGTTTGGGTTTTTTTTTTTTCCTTATTTCCTCATTGGGTGACTGAAGCTTTTTTTTGAATAAAGGAATAATGGTTAAAATTTGTGAAGTCATTGCGAGCCAAAAGTATTTTGCAAATGACCTGGCGATTATCTGCATATAATGAATATTGCAGCTCCATGGATAATATCAGAGCTAACTTATTAAATAACTTAATTCTGAATTAGTTAACTGTTTGACCAGCCCTACTTATTTTATCCAACTAGTATGGGATGCAGGCTGATTCTCTTTTTTACCTCGCTGTGGCTCTATATTGGTCTGGCTCCACTGACGTTGACAGAATTCTAATTCCCATGCAGAGATGTAAATGATGAGAGAGGCATGCTCTCTGCATGCAACTGTCAAACAAATGTGATCAAACTCCGTACTGGGTATTGTGTTTATGCTACTCTAGTGCAGTAATGACAGTAGAGACTGGCTCAAATCTTGCCCTAATATCACAATGGTATCCCAGAGCTCAATTAGGTAGAATGGTTTACATGCAATGTTAATTTAAAAGAACATAAACAAATATCCCAAATGTTTTTGGTCTATTAACTACTTCTTATTGACTGAAGTGGTGACGTGGTACATGGATGCCCCACTAGATTCTATCTGACCCACCGGTTAACACTTGAGACTTGGAAGAATTTGAAGTTGTCTACTTTCTTGGCAATTACCCCATAAGACTGAGATTTGAGAAAGCTTCTTGACAAGAAAAACGTAAGCAACGGTTATATGAGAAGTGCCTGTCATGAAAAATCTTAAGGATTTTGGCTCGGTGGTCAGAAAACAAATGCATTTCCTGTGAGTTTAGCAACTCTGTCATGAATTATCTCAGTTTGTTTAACACAGTTTTCAAAGGTGTGTTTTTTGTTAAGACTCTGTATGGTAAGTGCTACAATTTTCCTGACAGCTTGGATAAGAAGTGATGAACACAGTGAATAAGCTTCATCAAATAGGGCCAGGAATTATATCTGTTCTAGTAATGTCAGCTCATCTTAATATTGCATTACTTGGCACTATACCTTTATCCCATTTTATAGCTTTCTTTCCCTCTCCAACCCTCCCCGCCCCCGCACCCCCCTCCCCAAGAAAAAAAAAAGTCAGTCAGGTTCTCTTCTGACGCTTACACTTCTGTCACATTTCTGTATTCCTCTTGGTGGAATCCAAAGGAATAGCAGAACTCTTGAGGCAGATGACCAAGTTAGTGTTTCTCAAGTTTGTTCCTTGACAAAGCTTCATCTTTTGGAGATTTGCAATAGGTCCACTTTCCCTTTTTATTTTTTTTATTTTTTTTTTTTCCAATTCATCACTTCTTGGCAAGTTATTTGTTTTGCAGTGAAAGCTGTTGCCTTTACTGTAAATGACCATTCAGAACTTTGAGCACAGCAAGACTAATGTGTCTGTTTGGCTAAAAGACGTGAGCTTAGGGATAATCTACCTCTTCTCGTACAAAGAGATCTGTTAATGAGCCAACGCATTACTCAGATGCTGGCAGCAAAGAGCCTGTATTCTAGAATGAGATCCAATTTAAAAAATATCCATCGACATTGATAATATGTCAGGTAACTGTACCTTACTGCAAATAAAATTCCAATTTGCTAGGTCCTGAAGACTTAATTCTTTTAATATAGATTGTTCTGAAGTTTCAATAGCCCTAATTTTTTTTTTTTTCTTAAACACAAAGTCAAATCTCTTGAGTGTCTTGTGTTACTGGTAAAAATACTATTGGTAGGAAGGAAAACTCAGTTTTAATCCATCTTTCATGAACTAAAATAGAATTGTTTCATCTCCCAAATGGACAAAGTCTGGAGGTCAGGATATTAGCAGAATCAAGTATGGTCTCAGCCTAGCTTGACTGCTTATTTTCTTATGTATGTGTGTCAGGGGCAGGGGACGTTATATAAAACTGAAGAAACTTTGTACTCTTTATATGATCCCCCCGGCTCTGAGCTAATTTCACTTCCTAGTTTTCATGCACTTATCCTGAGCTGTTTTGAGGTCCCTGTCAGTGCAGGGAGCTATTTAAATAAATGCATCTGTTTGTTTAGGCAAATCAGAGAGCAGTAGTAGCTTTTACAGTTTGGTATATATTTCAGAAGTAGGCTCTTCATTTGATTCATATCCACACTTGCACATGAACATAACTTCTCTGTATGATTGTCCCTGCTGATTGGGAGAATGGTGGTAGAGAAATCTGCAGGAATTACAGCGGTTGTCTTTTGGAATTTGGGGAAAATTTGTACTAATTTAAGTAAACTGTCTCCATTTTTGCTGCTTTTAATAATGGGTATCATATTCTACATACATTGCCTAGCTCGGTTGCAGGTGCATTCTATGTCTAGAAGTCAAGGAGCATTTTTCTTTTGTCAGGAGTTACACTAGGGGCAGAAGAATCATGAATGGATCCTTGTGGAAGGGGGTGGTCTTTAGCCATCATTCATCTGCTCCCATTCTGAGTATGACTATGCATAGGGGTGTAGGTGTGCAGGTGATTTACTTCTCTGAAAATGACTCAGGTAAACTTTCATTTTTCAGATAAGGTACTGAATGAGATAATACTTTCATTAAGGTACTAATGGAGATAAAGATCCAGGCAAGGCTCAGAGAAGCAGTCCCAGAAATCATGAAGTCATGTTACTGGTAACGGCATGTGCAACTTTTCCTTCACAGTTTATCACTTCACCTCCTGTTAGGAAGATAAAGCCAGAAATGCTTCTGTAACTGGAAATAAAATTTCTCTTCCCCTACCTCTGTGCTGTAGGTAGCATGACCAGGTAGCAGAGGTTCTGCCACCGCAGAAAGAGGTTCAACGTTTGTGGTAGCTGCCGGAGAGAGTCCAGACTTCCACTGACAATTTAAACGGATCTTCTGGTTGGAGGACCTCCCAATACAGCTGAAACAGTCTTCTTTTGTCTGAGCTGAGAGTCCTGTTCTCTTTGAATAGGACTGTTCTCTGACTGCTACAAAGTCACTGCTGTTTTGGCATTTTTCCTGATGTTTTTATGATACTCATTTTAATGTGCTGCACATTTTTCATATTGGGACAGTGCTCAAAAATTTGCCCATAAATGCCACTTCAGCTGGGTGAATGCTGCTTTTTATCACTACATTGCTAAAGGCATTTCTGTTGTTTTCCCAGACCACTGCTTTGGTTCATTGATGTTGAAACCAATTTTAGCACAGGCGCAATGGGTTAACATTTTTCCTGCTTGTTTGTGTAGCGATTGCAGCTCTGAGATCAACCTGTGGCATGCAATGAAATACATTTCAGAGGCATTTTATAAGAGATACACATAAAGACCTGCACATATTTTTGAGAGGGGAAATCTTAGGGACAAAGGCAGGTGAGATGGGAAGGAGGAAAAACTATGGATATCGTCTGACGAAATACAGTGGAACAGGAGAAACGTTAATTTTCCCATTTCATGCCCTATACTATTTTTCACTGTGCAGCTTCTTGTTACATAGGAAAGGCCTCTTTGTTTCAAGGTGCCTCGATAAGGAGTGCACAACCTCCAATGGACTCGGCTGGGATACGCAGCTGAGGAACCTTGAGGTGATAGGAGAGGAGGCAGTGCATACACATGTTGTCCCGTGAACAGAGTAACACTGAACCATTGCATGGCCCATTGCTATTTCTGCTTTTCCAAATGGAAATTAAATCACAACAGCCTCCTCTTTAGTCCCTTTAATTTCATCTCCTTTCTGGATTATCTGTACTGAACAGCGTGGGAATGGAGACAACGTTGTCTCCTCTGACCCACCTCTGTTAGAGACTTATGTGGGTAGCACAGAAGAATCAATCCCCTTGCTTCACTATGGGAGCCTGTCAGTGAGATTAGGAACAGCAAGACTGGTCCCTGACAGCTTTAGTCCATGTTGAGGTTGTCTTCAACCCCAGGGGCTGCTGAGATTTTCTTTATGAGCTTCTGTGTAAAAAAACCTCACCACAAAAATCCCTCTTTGTTTTTTAAAATAGCTTGAGCAGATATTTTAATTAAAAACTACCAGTGGCAGTACATAGCAGGGCACTGGAAACCCTTTCTCTGTGGCAGTTTCTCAGCACAAATGCTTCTGTGTGGTTGTGGTCACATGTTTGATTGACTTGGTTCCCAAGCTGATGTTCACAGTACTGTATTCATCTTGTTCAGATGACTGTGACATGCTGCCTGAATGCACTGATGCTGACAGTGAATGTGAGGAGAACCAGACAGTTGACAGCATCTCCATTTTTCAGAGCTGATGTAGGATGATCTGTCACATGATGCTAGGCCGCAGCCTGTCATTTATACAGCTACAGCTGTAATGTGGGTAAAATGAGCAGAACTGAGAGAGAAGTGACAAGAAAGAAAAAAAAAAAAAACAAGAAGGGGGGGGGAAGGGAGACAGACACTATTTATGCCCACCTTCTCCCACAAAATTGCACAAGTATTTTTATTTTTTTTTTTATTTGAATGAATGCTATATGCATATTGTTTGTGTATTTCAGATCTGCCTGCTGTTTCTATGGGTTGGAACAGCATTGGGCAGTCACATTACCCTGAACAGCCAGGGCAGGTGTCAGAGATCTTTTGGGCTGATCCTGTGCCCCATCCATTATGGCTGTTAGGGAAGCCTTTATTGTTGTTGCTTGGAGTGCACAAGCAACAGCAGCCAGAAACTTGTGAGATTAAAAAAATTAGCTTATCTTGAGCTATGCTCTCAGGCTGGGATCTGTAACAGCCTTGTATATTTTGCAGGAGGTGCAGAGGAAGGAGACCCCTAAGGATATATTCAGTGCTACCATTCAGCACCTAAAATGGATTAAGGGATCTTTTCTGGCAGGAGATTAATAGGTGATTCAAGCCACCCTTCCAGGTCCGTCAGCCTGTGGTCTTTATGCTGTTACTGCAGAGACAAGTGTGGGGAAGAAGTCACTCTGTGTGTACAGTTCTTTACCTGGATTTTCCCCTTTGCGTCAACTAATGTCGTTTCTTGTTTGGCTGGTCTTCCCTGTAATTTGGGAATAATAGTTATTGTAGCACTGGTCTGTTCAGAGCTGTGTAAGGGAAATGCAGCTATGTCTTACAGGCAGTACCCAGAAACTCGTCTCCCAAATGCAGTCTGCCTGTTTCCCCACCTGTTCCCATATGACCCCAAAACAAGAGGTGGAACACAGTGGTAGAGGGGTGAGGCATGAGCTGTGCTGTCCCAGGCTTTGCACTAGGAGTTGGGAGCCTGAGTGATGTCTCGCAAGTCCCAGTTGTGTCCCTACTTCACTTTCCCTCTAGGACGTGCGTGATAAATTGCTGGTGACCTAAATGTGCAGGGTACACAACATGCACTGGCTGCCATGCTGGGGGCTTAGGGGAGAAACGGAACAAGGCCCCTGTCCATGCTTCTCATTGTCTGTTCATCTTCTCACAAGAAAATGGAAAGGCAGTGCCACTCAGCTTACTCCTCTCTGGTTATGAGGGTCAGCCAGCTTGCAGAGGGGTGTGTGTGTAAGAAAGGTTGGTTTTGTGCATTCTTAAGGTCTTGCTTGACACTGTAAAACGTATTCTTGTGCCTAACATCACAGGGCTTCCTTTTTAACCCAAGTATGTGGTTCTTCTGTGACAAATGTTACATTTTTCCTAGTATCATACACTGCTGTTGAGATGACTGGAACACCGTGCTTGACAATGATGAATTATTTACAGGAGACCGACAGCCATTTATCCTGTGGTACCATCTGCCATAAAGATCACATTTTGTCTTAGCAGTTTCCTCCCTTTGTTATTCTTTGAAACAATATTTGAAGATGTGGAAACAGTGAGGAATGGATAACCACCTCTGGGCCATGGTTTCAGTAGTATGTTCAGATGTTCCTGGACAACAGTGTTAAAGGTTAAATGCTCTTGGCATTTGATGGGAAAAACTCTAACAAAGGTGAAGTGAATGATGCAAGCCTAGCATGAGCTTTAACTGTTTAGGATGTTTCCCATGTGCATCTTTTGCTGGTCTCCTTGGTATAAGGGTCGTGTTGTGGGCAAGGAGGAGGTGTGACTGGAGCAGAATTGGCAGATGGTCCCTTGAAGGTCGTTTCTTGTTGCTATCTCCTGTAGTGATGCCATATGCTATGCAGGGGGATGTTTCCTTCCTCTTCATGGAGTGTAAACTCATCAAAACAGTAAGTACAGCATGCCATCAACTCTCAGCTCTTGAAGTTTCTGATTAGGTCTGTGGCTTTAAGACACTTTTTAGTACGTTTTCAAAGAGTATATAGAAAAGGTATGTTTGAAAAGAATTAAAAACCACCTGTCTGTGATGAAGGTGGATGTTTTCTCTTTAGCGATTTAATTTTTTTCTCCTGAAATTCTCTTTCTGCCTATAAGATTTTTTTTCTTTTCCTTTTTATATTTTTCCCCTAGGATCTTTCCTTGTAACCTGTGAACATCTAGAACATGGAAAATGCCACATAAGAGATTTGGGGGAATTTAATATCACCACTGCTTCTGGAATCATAGCTGCTTCACTTAGCTGTTGGTAACGGCAAGCATTTCCAACAGAAAATACCTGAAGCAAATGTCCATTGCATTGTATCAAACAGATACAATAGATACTGTAAGCAGTGTATCAAATAGAAGAAGTTGGCTGTGTCTCGAACACAATTAGTGTTTCTGAGCTGCTTTTGCAAATTTTACTCCATCTCACAGGGGAGTCTTTCTAAAACTATTGTTGCTCTATGTAATATGTGATCTTTAGAAAGATTATTTTTCCTTTTTTTTTTTTTGTTGTTAGCTGTGATTAATAACATCAGGAGAAGATATATATATATATTTTTATCCTGAAAGAATAAACAGAGGCATAAATCCTGGTGTACTTTTTCAAGCAAATTTGTTATCAAAGTAAAAGGGAAAAATGTCTGAGTAAAGCAGTAGAGCAGGATGTGTTTGCCCATTCAAATGACTTGAGCCCTTTTAGAAAGGGCTTGATTGTCTCGGCATTATACCCCCTTATGCCACTGGCATTGGTGTGTAATATCATTCACTCATCAGTGCTGGCTATGAGGTAGTTGGCCCAGACAATAACTATAACCCCGAACTTTACAACTCTTTAGAGGGAGGAAAAGTTACTATGAAGTGATTCAATCTACATTCCCAGGGCTAAGATAAAGATCCAAGAGTTTCTAGTAGCCAGGCCACCAAGGCTCAAAATGGTATAACTTTTCTTTGTTTTACCCTTCTCCTCTGCTCTTTAGATTTCATTGACATATCTCTCGTCAGCCTTTTTACAATTTGCTATTAAAGCAATCCTTTGAACACAGTATTTCATGGCCTGTATAGCCAATAGGTGGGTTTAGGGTTGCAAGGACTGCACACGAAGTTAATAAACCAGCTATTAGAACAGTGATATTTGGTACTACTATTTAAAGTTGTAATATTTACCTGTATGTCATAATTGAACACTGACAGTGTGTACAGTTATACAACTTTTCTTAACATTAGATATTTATAATTAACTTACTATTTGTCAAGTGCTGGATATAATCTCATTTTGCTTAATTACAAACAGATACCTTGTTAAATATCTGAGTTTTTGGGGTGGAGGGTGATGGTGGTGTATTTAACAAGCTAGGCAGCTTATGTTGCTAAATTGACCCTTTCCCCATCAGCCTTTCCTTGTTTATATTCTAAAAAGCATATCCAACATTCATGCAGCTTCCTTGGTCACTTCTGCCTCTGTAGCAGGGCAATACTTTCATAGCTTGATAAAATCAGACATGTGGAAACTGCAAAGATTAAAGGAAAACAATGGTCAAATTGAGTTCTTCTTTTTTTCCTTGACCTTGAAAGGTGATTATCAAGCAGATTCAGGGAGATGCAATGGACAAAAACAAAGATGGTGTGGAAATTTAGAAATCATAGCCTGACTATGTTTATTTCATTTTCCTACTCTAGAATGGCAACTTGAAGCACTGATGTGCTGGCATTCCTGACCACTGGAAGTACTGTTTTAGCTACTTACATGAGTGAAGAATAGAAGAGTAGTAGAGCCAACGTGGCTCACCATCACCTGGTCATTGGCTTTCTTGGGCTCCAACACTGCTTCCACAGACAGAGACTTTTCAATTTTGGAAAGGAAGCAGTTCTGAAAGAGGGAAAAAGAAGAAAAAAAAAAAAAAGGTAATCTGGACATTTTTGCAGGAAGCAAGATGAGATTGGTAAATTAATGCTTTCATCATAATGGTTAGATTTCAGGAAGCAAAGTAACTAGCTTATACCTGCAGTAGATTTGGCACTGTAGTGCTGGACTACTGTAGTGTGTCCTATGAGATGTTTCATTTTGCACTGGCAAAAAGCCAAAAGTCACACCTTAAAGTGCCATTTTCCAATTCCTCCTAACCCTGGTCAGCCTTGGTTTTGTCTGTTATGAATGTGGACAGTGAACGGTTTGTATATTTATCTGCTTATGTTAGGTGTGTGTTCAATTCAGTTTAATTACTATTTTGTACGGGTTGATGCAGAGCTCTATTACTTTGCTGCACTGATTTTCAAGTGATACTGGATATAGAAGTCAGAGGAAGAATCAGCAAGATTGTGTCTAAATAACAGCATAATTAATCTCCTATTATGTAGCACCTTTGTCTCATCCCACAGGACGCACAAAGAATGTAAAGAACTGTTGTAAGAGTTCACAAAGATAGTTCACACATGTGTGATGTCTGCTTCTTGGATAAAGTGTGGCAAATGTGTAATATCATATGTCAATAGTGCACAATAGTAAAAAATAATTTATTCAACAGTATCAGCAGTAAG